>NC_089647.1:86099503-86748669 GCF_037042795.1 Molothrus aeneus | reverse complement strand
CAAGAGGAAGGCTGCAGTTTGAACTCTTTAGTGAAAGAAGATGCACTGTCATTAGCAACAAAACAATTTTAATTAGCCTGGTCCTGGATTTGTGGTAACACATGTCAAAAGGATGGTAATTTGGAAGAATGGGAGATACTATCCTCTTGGTTTAGTACAGAGGGTTCAATTCCATAAGAAATGAGAGCCCTTCAAAATATTTTAATTGCAGGTTTTAGTTACCTGGATTTTAGATAACATTTTTGTTGTTGGGTTTGGTTTGGTTTTTTCCACTGAAGATACTAAAATCCAATTTGGGAATTCTCTCCGCTTCCCTAGAATTTGGCTTCTTTCAGTCTCATTTGTGGATGGAGCATATTTTTATTAAGCTAAAGAGAAGAAAGTCATCCTTATTAGCAATGCCTCATTGCATTAGGAATTAGGGTCTGTGGCTATCAACCTGTGGAGACACAGTGGGAAGACATGATTGCAGTTTGATTCAGCTGTGCCAGGCACTGAGTAAAGATTATGCACTCAGACAGGAGCCCTGTCTCAGAGCACAAGTGAAGAACGCTGTCCTAACTGCACAGAGCATGGTTATGCTAGTGTGTGAGCAACGGCAGCAGAGCCTTTCCCTCCTGGTTCGAAATGTCAGCTCTGTGGAGTTAAAAACCAGAGGATTTTTAAGGGAGTTTCCCAAAAACCTCATCTCTGGGACATGATCTGTGCCAAAACCACCCCATCAACTGCATGCTGCAGCACAGTGGCTTGTCTTCTGCCCCAGCAGAGCCTGGAAGGATTTTAAAGAGAAATGCTAATTTCAACACAGGGTAACTGCATGCTGGAGCTGGCTAACATATAAGTTCCAATTTCTCATCCCCCTCCCTGCCAACTTATATCTGATGTGGTTAATGGAAAGCAGATGCAGAGCTACTTTAATGCTGCCCTGCAGTGCTGTTCCTGGGCCTCCCACCCCACAGCTTCCCAGTTGAGGGGATGTGTTAGAATCATAGAATCACAGAACTGTGTGGGTTGGAAGGAAACTTGCAGATTATTTAGTGACAACTCCCCTGCCATGGGCAGGGTCACCTACCACTAGACCACATTGCTCAAAGCCCCATCCAACCTGGCCTTGAATAATTTCAGGGATGAGGTATCCACAGCTTCTCTGGGCAACCTGTGCCAGTGTCTTACTTCCTCACAGTAAAAAATATCTTTCTACTATCCAGCCCAGACCTTCCTTCTTTCAGTTTAAAGCCATTCTCCCTTGTCCTATCACTACATGCCCTTGTACAATGTACTTCTCCAGCTCTCTTGCAGGCCCCTTTAGGTGCTGGAAGGTATACAAGGTCTCCCTGCACCCTTCTCTTCACCAGGCTAAACTGCTCCAAATCTCTCAGCCTTTTCATTGTAGGAGAGGTGCTCCAGCCTTCTGATCATCTTTGTGGCCATCCTCTGGACTCTCTCCAAGAGATACACCTCCTTCTTATGCTGGGCACCCCAGAGCTAGGAAGCAGAGGATGAGATTTGTGCACATGTTGGTGGCCATGGTGCCAAACCCTCAGGCTTCCCTCCTGCACTGCCCTGCTAAGTGACACTCTCCATGGCAGGAGAAGGAGGCACCACTGCAGAGCACCTGCCTGCTGAGGTGTCTGCTGCACAGCATGCCTGTTGTGCACCTCTGCTGGTGGCCCTGGCCACTGCCACCCCTCTTGGGTGTCCAGCCCATCCCACTGCCCCTCCTGGCACCCAGCACAGTCCTGCAAGGGGCTACACCACAGGGAATGCAGGAGAGGCAGGAGCCTTGCCAAGGCTTCAACTTCTTAGCCAAGTCAGGGTTTAATTTCTTCTTTTTCTAAGAAAAGAGAAAAGAATCTCTAGTCCTAGGGGCATCTTCAGGAGGAGTAGGCGCTCAGGAGCCCCTGCAGGTTGACAAAGCCTCTTTAAATATTTAATTTCTCTTGAGGTGTGATATGTTTTTCTGTCCACTGGGAGACTATTAATTTGTGCCTTTTTTTCCTGAGGGACACTTTACTCTTCTGGCTTTTAAGTCCATTTTTGGTATTCTGTCACATATTGGTATGTACTCTGAGGGGATCTTGTCAACAGAGACAAAATAGACTCTGCAAGTCTAGCAGGAGTAGCACTGCTGGTGTTTCACATGATTTACTTTGGTGAGGGTCTTCTCCATGTTACTGAGAAGAACACACTCAGAAAACCTAAGCAGGGATTGGGTTTTCACCCTCTTTATTCCAGCAGGGCAGTGGAGGTGGCATTTTGGTACAATGTGTGGTTAAATCAGATTATATGACTTGGAAACAGAGGTAAACATGAGAAATTTTTTTAGAAAATCACTAGATGAGAAGGAGGCCCTTCAAAAGAAGGGTCTCTTTCTTAATGTCTGTGAAAAAAAAAAACATAGCCAGTCACTGATAGTTGAGCAAAAGACTTTGACCCAGTGGTTTTGCAGAGAAAGGGGCTGGCTTTTTGATAGCAAAATCTTGCTAGGTTGTTGAATCCCATGTTGCATGGAAACAGCATGAAACAGAAACACAAGCGCAGAAATCAGACAAGTTGCTTAAAAATGAATGGAGAAATGTCTCTTGTTTCTTTATTCTGGGGCAAAAGTACATTTTACATCTGTCACATGTGCCACTAACCCCAGGGGTGGCCCAGGCAACCTCCCAGTGCCACCAGCTCCCTCCCTGTCCAGGCTGGCAGTCAGAAACCTTGTTCTTCTGCCAGTACACAGAGCACATTTGAGCTACTTGTCATTGCGATGGCAGAAACCCCAGAATGTCAGCATAAAAGTAATTTCTTTCTCTGTGGAACTGTATTTTAAAGAGATTTTTGAAAATTACTGGAAAAATACTTCCACCTTGAAGAAGCAAATGAATGGTAGTAGTCTGCATACTTACACAGACAGCTGTTACCTATTTTATTAGTCAGTGCTTGGATCTCAGAATCAGAATCTGAAATTCATCAACATTGGCAACACCCTACAGCGTCTTCCCAAGAAATGAATACTTCTGACCATAGGCATTTTGAAGCAACTTTGATATTAGCATTAAGTTGCTGTTCAGAATTATTTATTTGGGAGGAGATTTCACAAAACTCCTTCCTTTGTTAAATGGCAATGTAACATATCAAAACACAGGCATTTGGATCTAATTAACAATAGCAAGATTTTTCTTCATGAAGAAAACAGAGAACCACTTTGGCCCATGCTGTTGTTCCTGCTGATGGGTTAGTTGTTAGGAAATAATTTCTAGCATCTTCTTCTCTTTGCGTTTTTATTTTGTGTACCATCTTCTGGCAAAGGCACCACATGGGGTAGTCTTTAAGCCTTTTCAAAATACAGGCAAATGCTCCTTTTTTTCCTGAAGTTGCATACTAAATTATAACAAGGAGCTATTTCATTTTCCACTCATTTGTCTCAGAGAAATAAACATTACGTAATCAGAAGTAATTCATAATCTCCAGACAACGTTATACTTAATATGGGGGAAAATATTTTCCATCTATGCTACTGCCATACAGCTCTCCCAAAGAGCACGTGGTGTGTAACTCTGATATTACAGTAAAGCCTAACTTTTAGCTTAGATTTCAGGAAATCTGAGATGATCAGGAAAATACTCTGGAAAGTATAGTCATGTACCTCAGAATATTAATTTTTCTACTAGAATAGCAAAATGCATCCAAAGCTGGGATTTTCCAGCTACACATCATTCACATGTGCCTGGATTTGTGGGCATACATGTATGTAGGCTTTTGGTTCCCCTTTAATGCTGAATTTCCTAACAGATGGACAATGACTACTCCTATCTCCAGGTGCTTTGATACATGTGCTACAGAGATATTTCAGTAAATTAGGGGAGGCTAATTTTCAAACACCTCACACAAACTGTGAATTTTTGCAAGTCTACTCAACATCCTCAGCTGTGAGAAAAGTGGTTGAAAACTGAACTAGCTGCATGGACAAATCACTGTGAGGCTGGGAGCATGTCCTTCTAGAAACACTTTCCTGGTTCAAAACAAGGCAGCTGGCTCTGGCCCTGCTGTGCACCAGCACATTGGAAGTATGTCAGGGATCTGCTGAGCTCCCTCTTCCCACTTTTGGAAGTTCTCTGTCGAGAGAGGAGTCAATGGCCTCTGTTGCATCTCCTCTCTGTGCCTGAAGCCCAGTGGCAAGTGTTGCTGTCCTTCAGCTGGCCACTACCTCCTTACCTGCCCCTGGGTGTCAGCTCTCTGGGCAGATGCCTTTTAGCCCTTATGTCGGTGACATAACATTTTCTGCAGGATTGTTTTTTTTCATTTAAATGCTCCTTTAAAATGCATATTCGTTTCTCTTACCTTATAAAAGGAAAGCATGGCCCCTCTTTTTAATCACTTAGAAAGATTAAATTAGCTTCTCAGCTGATGGTAGACAAGATATACTTCATATTCCACAGGCAATCTGACTATGAGGCCTGAACTGAGCAAGAGTAATTCAATTGACTCTACTCAAACTGCACTAATTTACACCAACTAAAAATTAATCTTTTCTTGTGAAATATGTCTAGGAGTGACCTTGCAGTATTCAACTGACTGAACTAATTCTGGGCAGCATCTCACTCTTAAAATAATGTAAAAGCCCTTTTTAAGAAATTACCCAAAACTTTGGGGTTTCACCTGTGGAGAGATAGGTCAAAGGGCAGCACTGTAAGAAAGATGACAGCAGAATTAGGCCCATCTCTTACACAATCCACATACTAACTACATTTATCTATGATACAGATGATGAGAACACAGTATTTTTCACAGAATTTTTCCTTCTTTTCCTTGCTTGTTCCTGTCTTTTCATGGTATTTTTTATTCTTGTTTCTGCGCAAAAGCCTACTCTGTACAGTGTATTAACATTAAATACCACAGAAGATGAAAGATACAGATGGCTGCATGAAGACTGTGAATCTGTAAGAGAGATCTTTGCATTTTCTTCAGCCACCCATGTTTTGCTTATTTGTGCAGGGTCACAGCTGTTGACAGGACAGCCAGCATTACTGCAGGGAGACATTGTGCTGGAGGACCAGGGTGCTGCTCTACCCAAGCAAGGGAAGGCAAGAATGAGCACAGAAAGTTTTCTATAAGGGGCACTCGATTTCACCCAATGAACTGGGGCTCAGGCCAAGCAAACCTGGCCATGCCATGCTGCCTACAGTTTCTTTGCCACCACCATGCAAATCCATATTCATGGGATCATTCAAACTGAAACCTTGTTGTGCTATTTGGGACTGCAATGGCAAAGGTCCCAGTCAGTATGAAGCTTCCTGGTCTTCCTATGCCAACATGATTCTGTGATTTTATTCTATGATTCTTTGACTTGCTGTCCCTTCTTTGATGAAAAGTTAAACCAATATTCCCCTGGTCTACCTGGCAAATGCAATCAGAGCTCTTTACTTAAAGTAAATAACTGAATACATTTGCCTTAAGCTACCCTTAGCACCTTTTTAATCAGGGAAAGAAAGCACTTACAGCAATTAAAGCAAAAGTTAATGTGTAAAAATCAGCTTTTAAATTAGTTTCTCTTCACTGTCAATTATTTCTAAAACATTTTTGACTGCTTAAATTAATTCCAATTTGAATTCAAGACACATATTGCCACAGAATGAAATTCAGGACATCATTTTTTTCTCCTCACTACTGAGCTTTACAGTCATATCTTTTCTCTTCAATTTTTTTCTGCTTCTCTTGAGTCATCGCTAATGAAAATTCTAAATATAGGTATGACTAACAATGCAAACTTTAGAAACTGTATGTAAACTACCACAAGAAAAACAGATCAGAGAGTTATGCTCACCAGAAATTCAAACAACTGTTGCCAACCACTACATGCAAGTGATGATTACTGCATTTTTCTCATTAGAAAGGCAGCTGTCATATAGCTTACGGTTTGGACAGAAAGAAATAAGTTAGCATATTGCTTAAGAGCTGTCTGCTAAATCCTTGCTCTATTTTGCCAAAAATACACTAGAACATAAAATCCTTCATTCTGCAGAATAATAAATGTCATGTTTCCATTTCCCAGTGTCTTGTCAGATTGTTTAAGATAATCAAGATCAAATAAGACAAACACAATGAGCTTCGGACCTCAGACTTCAGAGCAGTGGTGTCGACACTCCAAAGACAAGTGACAAACCAAGCAAATACTAAATGCTTGGTACTGTTGCTTAACCTATCACAAGGATAGAGTTTTTATCTTTTAATCCTATTTTTTGACAAGAAGCTACCAATACAACCTCAGACCTCCACTGTCAGACAGTAACTCTCAAAGACTCTGGCAGGCATACAGTCAGGACCAATAGCAATTATTTGGCATGCCCACATAGAGGCATCTGAATCAGACGGGCAGCCAAACATCCCTGAAGATGTTTTGGGCTGGGGGACCCAGATTAAGCACAAGCTGATCAACCACCAGCTGATATTTAATAATACTACTACTACTCCTACTACTAGTAATAACACTGATGATGCTAATGGGATAATGCCAAAGGAAGTTCACCACTGAGCTCTTTTTCCCCCAGTCATTCTTTGCCTCTAATTCCCCTGTGTTCAGGTGAATTTTTCCCAGTATCTGACAGTCCAGATTACCTGAGTATTTGTTTACAACAACTAGTATATGAATTACCTATGGTTAAGGCTATTCCTACACAATTGCAATACATAGTTGGACAGGAACAATCAGGGCTGATTATTTCTAGCATGTGGGGTAATTAAATATTCCATGTTATTCGATGCAATTTGTTACCACCAAATCTCTTGAAGAAGTAAAAACTAATGTGAAGATAGCTTGACCAACATCAAAGCAGCGTTGATGCCAGATTTAGCAAATTCAGTGATGCTGAATTTAAGAGAGTTCTACCATCTTCGGTGGACTTTCACTGGAGTCTTCTGTTCTGTCCTATCTTATTGTCAGCACATTCAGCACTGAATTATCTGAACCCATAAGGCTAGCTTTGAAAAAATCTGTCAGTTTGAGATGAGATACTCACTGAGATTTTCAAAAGAGCTTATGTGTTTTTTTACCTTGGCGTTTATAAAACTGCCACGTTGATGAGAACGATTCCCCAAGTTTTGCTGTGCCATATGGTCCATGTGCTGTTAGGAGGCCATCTACTGTGTTTCCTTGTTAGTCATTCAACTACATATTGCGTCCATCTGCAACTCTCATATGTAGTTTCACTGTAATTGCCCTTTTCATAGTGCGTTTCATTCTGCTTCGTGCTGGCTTGTGATTATGTTCTTTCCAAGACATGCTTCACCACACACTTTTTGAAAGGTGCAGTAGCGCCGTGCTGAATGGCAGGGTCGATGCAGGTGCAGAGTGCAGCTCTAATGTAAAGGAGGAAGGGTATGGGTGCTCATCTTGGGGATGAAGAAAGACATTATCTTCATTATTATGAAGAATGGTCCTCACTCTCCTTCCCCTTAATCCTCAGCAAAACATTTCAGCTGTTCCAGAGATGCAAAGGGTCTCCTCAGCCAGCTGGGCTTGCATTACTCTTTCATTCCCTGCACTTTGCCACACTTCAGAAGCTCTTGTCCCAGCTCAGTGTCTCCTGAAAAGTCTTTAAGAAAACTGTCCTCAGCCATTACCTCATCATATCCTTAAAGTCCCCTGGAAACAGCCCTAAGAGTGGTGTTTGGGAGAGGCTGGGACTGTACCAGATCCTGCAGCCAGATAACTGTGCTGTGCTCACACCACAGCTCCAACCTGGGCAGAGCAGCCAGTGTGAAGGTCGTACACTGCACTCTGGTGTCAGCAGAGTGAGCAGGAGGCACCTTCCCCTGTGCCAGCGCTCGACAAATCCTCCAGCACACGGCTGGCTTTTGGGATAATTCGAGGCTGACACAATTTGTATTCCCTTAAAGACCTCATTACACATATTGCTCATTTAACCTTTAAAAAAGATGGAAGAAAGTGTGCCAATGGATTCTGGCTGATAAATATCTAAATTAAGTAAATTTAATTAAAAACTGTTGTAAATGTCATCTAATCTGTGGATGCTGCGAAAATTATGGTTGTAGCTTTGAACCAGTTTCAAAATGTATAAGGATCTCCTTACACAATTTTCTACAGAATATTTTTTTCTTCTTGGTTTCAGGAGAACAGTTAAATTGACTTAATTTTATTGCTCAGTAAAAATATTGAACTCAAAACTTGGAGAACTTTCTTGCATCTTGTTACTGCCAGGTGATGCTGGCTGGAACACTGGTTTCTTTCTAAAGCCATTAAGTGTTATTTTGCCAGATAAAAGATGGGGAAGGAAAGAAAGATATGTGCTAAGTTTCATCTAGGGAATTCTACTTCTCAGTACACAGGAAATAAAAAGATCAATGCATTTTTTTTCAGCTTCTATTCTGGCCATGTTGTGCTGTTTGGGTGAAAACACCCTCAGCCCCTATGTTACTGTAGTGCACACCAGTGACAGCTACTCAGTGGGGAGCACAGTTTGATGAATTTAACAAAATCTTGTTGGCTGACCTTTCCATACTGGAGACATGATTTCATTTCTGTTGTCTGAAAATGAGCACCAACAAGACAAGTTATTTCCATGTCTCAGCTGGAATATCATAGTCCTAATGTGTTTCCAAGTATTTATCTGTATAATGCTATGGCTTTCAGGTCTATCTAAGAACAATAACATTTTTTTCCTTTCTGCTTTCTTCATGTACTAGCAAAAAGTCAGCTTATTTTGATCTATTTTTTCACTCTGCATGCTGCAAATATCAATCCAAAAAAGCCCCGTGCTTCTTGGAACAGCGAGGTAGGAAATCTCCCAGAGATGTATTTGCAAACCAGTGCTGAGGCACATGCAGAAACTGGTTCAAGACCTAGTTCACAAGTAGTATCCACAATATGTAGGATCCCAGACAGACAACCTGAGTGGAGTACTGGTGATCCAAATTCAGTATTTTGTTCTAGTCACCTTCCAACATTGCTGCCAACCTTGTTCTTCTGGTTTAATCATTCTTCTGATGTCATTAAAATTTAAAAGCCTGATCCCACCATAAAGGGCTGGGGTTTTCTTTTTGGTTTGTTCTTCATAAAGGCAAAGGGGATCACTCAACAGATCATTCGTGCAGAGGGTGACCTGGCAAAGCCACACCAGCAGAAGGTGGCCCCAGGGGTGACCAGCAGCAACAGTAGGGCAGAACAGGTAACCCACACCGGAAATAGGAACAGCTTATCAGACTGTGCTTTTAAACTCACTGTCCTCTGTGGAGATGTCAAACCCAAACACCTGTGTTCCTAAAACCTACATTGATGTAAGACGGGCATGTCTGAGAGGATTCCAAGAAGCAGTAAGTGTCTAGGAGTCCTTGGTGCTTTTGCTAATATTCCCCTGCAATTGCACCCTTCAGCGGGGTGTCTTATAAATCCCAAAGAAATGCAAAAAAGTGTAAAAAATGTTCAGAAAATTCAAAATATTCAAATCACTGTTCACTAGGCCACAGGTCAACCTCTCCCACCATTTGAAATATACTTTCATCTCATTTAATAACTCATCTTTTGAAGAGTTTTGAAACCTTTCTTTTCTGCCAGAGAACAGATTTGGCTCTAAGGAACATTTATGTTTTTATTGCTTTTTGTTCAGATAGTACAAAGCAATGTACCAATTCTGCTCCCAGTGAAGTCAGTGACATAAGTAAAACTGATGGAACAAATTCAATAAAAAGGTGAAATAATACATCTAATACAAGTATGGATGTATAAAAACTTGTGGTTTGGGTTAATCCTGTTTTGGGACAAGGAGAGAGGAGCAAGGACAACGTTCCCCTCTTAAAGTTCAGATCTCAGGTCTTTATGAGTATGCTTATTTCAGAGAGAATTCTTTTCTGCCTTTTTTTCCTGGTATCTCCTCTGCAGGGATGAGCAATTGGTTTTTCCAGTTTTAGCTAAGGATTACTATAGCAAGTACAATACGGAAAAAAAAATAAAAAGCTATAAGGTAGATTGATTTCTATTTGCAACATATTTTTCAGCTTTGCCTACGGCTTATTCTTGAGACCTTATTTCTTTATTTCATACCCTACTACCTTTCACATCCCTCAGCTAAAAATAGCCTTTACCTAGAAAAAAAGTCCTGCTAGCAGTTCCAGATCTAGATAGTACATACATACCAGCTGACTTCAGGATCTCCTCAGACCACATTTTTCTCTATTCCTCTTGCTAACACTGCCTTTCTTACATTTCCCACACTCTGAACTTTCCTTGGGAGTGTTTTGACCTTGCGTGTGGCCCTTCTGTCCCCAGCTGTGCCTTTGCCCAGACCCTTTGCCTCAGGATGACGTTTCCAGGCAGGTGCTCCTTGCAAAGCTGGGTCCTGGTTCCTGGTGGTCCTCAGGGCACAGCCAAGAACAGGCTTCAGCGAGAAAAATCTGCCCCATGCCTGCTGGCATTTCCACCTGCTTCCCACATCAGCATGCAGGCAATCCCAGTGCTGTGAGTACGACTCAATTCCTTCTTCAAAACCTGATTCCATGGAAGACTCCCATAGAAACTGTTGGGCCAGTTTAGGAGAATAAGCTCTATCCATCTCAGCAATAGCTTTTAACACTGAGCTGTATGAGGGCAAGTCTGATGTGTGCAACCCCAACTATTCCTGTCTGAATTTCCATGGATACTGTTCTGGTGTTCAAAAGAGCAGAACATCCAAGTGAATTAGACTAAAAACCACCATTCTTTAAAATTAATTTGCACATATTTTCTTGCTGCCTTCTCCCTCTTTGAAAAAAACCAAAACAAAAAACCAAACCCAAACACAAAGACAACTATTTCCCTGCCTCAACATTCACACAAAGTCACTGAGCTGATTCCTTTACATGCACAGGCAGCAACAGAAGTGGCAGGTGATCCTCACATTCTCCTACTTGCAAGATGCCTATCTTATTGCACCCTCACAGCCCAGGAGCTTTTCTGCTGAGCTGGACACCCAGCACTGTCACTCCTAAAATATTTGTGAGTGCTACAGGATTTTCTAGGGAAAGATTTCTTGAGGCAAGATTTAGTCAAATTTAATCCAAGTCACTCGGTGCAGCTCCATTTGTTAAGAACAGCTCCTGTGCTTGAGAAGAGCCCGTCGCTGTGTTTTGCCTCACAATGCTACAGAGCACAATAACAACAACATTAAACTCAATACCCTGAAGGGGCAGTTGTAGTCAAGGGTCACATTTTCCTTCATTCCAATTAACCTACTTGTCATATTGGATGGTAGATGCACTCTGCAAACTGCCCTCAAGTGTTTCTCATGCTCTTTTAGTAATAGAAAGTGGGGAGAAATAAAATAGTTCATGCTTTGCTGTTTGACTTGTCCTTGGTATTTTATCTTATTGGAAAACTCAAGGAAATGAATACTGCTGTAAAGATTTTAAGTGTCTGAAAGCACAAACAGGCTTCTGACTTGTGCAATATGCCTGGAACACCAGTGCTGGCAACACCAGTCCCAGAGAGAAGAGGGACCAGACCCTTGGGCTCCTGACCAGATTTTGCTCAGCCCATCTGCTCCTTTGCCAAGTAAGAGTTGTGGTGGATGCCAGGTACCCACCAAGGCCATTAAATATCTTTCTGTCCTCAGCAGGACATGGGAGAGAAAATATAATAAAAGGCTTGTGATCAATAAGGACAGAGAGGGATCACCCACTAATTACTTTCACAGGCAAAATAGACTCAACTTGGGGAAAAATTAATTTATTACCGATTAAATAAGAATAGGATAATGAGAAATAGAACCAAATTTTAAAAACAGCTTCCCCCCCTACCCCTCTCTTCTTCCTGGACTTAATCCAGAATTCTCTGCCTCCTTCCCATCAGTTGTGCAGTGCAATGGGGAGAAGAGGCTGCAGTCAGTGCATCACACATTGTTTCTGATATTCCTTTTTCCTCAGGGGGAGGACTTCTCACACTTTTCCCCTTCTCCAGCATGAGGTCACTCCCACAGGAGACAGTCCTCCATGAATTTTTCCTACCTCATTCCTTCCCACAGGCTGCAGTTCTTTACAAACTGCTCCAGTGAGGCTCCTTTCTGCAGGGTGCAGTCCTTCAGGAACAGACTGCTCCAACAGGGTCACAAGCCACAGAAACATTAAGGTTGCAAACAATTGTTCAGCTGTCAACCCAGCATCACCCTTAAACCATTTCCCCAAGTAACACATCCAGACACCTCTTGAACATTTCCAGAAGTGGTGGTTCCACCACTTCTCTGAGCAATTTCTTCTGATGCCTAATCACTCTTTCAGTGGAAATCTTTTTCTAATTTCTAATCTGAACCTGCTTTGCCTCAACTTAAGGCCATTTCCTTGTGTCCTTCCACCTGAAATGTGGCAGAAGAGACTGACTGCCACCTCACTGCCAGCTCAGGTAGTTTTAGAGAGCAATGAGGTCCCCGTTGAGCCTCCTCTCCTCCAAACTAAACAACCCCAGTTCCCTCAGCCGCTCCCTATAAGACGTTTTCTAGACCCTTCACTGCCTCTGTTGCCCTTCTCTGCACATGCTCCAGTGTCTCAATGTCTGTCTTGAAGTTAGGTACCCAAAACTGGAAACAGGAGGTGTCACTAGTGCTGAGCACAGGGGGACAATCCCTGCCCTGGTCTTGCTGGACACACCATTGCTGATACAGGCCAGGATGCCACTGGCCTTCTTGGCCACCTGGGCACTGCTGGCTCATGTTCAGCCACTGCCAACCAGCACCCTGGGGCCTGGTGTTCCTTCAAGGTTCTCCAGGGTTGTTTCTAGGTGGGTAGGAAAGGCAATGTACAAATTTGTATGAAGCACATCTGAAAGTATGAAGAACACTTTTCTAGAGAGTGTATTTGCAGCTACCCTGCTACCCTCTTTCTTCCAAGTTTGTATCTAATCTCCAAATCCTGCCCTTGTGTTGGAAAAAAAATGTCCTCTACATTCTGGACTTGGTTTTGCATGGTAACCAGTAATGACCTATACTCATTTTCAGCTAATTCATCCCATAAATACAGGCAGGAAGTGTTTTGTGCCTGTTTCTCCCGACTAAATTGAATGTATTGCTTTTGGGGAAGAGTTCTATCCACTTGTCAGAGGCACTTCATTCACCACGTTATTTCTCATGCATAATGAAGCACACCTGAACTATGCAAGGACCCTATCAAGCCAAAAGAGAACGGCAGATGTTTGTGGAGACCAGAAATCTCCCCTTTCTTGGCACCCCAGTGGCTTGTGAGCTGCATACTCACCAAACCCCTGCCTTCACCACTGCAAAGCTGTGTTCCAGCCTGCACCAGGAGTGCAGCCACAACCTGTCCCTGAGGAGTTTATCTTGCTTCTCACTCATACCTCAGAGCACCCAATGCTGTCATTGATGCCTTTGGTATCCTGAACTGCTTTTGACAGCATGCTGGGTTTGCTGGACATCTCTATGAAGTTTAGAGATTTAGGTGATTAAACTATGAATAAATTTCAGCTCTGCAGTTTTCAGTTATGTTTGTGTCTCATCTTCATCTGGTTAGAACAAGTATTGCAGCAGGACCAGTGAGCTTATGTGACTTCCCCATATGCCTGGCTGTGTTGATTTTTCTCCTGCTTGTTTTTATTTGGAATTTGGCACTTTTAGCATTTCCATGCTACAGCTTTATTGTTAACTTTTCTTGCTTGAGTTAATTGAAAGCTATAAAGCACCTGAAATGCCTCAGAGGCTTCCACTGTCAATAGTGAGATGAGCTTTTCTCACATCTTCAATTTCCTCTGAACATTTTGCTTGCTGATACAGGATAAAATGCAGCTGGAACTTTGCTTGTTTTTTTCCCCTCTGTTTCCAGATGGTTTGGAGCTCAGGTGAAGATTTTAACTGCTCCAGTAATCCATAAAATACAAAAATATCTCAACAAAATATTTGATACTGTGGCACGCTGGAATGTCTCTCTGAAACCAATCTCTGTGCTGCAGCAAGGATATTTCACTGATATTTCCAGATATTGCACTAATATCTCCAGACAGAAGGGACACGGCTTTTCCCAGCTCTGAAACATGCTCTTCTCCTTGCTGGCTCTGTCAGAAGTGGGAGCTCTGCAGGCCTGGATGACAGCAGCCTGCCATACTTTTTTTTGCTTTTGCCCAAGCTGCAGTTTGACTCTCCTCCTTGCTCCCTGCCAGCATTTCTCTTTCACTGCATCCCTGTTCTCCTATGCTCAGGGTATTCCTGAGCTTAAATCATAATGTCCAGCAAATTGTGTTTTGTCTTGACTTCAGCCCAAGCCTAAAATATCCTTTTACTGAATAAATTAGCAACAAATAAAAAAAAAGGATGTGGGGATCATCCCATCTTCTACCTAAAGATGGCAGATGAGACCTACCAAGCAGTGCAGACCACTAGGCAGCCATGAGGGACATGGATGGGTGGTGGGACACCCATCTGCATGCACCTCCTGCATAGGTGGCTTGCAGATGACTTGGTGTCCCCCTGGGGCAGCAGCAGTCTGCTCTCCACAGCAGACATGCCCCTTGGCTCTCCTGTCCCTTGGCTGGGTGTGAGCAGGATGACTGCCCTGCACATCTCCTGGTGTGAGACAGAGGGGCTGCCACACAGAGCCATCCTCTAATGAAAAGCCAGCTGGCTGAAAAGACTGCACACCTTATCCTTGGAACAAAGAAGGTGTTCAGTAGTCCTGCAAGGTCACCAGGGAAAGCAAGGAGCTCTGCTTTGTCATAGAACCATAGAATCAGAGAATGGTTTGGGTTGGAAGGTACTTTAAAGACCACCAAGTTCCAGCCTCTCTCCTATGGGCGGGGACACCTTCTACTAGACCAAGTTGCTTAAAACCCCATCCAACCTGGACTGGTCACGAATTTGTTTTTCTCCTGGGTCTTCACCTGGAGCTCTGGGGTTCAGCTTGCATTGAACATGAGAGCTGAGCAAAAATACTCTGATTTAATAAAGCACATTCTGGATTTTCAGAATACTGCACTGAACTCTGGTCTTATAATCATCCAGCCTGACAGGGTTCCTTAGATGGGGAACTTCCAAAAGAGGCTCAGAGCAAGAGTTTGAGCTGAAAGCACTTTAGCCTCAAAGAGATGGAATTTCAAAAGCCTGAATTACTGTGTGATAATACCAAACATCTTCCTCTTAAGCAGAAATTTGGGAGCAGTCAGGATGGATCTGCCATGCCAGTTGTTTCCACAGAGCACAGTGGTGTTGCTGTCTCCTTGTAAGCAGGATGAGGGGAAAGGCAGAGAAAAGGCTCCTGTGAAGTGGGGATCCCACCATTTCAATATCAGCCTGTTCAGCCCCAGCCCACTGCCACAGGGAAAATCCTCACAGCTGGTGGCCCAGCCATGGATGAGCAGTCTTATCTAGCTCATGTCTTGAATCCATACAGTTTATCTTGACCCTTGATACTCAGCTCTGCTTCCTAAGGAAGCATTAAGTTGCCTGAGTTTGCATGAGCACAGGAT
Organism: Molothrus aeneus; assembly: GCF_037042795.1. Lineage (NCBI taxonomy): Eukaryota > Metazoa > Chordata > Aves > Passeriformes > Icteridae > Molothrus > Molothrus aeneus. The sequence goes on along the minus strand of NC_089647.1, from coordinate 86,733,227 downwards.
CCTATGAGCTCGCAACAGAATCCCAACATCTTGTTCATAACAGGGACATAATCGAGGAGGCAAAGTGGGGCACCCATACTGATCATTTAATTTTATCATCGCTTCCCTAATTTTTTCTCCCTGGCAAAACTGTCTTGAGCATCTAGTTATTCTCTGACAGTGAGAGTGATAATAGAAGGAATTTTTTTTAAAGTATGGTGTTATTCAAGATCAGAACACTTCACATCATAAAATATCATTAAAGTGTTAATTCAAGGTTGGGGAAGATGAGGCCTTTACAAGACTAATGCAATTAATTCTGCTCATTAACTACAGACTCAAAATACATACAGAGAGGCTGATCTCACTCCTGCTGTGGAGAGTTAGGTCTGAAAAATGATTCTTTTCCAGTGGGTTTCCCAGTGATAAGGTGGCATGGAAAGTTCCCTCTCTGTATTACATACCGGTGAACATAAAGTCATTGCTGGAGGAATGCTACATGCTCTAAATCTTTTGGTGTGCAATAACTTCTTGTCAAAGTAAGAAGCTTAAAGAAATTGAGGTCCAATACTAAATAATTTCAGTAATTGAAATGTGTTAGATTGACAGTGGGTTTCATTGCCTTTTTTTAAAAAATATAATCCTTCTCACTCTGCAATCTGTCTGAGCACTTGAATTTTGGAAGGCCTCAGTTCTTCACAGTTTACCAGAGCTAATACCAACCTCAGTGCTTCTTGCTTTCTTTTCACAGAGGAATTCTCACAGTGGGATATTTTCAATATAACGAAACTTTGATGTAAAAAAGCAATTTATTTTTCCAGCAGCTCTCAGTATTCCCTTTGCTATAGCTGAAGGTATAGCAATATCACCCTCATAATCAGCCTCTTCTTTCTATTTGGTGCTACAAGAAAGCCTATGCTTGTTTGCTTGCAATCATTAAATGTGTGTGTTTGTGTGCATATGAGAGAAAGAAGAGGGGAGGGAAGAAATAAACATCTGTCCTACCAATATACAACCTTATTTGCTGGGCCCTGGGGAGCTTTCCTTCTCTCCTTTCCCTTTTGCACACAGTCACACTGCTTTCCTTATCTCTCCTGTGATTACTTGTATTGTATTCCCACAACTCCTTGGGACACAGCTCCCTGGGACAGGGGCATTGTCCTATAAACCAAAAACACAATGTCACCACCATAAACTAGCCATTCTGCAGAGAGTCAAAGCAACGAAGCCTGGTCTCCTATGGACATGAGGTGGAGGATGGAAAGGGAAGGGAGGGAAGAGCAAATAAAGAAGCTCTTAGCTCTGCCCTGCAATGGGGAGAGAAGAGATGGGTGGATTTAGAAAAACAAATTCGCTGAAAGATTTCAGAGCTAACTCAAACTACTTGCTGAAGCTCATGATCACCACAAATTTGATTCAGTGCAGTATATTTGGGGCTGTGACTTGCTTGCACCAAAAGTGCTGCCCTCATGCTACTTTTTTCGTTGCATGAATGTGTCTCTTCAGCGCTTGTTTCATAGATTTTTGTTTCCATCTTATGGTCTTAGTGTCTATTAGAAATACAGCCTCGAGGCAAACTTTCTCACAGTAGTGCCTTCCTTTGTTGTGTGCTGCAGCACACGTAGTTGGCTCTGACAGCATTAGTTTTGCACTGGTACACTGTCAAACCGGCTGCAAGAAGCATTGTGAAAAAACAAACCATCTGCTAAGTGAAACTAACAGCCTGATTTGGGTTTTATGCTACTATTTAGCTCCATTTAAATATCCTATTTTCCCATATCTGAGCTGGAAACCAAAATCTTGCTGCAGCACTTGTATTTGACCTGACTGCCAATCTGAGTCCCACTGATAACTGCTTAATGTACTTTTTGGGCTCCCTGTCTATCAGCCCTTCTCTGAACTACTCAAAATTCAAGCAAAGTCATGATCTGACTGGTTTCTTGGGTCATTCTTTAGTCAAAACTCCCTGAGAAAATACATTTTGATTGGATAGGATAATGTTAGGGGTCTTTTCCAACTGAAATAATTTTATTATTTCATCCTGAGGATACAAACTCAGATGAATGTGGAAGTTTCTCAAGACCCAAGGGCTCTTTTAGTAAACCTAGACGGAATATTCCTATTTAGTAATGACAGTAAGAATCACAGAATTTTGCAGTGAAAGGTACACACTGCTTATACTGTATTAATAACTCAAACAGCTTCATCAGCTTCAAATTTGTGTCTGATTCAGCCTTTACCCAAAGTATTGGAGCCTAAATGGATGAAGCATAGAGGCATCTCAGCCTGGGGGACTGGGAGACCATCTCTGAAGGCAGATAGGATACTATGACATGGGAAAAACCAAGTGATTGGCAGAGTTCTTAAAAAATTTTACTTTTACTATTATTATTTTTAGCATTAATTATTTTATTATTATTATTTGGTATGTGCAAAAATAAATACAGAAGTAAGCCTTGCTAGGGAAAGTAGTGTAACAGGTGATTCCATGCTTGCACCCCATGGCTCTCAGGTGTTTGGGGCTGGTTTACAGGTCCTCCAAAGGTAAGAATTGCTCACATGACACCACCACCTCCAAAGAAGGAGGGCCAAGTATTCTTGTTATTTTCAGTTGCTCTTTTCCATTTAACAAGCAGTGAAGAGACATGATCACCACCCCAGAGTGGCTGACAAGCAACAGGCAGCTGAAAACATAAACAAGCCTTTACATCTTGGCTATAGGGCCAGGGTCAGTGTGGGCAAAGTAATATCCTTGCTATCTTTTCTCTCTTCTCCCTGGAAGGTGCATATTTATGCAACGAGTGTAGTGGAGAATACTTTAAATTTCTCATGTATTCTTTTCTCTGGTCGCTGTAATGCTGCTCATTATTTCTTCTCACTTCACTGGAATTCTCCAGCTGGCAGAAATGTAATGAGAAATGTACTCTTGTGAGGGCATTAGATAAGTTAAAAAACTGTTTTCAGAAGGATATCATAGATGAGATCCTGAAACCATGTTTGCATAGCTTTTAATGTTTTTGCCATATTGTTTATCCTTAGTGAAGTGTAAAACTGAAGCACATCAGTGTTGCCTAGGAATCAGTATGAGGCAGCTAGGACAATTTTTTAGTACGCACTTTTTCTCTTACAGCACTTGTATGTATTTGTGTATGGAAAAGTACAGTGAACTTTAAAAAGCTGGACCATAATTTAACTGTACTGACACCATGTTTTTCTCTGGAAAGAAGGAAGTATGTTTCAAACTTATATAAAGATTGTCACTCATATCCCTTTTACTATAACTCATGTTCATGCTGCTGCGCTAACAAAATCATTATATTTTTTAAGTTAATGTAAAAATTTAAGAAAAATTATGTATGTACCTCTATTTCTCTCTCTCTTCTCTTTACCTTAGCAAAATACTATTTGCCATGTCTCATATCCAAACTATTTTTAGAAACATAAGCAAGACCATTGACTTAAAACCGCTGTTACAATTTGTGGTTGGTTCATTTTCTTGGCTAAACTCAGGTATGAAACTGGTGTTACAGCTAGAATTACAACTGAACATAGAAATGCATGGCTAAGCCCTATTAAGTTCCCATAAGAATAAAATAAACCTGAAATAAATAATTATTGTAATATTGTTTGGATTTCATGTTGATTTTGTTGAAGTGAGAGTGCCTCTCCCAGATTGGTTTCATCTGGAAGCTGAGAGTTGCTCTGCCATGAAAACCAGTGTTTTAAGTGGGGACAATTGGGATAGTCCCTCCTGAAGTGCACTCCTGATCTGAACTGAAATACCAACCTAGCTCATCCAGAATCTCTGCCAAAAAATGACTCACAACATCTGCTCTGAGCTGCTCTCTGGAAGCACACTGGCTAAAGTGGAACATAGGAGAAACTATGCCTAAATGTCACTGGCCCAAGCTGCCATGAGCTGCCCTTCCTCTTTTTCTTTCCTTCCCTGCCCTGGCATCCCCCACATCACTTAGATCACTCTTCCATTCGAGCTTTTTTGTAAATGAAGAAACAGTTTTAGTTATTGTTTTGAAAGGCTTCTCCTGTCATCCACAGCCTATATTTTGTGGTACATGTATCTGGTATCCAGCTTTTCCAAGTTTCAGTGACATATTGTAATTAGGTTGTACGGTAAAAGTTTGGGAATTAAGTTACACAAAACTCACTTTAAGCTCTTGATTTTTTTCTGGCAAAGTTACAATGAGAAATCAAAGTTTCCATTTCCCAATTTAGAAAAAAGGATGATCAAGTAAGAGCTCAGAAAAAGAGTGTCTGAATTACTTCTTTTTTTTTTCCTACGGAAAATTGGAGAAGGAGTTGGGTATTTGGGACACAAATACCAATTCATTGTGTACTGTCCTCATTTTCCCCATGTAAAGCACAGTTGGGAAGAAAAGCTCTAGTGGGCTCACATGCTAATTTTTCTCATTGCCTCTTTAACTTGCACAGATTTTTCAAATATTGACTAGGCTTTGAACTTGACCTACTTAAGGCACTGGATATGGTTTTCACTTAAACAAACGCCCCTTCAGATCATGTCAGTATTATAAAGGGGCCTTGCAGCTACTGTGAACTTCGAGAATATCAGCATCTTAATACTCCTTTACACTACTGGACATACTGTGAGGGAAGTCAGCTGTCCTTCTCTGCTTCTCATGGTTTTCGTGGCTCTCAGTGTTGTTCCTCAGGACCAGTTTATGCTAATTGGTATGAAATTGAATTCATTCTCAAGCCTGGACCTGCTGATCACCTCTAAGTTGAATCCCTCAGATCAACCTTCATCTTGAGCTGTGCCTGAAGCAGGAAACTCTTTCTTGAGGCAGGGTCAGAGGCTGAGGAGCCTCTGTGTCCTCTCCTTGCCTGCAGCAGCAAACTCACAACTCATCTTCCTTCTGCACGTCATCTCTCCTCTCTGCTGCCTGGCATTTGGCCTGCTTTATTTACTCTGCATTGTTCAGGGAGGGATTTTGTGCTTTTCATGTGATCTTCCCAGGTTTCTGATTATGCTCCATGGGCAAAGAAGCAAAATACAATTCAAAGTCAGCCTGGTGAGAAAACTCAAAGGCATCTGCTGACAGAAAGAAAGAAAAATGATACAGTGTTGTGGCTTGCATGGATTTTTGAAATCGAGACTTGCATACATTTCTGATATATAAAATCCTTTTCCTTCTACACAGTTTCACAATGAATGTTCTTACTGTCAAGAATATTCTCAGCTTACCTGAGAAGAACAAAATACATGACCTTTGCAATCTAACATTTTCAGTCACCCAAGAAGAAAAAAGCATATCTTTTCTACTCCTGCAAAACCAAAGTACTTCAGTCCAAAAAGCAAGGAGAATTAAAATAGTAAAAATAATAAAAGTAATATTCTACTTTCTTTGTCTAACCAAGATTTCTGCAATGAAAATAAACATCATCTAGGCAGCTGGAGTACAAACGGGGCAGGGAGAGTGAGAAGAGATAGCTTTTTACCCTCTGAGAGCGGAGGGGTGGTTTGTGGGTTGGGAGTTTGCAAAGGGAAGGAAACTCAGAGTGCCAAGGAGGGGCTGGAGAAGCAGAACCTGTGCATTGGCCCCACCGCAGAGGAAGGAGGGAGGTGGCTCTCGTACAGCTCTGGCTCTCAGCTGGAGGGTGCTGAAGGGTAAAGGAGGAGATGCTGATAAATTCTGTCCATCTGCAGAAGAGCTGATGGACAAGTCTATCTGGGGGCTGGGCCATGCCGATGAGTGACTGGCCAGCAAAAGGCAGCTCAGCAAGTGAGGGTGGAGCTCGGTATCCCAAACTTCTGTGGCTCCCTAATGCCTCTCCCAGCTGCTGAGTGCAGCCCCCACTCCCTGCAGGTCTGTCTCCCCCGAAGTGCTGCAGAGTGCCGCAGGTGCCCTGCGGGCAGGGTCCCGAGGGCGGTGCCAGCGAGTGTCCCGGTGCCGCAGGGAGGGATGCGCCACCGCCAGGGTGTCACAGCACGGCCACCACGGCTGCCCGGTGCCGAGAGCCTGCAACCAGCAGCCGAGTGTTGCTCAATTCTTAAACTCGTGCCTGCTTTAAGCAGATTCTTTTATTCAGCCTGATGAAAAAATTCTGTTTGATGTTTTCACAAACAGCATCTTACGGCGTTACTTCGACTTCTTCTGTGGCGCTGCCCTTTCCGAAGTCATTATTACTCATTAGGTACATTGTGCGGAAAGCAAAGTAGGTCACGGATGAAAAGCCCCATCTTAGCGAGAGGCACCAGTATAGCACAAAGCTATTTTCAACTTTCATGAGATAAAAAATGTTTTCTGTAGGATGAAAGCTGTCACTGCCAGCTTACAATTGAATGCCAAGTATGTAAAAACTTCCATTTTAGATTCCCAGGCTTTCATATGTTAAATGCATTGTTTTAGAAATTCATTTCAAAGATAATTCCCGCTGTATAACCCACACTGATTTACACATACCAGTAGGGTATGTGCTGAGGACAGGTACTCAGCTGGTATAAATCCTTGTCAGCCCCAGCAAGATGGGACCGTCTCAATGAGGATCTGTCCTTGAGAGTCCCCAGAGAGGGAGCAGTAGAGGAGGTGATCTGGGTGGGTGCTTGGGGGTAGGATGGCAGCCTGGAGCTTGGGCACTGGAAAAATCCCTCCTAGCCCTGCCTATCTGTGCATGGCACTGAAAGAGTGAGGTGGCAGCTGCGGTCTGGGATGGCCTCTAAAGCCAAGATGACAACTTCAGTTGCAGCACCCAAGTGCACATCATTCTGCCATCATTGTTGCTTTGCACTCTGATCCATTACGTAAAACAAAAACTTAATTCTTGTTTGATTGTTCCTCCAACTTTTATTTTTCATAATTACTTTATACTATAATTACTTTATACTTACTTTATACTTTTATGTGACTATTTTCATAGTTACTTTGAGATGTCAAATAAAGGTGTCAAATACAAAATCAGACTTTCTAGAATGATCCTTAATCTCTAAATTGTTGGATGTCTCTCTTCTGGCTCTCAATTTAAAAAAAACACTCAGCAAACTCTTTGCTTTATCAAATTTCTAGTAGGACTTAAACTCTGGGTTTAAGTAGGAATTAGACTGCATTCATAGTATGTCCCTTCATCAACAGAATATGCCTGAAGTCCTTTCAACTGCTAGAGAGGTAATTAATATAATTATACTTTCAAGTTCTTACTGCATAAAATAAGTTGACATACATGGCAACAGAAATGTTGCTAAATATGTTTTGTTGGTGCAATCAGCTTGCTCTACTGATTTGAATCTATTGATATTTTCATTAAAAATCTGTACAGTTGAAATCAAATGTTATTTTTCTCTTTAAAACAATAATTGCTTAAAACAAAAATGTAAAATATGAAAACATAAGGGAAATCTATATTTATTATCATATGTTTGAATAACATAAGTTACAATAAAAGTAACAAACTGTATGATTGCATATGTGGTTTTAAAAAAGACATCCTTTACCTTGGGAAAGTTATTTAGTAAACACTTGGAAATAGGGTTTACTACAGTCACAGATAAGTTTTTAATCAGAGATAACTTCTACGGTACGTACAAATGGAACATTTTCTGCTTTACTTTTTTTTCAAGTAGCTCTGGTCAAGGACAAGTCCTCTGGTGAAGGACTGGGTCATTTAAATTGAAAGCCAAGTACTCACTTAAAAAACCAAAAATACTACTAGTGAGTAAAAACTAATGTGAAAGGATAAAAATTACTAGTTGAAAGATAATCAAAAGGCAGGTGGCCATAAACAATAAATTTAATTAGACACACAGGAATGTTGCCTCCTCTGTTTATTAAAGGTGTTTAGTTGCTTAAAATGGTATAGCACATTTACTTTGGGGAACACAGACAGTGCATCTAATTTAGCTTTGCTGAGATGATTCAAACAATAACAAAATGTTGATTTCACATCTTTTAATTAATTCCATTTTCATTTAAATTGTAAGAAGGAATAATCATCTAATAAATAAGAGATGCTTTGTCTGGCGTTTCAAAATTAAGTAACTCACAAATAAAAGATCTGAATAAATGTTTGCAAACCATAACTGCACAGATAATTTGATGTGGATTTGCTCACTTTCTAGCGTTGTACAGAAAAAAAAAGCACATCAATTCTTGATTACAAATTTTGTGTAGGGAAATATTCTGAAGGTATTAAGTTAAAACAAGCAGCTAAAAATGATTTGCCATTTTCTCTTAATGATTGAAATCATAATTAGAAACAATTGTTTACTTTATTTGAATTCAAACCAGTATCTATGACATGTAGGTACCCACTAGTTTGTTGTACACCTCTTTCAAGACATACAAAATCAATTACCTGCTATTAAATCCAGTGCTGAGGACCGTGCATGGGTTCAGGAGGCTTGACCTCTATTCCTCCTCCTGCTGTGGATGTGCTCTCAGTGACAGGTGGATTATTTAATCCTTCAGAGGATCACAAGCTGTCCTGGCTAGTACAAGACTTTCAGGTCTGTGATCTCAGTAGGCACCCAGAACCACCCTGACACTGAGTAGAGATGTTCTGCACTGCTTTAATATGTACAGTGACCTGCTGCTGCTGCATGCACCATTTGGTTTATTATCTCGTTGCCATTCCTGGAAAGTTTAAGCTAAACCGGGCAGAAAAGTTTAAGCTAAACCAAACCAGGCAGGATGTGTCTGTCTTAGTGTGAGTTTTTTTATTATGCCATATCTGCATTTAGGTTTTCAAGATGCCCAGAAAAAATACAATGCCATACAAAAGGAGAGTTGAACAAGTGCAAGGAAATTATTCTATGAAAGATAAATAAGAAATCTTAACTTGAAATTTCTGTGCTCGCCTATATGTATTTTTGATACCTCCAACCCCCAAAGGATTTTTGTTTGTAAGATATTTCTGAGAACTAATGTATCATGAAGGATTTCCAAGTTGCAGCAGATTTCTTAACCACTGAGTGTCAATTTCCTGAAATGGGCTTTTAAAGGTGGGGTGAAATACAAAATTGATGCCAGGAAAAAAGTAAGAGAGATGGAAAAACTTGGTGCCAAAGTAAAATAGCACAAAGCAAGAAATTCTGATTAAGTTAACAATGTGAAAAAAACCCAAACAAAAAACAAACCAAAAATACCCAAGTGCTTGATTCCTTGAGCAGAAGAGAAAAATGAGTACAACACCCAGATTTGTTTGAGGAAAAAACCTTTGGGTCTATACAAAGAAAGGTAAACTAAGTAAAAAGAAACAGATTCAGCCTGAAGGCAAAGGCTGCCATTGGTGGGTCTCCTTTGGAGTGGCTAGAGGAGGCAAAAGGGACTGGACAAGCAGCAGACAGGGATGCAGGGATGCAGAAGGTTTGCCTGCAGGAGCTCAGGATGGCATCCTCCCCACATGCCCACAGGAACAGGACTCGTTTTCCCTCCCCATCATGTTCCTCACCATGTATAAGGGGAAAACCACAAAGCAGCTAACCGTGCAAGGCCACAAGTGGAAATTCCCAACATTGCATCTATCATGTCTTCTTGGAAAATGAAATGTCAGAAATACTCCAGGCTTTTAGGAGGACATAGAAAAATGAAAAATATTTTAAGCAGTTATTGACTTGGTCAGCAATAGAATAAGACCATAAGAGCTTCTAAAAATTATTTGCAGTAGACTCAGGCACACAGAAATTGTAATATATGTCACTCTTTGAGTGTGAAAATTCCACATCTATGTAATGTGATTTGTGATGTCCACACAATATGAGAGGATGAAGGTATTTCAGTCTCTGAGATGTCCTCAGATCTGCATTTTGGCTTGCAATGCTTGAACTCCAATGCCTATTTAGAGAAAACGATACACACGGAGTGTATCGAATGGATGACTGTGACAAACCTCTTCCTTTTCAGCAGGTCAGGGTTTATTTCCTGTCAGGTTTGCATTAATGACCCACTGACCTACTTTTCTGATCCACCTGGCAGAACTCTGCATCCCTGAAATCTGAGATTTTGTCTGCTTCAAAGATTTGTTTTGGTTAGGTTTTGTGACAGAAACCATTAGGAGAGTGACACTGCAGATAAAAATGAAATGTGCTCTGCTCTTTGCTATCGCAAGTGTATTTTTATTTAATTGTGTAAGTGTTATCCATCATGATAAATTGTCTGCTCCTTTTTTTTTTAATGGTCTGTTTTATAAGGTTTTCTTCTCCCTCCCTCATATTACAAAGAAAAATGAGCTGTGTACATTTATCCAGTGATTTCTAACCAGTGCTGCTTCTTCGCCTGCTCTAGAGTAAGAGTAAGTGAAAAGGCAGGCGTAATGGATTAGTGAGGAAAAGGCATCTTCTGCCTGTCTTAAATCATCTACTTTACAGAGAATCTTAAATTGCTAGAAATAAAAAAAAAACTCCTTGGCAGCGCAACAACTGCATATAAAACAAATCATATTTTTCAGTGAATCGTAAATGTCACCATCTCAGATAACATTTATGCTTTCATAGAAATAGGAACTTAATTTTCCCCATTTATATTATTAACTTACTTTGGTGAATCAGATCACCTACATTAAAACAGAAGCAGCCGGTGACTCAGAACAATGATACGTTTAAAGATCAAGCACAGCATTTGCAAGTACGAAGCAGCACGCAGATGGAACTGCTTCTTTGAACCAGCAGATAAAGATTGATCTGTTAAAATCTTGCTAAAAACGGGCACCGAATGCTTGTTGTCAGAAGTGACTGACAGTCTTTGTCCGAAGCCGAAATGAAGTTGGGTTTGCCTATTCATTCAGTGGGTGCACAGTGACAGCGCAGGAGAGAGGGAGGGCTGAGATGGGCTCTGATGTGACAAGCAGATTGCCATTGCTTTGCTGTGCTTTTATAAATTCTCCAGGCTAGAAAATAAACCCAACAAACCAAAAAAACCCCAACCAACCAAACACCTCTGTTATTGCAATGCATTGTTTAACATTGCAACCTTTGGGGTTTGCTCCCTCTCCCTCTGGCTTGGTACTTGTATCATCCCTCAACACCAAACCTGTCATGGCCATATAGAAAGCCATCCTTGTACAATATAAAAGCCAGAATCTTTATTTCAGCTTGTCAGAAGGGGAGTTAAAGGAAATACTAGGAAATACCGAGGCCTCACAGAAAAATGCAGATTCAGTCCAGTGCCATGACCACAACCCTCCCATCTCCTCTTCTCCATGCATGTGCACTTCATTTGTTTGAGAGCTGAGAAACAGTGACTAGACTATGTCCACAGCACTTTGTAGGCAGAAGCAGCCTTGCTTTGCCTGTGCTCTAGAGCAGCCAGGTGTGTGGTGTTGTGAATGAACACAGAAGTGGCCATACTCAGCCTGGCACCAAGTATGAACCCTCCAGCTTGCTGCGTCCCAGGGTGCACTGAACTAAGCACCAAACTCATGCAGCTCCAAGAATGATCAGAGCCCTCTCAGGACCTGCTTGCTTTCTCCTACAGACATATCCTTAGTAGGGATATCCCTCATGGGGCAAAGACTCATCCTACAATACTCAGTTAACTCATTTCCCGTATGACAAACTCAAAAAATTAATATTCAAAACACTGTAAAAAGTAGATCTCTATCTCAGCCCTAGCAAGTAAGAGGCTGATAGTTGCATGTAAGATGGGCACTACTTCATTATAATTTAATTTTTGCTTGACTCATCTCCACTTTAGAATAAAGAGATGCTTCTGGTGACATTGCCAATCTTTTTCATGCAGTTATATATTTACTTAAAAGAAAAAGAGCTCAGAGACTGACACAAATGCTTTGAAAATATGAGCTGCAAGTCTAACTCACACAAAAATATATGTGTGAATGATGAGAGCAAATCCTGCATGCCAGCAGAAGTCTGGGTGATGGTAGTATTTCATAATTATACCCAAGTTAAAGGTTCTCAGCTAGTTTAGGGGTTGTGGCATCTAATCTGCAATTTAATGAATTAGGGGTTTTCACCAGGTGACAAAAACATCTTGATATATTAATGAAAGCAATGTAAAGCACATGTCCTGTCACATTCCAAGTGAGAAAAAAGGGATTATATTTCTCACCATGTATATCCCAACCATTCCAGCTACATGCATATTCCATTTCATCCTAGCATCCCTTACTCATGAAAGCAAAATGAATCAGAGGGTAGACTGTACAGCTATTTGATTCAGTCCCTGCAGATTGCATTGATTTTTGAAACACAATAAACATTCTTTTCAGCAGTATGTTTTGCTCAAAAGATGTTTATATTGCATTTATTAGACTTCAGAGCTGTTGAGTTCAGAGCTATCTTTTAAGGCAAGTCTGTAGGGGCTTATTTTTATGTTTCTGATTTTAAAGGCTGTCTTGACATGTGGCTGATTTAAGTCTCTTTTTAGGATGCTAATGTTGAATAAGACAATTTTACAGGTGTCCCTGGATTCAACCATGGCTCTTCCAGAAACCCCTAAGGCCCCAGACTGCCCACTAGTGACATTAGAAACATGGAGACACAAATGATGGCCCTATTTATTTATTTTTTTATTTCACTGTGGAGCATTAGAATCTGTGACCCAAGGAGCAGTCATCAAGGAAAGATATGGAGTTGTTGAATGCTTGTGAGCTGACCCAGCATGAGTATTTATCTGTATTCAAGCGTCCTGGGGCTTTAAAAAAATGCAGTCTAATAAAAATTTCAGGCATCTGAGCTTCTTTTCACAATTTTTATTTGTTCCATCCATTTCAGTCTTCATTGCTTGCCTTCATGATCTTTGAGGTCAGTAATGGCTTGTTTTCCAAACTAAGCCATTAGCTGAGCTAAATTCTCAAATAAACACCTACATACACGTGTTCATAGATGTTCCTTCATAAAAAATAGAAAAGTAGCAAATTCAAAGTTTGCACTTTTGATTTAATGTTCTTTGAATCACAGAAGATGATATTTGTAAATAAATAAATATTTCCTTTCCAAATGGGAGCTCCATCTTGCACTCCAACTCAGTGCCCTCCTTTCACAGCCCTTGAGTGGAAATGGGAGCACTCATAGAATCATAGAACATCCTGAGTTGGAAGGAACCCACAAGGATCATCAAGTCCAACTCCTGGCCCTGCACAGAACCATCCCCAAGAGTCACACCATGTGCCTGAGAGCATTGGCCAAATGTTTTTTGAACTCTGTCAGGCTGGTGCTGTGACCACTTCCCTGGGGAGCCTGTTCCTGTGCCCAACCACCCTCTGGGTGAGAAACCTTTTTCTAATACCCAACCTGAACCTCCTCTGGCACAACTTCAGGCCATTCCCTTGGGTCCTGTCACTGGGGACCACAGAGAAGAGATCAGTGCCTGTACTTCCTCTTCCCCCTCTCACCACCTAGGACTGTAAGGAAGTCTCCCCTCAGTCTCCTCCAGGCTGAACAAACAAATTGACCTCAGTGACTCCTCATGTGGCTTCCCCTCAAGGCCCTTCACCATCTCCTCAGCCCTCCTCTGACACTCTCTAATAGCCTTATATCCTTCTTACACTGTGGCACCCAGAGCTGCCCCCAGCACTCGAGGTGAGGCTGCCCCAGCTCAGAGCAGAGCAGGACAATCCCCTCCCTTGCCCGGCTGGCCATGCTGTGCCTGATGCCCCCCAGGACAGGTTGGCCCTCCTGGCTGCCAGGGCACTGCTGGCTCATGTTCAACTTCCCACTGACCAGGGCCCTCAGGGGCCTTTCCATGGGGCTGCTCTCCAGCCTCTTGTCCCTCAGTCTGGCTGCCCCACTCTGGGAGCAGGATACAGCACTTGTCATTGCTAAATTTCATGTTGTTGGTGATTGCCCAGCCCTCTAATTTGTCGAGGTCCCTCTGCAGATTCTCTCTGCCCTGGAGGGAATCAACAGCTCCTCCCAGTATAGTATCATAGGCATATTTATTCAGTAACACTTTGAGTTCTGCATCCAAGTAATTTATGAAGATGTTGAAGACAGCTGGGCCTAAGATGGAACCCCACTTGGCTGGTCAGCATCCTGATGTAGCCACATTTACTCCAACCCTTTGCACCTGATCCATCAGCTGGCATGTCACAGCCTGTCTTGGCATTTTGCAAAAGCAAGCCCCTGGGCCTCTCTTCTCCATGCCTTTTCTTTCACATCTTCAGCCAAAGAGCTATCTATAATTTTTGTCACTTTCATTTCCACTATGTCACTATGGATTATGAAATGTAAGCCACCGTCCGCCCATGTAACGGAGCACATCACTGTGGACAATCTCCCTGGAATGTAAATCAGTTTACTGTTACCTGGTTACTGCTGGTACATGCACAAAATGGAGAGGAAATGGCTCTAGCAGGCTGTAACTTTAATATAGGGTGTTGAGTGTCTATCAGACTCCCCTTATTTTAATAGCTGTGCTCAGAACAACACAGAGGTGTGATGGGAATATGTCCGTCTGTATTTAGAACACCATGATGACAAGAATCATTCCCACAAGCCAGGTTTAAATGGAAGTTGCCGATCATATCTTTTTTTCTTTCAGAGACGCAGCTCATGGTCTTTCCAGGAGGCAGCTGAGCAGACTGCCTGAAGGGCAGGAGAGGGCATCATGCCAGCTGGGAGGAAGATCAGCCTGGGTCACACACCTCCATTCCTACCATGGGGTCCATCTCCACCAGTCTGAAGGAGCTCATGGCAAACAACTCTGTAAGCACGGCATAAACCCTCTCATCCCTGCATTTCACATCCAAATTGGAGAAAAACATTGCAGAAAGGAGCAAGATCCAAATCAAGCCTCAGTAGCAGCTCTGGGAACAGAAGGTATGGGGCTGAGGAGAGCATTTGGTGCCACTCACTTGTCTGACAATGCTGATGCCACTGGAGCTTCAAGTCAATTGTCACTGAAGGATCCAACATCCTTTAAATCAGTTTTTCTCTTGCAGGCAAACTTTCTCTAATACAATTCGAGCAAGGCTCTGCCCTTGAACTGGAGGCATTACAGTAATGATGGAGGCTTGCCTTGCTTTTGTCCCCACAAAGTACTGAACACAGAGATAAGGGTATTCAGTTTCCCCAGTAAAGGCTTGTGAAAAAGCACACGTGCACATGCTTTCATAAATACTACACACACGTGGTCACAGAGATATTGGCACAAAAAGATGCTGAACCTCTTAATGGACATGTCAGAAACTAAATCCTTTGTATTCAGAAAAGCTGTGGTGTTTTAATGGCAGTGTTCAATACACTCTCCACAGTTATCCATGTAGAGAAGTGTTTGCTGCCAGAAACAAGGGCATTTCCAAGCAACAAGTGGACTGTGTTTTGTTTTATGTTTTAGCACAGAACCCAATGGGCCTTACAGGAATGACCAGCATTGACAGATGTGACCAAGTTGTGTCCGAGAGCACAGTGACAACCATGTGGTTGACCCCTAATGACACTAAGAAAAGCCCCTGCAGACATTAACCAAAACTCTTTCTGATTCTTGCAGGATGCCACTTCTTCAGCAGGTTGTATATTCACCATGCCAAAGTTTTGTATGACTGTCATTTCCTATTGCGTTGCATTCCTAGATGTGGTCCTCAGAGCCTGCCAGGGGGAGAATCCCTATTGCTAAGGAAGTCCCAGGCAGAGGATGAGGAGAGGGGACAGAACAAGGCTGTGAACATAACTAGTTTTCCTTCTTTGTTTTGGGGAGAATTCAAGGGCTATCTCACAGTGAAATCTAATTTGTCCTGATCTTTGCATAGCAATGTCCTGGACTGCTGATTTAATTAATAGGCATTTGACAGGTTGAGGAGTGGGTGGTCTAACCAGTACCTAACTAGATCTTTGATTATTTAACAACATTTAAGCAACATATGAAGTCCTCTGTTCATAGTGGATCATTACTTCTAATTATGAGCCTTTACCTTATGCCATTGATCAGTGACTGATTCGTGAAACCTAATCTTCAAGTGCAAAAACATTTTGCTTTACCTCCTTCCCCCAAGTTTTCAAATTTCCCCTTTTTCTGATAACAAAATCACTCTACAATAGTCCTGATTTTACCGCCAACATGAAAGAGTTCAGAGACTCTTTCTGAATTACACAAGACAACTCATTCAAGTTTCCTCTTGAGCCCACAGAGGATCTTTTACATTGTCGGCACGCACATTTTTCCTACAATTGTATCTAAAGATTGTGCATATTGCATTCAGGTTCCCTTCCTTGAAATTCATAAAGTTAAAAGAAGAAATGGCCTCAACATCTTATTGTGTAAATCCTTCTGACACAGTTTCCACATTTTTGTAGAAGATGAGAACTGATCAGTACAAAGTAGGTCAAGAACTCCTAAGAGACACAGTGACTGCTTTTGATTTTTCTACCTTGAAGTTCAAAGAGCATGAGTAAGTTCATTGAAAGAGGAAAAAATGAGTTATTTAAAGAAATAAGGATTCCACTTTACATGTAGTGACCAGAGAACTTAAGGAAGAGGAGCAGGTCATAAACAAGGTGGAGTGTGCATGCACATGCATGTGCCTGTATGTACTTTGCAAATATTGTTTTGAGACAACACTACCATTAATTGAGGATGAACTCCTCTAAGCATTAAAATCTGCTCTTTTAATAATGAGTTTGGTAAGAAGTTTCATTCTATATGCTCCATCAGTACACTATGCTTTATATCAACCTCAGTAGAGCAACTACATCTTCAAAAAATTTACTAGAGCTAAGGACTACATGGACTGAAATTTAGAAAAGACAGCAGCTACTCTCTCCTCCAGCTTCTGTAAGCTAAAGTAAGTAGTCTTTCAGCATGGGAACTATATATTTTTACAGGAGCTGTACCAAATAAGCCGCTTGTCTTTAGGACCAGGCATTGATACCTTAACCTCTTTTGTGTGCAGCACAGACATTGTCTACATGTTTATGGTGTAGAGCAATAGAAATGTTAAGGAGAGTGATGGTACACACTAGTGAGGAGTTACAGAATTGGGACTCAGATCATCTGTGAGAGCACTATACCCATCAAGAAGAGTGACATTTTTCACTGTTCTTCTGTTCGGGGGACAAACTAACTGGGGAGTTTCAGTCTCAGCTGCCCCACAAACGTGTGCCAAATCAGGTAATGAGGAGAGAGCTGCACCACCTCAGGCCCTCCTGGCCACATTGTGGCTGCCTCTGACCCTGCTGAACTGACATTTAGGGGAGAAATCAGAGCAAGGTTAATGTGACAGATGGAGAAAAATACCAAGAAATGATGGAGGGCTTATCCCAGAAACACTAGTGTGGTCAATTTAAAAGCTGTTACTTGGATAAATTCCCCTTTCAAGTAGTGAAAGATGTTTGATTAAAGCTGTGTAGGTGGCTAAATTCTGTTCTGTACAGCTCTATCACTATTAGAGATAAACCCTTTGTTTCATACCAGAGAGAGGGCAAGAAAACCTCTCTGCTGACTTAGAGGTAACATGAGTAAAAATCGAGAGTAAATTGCTCCAATTTACCTCGAATTTCTTTACTTTATATATTTTTGTTAAGCACTGCATATTACTGCCATTTGAAAATAGGCTTTTCGTGCTCTACACCACTGAAAAGATCTGCTACAACATTACAAGGAGCTCTTGCTCATTCATGCTTTCAGTGGTCCACTCAGAAAACAGTCATAGGAGATGGTCTGTCCCTCCCAGAGCTCAGAATGGAGGTGTCTGTCTCTCAGCAAGTCCTGGATTTGCCTCAGGAAATCCCTCTTGTCCTCTTGCTTTGTGCTGTGAGTGTCCACTCACTGCCAGGCAGTGCTTGTTGTGTGGTACCTTGGGAGGAAGGGTTTGTTTTGCCCTACAGCTTTCTCAAGACAGAGAAATATTAGGAAGGAAAGGATTCTCTGAGATATAGGATAGCTTTGCTTTGATAAAACTTCACCTATGAGCCATACCTGGACCTGTTGGAGCGCCCAGCTCTCCCTGAGCCCTGCAGGGGGCAAATAGGGTTTCTCTGGTGGCCCAAGGGCACATCCTGTCTCATGGCACCAGTGGCCTGGCACAAACAGGCATCACCTGTCAAACATAAGCACATAAAGCTGTTGACAAACACAAAGGCACAAAGAGTATTTTTAGAGGCTTCCAAGCCTTGCAATTGTTGAATAATGATAGGAATTAAGGGAAAGGTTGCAATAGCTGTGATTGTCAGAGATAAATGTAAGTCATCATTAATAGTGAGGTAATATTTTTTCCTAGATTGGCTGATGTAGCTGGGGGGAAGAAAATAGCCCAGATGAACCCCAGGGAGCAGAAGCCCTTCTTCTGGTTGCCAGGTTCTGTTTCAGACCTTGATCACAGCCCAACAACTAGTCTACTCTTTTCTAACTAAATCAGTGAATGTAAGGAGAGATGCTACTTCTGCTAACAACCCTCATCTAGCTAAAGTGGAGAAATCAGATTTGCAGCTCTGGGATAGGCTGTTTGTGAATAGCTCTGATTCTTTTTCCTGCTGTGCAGTGACCTCAGCCAACACGAAGTGCATAGCTCTCCCTCACTAACCTGTGAGTCTAATTGGTATTCTGTGAAAGTCCTCACAATGCCTTTTAGTTAAAGCAAATGTCAGAAAACACAAACTCCTGTTTTCTTTGTGAAAATTCCTCCAAAGGAAACTGCAAGAACCACACAAATGCTACCTCTCAGCACAGGCTGCACATCCAAACACTTAATTTGGACTTTTGAAAGAAGGGCTGTGCAATACAAGCTTCAAGATGTTTACTTTCCTAAGTCTCTTTCTGGCCAAGAAGAATGACTTCATTCACAGGGTGGTCCAAGCTTTGTTTTGTGTTCCTGGAGCCCAGATGCCCATTTGGAGACTCCCCTCGCGAGCCATGTGGACACAGCACCTCCCTGAGCTGAGGGTTTGGCTGCACTTAAGCACAGTAGGAACATGAGGAACTGCTGGACTTCCCCCAGGGTGCAAACAGCTGCTCCCCATCACCTCCCATCCCACCACACAGTCACGGCAGAGGCACAAATAAGACAGATGGAGTCAGCCCACAGACTGGATTTGGCCTCCAGCTGGAGCTGTCTGACTTCATAGCTTGGAGCTAGTTAAACTAAGGATTGATTACTTGGTGGCATTTTTTTCTCTAATGACATTAATATCATCTGTGAAAAGCATGACAGTTTTACTCTGATGGCTGCTGTGTATCTTACCTAACCTGGGATTCCTGCAAATCAGGCGTTGAAGCCTGAAGCCACCACCCAAGGCTCCTTGTACAGCTCATGCAGGGAAATGGGCATCTCCAGGGGTCAGTAGTCCTATCTGTCTTTGCCATCTCTTCTTCTGTTTTTCCTACAAAGGGGGTGAAAGTCTGGCTGGGTGAGGCTTGCACTCTTTAGCTTTTAGATACCAAATTCAGGCAGATGAATCTCCCACTCATTAAGGCAGATTACCCAATTAACTAGAAAGTCTCACTAGCCCCTTTCTCAAAAAATTGCCCGCTCAGAAAGCTGGTAAATCAGTAGGATCCTCACTCAAAAAATCCTTCTGTCCTATATGTGCAAAAATAAAGAACACAGTCTCTGGAGTATGTTGATTTTCTGGCCTGTTTCTGGGACAGCCTATTTACCTGTACTCAAGAGCTTTCCTTTTATAAGAAAAAGTAGCGAGCCCCCACCAGATTTTCCTTTTCCATCCCCCTTAAATAAGGAAGCAGCACCTTCAGTGAGCATGGGGATCCCTAAGGCCCATGTCCCCCTCAGTTGTCCATCACTTGCCAAGCAGGTCTGCAGTGCACCCCAGCTGAGGGGCCCACTCCTCCCAAGCCTTGTCATAGAGCCTCCAAAACACAGCCCTGCTTCCCTCACCTGAGAGCTTCTTTCCAGCAATTTCAATGGAAAAAAACTGGAGAGAAACCCTGCTCACCTCATTCCTTCTGTTTCTCCCTCGTTGACAAGAGAGCTTTCAGCTGGTGGACAGGTATTGGATTTCTGTGTGCCTGAGCCATGTGCAGTGCAAAGCAAGGTTAATAGATTTTACGGCCAGAGGGAGTATTCTGATCACCTCATCCAACCTCCAGCATCACACAGGCCAGAGGCAGAAGCTGTAATTACACCAAGTTTCCAGCAGAAATGAAAGAACTCAGTCCAGACCTAATTGTCCTGCCAATCACATCAGCCCACAAGTGCCCAGATTCTCTGACCCTCAGTAATTTTGCTGAGGAGAGTTTATAATCACAAGGTGTCTCAACATGCAGCTCGCGTCGCGTGCGAGAGAAGACTGACGTGTTCGGCTTCAGAAGAGGAAGAGAAGAAATCCACGTGTATCTTCCTGCAAGTGGAGTTCTTCTTTTGCTTTTTACATTTTTTTCTCCACACAAGGCTAGAAATGCAAAAGGTAGCTTTCTCCTTTCCTGAGGGCTCTTTACAGCTGTTTACAGCTGTGCTACACTCTCTCCATCCGAGAGAGGCTGAAGGGCAGCGTTTCTTCTCCTGCCTGGCTGCAATTAATAGTGGCTGTTGGCCCCTTGACCTCTTGTCTGGTGATGTGCTTCCAAATGCATTTGTACACAGTTCCAGGACTCTAATACCCTCTAAGACAAATTCAGAAGACCTACTTTGAAAAATATCTAGAGGGTAAGGAAACAGTTACCAGACAGATTTATTGCGGAGTTCTCCTTCTGTTCAGATATGTTAATAAAATGCCATTCTGGTTTAAGGAAACTTGGACCAGAGAGTGTTTAGACACGACTGCAATTATTCCTTGGAGCTGGCCTCATGTAAGCTCCTGCATTAATGAGGGATCATCTCTATTTGCACCAGTTCACCAGCAGCACGACCAGCAAGCAATTAAATTCTAACAAGCACAAGGCTTGCAAGAAGACTCTCCCTGCACACAGACAAAGGTTGCTTGGGCTTGAAACCAAGCAGGAGGATGTAACTCTCCTTTTCTCACCCAGCCAGCCCCTAATAGATATGGATTTTTTTCCCAGTTAATACAGTGGCGTGCCCTTATCAATTGCTATGTCATCAAGTCCTATGGAATGTGTAAATTCTCCCTCTGCTGGAGTGTAATCCTATTTGGCAGAACATTACAAGGGCTGTACCAAGAGTGATTGAGAGGCCGCAGCAGAGAAGCAGGAGAGGACTTTTGCCAGGGTGTTTTCAGCTGCAAGGGCCAACTTGGCAATTTTCTTATCATCTCTTTCCATTTCCATCCTCTGACATCCCAGCTCAGTGCTTAGCCACCATTCAGAGCAGGTGTACCTCTCCTTTCTGGATTGCCCCGATAATACTCCCCGAGCCACCTTTGGCAGTGCCAGGCTCCCTGAGGAAGGCAGGAAATCTGCCTTCCTCACTTGGATGATCTGGAAGGAGGTGAGCTTTCTGCAGAGCAATACTGCTCCAAGTGCCCCTGGGCACGTCAGTGGCTCAAAGATGCCAAGTGCAGTCCAGTACTGAAATATACAAACTCTCCCCTTTATGTGCTGTTGTTTTTGTGTTACCTTTTAATGTTTTAGTATGATATGCCTAGTAAATCTTGAAATGATGATTTTTAAAGTTCCTAAGATATAGAAAAGCATTCATAAAAACTTTATTCTTTTCTTTTTAAACTTGCCACTTTACCAGTAGTTGAATTTCCAGGTGAATCACTTTCCTATAAAATATCATACTAATAATAATGCCTATAACTCCCAAAGTCATCTGTTCCTTTCCTTTGTCCAAGAGGAACAGTTACTTACTTTGGTTTTAAAGACTCCCAGTGGGGTCTGTGGCATGTCTCCTCAGATGATCCTGTCCAGTGCTTCATTTTCCATCCTGTTAGAAAGCTTTTACATAATGCCTAACTTAAGTTATTCTTGCTGCAATATGAACCCATTATTTCTTTTGCTTTTCACAAGGGAGAAGAATTTTTTCCTCTTCTCTCAGCAGCAGTCTTTTGCATATTTGAGGAATATTATCATTCTCCCTTCCCCCATTTTTAATCTCCTTTCCTTGAAGAAAAGCAACCCAAATGGAGTAATTCTTTCTGGTAGGTCATGATTTCAAGCCCTCTGATCCTTCCTGCAGCTCCCTTCTGGATTCTCTCCAGCTAGGCCATATCTCTCTGGGATGCAGTGCCCAGTGCTACACAAAGTACTCCAGCTGAGACATTATCTCTGCTGAGTAAAACAGACAAGATGGTGTATGAGTTTTCTGTGCTACATTTAGTAATTTCCAGAGAATCTACTTTTCCAAAAGAATAATAAACTATGCCTTTGATCCTGATCCAAGCAGACTTTCTTACTAAAAAACTGGGAAAGAGAAATTAATGAAAATCAAAACTTTGAATGTGTCTAGGAAAAGGAAACATTCTTAATCCTGTGCATGGTGCACTAGATACTCTTACATAAACAAATATTTGCTGAAATGTACTGGCAGAACAGGTTCAGGAAGTTAAAATAAGGAGGTTTAGCTGCTAGTGAGGAATGAGGTCTTGTGTTTTCCCAGTGATCTTTGGTAGAGAGCAGCCCTTAGTCTCAGGGCTCTCTCTTTTCATGGTTCCCAAAGTCACCACTGGGATATAGCACACGGTAGCAAACTAAGCAGCACGTCCAAGGCAGTTGTTCCTTCTGTTTCAAAAGACTAGCTTAGGATCTAGCTTTTCTTCCCTTATACTTGAGTGCTTCTAATGACCCTCATCAACCATGAAGAGCAGTGCCATTTCAGTAGGGATGAGTTTTTACCAGAGACCCTCACACAGCAGCATAGGAAGGTGTCTCAGCTACGGTAAAAGGAAGACGAAGTTCACCCCACTTGCCCAGAGCTCCAGGGCCCTCACATAAAGCCTGCATAAGGCCAGTCTCCTTTGCTGTGGGGACAATGGCACTGGCTCTGGCACAGTGTCAGTGATGCTGTTCAGCCCTACTGATGATACAGACAGAGCTGCTGAGCCTCAGGGCAGTGAGCAGCCCAAACCCACGCCTGCCCCACCATCCCCTGCCTCCAGCCGGGGCTGCTGGCACCCACAGCAGCCTCCTGACGTGGTCAGCCCAGAGCCTGGAGCCCTGTGTGTCCCTCTGGAGTTTGTGAATGTCACTTTTTAGCAGAGATTATTAGTAGGCTTTGTCTGACTGACAAGCACTTGTGTTTCACCTCCAATCTTCGAAGGCAGCAGGCGAGGGGGCAAAGAGCACTAATAGAATTCTTCAATGTCATTTTAATAGGATCACTGCTTTGTGCTAGCTATTTTTTCCCCTCTTTATCTTTTCCTGTCCTCTGCAAGGCTCTGTGTTAATGCCCTCTGGTGATACTGAATTCTTTCCAAGTTTCTCAAAAAAAAAAAACCCAAAAAAAAGTCCCACCAGCATTAATTATTGTTCCAGGAGGATATCTTCCCTTAAAGATGCAAGGTTTCTCTGAAGCCATCTGTCTGGATTTTCTTCCCTTGGGACAGAGAGCAGTTAGCAACTCAGTATTTCCAAAAGGAAAACCGCAGCTCATGTAGATAATACAAATGACCCAGTTGCCCCGGGAAGGGAAGCGCCGTCTCGTGTGAGGTGTGTTCCATATGCTACCCATCCACCTGCCTCAGTTAATGAGGCTCAGGCTTCTTCATGCTGGTCAAGATAAATATAAAGCTCCCTAACCTGAAATCACCATAGTGAGGTTGCCATGGCAAAAAAAAAAAAAAGAAAAAAAAAAGGAAAAAAATTCAGTCCATCACAGATTATGCTAAAACCTGATACAAAGAGGCACATTAACAGTGCATTGAGACATGGAAACATGCCTGTGATGTTCTCCAAATTACCGTGATCTTGGTACAGTTTAGATCTTATAAAACATCCTGTTCTGTTCATTTTTCTAACAAGATACATTGGGATTCTGCCTTATGGGAAGATGTTCTGAGAACAGGGCTGGGATATTGGAGCTTACTAAACATCTAACTCAAGTATTGATGTTGAGACATGATAGAAGCAGAAATACTGCTCCACACTACTTGTATTAATGTTTTGTGACCTGACCTGCAAAAAAAAAAAAAGGATATCTCATCCAAAATTTAGATCCCAACTCCACATTTCAGTTCTACTGTTGATAACCAGGCAGCTTAATTACCTCCCAGAGTGATTATGAGGCTGGGTTATTTAAGATTTGAAAAGCTCTATGGAGGTTCTAATAACTGGATGTCAATCACATACAGGAATAGAGATGTATGGGGTGCTCTGCCCATGGGCACAGGCCATAGGCTTGTATGGGCACTGCACACACCCAAGCCCAGAAATTTCCTGACCCACTGTGGACACCCAGGTCATGCATGTGCCCTTGGAGAGCCCTTCAGCTCCACCTGAATAGCATA
Organism: Molothrus aeneus; assembly: GCF_037042795.1. Classification (NCBI taxonomy): domain Eukaryota; kingdom Metazoa; phylum Chordata; class Aves; order Passeriformes; family Icteridae; genus Molothrus; species Molothrus aeneus. Next base: position 86,709,025 of record NC_089647.1, on the reverse strand, counting down.
AATTGTGGATTGTGCCTACTGCAGGTTAGAAACATAAACTGCAGAATCCCACTTGGGCAGGGTTCTGGAGGGGAAGTGGACAGTCCATTTCAAGGAACTTCAGTTACACCTTGGTAAAATGTTTTTTGTTTTTTTTTTTACTCTGTTCTGAGTGACAATCCAAGCAATAAACAAACAACCAAAACACAGAATCCTGAAATCTCACAAAACAACAGTAGAGCTCTGCAAAGCACAGCATTAGATCCTAAGTCTTGAGAGACCATACATCCTCCCTGGACTGTAAGATATGATGTCTACCCTGTCACTCTCATTATTAATGGGATGCTGTGTGCTCCAGCAGTTCTAGTTGGGTTCTCTTTGGCCATTTCTTAGTGTGCCCAGCCAGAGTCCAGCTCTCATTTCTAAACCATCCAGGTTTTATTTCTTCCCTCATCAACATACTTGATGGTCTTTAGCCATAATAAATGGGGTTTGACTTCATCTGTAAACAAAGTTTCAAAGCAATACTGTTATGAAAAAATGTGTCTTCAGAAAGATCAGAGCAAACTCAACCCATGAAGAGATGCTGAATCACCACCTATAGCAGAGAGCTGGGACAAAAACATTATAAGAGGTATCACATTAGGTCTAAAATCACTCCTGGTCTGCTCGTGGGTCAGACACTGAAAAGCTCCTCAAACGATTACTCACCACTGTTCGTGCAGATGGAGGGTGCCTAACCCTCAATTACTGAGCAACACACAGGGCTGCACTTTGATGTGCCCTCACCAAGTCTAGAAATCAGTTTTTGCTGGAGGAGATTCTGGTACTCTGCTCCTCTTCAGTGCCTCCATAGAGCTCCCAGGAGCAGAGCTGCAGTGGGATAGGCAGCGCTGGCTGCTGTGCTGCAGCATCCTCACAGGTGACCCAGCTATTGGGGACTGAGAGTGATCCCCACAGGTGGCTCAGCTATGGGGACTGAGAGTGATCCCCACAGGTGACCCAGCTATTGGGGACTGAGAGTGATCCTCACAGGTGACCCAGCTATTGGGGACTGAGAGTGATCCTCACAGGTGACCCAGCTATGGGGACTGAGAGTGATCCTCACAGGTGACCCAGCTATTGGGGACTGAGAGTGATCCTCACAGGTGACCCAGCTATGGGGACTGAGAGTGATCCTCACAGGTGACCCAGCTATGGGGACTGAGAGTGATCCTCACAGGTGACCCAGCTATTGGGGACTGAGAGTGATCCTCGCAGGTGACCCAGCTATTGGGGACTGAGAGTGATCCTCACAGGTGGCTCAGGAGTGCTGCTGCTCCTCAGCAGTGCCTGCTGGGGGGGGCAATGTCCACAGGGACTGGGAAGGTGCTCCATTCCCATGCCTCCTCCTGTCACGGTGTCTCTCCACCGGGGTGGCAGCCACCCACCCCAGCTGGTACCTGCCATGCCAAACCAGGGACTCTTCTGAGTCTGATCAGAAAATCAAAGGTCCCTGAAGGGACTCTCACATAGATGCCTGATCAATTTGGATTGCTATTTATGAATATTGTTTACAATAAACCATTTTTCAATACAACTTTTAGTTTTGTTTTAAGTTTCTGGGTTTTTCTTAACACCACTAGCCCTCAGTTTCTTAACTCAAGATGGTTTTCTTAGTCTAGCGGTGTCCACTCCTGGTCCATGGTGCTCTCTACTCTGTAAATCATGTGGGTCCTAATGCATAATCCATGTAGCTCATGCAGTGAAAGTAATCTATTTTTGCAGGTGTTTCATCAGAGGAGGGTAGATGATACCAGAGAAAGGCATGGATGATCTTACCTCAGACAGGAACAGCAACAAGGAACTTGCAGTCCTCTGAAGACCTTCACGTGTCTCATACATTGGGATGTGCCTGCCTTGCTCTAGACAGACTAAGCTCCCACCTCAGTCTTCTGGATTTGGATCCAGGTTCTTTCTGGAGACTGATTAGATGTGATGCATTTGTGGACATCTGGATCTATGGTGATGAGTGATCAGAAGTGTTCACAGTCAGCTATTGTGAACATGGTGCAGATTTAATCTTCCCAAAGAAGAGTCTTACAAAGTTAATTATCTGGACACTAGGTTTAAGTTCACTTTAAGGCCAGAATGCAGAAAAAACAAGCTGAAGCAGGCACATTCACTGGAGCTATTAGAAATCTGTGGGGCAGGTTTACACGTGCCTGCAGTGAGACACATTTGAACATACAAATGGCATGCATATCTCACTCTCCGTAGTCACAGAGTAGAACTCAACACGTCGAATGCTGCCACTGGTATTTTACTGAAGCCAGATCATGTCTCAAAGCACTCAGGCACTTGAGTAAGGAAGGAAGGAAGGATGGGAAGGTCCTTTTCGTGGAGAACACTGCCATCTTGTGCACAATTGCATTTACTTAGTGCCCGGCATGATTGAGAGAGACCATACCGCAGGACTTGCTCGCTCTTCCAGCCTCTCATGAAAACTCCAGCAGAGTTCAAGCCCTTGAATGGTGAAGTATCCCGAAACAGTATCAGCTGTTCCAGTCCTCAAGCAATGACAAGATCTGAACTGCTTTCTGGGCTAGCACATTTTTCATTTTTGTCTGCCCAGGACCTTCAATAAGTGTATCTAATGGAGAAAGCCAGCTGTATCACAATGAAATCAATAAAATGGAAAAGCAGGACTGACAAAGTTCTGTAGAAGTTTTTACTCTTTAACAAGTGGAATAGCAGAATTTATTCACAGACTATCTACACGTGCTGGAAGCCATGCAGACTCATTCTAAGTACAGCAATAGCAGAGATCTCCTGTGCAGGAAAACCTGGCACAGATGGACAAATAGACAAACCAACAACTACTCTAGTTTAGCAATTGCCCTCGCACAGTGCTTCATAGCTCACTGCAGATACAAATTACAGAAAAACCTGAAATACCAATATATGGTCAGTAAACGGAACATGAATTCTCCTGGTGAGGAATATGAGATCCAGAGAAGCTAGGTTTTTTATGTAAGGAAGAGCTGCCACAGCTATAACAGGAGAAGCCAATCCCATTAGCATGCCTCATCCATTAGTATGTCCTCCCTAAAACAGAGCAATGTATATCACAGCAGCCTGGGAGTCCAGAGGTATGTGACAGATCAGGCATCCATCATTCTCAGGATTTCCACACTATGTTGCCATCCACACTCTTAATCATCTCCTTCATGCAGGAAGGTCTGCTCCAGGTAAGTTTTTGTCTCTCTGCCAGCAAAGCTGGAGGGTGAGCCAGTGACTCCAAGCACTCCCTGGGTCCTGGTGGACCTGAGCACCCCACCAGCTGCCTGCTCCCAGCCAGGGTCCCATCCTCCCTCACTCTGGTCTGCACATGCTCCCCTTTGATGGGATCATGGAGTGAAATGCACCAACACTGGATGGGGACAGTGCCACTCTGTCACTGCACAGAGGTGCCCCATTCCAAGGGCTCCTTTGTACCAGGGAAAACTGCTTGGGCCTTTTGAGGGGACCTCTATGGAGGAAAGTTGAGACTGCAAAAAACTCTCATTTTCCTCTTGCCTGTATCCAGCTGAGCCTGGATCTCCAGGGCACTATCTGCATTTCAGAAACAAGGTGCATGATGCACAACCCAGGGTCCGGTTTCTAGGATAACTCTGTAAGGAAACCCCACATGCTTTACACAGATTTGAGTGACAGTTGCAGCTGGTGTGGCTTTGATGATAAAGATTTTGCCCTGATTGAAGCCCAGAGTGACGGAAGCATGCTGGTATTTTAGCTGGGAGGATGTCCAGGTGCTCACTGGTTATCCTAGCACCAGGAGAGGAGAAAGACGAGGTGCGTGTGTTTTACAGAGGGGCCACCAAAACCCTTGGTCACCATTTTGTCACCAGGAGATGCCTGAGGTTCTAAAGCCTGAAGTGTCAGCTACTCATCAGTAAAAGGACAAAGAGATGTTTTTTTTTCTCCTTCTCCCTTTTCTAACTGCATTCAACATGGGACTGCTACTGATGAGATTGTTCCTCAACTGCATTTAAAACGAAATTGATATCTGTTTTATAATACAACACAAATGCATAGGGCAGCAGCTAACTTTGAAAATGACACTGTGGTAGTAGTTTTTAAACTGAAAATGCCATTTGACATCATAAAGTAGAGAGAAAGCCTGTATTACCCACTGGGCTGGATCTGTAACATGTGCCAGATGCTATGATGCAGCGAGTGCTTACTGTGTCTTGTAAAACTGTATATAAACAGTGCCTCTCACCTGAAAGATTCAGAGCTTTTCCTGAGCTTATGCTAAAGACAGCTTATTAGCAGGCAAATAATACAGCAATATCTTTTCCTAGCCTGAATTGTACAGGATTATTTTTTTACCAATTGATTCTACTTATTGAAAACCTGCCTGATTTCTGCTCTTAATGGTGCTCACTTGCTCACCCCCCAACATTTCTCTGTGGATCACAGCATGCATCTTTACCCTTTTTTATTCCTATGCACTGAAGTAAGGGAAGAAGTTTTCATAGGTCTGCATGAAATTTCCTCTGTGATTTAATGCTGCCATCCACTCTGCTATTCTGCACAGTCTCCAGCTACATACACAAAGTCCATCTTTTGAGAACAGTGCTTCTCCAGTCTACCTCAACACTAAATATTCCTGAATCCTCAACATAATACAAGCTCTAAAATTTTTCTTTATTATCTTCACCTTTACCCTTCTTCTCTAGTAATGGTCAGACTGCTCTTCTAAGCTACCCATCTGAGCTCCTTTCATCCTGCCTGTGCCTCTTGCCCTTTCTCTCTCCCACTTTCTCAAGGGCTCTTGCCTTTAGTCTCAGAGGGAGAAGGAAGACAAGAAAAAAACCAAACTTCTTCAAGCTCTTCCAGGATGAGACCTTTGTTCTGGACCTGGTTCAACCCACAAGATCTAGTTCCCATCTCATTCCTCAGGACTATTAAATTTTCTAGATAGGCATAATCAGAGTGAATGCACCCCAGCTGGAGAAGTTTGGGGATGTTTACTAGACAGGAGACCCAACTCCACATCCTGCATGTTCTCCTGCTTTTGCTACATCCACAAAACTTTGCACCCTTTTACCACCAGCACCTTCTTGTTAAAGGCTGTAGTTGATGCCTTAATGTTGCAGCAGATCTTTGCAAGTGTCTGTTACTGGACTTCTCTGCCATGGAGGCAGCCCTCACAATTTCTCTTCCAATCACCTCAGGCCAACATCTAAACTACAGGGAGTGAGAGCCAACTTGGAGGATCCAGGGTATCCCTACTTTTAGCTTAACAGAAATCCTCTGCATATGGACGGATAATTAATGAAGTTTCCCAACACCCCCAAATGGTCTGTACTAATTCACAGAAGGACAAGCTGCAGTCATGCAAGAAGGAGTTCAGTGCCTGTCTTTGTTGCCCTCCTTGTAAATGAAAGTATTCCCACAGATATTGAGGGGAGGGGGATCAGGATGACACATGCTATAGCATGAGTCCGTTTCTGAGGGGGTAGGCAATGGCTGTCTGAAAATCCAATACTTGCCCTCACTAGCAAATGCTGTAACTTTTGCCTTTACAAGAATCAGCTTTGTGTTTGATGGAATACTGGAATGACTTTTTGTGGGAGACATATTGCAGCAGAGGCTTACAAGTATGCATAATTACATACATCTCATTGCCCATTAATAACTTTTATATGGACTGTTCTTCCTTAGATCACAGTTCCTTCCTTAACATTTGAAGTGTTAAATAGAACAACTTCAGAATTACCTGATATTATCCTGACATTTTTATCAGACCTCAGCTTCTTCAAATTAATATGATGAAGTCCTGAAAAATTTGGCATGTTGTCAAGAGATGAATTTTTTAACATGGTATATGAAAACAAGTTATATTGTTCATCAGTCTCCCACAGAAGCCTGGAGAGAATCTCTTGCTGAGAGTCTCTTGCTGCTTCTTCATTTTTAATGGTTCTGCCTTCTACAGGAGGGAATGAAGCTTTTTCCTGCATCACAAGAGCCATCTGCAAGTAAAGAGACCTAAGAAGTTCAATACTTCTTTTTAATTCTGTGAAGAGCTAAATACATCAATAAAATACTTTATGCCTCCTACAACCCTTTGATGACTGAATTAACTGAGATTGAAATGAGGAATGATTTATAATGGGCTGTAATAAGAAATGAGTTCAACTGCCTTCCAAACAATTGACAGGGAATATGTTAGTTTTAGCAATGAGAGGGAAGCATTCTCCTTTGATCTCAGTAAGAGTAAAGTTTCTTTAGACATGATCCAATCCCAATAAATATGCAGCAAAATGTTCATATAAAGGTGAGGGATTTTACCCCCTCGCAAAAGAAGAGCTACTCCAAGTTACTGACATTTCTGTTAAAAGTTTCATTTCTCACTGCCGGTGAAGTAGATTAACTTCCTCAGATTTCCAGAGCATAAAGACAAATTATTCTGAACTTGAGTTTTAAAAACAGGAATAAAAAGTGTATCTTAACTTTCATGAGAATCAGTGTAGATCAGAATAACTTTCTTCATGAGCTCTACAAAGACAAATACTAGTGTTCACTTGTCAGGCTAAGTTGTGGCTTAGCATTGTGTGCCCATCCTGTGCACTGATCCAACAGAGCTGGATGCACACACTCAGCTTTCTCATAGTGAGCCATCTCACCTAAGTTAAATTGCTCCCAGCAACAAGACCAACCAAATATCCACCTGTGTTGTTCTTCTATTATTTCTAGAGTCCCATATTGTTGTTATTAGATTTCTAAAGTCCATACCTCTTTGGCGTATTCTCATGGCTGCAGCTCTTCACTGACTCCTTCTGCTGCATGCTGCTCTCTCTCAGGTCAGGGCTCCTCCAAGGCTCTCCCTGACTGGCTAACCTGCCCCCTTTTATCCCAGTCATCTTCACTGGTCACAGCTGCAGCCCAATTAAGGACATCACAGCTGCAGCCCATCAAGGGCAACTGGGACCTTCGGGGCAAAGCCTCTATACAGAAATTCAAATACAATACATTTCCTCTACTATACACCTGAGCATATTTGGGGAAGCAGGTGATAGGACAGCCACAAGGAGGAGGCAGGAGAGGCTGAGCTGAGCCCTGGGGAAGTAGGACCTGGCCAAAACAGGTACAGGACAACACAGCCATTCAAAGGACTCTCCTTAATTTCACCTTCTGCAGCCACAGTCCTGCAGGTGCCTCTACCGATGTACAGGTCCCTGACTGTGGGATCTGACTGGATTCAGTACCTGGAGAACTAGCAGCTTAACCATGGCTTTGCCTGGTTTGCACAACACCTGGCTCTCCCTCTGCAAATGAAATTGAAGTGAAACACTGTCCTGCAGGTTTGGTGAGTCCATATTGTGAATAAAAGATATGGGGAGGAAAAAATCAGGACGGCAACTTACCCAGATCAGGGCAGCCTGCCACGAACCTAATGCAACTGATCACATGGCCTGGCTAAGCAGCAGACTTCAGACTTGCACCATGAAGAGAACTGTTTTATTACTAGTGGTGCACTTACATTTCACACAAAAAACTCCAGAATGACTGTCCATTAATGGCAAATCATCTGCCTCCAACTACAGCCCAAGGTTACTTCTCCCCCTCCCACCACCCTCTGGCACTGCTGCAGTGTGGGATGAGTCAGGGATGCTCTCACAGCAGTGTGCAGGACAGTCACCCACACAAGGCAGGGATGCTCTCACAGCAGTGTACAGGACAGTCACCCACCCAAGGCAGGGATGCTCTCACAGCAGTGTGCAGGACAGTCACCCACCCAAGGCAGGGATGCTCTCACAGCAGTGTGCAGGACAGTCACACAAGCCCCAGCACTGTTTACAGGATCACTGCCTCTGATTTCTCCCATGATAGCTGACAGAAAGACCCTTCTCTCACCGATGAAAAGTGAGCATTGATCTGACACTAACTGTTGGCAGGTTGCAAAAATATTGATAGTGCATTTAGCAACAGTGCCCCAAGCCTTGGCAAATGAGAGCTCACCCTCTCCAGTTATTTTTTTTCCCATTATATTGCCCCTTTCTGCAGTGTGTATTAATTGGCTGTTTTGGTTTGCTATTAAGCAGCCAGCTTCCTTTAAAGCTAAAGCTCATTCCCTAAATGTGTTTCCACAGCTCCTGCTCTGCCAAAAGGTTAAACAGACCTCATTATCTGCTTCCTGCAGAGACCTAATTTCTACAAAAGGCCTTGAGCATGGCAATATGATTGGCAGGAAAAATAATAATGTTACAAAAAGCTGTTTTCACACCTAGCCAAAGAGTGAGAAGCATAGATACCATTTGAAATGATGCTCCATGTGAGTCTCATCAGCTGGGCAGGATATTCAGCCCCTTCTCGTTTGTGATGATTCTCACATCTGCCCCTTTCAGAATGGCATCCTCCAGTGGCATCCCCCAACATATCAGCAGATTAAGCAGTTGAGGATAAAAGATGGAGGTCAAAATGTCTCCATTTCTCCTGAATTGCTGTTCAAAAATGCAGCTGCCAATGAAACTGCAAGGCAGCCCCTGCTGTAGCCCTGGCAGCAGGGAGCAGGCACTCTCCCCCTCCCCAAGGCAATCTCCTGCATAAACCTCCCAGGCACACCAGGTCCACTTCTTTTTTAGGAAAGACAAAACTGCTACCTGGGGGTGCCACAGTTATCATTCCCAGGCACAGGATATCTGGCTCCCCACAGTGAAGCAGTCTGGGACAATCCACACAGATCCCTAGTCCTCTTCAAACCTCAGTCCGCTTGGCAGTCCAAGAGCTCACAAACCCCATTAGACCACACACAGAAGGGGAAGGCAGCTATGACTTTAAGACCCTGCTGGGAGACTGTGAGGGAAACAGTCTGAAGTCCCACCTCTCCTTTTTATTCACCCCTAGCTTCTCTAGTTTCCTCCCAAAGAAATGCAATCCCTGTGATCAGAGGTCACTCAAAAGCACAATTCAGAGTGAACAAGCAAAAGATAAGCAAAATATGCAGTGAAGGGTTCCACAGAGAAGAAGAGTCATCCTTTTCCTAGACTGTACAAAGTTGTAGGTGAGCACAGTGAAGCATCAAGTCTGCATTTAAGATAGCCCTGTATCATGAGAAGAGTGCTGCTATGTAACAATATTCAGGATCTACCAGCTTCTATTGTGCTGCATTTGGCTCACTTGCACAAGATCAGTATTTTAGCTACTCTGCCAAAAAACACCTAAAAGAAAAGGAGACAAGCGAAACTCAAATCACCATTCACATCTCAAAGAGGAAGCTCTCCATCAGGATCTTACAACCTCACCTGAAAGAACAGTTAATTGCTGTTTGGATTTCACATTGATTTGTCTCAGAGTGCCAGAATCATGCTTGAAAGTCACTACAAACTAATAAAATTTTTTTTAAGTATCACTGCTTATTGAGTACAGCATTCTGTGCCATCCATCCACAGAATCCATCAGCAATATAAAAAAATGTCATTGGGGCAGCCTCACTAGCCAAAGCTCTAGGAGACTGTTAGCCTGAGTGTAGACCAACTGAAAGTGCAGGTGAACATTAAATCCAACCCAAAGTAATCAAACAGCTCCAAATGGCAGCAGATCTATAATCAAGGTGGTATTTAAGTTTATGCTCTTCTAAGGCTTCAGTTATTATTACTGTATTGGGGAAATTGAAGTCTTTATTATAGCAAGATGTCAGTTCCTCAAACATCATCCTCCCTCCCATTTGGCAATGGCACTACTGTAGAACACCTGACTTCTGATATGGTTGAAGAAATCAGCAGTTTCACACTTGAGCACCACCATCTTGAATTTTATTCTGCAATTAACAGGCAAGATGGTGCAGGAATTTCAGCCCTTGTGAAAGGCAAAATAGTGCTGCTAACTCAGAAGTGGAGTTTGGGAGTCAGCAGGTCCCAGGAGAGGCTGGCCATCCTCAAGATGCCTGGAATCCCAGCTTGCAGCCCCATGTTGTCCCTCTGGTGCCAGCACATCTCTGCAGAGGACCACATACCACCTTCAGAAGCACCTGCATCATGGGTACCACCCCCCCAGCTCTCTGTGAAGTCCAGGCTGTCAGAGCACAGTGGGCTGAGAGATGGTCCATTTAAGTGCCATAAGCAATTATTTAAGACAGCTATTTAGATTTGATTTGTACAACTTTAGCTTGTTAAAAACAGTGCACTTATGACCACTTCATATTTCAAATCTTTTAAGAAGTAGCAGTTTACTATGAAAATAATAACAAGAGACCTGTTTCTACTCACATCTGTATTTTAAAACTTTTGAGTAAGATTTACTCAGGTTTCACTATACAAAATGTCTTTCAGCATCTTAAGTGAAGCTGCAATTTTTAAAAAACAGAAATGTTTTTAGTTTCTAGAGGTTTCTAGAATGAATGCCTTGAAAGGCTACCCTTCTGGGGCTCAGCAAGGCCTTGAGGAGTGTCTCCAGTGCTTGAGGTGGGAGCACTGGCTGCCAGTGCACTGCATCAATCTAGCTGCAGATGCAGGAATTAGTCATCCTCTGAGTCACTCTCCCCTCTGGCTGGGACACATGCCCTGATTGAGGACATGAGCTGGTCCTGGATCTGCTTCCTGGGGTTCTCTTCGAGGTCTGTCTTGATGGCACCCGACTCAGAAATCTTCCACTCCAATTCTGTGCAGTGCAAAACAAGAGTCATTAATGCAGGGGAGCAAACTGAAGAAAAGACACCCAGGTGAGTTCCCTCATCATCCTACCACCACCCCACCACACCAGGGTCCTTCTCCTCTTCTTCCTCCATACCCAGATCCAAGCTCCTGCCCCGTTTACCACACCAGCTCCAGCCAATCCCCTCCTTTCCCAGTCCCTAGTGCTGGGACAGGTCTCAGCCCAGGGCACAAAGGTCAGGGTACTCTGTACCCACCAGTGACATCCCCAGTGCCACCCTTCTCACCTTGCAACCAGGAGTGCAAAAGAGGTGATGGATGCAGAGCACCAGCTTTAGAGGCAACTCTCCCAGTGAAAGTGAATTCTACCTCCTTCTAGCCACGTAAGGGCAGAAGACAAGTTTGCACATCTATTGCCAGGGAAGGAATACTGCTCATACATTACAGTTGTTCCCATCATATACTGAGCTCATCACAATCAGAAGAGGCAGGGAAAAAATTTAAGAAAGGGCAAAAAATTGTGGAAATTTCATTTACAATGAAATAATATATATAATGTATAATCTGAATGATATAAAATACCTATAATTCAGATTATAGGTATTTCATTTATTTCTATCTGAATGATATAAAGTACCTATAATTCAGATTATATATTATAGATATTATTTTATAGTAAATTGTGGAAATTTCATTTACAATGAAATAATATCTATAATATATTCATTTACAATGAAATAATATCTATAATATATAATCTGAATTATAGGTATTTTCCACAGATGTACCTTGTAAATAGAATTCACCCCTTTGTCTCTACATCACACACTAAATATTAGCTCCTTTAGACAGTAAAGAGACACTTCACCACCAGCAGTAGGACCAAATTGGACTGGATTGCTTCCCAGAAGCGGTAGAAAGTCAATACAACACATTCAATTGAAACCATTCTCCTACTGCTGCTGATAATTCTATCATCAAATCTAATTTCTTTCAGATATTACAGAATAATGAACACAACCTCACACTTTCTTTAATCTTTAGTGGAAGGCAGATGTGCTTAGGGGAGAAGGAAGACATAAAAGAAAAGTGCAGAAATGTCAGTACACAGCTTTCTGTGATTACTGAATTAAGCTAACTTAGTCAGGGACAGCAGACAAATATATGCCATCATCTTGAAAATGAAACAAGGAGCCCTACAATCCAGTAGATAAGTGCAGATATTATCATATCACTGCTGGCAAGGGCAGTTGTTCATGTCCAAGACACCCTAAGAACATACATGGGTACTGTTTACCCTTTAATATATCCAGCAAAATTTGTTTTACCCAATACAGGGCATAAATACTTGCACACACAAGACAAATACCTACAAGTTGGCCTATCACTACTTTTACATAACAGCATGTGGTTGAGCCATAGGGGGGGGAAAAAAAATCTAGTATCATTTTCAGTACCTCCCTTCCCTTCCTAAGCCTCATTTCTCTCCTTCCCAGCAATGCAGTTTTGCTTTTCCTTGGGAAGAGCAGAGATGCAGACACTCACCATCCCTTGTCAGGTTCATGCCACCGAACACCAAAGGCCCAATGAACTGAGCTTTGATGTCTCCCTCCAGGTACACAAATATCGTGGGCAGGTTCTTATCAGGGTAGTTGGGAATGCAGGTGGTAGAGATAGCTTTGATGAATTTCACATCTCTGAACTTCTTTGCAAGCCCACTCATATGTTGATTTATTAAGGCACAGAGTGGAATTCTGAGAAGAACAGCAACAGACACACAAAAGGAGAAAATAAGAGACAATTTAAAAAGTAAACAGCTCCAGAAGAAAGGTCAGAAATATCACATTGATGACTTTCTGCAAAGACAAAAGTACCAGAAGCAACTTCTGTATTCCAGCATTCAAAGGAGATCAGCTCCACTGGAGATTTTGGTGTGTGGTGGCTTTTTTGTCTTAATATATTAATAATGCATCCTTCCCCTCTACCCCCTTTTTATTCAGGGAAACTGGTTAATGAATTTAGGATACTTAGAAGCTGCATGAGCAAGCATAAAAGCAAAGCTGCTCCTGGAAGAAGGTATGCAAACGATGATCAACACCTATATGCAATTAGAGACAAAGAACAACAGCAAGTATTCATAACCTTTCCAAAAAAAAAATCTAGCAATGCTAACAGACGTTTTTGACAAGGTTTTCTATCATGGTGACAGGACTGCAAACCTGGCTCACTCCATTTGTATATCACTAGAAACCAAGCTAAATACACATTGATCCTTCCTATTCAAAGCCCCTTGCATTTGAGCCAGAATAATTTCCAAAGCTTGGATATTTCAGTGGCAGCAGGTACCTCTATGGAAGCTGTATGGTACACATCTTGCTGTGTTGTAGATATGTATAAAAAAGCCACCTCATGGTAACATCATTCTAGAATGAAGTTCAGCAATCTGGACTCAACAGTTTAAAATTACTCATTTGTTTTTATTTCTTAGAACTCCAAAACCAGTCCTTAGTTCCACAATAACTATACATTTACCTTGCACTTTCAGCTATTGACAGTGCAAGGTTTAATGGTTTAAAAAAAAAAAATCTTACCCTTGTTTGTAGAGGTGTAAGACTACCCATATACCTTTTCCAGCTTTTGTAACCTCTTGAACATAATCTTTTCCCGAAATCTCCAAGACTTCCCCGAATTTATTCTTCATTTGAGCTGCCTTCATTTCTGCTAACCTTTGCTGCCTAAATAGCCAGGAATGAAAAAGACATCTTGTGAATAGATGCATTTTTTTGACAGAACATAACTTGAAGGAGCTGGTTGAAGCCTAGACTTCAAAGATAAAATTACAAACTTCTTCTAACCCCAGAGCAATAAAAGCAAAATTACACCATACATGCTCTTGTATTTGCATCATAGGCTAAAGCCACATGCAAGAAGTAAATCTGTGTTTCATGAAATGCTTTTTTCCCTCATTTCTGGCCTCACTAGACCTTACTTCTCCAGATAATACACGATCAAACTAAATGGCAAAAGCCATGAGAGACATTATGAGATCGACAGAAACCAACACTAATTATGCAAATCTGCAGCACCTTAATCTCATTGAGACAAAAATTAGGAACTCCTGGAGGTGATTTTCAAAGCTCTCAGGACCCCCAGCCATACACTCAGCAGGTGCATATTATCTCTGCAAAGCTAGGCCGTAGATAAAGGATACTGAATTCAAAAGCTGTTATCCTTTTAAAGACACTTAGAAGCTCCACAAGAGACCAGAAACACAACCCCCTTCTTCCATCATCCTAAAAACATCCTTTCTCTTCCACAATATCTAAAAGCATATAAAAGAAAGACCCTCCAATTATCATTAAAGCCAAATTCTGCAAGCTGCTCTGACCTGTACATTTCAATAGCTCTCTCATCTTCCTCATTAAATTCATCTTCATTCTCTTCTAGCTCTTCCAGAGTCATGTCCTCATAAGTTTTCACTAGAATAGAAGAAACATTAAATCAGCAAAAACCTCATTCCAGGATTAACACTCATTAACTTTCATCAGTCCGACAGAATTTATTTACTCTAAAGACAGATTAATAGGAAGTATGCAGTGGATTTTTTAAAAAATATTATCTTAGAATAACAGAATGGCTTGGTTGAAAGGGACCTTAAAAATCATCCAGTTCCAACCCTTTCTGCCAAGAGGGACACCTTCCACTAAACCAGGCTGCTCAAAGGCCCATGAAACCTGGCCTTGAACACTTCCAGCTATGGGACATCCAGAATTTCTCTGGGCAACCTGTTCCAGTGCTTCACAACCCTCAAAGAATTTCTTCTTAATATCTAATCTAAGCCTACTGTCCTTCACCTTAAAGTCATTTCCCCTTGTCCTATCTACCACTACATGGTCTCAAAGTTGGAACTGCCCTTAGGAGTTGGGACTTCAGTGATCCTTGTGGGTCCCTTCCAACTCAAGATATTCTATGGTTCTATTCTATGATTCTAAAAAGTCCCTCCCCAGCTCTTTTTTCAGTATCCTTGGCACTGGAAGTGGGGGCTAAAGTTCTCCCCCAAGGCTTCTCCTCTCCAGGATAAGCAGCCCCAGCTTTCTCAACCTGTTATTATTATTCTTACTGGATTGTTAGGAAGTGTTATGTGCCTTAGACATACAGATGGAAAGAATATGATGGAAAAGGCCTCTGAGCTGAAGGCTGCCTAGACTAGCACCCAACTACCTGCACAAGCTTTCAAGCTTCGCAGCCGCAGCACAGACATGCACGTTCACCTGGCTGATTCCCTTTGCACTCCTGTTTCAGTTTTCAATCGTTTACTTCCATAAAAAATACAGAGCTGACACGAAGAACAAAGCTTTCCTGTGCTGGAAGAATCCATGTGCTTAGGAATGTATTTGTTTGATACCATTAACAGCTGATCACCCTGCACAGATGAAGTTTTGCTATACTTATAAACCTGGAAAATGACACATTACAGCCCTGTGGGGCACAAAGCTTTAAAAAAAAGAATTAAATTTATCTGAGGTAATGGAAGTCCTTGGAAATGTTTTGGTTTAGAGGCCTGTGTTTAAAAAGGAAAATGAGGACCCTCAAAAGGAGGACCCTCCCAAACTCCCACCACCTAACTTTCAAGATCAATTTTCAAATCTAGATATCACTAACTCCTACTCAGAGTCCCCCAACAGCATCACATAAAACAGTCAATAAGTGTCACAAACATTATTAAGCACAAATATCTGTGCCTGTTTAAAGACTAAAATAAATAATTTAAGGACTAAAGTCAAATAATGCAGAGTATTCCTGAATAGTGCCCCATGTCCTCATGTTTCCACATGGAAATCTTCTGTAAGGTCAGACCTGTTTACAACTGTGGTGGTCAAAATGGTCCCATTCAGTATTTACTATCATGCCATCCTACTAATTACACCCTGGCTGAAGTATGCTTATTCCTAACAATAGTAGGAATATAACTAAAATCACTTGATTATAAGGTATTTTCTTCAAGAATAACTTAGGACTCAGGACTTGTTTTTTCCCCCCCACAGAAGTTGAAATCACTTTGGTTGTACGGCATATAAACATTGCTGCCGGTAATTTCTTTGAGAAAACTTCCTCCAGGAGCCATTCCAAGGCTTCTTCTGCTGCTGCCTGAGTTGGCTGGTCACTCACCCAGAGATTTCTGAAGGATGGCAAACTGCTCCTCTTCCTTTGCCCGTTCCTGTTCCTCCACATTTTCCTTTGGAGGAAGGATTCCTTTCTTACGCAGAATGTCATTCCACTCCGTGTCTTTATTTGGATCCTAGAACAGAACAACAAATGGATGGTATTTCTTCAAGGTGAATTTTACCACTTGTAGAATTTAACACATTTACTAAACTGGTAACTGGATGGATGGTGCCAGACAGCCACAGTGCAAATCCTCCTGATGCCGAGGCTTCTCTCCAGCCGCAGACCTGCAGTACCCTGAAGACTGTGTTTTATTCCATCCCACTCACAGCACATACAGGAGGTTTTGGCTGGGTACCAAAGTCTGAAGCATTATAACCACTTCTGCATCTCTCACAAAGAGCAACAAAAGGAGAGGGTATTAGCTGAGTGACAGAGAAGCATGCTAGCCAGAGGGCTTCCTTACAGACCCTCAGCAGGACAGGCCACCAAATCAATGGTCACTGCATCAGAAAGCAGTAGTGACAAGACACACACAGGCACAAACCTTACAGACCTAGCACTCAGTACATGGGAAGTCTCCTTATTTAGATTCAAGTCAGAGTGACTCTGTAAGTGCCTAGAGAAAAGCAAGCCATTTCTGTCAGCCACTGCTAAGGATTCAGATCCAAATCTATAGCTAGACTATTCCTGAGATTTTACTGTAAAATAATTGCAATAATCCTGCAAAACAAGGCCAATACATCTCTACGTATTATTGAAAAGGACAGTGGCTGACTATGAGATTTTCCTACTTAGCAGGCAATTTTATTTTTTTAAATACAAGAAATCTCAGTGATAAGCACCCATAGCTTGCTTGTGCTCCCTTGTTGTCTTGGCCTAGGTCCAGTTTAGAAACTGAACACACCTACTGCTTTGCTATAGCTCATATCAGCACACCTTACACCACCAGGTCTGTTCACAGCCATACAACCATCTCTCCTCCCCGACTAAGCCCCTACTTATGGGCTATGGGGCACAGGAAGGGAGGGGGAGGGGGCAGAAGGGGAGAAGAAACAGAAGAAAATAAAGAAAAAGAACAATGTAGCTCAGCAAACACAACACCAGGCTTTTTTTTCCTCCCGTCTCTGACCGCGGTCACCTTTCCCTCGACCCCGCATTTACTATCACACTGACGCAGCGCCTGATACACCGACCCACTCACTACGGTAGTGAAGTAAGTACCGCAGCTGCAAAAAAAGCAACAAACTGCCACAAACCCAGCCATGGAGCTGCCGAACAACACCGCCCCGTGACAGCCACCTCTGCCCCGGGCGAGCGGCAGGAACCCGGGCCGCCCCCACCCCGGCTGCCCCGGGCCCTCGGCCGGGGAGGGCGGCCCGTGGCTGTCGGCGGGGCCCAGCCGGGGTGCGGCCCCTGGCCCTGCCGCGCTGGCCCCGCAGCACCGCCCGCACAGGCCGGAGCGGGGACACGGGGGCACCGCGGCTGCTCACCTGCATGGTGCCGGCGGGGCCGGGCCGGGCCCGGGCAGCGGTGCTGGGCAAGGCCGGGCGAGGCCGGTCCCGGCGTGCGCGGCGCGGCCGGAGGAGGCGGCGCTCCCGGCGGGCGGGCCCGGCGCCGCCGCTTCCCGCAGCGCCTAATAAGGATAGTCCCGGCCGAGGGAGGCCTCGGGCCGGTCTGGGCCGTGAGGAGGCGTCACGGAGCGCTTTGAAGGCACCCTGAAGATCGAAAATCCTCCTGCCGTGGGCAGGGACACCTGCCAGTAAACCAAGTTGCTCCAAGCCCCATCCAGGCTGACATGGAATAGCCGTGCTTGAGCAGGGAGGTTGGACAGGTGACTGACTCACTGTGGTCCCTCCCAGTCTTTTTCTGTGATTCCCCGTAACTTCTGTTTCCACTTCACTGAGCCTTTTTTATCTGTTTGGATTTCATACCCTGCTTTGTTTCCCTACTGGTTTATCTACTTATTCCCTTTCTCTGATCTGTTAAAAAATAAAATAATAAAATAAAATAAGCAATCAAACCTATATTATCTATTCTTATTAGGCATAATCAGGTGTACTTGTAGTATTCTTATGATTGGATGATAGCCAACTGAAATTACCAGAAATTTGTCTCTTGATAGTTACTTTTATTTCAGTTTTGAGTCCGTGTTAAAGTATCACTCAGAAAACACTGAAAAGTGTGTGAGATGTGGTGACCCTAATCTGCTTGGGATCACACCCCATTCCAAACTGGCACCTAGGCCTGCCCTTTCAAAGAACTGAGCAGATCTTTTCAGCTTGCTTTTCAAAGACACATAGCAGAGGGAAGAGACCTATTCCTGCTTCCCTTCCCCTCCTTTTATGTTCTAGCCCAATGGACAGCATGCTTACCCAGATCTCAGTCCCCATAAAAGAACCCTAAAGAGCCTGCCAGCCGGCCTTAAGAGTGTGTTTGGCATGTGGAGGAAGGACTGTCTCAACTCTAGCAAGGGCCTGAAATGAAAATTTAGAAGCCCCACTTCCACGTGTTAGAAGGTTTTGGGCATCCCATTAGCAGCCAGTTAGTGTGAAGTGGGCTGGCCATTTTCCCTGTGCTAAATCCAGGTTACTGAAGGGAAAGCACAGCCACCTTTTCTGCCTCTGAATTAGGAGAAATGATAGCTGTGCTTTGAGAGGACATCAGTCCTCATGGCATTTGGACATGCAGAGGGTGCCCCATACTGGTTGTTCAATGCCCTCAGGTGGCAGGAAACTTAGCCTCACTCAGCTCAGACTAAATGCTCATCCTTGTAGGAAAAGTGGGTGAACGCCACAAATGCAGGTGCTGTGAGGCTCTTACCCACAGCAGGTGTCTGGCAGGCAGAACCAAAGGCTGAACTGTTCATGACAGTTTTGTTGTCTGAGTATTTTGCCAGAGCCTGGGCTTCTGGGAGTACCCTCTGGTAATCATTTTCTGTGGCTGCAATATCATTCACACCCACAGCTCTTGTATGCTGCTGGTTGGAAACTGCTTTGAGTGCCAGAGAACAAACACAGAAAGAGCATGAGCAAGAAGTGAGCACTCATTCTTTAAAGGCTGCTCAAAAATATTCCTTTGCCTGAGGTGAGATTTTTGCCCAGGTGAACAAAGAGGAACTAACCAAGAACCTTCAGCACCAGAGCCACAGTAAACCCTGAGGCCCATCTGGGACAGAGTTACCAGAAGAGGGGGCAGAAGCCTAAATCTTAGGAGCAGCCCCATCACATCACTTGGTGGGGCTCAGACACATTGTGAACCAAGCATGACTCTACCCAGAACACATCAAAAGCAAAACGCAGTTTCCCTCTCCCACCCAAATAAAAATATATTTACAAAGCCCGTTTTCCCTATGTATTTCTATCAAGTTTCAGCAGGAAGAAGAGGATTGCTTTTACACACAGCATGCAGTCAGAAATACTCCAGGCAGAGTAGGTGAGAACTGGCAGTGCCATAGTGAGGCTGAAATGGAGCTATGGCTCAGCCCCTGCAGACAGCCTGCCTTCTTCCCCCTCTCCACAGCCAACTTGCTTCTGAGCAGCTGTAATGCATTTCTTCATTTTGCCCCAAATCAGGGATTAGGTGAGGGAAGATGAAGCACATGTGTAAATGACTCATTAATTACCCAGGTGACCCACTGGTGAGGAGAAAAAGTTACTAATAAAAAGGTTTTGGGCCCATAGTAGAGTTGTTATGTGACTTGTTTGTGCTTGGGTGTAGGTTGCAGTAAGGCACAGACTAGGGAAAAAAAAAAAGCATTTTTGAAGGTAATGTGATGTACTTTTCATTTATAATGTATTGTAGAAGATTTGGGGTTATGTGCCTGTGTTATTTTGTAAGTTAGCTGCCTCTATTACACAGCATGAGTGTACTGTGAATAATTTGGGAAAAGTATTGTCTGGTAATAGGGATAAGGAGTTATAAGGGCTTAGTTTGCTTGGATTTTATTAGGAGCTGGGGGTTGTTTTAAGTTTTACTGTTTTTCCACCTTCTTTTCAAAGCTTATTCTGATTTTTTTAAAATAGTTAAATCTTTCAGTAAAAACCCTAAATATTAATGTAGTGATGGGTGTTTTTGTATGTTGTCAACAGCTGTGCTGGAAGTTAACTGTCCTGTTTACTGATAGACTAGAAATGTTATTTAAATGAGTAGTTTTGCTACTCCAGTTATAAGAGTATTCTAGCTGGGCTGGATTTCCTTCATCATGAGATCATAATTTCTATTCTTCAGTCTGCATTGTGTTGTCCAAATCAATTTATCCTTTTCCTGGTACAGAAGACTTCCAGTAGTATTCTCATAGAAGCCAGAGAATACAGCTTAGGGAATTATTTAAAGCTGTGTATGAAAATGTCCTGGAGTATTTTGGGTATAACAAGCTGTAGGCTGCAAAAATTTTTCCATTTTTAGATTTGAAATGGAGGGAAGTTGTAACTTGATAATAGAAGTTATATTGCAGACTGCTCTTGAAAGAAGAGACAGGCCTCAAGTTAGCTTTGAGGTAACAGTTGTGGTGTTTAAAAAAAGTCTTGCTGAAGAAGACCCACCGTATCTCAATCCTCAATACATTCCAAGTAGCAGGGGAAAGCCTCTCTCCTTTTGAGCCTTTCATATCTAACTTCAATAACCCTTGACGGGTTTTGCAATGAGATCCTTCTTCTAAAAGTCAGGCTGGAAAAGGGCAGTAACTGTTAAAATTTTAGCTCTGCTGTTGATGAACTGTGGTGTGTGGTGAGCTCTTTCCTCAAGAAAAGAATGAGCTTTCCCTTAGATGTGGAAGAGCAGAACTGACCTTGCTGTTGCCTCCTCTTGCTGTCCATTAGCTGTAGCACCCAAGTGCTTTGAAGACCTCCAGCCCTCTGTGTGTCCTTGCCTGTCAGAATGTCTGGACGTGGAAAGAAACAAGCAGTGGCTGGCAGCCCTAGAAGTGCATCCAATAAGAGCAAATCAGCCAGGGCAGGTCTGCAGTTCCCTGTGGGCCGTGTCTATAGGCTCCTGCGGAGAGGGAACTACGCTGGCAGGATTGGCTCTGGCGCTGCCATCTACCTGGCTGCAGTGATGGAGTACGTGACAGCAGAGGTCCTGGAGCTGGCCGGGAATGCTGCTCATGAAAACAAGAAGACAAGGATCCTGCCCAGGCACATTCAGCTGGCTGTGAGGAATGATGATGAGCTGAACAAGCTCTTTGCCTGTGTGACCATTCCTCAAGGCGGGGTTATGCCGAATATCCCTTCTCAGCTCCTTCCGAAGAAAACTAGTGGAAATGTTGCTTCTCAAAAATATGGTGGTAGCCAGTGAAACTTGCTTTTCCTGGTCTGGTTTGTGCACTTATGGATGCTGGGGCTCAATACCACTAATTTACTTCTTTGTCAAGTATTTTGCTGCTCATTTTAAGGCATTTTTAAAGTGTGTAATAAAGTTTCTAGAATGCATCACTGGTCTCCTTTTCTCATAGATGGAAGAACAGAAAATGAGAATTAAAAAATAGCCTAGCATAGCACCTGAGTAACTTTTTGGAAAGTCCAGTACATGCTTACTTTTGAAAATATGTTGCAGGGGAGTGTTGTGAAGCAGGGAGAGGAGTCAAGACACATGCTGCTGTTCCTGTCAACTTTTCTTCCATCTAGCACAGATTCATCGTGCAATTAGTTCAGTGTCTCAGAGGATAAGTCTACTTTAGAGGTTAGTACCCTGTGTCTTATTGCTCATAAAACTGTAGTAAGCATCTGTTCCATCATTACAGTAAGTCTCTATCAGGGCAAAGCATGCAGAAAGTGGTGGAGCTATGTCTTCTCTCTTAACACAGATGACAAATTCAGTGTTTTTTCTATTGTACAAAGTTATCAAGAACTTGAGAAGGGGTCTACTCCCTCTTCTTCCCTCCAAACTCTGTTGGTTTTCCTCTATG
Source organism: Molothrus aeneus (assembly GCF_037042795.1). Lineage (NCBI taxonomy): Eukaryota > Metazoa > Chordata > Aves > Passeriformes > Icteridae > Molothrus > Molothrus aeneus. Next base: position 86,687,335 of record NC_089647.1, on the reverse strand, counting down.
GATTGATTTTTTTTTAATAGTAATTTTGCATCTTTAAAAAATAAAATGACCCTTCTACATTCAGGGGCATTTAATTTACTTTGGCTGTCATTAACAAGCAACAGTTCCTCTCAAAGGAAACTTGCTCTGGTGTCTGCTTTATAGCATATTCTTCCTCACAACATAGTCACTGCCTTTTTCCTCTGTATCAGGATGCTCTGTGCTGGTGCAGCAGACAGAGAAAAGGGTCTAGCAGAAGTTGTTGTTGAGAGAAATAGTTCTGAAGTGGTGAGAAACTGAGATGTGAGAATGGAGATGAAAATGCTGTAAATATAGACTAAGATACACGAAGGAAAGAGCAGCCTAAGTGTCAGCAGGAAGTGAATGTAAATTTTGTTTGAGGTAGCATTTCACAATAGAATAAAGCAAAGAGTAATTCCCTTTTTAGCAGGAAGAACTGGGTGATCCTCTTTTGTTTACACTATAAAGCTTGTCAAGCAAGAAGAATGTTAGGATACTTTCTGGCTGTTCTGGCTCTGTGTTTACACCTGCTGTCCTGTTACTTACACAACAGCACTCCTGATATTTTTTAGACCTATTCTTTCTTCCAAAACACTTGTTAAAAGTTAATGCAGCTCATTAAGCTTTGAACCAGCCCTGGCAGGGGCCACCAACAGATCAAATGTTCTGCTGCTGAAGAAGAAATAAACACAGTTATAGCTCTTCACTCTTGATGGGTTGTAAGGCTGCAGTGAAATTATAGATCCTCAGAAACCTGGGGCTAGAACAATGAGAAAAGTTGGTTTGTTGTGGGTTTGTTTGTTTTTTTTTCTTGCAGATGTTGCCCCTTTGAGAGGGGAAAAATGCAGAACTCAGTTTTAGCACCTGATTTTGCAAAACATATGCTGAGGAGTACTTAGATATTTACTGGAGTAGCACTAATTACACTGATAAATAATGATGCATGCATGTAATCAGAAAACAAGTTTTCTTCAATGATAAAGTATCTCATTTGATTATAAGGTAAACTCTCAACAAATATTACTGGTTTATTATGGTCATCTATGTCTTTATTTGTTCTAAACATAGGCATTGGGAACAAGTTCAGACAAATACCCAAATAATGAACACTTGGCTTCCTTGGAAAGTTGGGGTTGTCTCCAGATTGATTAATAGGCACTCTGGATGATTTTGAACAGAAACGCACAGAGTATCATAGCAAAATGTTGAGGCTAACCATACCCTTTTTTTCACAAAAGGGGAAGATAGAAAGCTGTTATCTTAGTAGTGAAGATGCTTAGCTTCATACCCACAAGTAGGGCTCTGTTCAATAAAGTGCTTGGTAAGTATGGAAATCATACTCCTAGGTCTTTCTAATGAAATTGTGATAAAGACTTTCTTTCATGTGATACAGTATAGGAGAGTCTCTTCAAACTTCAAATACAACAGCAATAATTTTGCTTGTTCTCTTGATCACCAAAGTTTGCATTTACTTTGATGAAACAAGGCATTAATTGCATGGTACTTTTGCACATGACTAGTTCTCATGTCTCATGCTATAGGTTTCAACTTAGCTCAGTGACCTGTAGCTGAGGCTGGTCTGTGACTTGGTTACAAATCAAAGCAAAAATACTCATTCAAAACACAGCTCCTCTGGCATCTCTCTTGTTACTGATGCTGCAAAACACATTTATCTTGATGTGGTGTTACTTCCTAACTCAGTTATGCCATGGCTCCAGGGTGTCAAGGAAAATAGATGTCTTCAATAACACCCATTAGAGAATGTGTGTACGTGGTGCTCCACAATTCAATGAAGGGGTGAGCAGATGGAAGCATAGGGGTGAAATGATGCCTGGAAAAGCTCTTCCGCTTTTACCTGTCTAGAAGACTGAATGCTGTTGACAGATGTTTTGGTTGTGCAGGGTGCTTGTAGTTCGCTCTGCACTGGGATTTGTGTGTTTATAAGCTTGATATCTTCTGTCACCTTCACTTTCTCTGTAAGGAGAGGAAACAGCCCAAGTTATGGCCTCAGAGAGGCTCGTCTTGGTGAGCACAAGGGATGCACAAGGTCTGAACCCATTTACTACCAGAGCTGGTCAAGCCCAGCACACCGTGGAGAGGGGTAGGGCCCAAAGTGCCTCTACTTTGAACATCCCAAATTTGATGCTGGCCTTGCCCTCTGCTGACCGATTCCAATATTGCAATTCCTAAACACCGTTGTCCTCTTGGAAGTCAAGTGCTGCTCTTTTGAAAGAGTAGTGAATTTGTGTTATAATCTGAGATTATCCATAGTCTGTGGAACTCTGCAGACTACACAGAGCTGTGAAAATGAAGGAAATGATGTCATATAAGACTACTGATAATTAAAGGCAATTTTTGGTGGTTTTCATGTTCTCTGGTGGTGTTCCTGGAGAGGCCATGCTGCCCAGCAGGGTAGGTGGCTGTGGCACCTGGTGCTATGCTGACTGAGGCTCCTGAAATCTGCTTCTTTTTGGATGGATCACTCATGATTGCCTCTGGGTGCTCTGAGGTCAGTTCACGCACCTTCTATATTTTGGCATTATCTGCTGGAAGTTCTAGTCCATGTTTAGGTATTTTTCTGGTGGCTGTTTAGACAGCTGTACTCCAGAAGCCTGTATTTATGTGTAGGCATCTTTCAGTGCCACAATCCAGCAGGTACTATCTGAATGGCTGTTTAGTAATCCCTGGGTGAAGAAGCTTTGTAGTAAATATATCCAGAATTCTTTCCTTTCAAGGTTGCCTTATGTTCTCATTCAGACTTCCTCTATTGATCTTTCAGCAGGTTGAAGGCTAATAGGGAGATGGTGTTTGGTGTACAAGGCTCTTGCACCAGAGAAATGTCAAAACTTTAGGTGGTGAATCATAACCTGCTATAAGATCAGTCACAGTTTTGGTTTTGTACACTGGAAAAGTTGATCCAGAAATGACTGAAGGAGACTTAGTAGCTCCTTCTAGTTGTTCAGTGCAGAAATCTATCAGAGCAATAAAGACAGTTTATGCAGTCCAGCTCAGTCAAAGATATGTTTCTACCCTGTTTAATAAGGTAGAGGAATGGCAATTGCAATGTGGGAGTTGTCTGGAGCAGGTAAGTAAGTTTTAAGAGTGATTGTCCTATAAGCAAGTGCTAGATATCCTGGGATCACTGCTCAACTCTAAAATCCCAGCAAATAAGTAAACACAGGCATTGATGAATGCTGGCAGGACTGGTGAGTTTAAAATTAAGCATTTTATCATTCCTCACCTCACACTTTCCTTCTTGCAAATCAACCCCACTTCATTCAGGGTTTGAACTTTCCTTGACCTCTGCCTTTCCTCTTTGCTGGTTGTTCCCCTCTTTCTTCTCCTGTATTACTCTGTACATGAAGCCTCACCTATATTCAGCAATGCAACCCCTCCCATGTAACAATCTCTACAGTTTCTTATTAATTTCACATTGTATTTGCGTTGTCTTCAACATTATATTTGACTGTCTACAGTTACCCATCCCCTTTGCTGCAAAGCTGCAACTGATTATTCTTCACTATGTGCAATCACTTCCTTTCATCCTCAGTGAGCTGTACATATTTTTTCCCATATATATCTTTGCCAGGGTCATTCTGAATGCTGACTCTGTCCTGCAGCACTGCCATCCCTCGCAGCTTGCAGTCACCTCAAGATTTACTAAGTGAGCTCTTCCCTGTGGGAGCTGAGCAGGGAGCGAGGCTGTCCAAGGCACAGGATCACGAAGGGAGCAGAGAGAGGGAACTAAACCACTGAGAAGGTTTTCCTCTTGTGCTTCATGCTCTGTCTCTGGTGAGCAACATGTCGTGAGGCTGGGCAGCACTTGCTCCCCCACACATGAGTGCATTTCCAGGTCCCTCGCTGTGTGCTCTGCTGAGCAGTGCCTGGCTGAGCCCAGCTCCTGCAGGCCAGGCTTTTAAGGTCCTAGGCCAGCCCAAAGGGATTTTTGAGTCAAGTTAGGCGGCAGGAAGATGTGCACTCCTGAATATTCCTGCCTTTCCAAGAGTCCACCGAGCTGTTCTTAACCACATGCTCTAAGCTGTGGCAACTGGTTTCAGGAGTCAAGTGCTACCAAAAAATTTCCTCTTTGCAGCTGAAACATGTTGCTTCTCAGTGTAATTGTGTGTCCCTCCTTTCTGCTTTTTATGACAAGAGGATGGATGGATTTCCCAATTTCCCAACTCTTCTAAACACACTTAGTACTTTGAATATCTAGATTTGTCTCTTCTCTGCCTGACAGTGAGAACTGAGTTTTCACCTCTTTTTCTTGCAGAAATGCTTCTGTGCTTCTGATTGTTGTCACCTGTGTCTGCACTCCTGAATTTCTGCTGTGAGTTTTGCAGTAGGATATGCAGAAAGAGTTTCAGGCCAGAGATGACCTTTGCATTTCTATATTATTAATTTCTCCTGTTTTGCAGATGACATTTGAATTGCTCCAGGGAGCAAAGATTTCCACTGAGCAGTGAACAAGAGCTCTTCTGTGCTTCTTACAGAGGAGCCATAGTTACTACAGATATATGACCGAGGAACCTAAGATAGGTTCTCACCTGCAAATTAATACCAATTTATCAACCCTTTTAAGTTTCAAGGCTCAAACAGATGTTCTTCTTGAAACCTGTTGTGGGTGATGGAAGCCTTTGCTGACTGCAAGAGGACAGAATGGGTTGCCTGTGGTACAGTACTGCTTCAGTTTCACCTCAGCCATCTTGTTTACTTTCCCCAGCAGGATGGGGAGAGAATCGAAGGGGTAAAAGTGAGCAAAGCCATGGGCTGAGATAAAGACAGTTTAATAGGTAAAGCGAAGCAGAAAAAGGAATTCATTCACTGCTTTACATCAGCAGGCAGGTGTCCAGCTATCTCCAGGAAAGCCAGGCTCCATCACATACCTGTGACATGGGAAGACTAACACCATCATTCTGCAGGTGTGTCCCTTTCTCCTCCCCAGCTTTTATGGCAGAGCATAACAGCATACAGTGGGAGATATCCCTTTGGCAGTTGTGTCAGCTATCCCAGCTGTGTCACCTCCCAACTCCTTGTGCACCCCCAGCTGCCTCACTGGTGGGGTGGGAAACAGGAATGAGATTGTGCAAGCCCTGCTCAGCAATAGCTGAAATATCCCTGTGTTATCAACATTGTTTTGGTCAAAAATCTAAAACAGCACCATAAAAGCTGCTATGAAGACAATTAACTCTATCCCAGCCAAGACCAGTACAAATACTTATGTAGAACTGAGCAACATTTGATACTTTTCAGCTTTGGTCTCAGATGAAACAAGCCAGAAGTGCCATTGCAGTGCTTTTGAAATCATTATCTCTTATTTATTTGCATTGCCAGAGTGCATCCCCACCACTTGTATTTGGCTTAGTTATTCCTTCCAGAAGAACATCCTAACTACTTACGCATATCTGAGAAGCCAGAGGAGCCAGCATCCCTTTGGTAGTTTTTCCAAGGGCTAATAATTTTCCTACAGGATTTGACAATGCACTGCACAACAGCTGTCTCCTTGATGACCCTCCTATTCACTGGAGGGTCTATTGGATTCCCCTGAGGGCATCCCTCCTCTAGGCTGAACCAGACCAGTTGCCCTTGCATCTCCTCAGAGGCAAGTGATAGAATTCTCACCCCCTTGAAGGCCCTCACTCCAATTTTACCATGGCCTTCCTGTATTCTGAGCTTCCAAACTGAATACCCTGCCTTAGATGCAGTCAACAATTCCCCAACAACTCATCCCTTCCCTCTAATTGCCAGCCAAACTTCTGTTAACACAACCCAAACTGGGAACTTACCCAGATAAAACCCCACCAAAAAAAAACCCCACAAAATGACAAAACACAGGTATCTCAGGGTTTGTTTTCAAAGACAAAGGTGTCTCCAACTCTGGTTCACATGCAGTTGTGCCACCATTACTGGAACAGTACTATACCACAGTAGCCAAAGAGAAGGAGTGATAACAAAGGGCTTGAGGAAATCAGTGCTCTGTCAGGAGTTGCAGCCTCATTTGTATCCCCAGCCCCCCAATTTTACTATGCTCTTTTCTTTCTAAGGAAGTAACTGCTTAGTACCTAAAGTTTTGTGCCCATAAATGTCTCCACATACCAAAACACTCCATACAGTGCAAGCACATCAGCTGCACTATATTTTCAAATGCATGATTTTAGAAAAAAAGGGCAGATGTTCAGAATATTTCTCAAAAGTGCCTCATTTGTGCTTTTTGATAGCCAGTAAGGCAAGGCTGAAAAAAAATACATCATCTGATCAAATAATATCTGTATGTAGCTGCAGTACTTGTTCCTCTTCTTTCAAAGTGCCTTGGATTCATCAATTATCACACTTGAGCACTTAGTTCCTCAAAATAAATCATTAAAATGTCCATGATGATTTTAGTATAGTGTGTTCAGGATGCCTATTCTGAAATAACAGGGAAATATATTATCTAGTCAAAAGGACAAGCTTATCATTTATGACCCTATTAAAAATGATGTTATAAATTTCACTGTTGCATTTGAAAATTGTCAATATTGAGATGATGGATTTTATTTGATTACAGCTGGCAGCAGGCAGTGATAGACTATAGCCCAAGGAAGCCTAGTATGTGTTTCAATAAAAAAAAGGACAACAAAAAGAATTATTGATTGCAAATTTATTACATGGAACAGCAAATTCCAGACAACTGAGTCACATAATAGACAACCAGTGCAATGGGAAGTCTCTTTCCTTTATGTAAACCAAGTCATCAAGCTGGTAAATGAATCCATGAACTTCATATTCCACGATATTCTGAAACAAATTAACACAGTATCAGATTTTATGTTGAGATGTTGATCTGGATATGACTTAGTACTCAATTTTGTACATCTGGTTCTTTTCAAAGTTAGAAATTCAATAGCTTCAGATTCTAAAACCAGAAGATTTTGATATTTGAAGGTCTAGAAAAGCAACCAAATCCGTTATTTGTACTCAAACATGAATCCCTTTCTTCTCACACAGTTCCCTTTGTACCATGTTTTAACCAGGCTGACCTTATTGTAGAGTATGGAAGCATGACAAAGAAAACCATCCCTCTGTCAAGGGTGTGCACTCTAAGTCGCTGAGCATGAAAAAGCCCTACATTTCTGTCAAGACAGCTCTTAGTGGCCATATGAAATGTGTGTATCTAGGTTTGTATTGCTTCTCAGTACCTTCTTTTCTCATGAGGGTCATCATTGGTGAAACATCAGAAGAAATTCTTGACACTTTTGGTTGCCTACTTACCACTGCCTTCAATAGTTCTTCCATTTCGAGGCTGTAAAACATAATTAAATGATTGTAAAGAAGCAATGGACTACAGACTTATAAGCACACCAAAATACCTCCCCATCATGCAGACAGGGTACTATATAAAACTGCAGTGAGATTTTCTTTAAAACAACATATCAAATACAAGGGAGATCCATGCAGGGTGAGTTATGCTTTTGAATATGAGAAATTTTCATTCAGCCTCTGCCCAAAAAGCTGAACATTCTGACCTTAATTATTCTCATTCAGGATTTGGGTTTAAATTCATAGGGGTAGTAAAGGCACGTGCCTAAGGAAGAGCATGTAAATACCAGCACTGAAAGAACCTAGATGAACACACTTGAAACAACAAATAACTTGAAATTAAACAAATGACAGCTGAATTGGTACTCTGGTTACCTGATGTGACCTACTTTTACAGTATTTTAATTTTTTTAAAATGTGTTGAAGATATTCCTAAAAATTAGTTTGGTGTTAATCAGAGTGTATCCAAACCAGCACACTGGGCATCAGACCATGTCGTAGCTCAGCAAGCCAATGGGTGAAAAATGTGAGAGAAATTATGATAATTTTGCTTTGGCTTTTTACCATTATGCAGTGTGACTTTGCTTCCTGGGCAGACCTTTCAGACCAGGTGGGCACTCAGCTCAGGCACATGTTTGATCTAATTTATTTAGCATCAGTGCACCTTGACAGTCTCACAGATACAAGCCACATGGATGATTTGGCTCAAGATAAAACATTAGCAGAGGCAGATCTTCAAACAAAAAGAAGTGTTTAATCTACCAGTACCCCAGATCTCATTATCTTGTCATCTTTTAGTCAAACCAGAGCTTTTTGAGCAAATGGCTCCCTAAGCTTTCAAGCATAGGGATATTTGGCCTCTACTCAAAACAACTGCAAGTAGAACTTGTGAAACAGCTGCTCATCTGTGAACATATAACAATGTCTGAGATTTACAATCTTTAAAACAAAGAGATTCAGATACCCTGAAAAGGAAGAAAGGCCGCCCCAGAGTTCCATGACTGTCCTATAAAATCAAACACAAACAATAACAAAATACTTTAAACTCAATTCCATATATCTGTTGCCAAATTTTACTATTCTATCAGAATATTGGTAATTTGGGGCCTTTTCCAGCAGCATGCAAACAAGATGTTGATAGTCCCCAATGCCCGTTCATCTTGAATGCTGATTAAAAACTAATGCCTGAAGGACACGGTGTCTAATGTAAATAAACTAGATTAACATAATTAAAGATTCACAGGGTTTAGAAGAAATATAAAAGGAAGCTTTACACGTAGGGTATGAGCAGGGTCAGCACAGATCACTTCCCAACCACTGGAAAAACCCAGGCTGACTTGAAAAGAAACAAGGAAAGGGACATACTTCCCTATCCACTGCTACTGCCACTGCTTGTCTTCATATTTACATACCTTCTTTGCAAACTTTGCAGAAGCAATCTGTGATTCCTGCAAGTGGACACTGTAGGTTAATCAAGGTGCTGGCACGTTTTGGTTTGTTACAGTGACCCTCTGTTACTGATGAGCTTGGAATACTCCATGTGAGAAGAGAGATAACCTTACACTTATCACAGACAGATGTAAGAACAGCAGCAAATGGATCTTTTAAAAGACTGATGTGAAGCCTTGCCTGGAAGTTACTCAGTTCATTTCCATCATTCAACAGGCTTCCCCTGCTGTACAGCAAAGTGCAGCTGTGCTCTGGGGGGTGAGGCAGAGCTCAGCCTGGAGCTCCACTCCTTAGGCTTGAATTGTACTGATAGCTCTTATCTTGTTAAAATGGGGCTGCTCTTCACCTTTCAGACTGCCCATGGTTTTAACCCAGGAAAGATTGCTGGGTTTAAGCCTTCCCCTGCACTCTTTATTCTTCAGAAAATTGCTCATTTTTCTACTCACACTTACTTTAAGGAATAGAAACTTTCCCCATGACTTTATGTGAGCAGACTGAGTTCAACACATGATGCAGCCCTGCACCTGCAGCCTGGTTGGGAGCCCTCCTGCCCATGACACAGCAGCCAGGCTGTATGCTCCCAGCCAGCCAGGAATGGGATGGCTGTGTGCCATCAGTCACCCATCAATGACTGGGTTGAGTTACCTGGAGTGGGCTTGAGAAACAAACACGTGTCATGGGCAAGAATGTGAAGATGGGTGAGAATGCAGGAAAGCAGGTGGGTGGGAAACTGCAGAGAAGGAGTTTTAAAAGACAAAATACACAAGCAAGAAACAGGGAATCATGGTTCAGGGTATGAGAAGAGGATTTCTTTGGTTCAAGCTGCAAGACAACAATTTATAGAGCGACTGACATCAACTTACAGGGCTATGAAATATTAGGGAAACAAAAAATGCTTGCTCAACCAAGGTGCTGTAAAAGATGCAAAGAAGGAGACTACCACAGAGAGACAATATGAGTGCTACCTTTGTTCTGATTTGATTATTACACACCAAGCAAAGATAGAGACTGGCTCATGACTCAGCCTGCAGTTTCAACTACCCTAATTTATAACAGGTGAGAGATTACTATGTGGAAGAAATATGGTAAAAACTGAGCTTTTAAATATCTTTGGGCTGGAAATCTCAAATACACAGGGAAGTGACTGGACATTGATGTTAAATATTCTTAGTTCTCACAAAACATTTTCAATTCCCCAGGTGGGGTTCAAGTCCCATTCATACCCAAATTGCCATGGACTTTGCCTTTCACAGTGCTGAGGCTTCATGCCTTCTCTTAAAACCCCATCTACCTTCTCTGTAAGATCTGTAACTGACTGATTTTTTTTTTTATTCACAGAAATATAGAATAATGTAGAAAGTTACATTCAGCTGACATTAGTAAGATTTCATTACTCTTTCATTGGGTTCACTACATACAGACTCATGTTTGTAGAGTCTTCTGAAGATTCCTTGTGGGCTAAGAAAGTAGGACTTAATGTAATATGAGATTTGATCAGCTGGGTAAAACTTCACATGGTTCTTTTTCCATATTTCACATAGTTATTTTATCTGCTGCTTTACTCAGACCACACCTAGAAATCATATTGCAGATGTGTAGCTCATATTTTTTGAAAGGCTATTGTATGAGATTCAGCTTCCAATCTTGAGAAAACATAATTTTTTGCAAAGTTAGTAATTAAAATAGTAACTAGGAATAAGACTCTGTTCAAAGTTACCAGATGATTCTGGACATTCCCTCATTGGCTAAGCTGTGGAAGCATAAGAGTAAATAGTGAACTCAGAAACATTTATTAGACTTTATGACTAAAATGCTATAATTTTTTATACAATCAGCTTCAGTATTGTAGACTTTAGTGACTGCTTCAGGAAAGCATGCTTGGAATTATAATAAGCTAAAGACACTGGCAAGAAGAGATACTGAAACGCATTTCAAAATATTGTTGTTTTGAAGGATCTACTCCTGTTTTGAAACAGCAGAGGACTCAGCCTCTCAAGTAAATTGGCCTTTTTAGCATATAGCCGGGGCTGAGTGAATTTTATGGAAAAGGTTCTTAATGAAATGGTGCTAATAAAAAAGTGATATAAATCAGAACTGATACTGAGGTGGGTCCTTATATGACTGCACCAACAAAAAAGAGCTATACTCAATAACTCCTCAACCTAATCTCCTTACTCTGAATCAGAAACACAAAAAACCCCAAACACAAATAGAGTATTAAAATCAGTAAATCAACTCATACACCTCCATGTTCAGCATAATCTAAGGTTTGCTATTGAGCCAATGTTATGTATATTTTTAGTGTATTTAACCCTGTGTTAATCAAAACTGAGGGTCAGGTTAAAATACTGACTGCAAGTGAATGTTTTGGTTCTTCAGCTCTGAATTGGTGAAAAAACATCAGTTTCATATAAATAATTTAAAGTAACTAAGAATTACATGCAAACTACTGACAAGAAGAAAATCTTTTATCCTTTTATATACCCTCCTACATCTCTTAAATCATTACAATATTAGATTATACATTATTGTTTAGAGAGAAATGTCAGAAAGTTGGTTGTGGAGTGGTTGCTTTTTAAGTTTAAGAAGCGGGTGTTTTGGAACAAAGCAAGCAATTACATCTTACCTCATTTTTATGCATGCTGTTAAATATGGAATAACAGAGATCCAAAACAGTGCTGGAGATCTGAAAAAAAACAACCATACTTTAATACATTTACTGAGAGAACATGGTGTACATGGTTTGATTAAAAACAGGCTTGATTCTGATCCCAGATCAATTTAGATTGAGCACACTTCACCAAAAACACTCAGAGCATGGGAAAACTTACTGATGCTATTATGAGATGAAAAATTACTCTTTTATTTGAGGAGAATACACACAATACAATTGTTGTCAATACAGTCTGGTGCTATAAAGAGATCAAAATCAGCCTCTTGTATTTAAAATGCATTTCTTGTATTTAAAATGCTAGTTCTAGGGGTAGCTTTGGTTTTTGGCATGTTTAATCTATGCTCATTTTTAACTACAAGCCTTTTGGTCAATCAGTACTATAGTCTTTAATCATATACTGAAATAGACTGTCCCATACTCATTGTCACTGGACAGGGATTTGCTTGTGCATGCAATCACATTAGATGAGAGCTACAGGTTCAAAGGAAGTGAGGTGTAAGACACCTGAAAAACAGGCTCTGGAAACTGTTTTCTACATGTTTTGGTTCACAAAACTGTAACATTTCAGAAAGAAAAAATATCAGAACAAAATGTTCAAAATTTCCAAATACTTCCCGATCCTGCAAATATTTTTCACCCTGCTTTGAAAATGAACCTTGGGCTCGATATTAAATGCAGTGCAGCTGATCTTCCACTTTACAGTGTTTGTGAGCCTTGGGCCAGCAGAAATTATCTGTGAAAACTTCCCCTTGCTCCCCCTCTCCTCTGAGCACCCCAGAAAAAACCCATCCACCCATGAAGGACCGAGCCAGGACAAAACAGGACCTTTAAATCCTGCAGAACTGTCTGGCACTTATTACTACAGTGTTAGCTGCTATTGGCATAATATTGGCATGGCAAGAATGGGGGAAAAAAGTGCTTTTCTTTAGGTCTGCATTAGCTTCGCAAGGAGGAGAGCACACACACCAACAAACTTGCCCTGCTCTCCAGAGCTGCTGGCTCTCTGGCGGAGGCTCTGCCACCTGCAGACATCAATGCTCCAGGTTATACAGGACAATTAGTGTGTCTGGAAGAGAGAGTCTCTCAGCAGATCAAACACATTACACAGGAGTCAAGTTACCTGGGGTTGATCGGACATTTCCATCCACTGACTGAAACACAGTGCCAGTTGCTTTAAAAAGTAAAGAATAGACATTAACAGTGTGTCCATTATACCTTCGGACCTGTGTTTCTGCTCGGGAAGTCGGGGCTGGTTTGTTATTAGCCTGTCCGTCTTTGGCTGACCCAGGTGTCCCATTCTGCACCCTGCTGCACTCCACACCCCTGCCCATACCTATTCCACCAGGGCGCCAGCCTCCCTCCTCTCTTTACCAACGCCCAGGGTATTCAATAAGGTATTCAATAAGGTATTCAATAAGGTATTCAATAAGGTATTCAATAAGGTATTCAATAAGGTATTGCCAGTCCCTCGCCGATTTCCTACCTCATTTCCCTGCCACAGAGCCTCGTTTCCCACCTTCCCCGTGTCTTCCCTACCTCTGCCCGTCGCATCGCAGCCGGACGCCAGTGCCAGACGTACCTGGTTCGGGGGCAGCTCCAGACCGTCCCGGTAGCGCGAGAAAGGCTGCGGGAACCCTGCGGGAGGGACACGGCTGCGTTGGGATGCCGCGGAGCCCAGCCAGGACGTGGCTCCTGTAGAGGAGCCGATCCTTTCCAGGTTCTCCCGCGTTCCCCCGGTGCCGGACGTACCTGAGCCCCGCGGGAGGGCGCAGAGGCAGCAGGCGGCCAGGAGCCAGGGCAGGGCAGGCGGCGGCGGGGGCATGGCCGGGCGGGGATGGATGGATGGATGGACGGACGGACGGGCGGGCGGGCGGACCGGCGCCTTTATGGGGCCTCGCCGTGCCCCTATGGAGCCGCCGAGCCAATGGGCGCCGGGGCGGTCCCAAGCACCGCTCCCACTGTCGCTGTCGCTGCCGGACCAGCGCTGCCGCCCCCGCCGCGACGAGAAACCCCCGCCCCAGCATTAGGGACCCCACTCTCCACCTCCTAAAACCCTCCGTCAAAAGTGCTTCTCTAGAAGAAGTGACCGAGAGGAAAGAGTGAGGGATAAGAAGATGCTGTGCCTGGTCAAGTGACAGAGCAACAGAAAATTCAGTTTTGTAGTAGGGCTTGCTGAGTGTTTGGAAATTATTTCTCTTCAAGGCAGCTTAGGAAATAAAGTTTGTCTTCTAATTAGAAGGGTTGTGAATTTTCATTTGAACAGGTTCCATTTTACTACATTTACCTTCACATGAAATAAAGAAAGCCATCCACCTTTTAATTCATTTCATAATGGGTATGGCTGTAAAAAAGATACAGATCTGCTATCAACAGAAGGTTATTCTCCTTTCTTCCTGATTTAATCACTGGGTTTGATTATGGAAAACTCTTCCTGGTTTTCTCTGTGCACGTTCTAAGAGCAATCCTTTCTAATCAGATCACAGACTTAGAAAGGCAGAGTCCTCCCAAACTCTTTTATTTAATAGACTTTGGGCCTGCTGAAGCAAATATATATTCAGTTGTCCAACTTCTAACACAGCAGGGTTGGAACTACATGATCCCTTCCTATCCCTATCCCTAGCTATTCTATGATTCTATGTATTAGACCTGCTTGGTGTGGGATATGAGATACAAAAAGCTGCAGAAGGTATTATTGTCACAGCATCCCTCCTCATCTCATAATGTCCCTCAATGGCTGTGCTGCACACTAAAAGGATGATGGCAGGACTGGTCCTGGTGAGAACATCTCAGAACAGTCAGGGAGGAGACACACCTGCTTTCTCACAAAGGAAAGGGGAGCCAGACTGGATCGACTTTTGTCAGCTACACAGCTGTGTGTCCTGAACGCCTAAAGAGGCACAGGAGCAGCTGAGTGACCCCATTAGTTCACCTTTTTTTCCTTCCCCTGGGAAAGATGGCTGCCTTTGCCTCATCACAGCCTTTTGGGGGTAATAATCTGAGTGGGGAGGTGTCAGGAGAGGTCAGACATTGCTGGAGCAGATACTCAGTTGTCAGATTCTCACTGTCTTAAGTGGAATGGGAGATTCAAGACAGGGTAGAATTCAAAGAGATTAGTCCCTCTGACTGTATAATTTTTATCCTCTGTGCGAGCTAAAGCAGATTGCAGCAGGTTTTGTGATGATGATTTCTCACAGCAAATCTGCCCAGGATTTCATTAACAAGAAGATGCAGCATTCCAGGAAACCCATAGCCCCTTTTTGCAGAGACCCTGCTTTCTACGCAAGCCCGTGAAATCCTGGAGTGAAAGCATTCTCTGAATTTGTTAAATTTGTTCATAAAAGGAGGATGGTGTTTTATTTTTGGTGGCAGCAAGAAGCAGGTTTGTGTTTGGTGTAATTTATTTAAGCCGATGTAGTCACAGAAATGTGAGAGCAGAGCCCCACTAAGTGTGAGCTGGGTTCATCAGAGGTAGACAGTAAAATGAGAGAAGGTAAAGATACTCTGAAAGATTGCACATTTTCATATTCACTATCTTCTTCCTGTCTTTCAACACTTTAACCAAACTGAAAATTATTGTGAACCAGCAGTGTTTCTCTTGCCCTGCTTATCACAGATCTTGCATCCAAATCACTCCCATGCTGCAGAAACACAGGATCTTAGAGAGCCATTATAGATTCACTATTTGCTATTATTTTTTTAATATTTACATATGAGATACCAATCCTTTTAAATCCTAATAATTTGCTATCTTTTTACAAGAGAATAATATTGAATTATGACCAGATTGCTAGTGATAGTTCATTGTAATGGGATGTGCTTCTCTGACTTTCCCTATTTGGTGATAAAAGCACAATCCTCTGCTTTCTGCCAGTTATATGGTAGCCTCTTTCCACTTTTTTAAACACATTTGGGTTTAGGAGTGGGATTTTTTTTTTTGTAGTAGCATGTGATCATGGTGGGTGGATAAAATCTACTTCTAGATCTTCTTACATAAAATACTGGATGCTACCTGGACCTTTCCTTCCTCCTTCTCATGCACAATAAACCATCTGCTGCTTTATTTCACCATTTACCAGGGAGTAGCCTAAGTGTACTCTGTGCCTTCTTTCAGCAAATTTTGCCTACAGTGAAGCCCATGGAGCTATTCATTTGCATCAAGTGAGGCTTAATACTTGAAGATGAGAAAAAATTAACTCATTCAAGCTCCACTAAAAAAAAAATCACAACTTATCTCCTAACTGAAAATTGTATTTTATCACAGCTATGCAGTATGAGAGAAGAATGAGGAAAGTGTTGAAAACTAAAATTTCAAATATATGAGGGTGTTATATTGTGAACACATTCAGCTTCCTTAAATCAGAACTCTCTTTGCTGCTGGATGTTTCATTTCAAAAGTGTAAGCCAAATGATATATCAACACCAAGCCATATTAATGAGCCATACTTTCACTGCATAAACAAAATTCCTCTTTTAATGTCTTGGGCTCTTTGCACAAAGAGAGAAAAATAGGGTGGCTTTCAGTGTCCTCAATGATTCACAAGGGAGTTGAAATGAAGCTTTAGCAGGGGGTTGATGAGAAACAAGAGGATTTTTTATTGTGAGTAAGGAGTCTTGGCCTATATTTAGCAACAGCAATATGATGACATAATTTTAGAATAAAACATGCTGTGATTGATAAATGAATAAATGAATGAAAAAAAATTGGCATCAATGGGCAAAAAAGGGTGAAGGGCTGGTTTC
This sequence comes from Molothrus aeneus, assembly GCF_037042795.1. NCBI lineage: Eukaryota > Metazoa > Chordata > Aves > Passeriformes > Icteridae > Molothrus > Molothrus aeneus. Next base: position 86,671,173 of record NC_089647.1, on the reverse strand, counting down.
CTTTTTGTAAATGATTTCTGCGATGAAATCAGTAGTTATTGCAGGCAGCAAGGACAGAGTGCACAATGTCATGATTGAGCAGCTCTTGAGTGCATCCCAGCTCACCCAAGCTGCTTCTGCTGGCTCATGCCTCCTCCCCTCTGCAGCTCAGCTTTGTACAAAGCCTTTTCCTGCTCTCAGGGCTTTCAATACCTCACCCACGACCTGTTTGGAAAGACGAGGAAAGCTGCAGAAAAGGGAGGGTATTTATTAGGCAAAGCTGCCACAGAACCAGCAGACAGCTGCCATTACTCATCTTCTATTACATATGACAGTGCTTACTTATGTTGAATACAAGGCTATGTTTGATGTGGTTTTGGTTAATACTCATTTACCTTTCCAGCACAGACAAGTGGTCCAAACTGTGGGAGCTTGTCTCATTCTTGTTTTCACATGGGCAAGGCTCTACTTGGCACTCAGACCTGTGTGCCCAAACTTTGCTTTACCAGCACATATCACACTTTTATAAAACTGACATCTGCTACAGGTGCTGATTTGGTTGTCAGAATGTCAACTAATATGATCAAGTAGTACAATCTTAAGCTTTTGTTTGTGGTTGGTTGCTATACTTTACAGCTATGAAGCCACATTCAAAAAGTTGAGTAGGCCAGCAAGTAAATATTTCAAGGGGATCAGTTAAAAGCATGTCCCACTAGACAGGAGTTCAAAGAGTTAACCAAGAACATCAAAATGGAGGACAGATCCTAATGGTGAAGTTAGGAAAATAGACCAGGAATGTGAATATTTGCATTCTTTTGTATAGTTTATTGGCTAATTTTTTGGAGAAATGTGATTTTATGTCTGCTACACTCTGCCAGAGAATTGTAAATTCCTCTGAAATAGAGCAATTTGCACCTACCATGTTGTGCTGTATGGAAACAGTGCTGTAACAATGGGCTGTATTTGGCAACAGTGGGATAAAGGATCAGTGTAATTTCTAGATTTTGAGACATTTGAAAAGATCTTTAACCTGGAGCTCTGACTTGGCTTAATTTTATTTGGTGTTGTCCCAGCTGGACAGGGAAGCAGTATGTTCTTCTGCTTAGGCAACTGGTGGGATAACTCAATCAATATCTGCAGTTTAGCTTTCACCAAGGATTTGTCCAGAATGATTCATTCCTGGCATCTTGGGCCTGCCATAAATTTCCAGGTGGTCTCTGAGTCAAATGCTGGAATGGCTGACACATGCTTCACACCACCAGCTGAACAAATTTGATTTTAATAGCTGAATTATAATGCTGACACTAATTCATCCATGCCTCCTAAATCTGAATTATTTAATCTGTAGCTCTAATTCTCTTTGGGTATAGCTGTATATAAATCATAATTTTGTGTTTATAGAGGGATCACCACAGTCTATTGATACCTTACACTGATTAATAAAGGATTTAGATTAACATGCATACCATACATCTCAGATTTCTGGCAAATACTGAAATCCTACATCTTCATTGCTATATAAGAACAAAGTAGCTGAAAATAAATGTTTTTCTCACCAGGAACTGACTACAGGGAGAGTCAATCCCAGATAATTTTTACTACCTGACCATGCTTCCTCAAAGATCATTCACTCTAAACTCGCCAGCCAGAGAGAAGAAATCACCAGACTATTTTAATCCATTTCAGTATCATATGACCCATCAACCCTGTGCTGGTGATATGACCCATCATCTGCCTGACTTTAACATGATACACAAAAACCAGCTCATCTGGGAAGCTGAGTGCTTCAATAACTGGAGTTCAGGCCTTGGACACTCCAACTTATGTGTCACATATCATTGAGTGAGGAGCAAAGAGTTTAATCCAAACTCTGCTTCCCTTAGCCATACTTACCAGCACTTAATCTTGTCAGACATCTGAGTTGAGTGCTATTCAAAATGAGTAAGTACTCAAACACTGTCACATACAGTTATTGCTGAAAGTATCTGTATTTTTCTTCTTAATTAATTTTACTTACTTAATATGACAGCATTCTGTTTCAAGTAAACTATATCTTTACAGAGTATTGCTGGTATTCAAAATGAAATGATTGCTTCTTTGACATATTAAATGTCATTTGTATGAACTATTGCATGCCTTCTGGCTCCTGACTTCAGCTGTTAGACTTAAGCTAACTTTTATGCTGCCCTTTGGCCAAAGCAGTTATGCCTTGATGCTCACTGGCCTTTTTTTTTTATGTCATTAGATTATATCACTCAACAAAAGCTTTACAGTAGCAAAATACAAAACTTTTCAGCTGTTAGAGCATTTTTTTTGGCTGAAAATATTGGAATTGTAAGTTTCATGGAAATGGCCACTCCTGGGTCTAGCAATCAGACCAGACTGTAAACCAACAATAAACTAAGAGCCATTAATATTAATTCTACTACTTGGATTAGGGTCCAAACCTGTCTGTCAGTAGTGATGCCTTGTCCATAACTTCTACTGAGAATTGCTCAGAAACTATTTCTCTCCACACCTGAGTCCTAGAGCTCTTTGTGCACAGAACACATACATCTTTTCTCTATGGCAAAAGATCTGCCTTGTCTGCTTGTAAGCAGCTGTCCAGAAGAACTACAGGCAAACAAAAGGCAGGTTTTCCTTTGAAGGAACCATTTTACAGTTGAATGTCTTTTAAAAGCCTTTAATCTCCTTCTCAAATAAATTTGAGTGAGGGTTTTTTTTTAAATTGTTATCCTTTCCCAAAGGTCTGTTTGCAGAAGCACTGTGGCATTTGTTATAGATGCAGAATTAATTTGTATCCATTAACACCCTATTTACATATTATCTTCTTGAGTTTAGCTGCTCCATGTGGGCCAAACCTTGAATTAAGAAAGTTCTCCCTGCTTGGGGGAGGACCCCATGAATGAGCCATTCTGCTCACTTGATCTCTGCTCTGGGATCTGTGTGTTGCTCAGCCCTTTCCAGCCCAACAGGGGCCAAAGTTCCAGTTCAAGATCTAGACACACTGTTAGGCATAAATGTTTAGAAAAAGACCTCCCATAATATCATGCACCATCTAGACAAGACAAATGAGGGAAAATGATAGTGTGGTGGCAGGAATACAGATATTTGGAATTCTTATCCTCCATCTGTATTAACTTTATCTCCTTAATAATTATTTCTTGACAGCAAAATATTGGGTGGGGGACTGCTTTTGTGGACCACCCTCAACAAAATAGCCTGGTCAGACAGGATGTTGAGTGTCAACAAAGCACATGAGCGGAACACCAGAAACTGGTTGAGAAGGTGTTTGCCCAAACTGGTGCTGCTTATAGAGGAAGAAGACCATCAACAGGATTTAACAGTAACCAGGAAATTGAAGTCTTTAGAAACAAACTGAACTTGAAAAGAACTGCAAAACATGCACCAAAATTTGCAATAGAGGGTAGGTCCCTGGTGATGGTAAGAGAGCAGGGTTTGACAGTGACAGGGGCCCTGCTCAGCACCAGCACTGCAGTGCCCATGTGCATTGGGGGACACAGAAGGCACTCAGGAGGGGTGACCCAGTGGATGTAGTGCAGATTCTGCACCTGTGCTCCAACAGAGCTAACTTGGTGGCATGAGGGTTCAGGGAGTGTTGGGAGCAGTGGGGGATCACACATAGCCAGAGCACACACTTCCCTCAAAGGGGAAGTGGGGAGGAGGGGAGCCCCTTACCCTAGAGAAAGAGGCAGGCACTTGTCCCTCCCTGTGCAGAATTTGAGCATTTGGGGATTAGTTATACAAGGGTGTTCAAAAATTTCTGGTTCAGTAACAGTTGGTGAGTGTCTAATGTTGAGATTTATCTGTTGGCATAGCTCTTGAATATATTTTTCACAAATTCCTGGTCAATTACGTGCTGTTAATAATTCAATAAACTACTTCAGTCTTGAGTTGGTTTAAACAATGAGCAGTTTTTCCCTGTGATAATTATGCACCTGAACATCCCTCAATACTAGCAACATTGTGCATGAAATGCAATAAGGCCAGCTTCCTTTTCCCCTTTATAGCAATGCATCCTGAGAATGCATCTTGTCTGTCTTCAATGGCAACTGCTGCACTATCTTCTCACTCTGAAGGCTCCAAGATAAAGAAGGAATTACTCCAAAGCGAAAAAAGAAGGGGAAAAAACTGAGAGAGAATTTGAGAGAAATAATGGCAAAAAGCAGAGTGGAGAGCTTATCCACACAGAAAACTACTTTCTGACTTGGCAGAATGCAGCCCCTGACTCTCCCAGCCGTACTACACAAAAATGTGGAGGCTGGAGCCTCTCTAGCATGTAAGTGAAGAACACAGACATTTTTCTGCAGTATAATTTGCTGTGAGGCATCCCACTCAGAAGTGAGCAGAGAACGTAGGGTTTTTACCTGACTTAATTGTTAAAGAAGGAGGAAAAGCCAAAACAGGCAGCTGCATCAATGGTTATACCTGATGGTACCTTTCTCCTAAGTACATGTCACTGGGGAGAGGTTTAGCAGAGATGACACATTGGGACCACATCTCATAATTTGTTAATATAATAAGATGCAGTGCAATAACTGGCAAATCCTGTTTGGTTTATCACTGTAAACCTCAGAGATTTATGATGGCCAGAGGTATATGACTATCATGAAGTCACATGAAACTGGAGATTATGTTTATTTTGCTGGAGGAATAGTCCTGAGACAAGAGAATTAATTGCATCCAGTTCCAATTTTCTTTTTCTTTCTGTTGAAAGTGTTATCACATTCCTAGTTGGTAATAGACTGTCTAAAGAAGATGGTGTTTAATGGAATAGCAAGCAATGATGTAAAGTTAAAATCAATTCATCTGTGATGATCTACAGTAAGATAAATGAGTACAACATTAAAGAAGCCAATAAAGACCATGATAAAGCTTCAGGAGGCATAATAAAGTTATTTACAAAACCCAATTTCTAGAGAATATATTAAATATATTTCCAAAATCCAGGCTGTCATTTGAAAAATATTTTAAATGTCCTTTGTTCTACATGAGAAACATATTTGTGTATCCAGTTTCTGCTGGTTTTACATAAAAAACCCCAGATTCACTTTACAGTGTAGTCTGGCAGGTTCTAGCAATTTGCTGAGTTACTGGCATAAAGCAGAGAGGCTGCTGCAGTTCCTGGTCTTCCTTGCAACTCTGAAAGGCAGTCTTGGAGTAACTTCTGTATCAAACTACCATTATCAAACACTTTTTGAAAGCAGCTTTGTTTTTGCCATGGAATCAATAATGTTCTTCACTTCACTTATCCAGTTGTAAAATCCTGTTGAAGAAAAGAGATTTTTCCTGCGTGAAGGAGTTGGATAAGATGAAATCTGTGTGCAATGGCTTAAGGATAATCTCGTAATGACTACAGTGTGACAATAAAATAAATAAAAAAATAAAGAAAAGAAAAGAAAAAAAGAAAAAAGAAGAAAAAAGAAAAAAAGAAAGAAAAAAGAAAAAAAGAAAAAAAGAAAAATCAATCAGAATTCCCTGCCTTCTGTTTGGAGAAAACATAGCCAAAATGAATCCTAACTCCAGCAATATCAAGAGAACAGCAGAAGCTGATATGACCCAATAACTTCTGTAACAGGAGCACATTTAGACAACAACACTGCAAGGCACAATGTGGCACCATGAGTTATCCAAGAGAATGAGGCTCAGTGTGTTGCTGTTGTTTATCATTCCCGAAGGACAAAATAATCTGCCCTCTTTGCAGTGGCTGGATCAATGGGTCACTGCTCAGTGACACGGTTTCCTTAATGAAGTGAGTGCTCAACGAAGATGTGTAAATTAAGAAATAAGGATGTCACAGCAAAGTACATGCTAACTGATCTGGTAGGGTTTTTTCCAAACCAGGAAAGCCCACTAGTAAAATGATGTGAAATATAAAAAGACAGAATGTCTAGAGGGAATTGGTAAGTGGGTGGATGGATGGCAGCCTCCTTCTTTTCTGGGGATACAACTTAAAACAAAGATAGTGTTGCTGTGGAAATATGTCTGCCTAAGTGGTGTGATGCTTCCAAATGCAGGGCTGGGGTGTTCCTTATACTAAAAAAAGAAATAGTTGTAATTCTCAAAGATTATTGTGAGCAGAGCCTGAAGGTGAACAGAGGATCTAGTGCCCTTCAGCAGGAGCTGACAGCCTAAGGGAAAGGTTTGGCTCTGAATGGCCAAAAAATATTGTATTTAATAAGAATTTATGATGTTATGTGGTAAGAGAGGAATGCTTAATACAGCTGATATGGGCTACTCACAATATTTTTAAAGGAGCTAAGAAAAGAATCCGTAGGATCTGTGCTACAAAATGGTGTCTTGTACCACTGAACCAATGTACTTTTTATGATAATACTTAGTTCACACTTGAAAACCACATCTTGGCTTGGCTTACTCTTTTTTTAATTTAATGCCATAATTTTGAGCTCAGACTAGATTTTGCAATTTAGAGCAACATGACTTGAAAAAACACATCATGATACTTTCTTAAACACTACAGTGATGGATAAAAGCATTAAACAATGATGTTTTTCTTTGGTTGAAGTATAAAGCTGTCAACTTCAATATTGCCTTTATCAAATACCAATTGCAATAGAAACAGGTGACATTAATTTAACTGTGATTTGTAACTGAGTATCTTAAAATACTTGTCAGAGACTGTGAAGGTCAATTTCATCTGTTAACCTTCTTTCATTTAAGTTGAATACATAGCAAGAAGATGTAAAATCATTCTCCCTCTTTTTAGATGAAGAAATTCCAGAGATAAAACAATGCTTTTCATGGTTGATCTATCATGGCTGGTTCTGACACAAGGTTTGATGAATGACTGGTGGTCACACAATTCCAAAACATCAAATGCTCTTTGGGTGAGCTGAATAAATGGAGAGGCTAGTTGGTAGCCATCAGTTATACTTTGGGAGATGTCAAAACTTAATATTAAATGTTGAAATCATCTTATACTCTCAATCCTTTTCCTTGTAGTGAAGCTGAAAGTAATGTCACTAAAACTTTCCATATTTATCCTACCCCTCATATTTTCAGGGTTCTTTTTGGTCATGGCTGCCATGAGTGGTTAAACTACACTTATTTTAGAAATGGGCATTTTCAAATAACAATCTCCCATATGTTCTCACCTAGGTAAGAATAAGTTTTTATCGTTGCAGTGCAAGACTGACTGTGCCCTAATATCTTGGGAAACATTATGTTGAAAGAAATAAAATTGCCACAGCCAGAGAATCAAGGTAAGTCTAGGTCTTGTGAGCCTGATGTTTTTGTATTTCAAGGGCAAGAACCTTTAACATAAGTTTCAGTGACTGAAGAATTCATCTCACCTCAGGGTTGCAAATCCAAAGGTCATGTTCTTCAAAACAATCCAACTTCTCCCTCTTATTCTTTCTCCCATCCCTATTTCTGTCTATATGGTGACTGGGGAAGTTCCTTGTCCCTCTTTTTATCTTTTTGCCATTGTAGCATGTGAACATGCATGGTAAGTTCAAGGACATATGGTAAAACAGTTAACAGCTCATATTCAGAAAGGCAGCAAAAAAATATCCCCTAAAAACACAAAGAATTTTCAACCTGTGTTTCTCTTCCTTTCTGGGGGTGAGGGGATTTTCTTTTTTTTTTTTTGGCTTTTCATTTGTTTGTTTTTAAAGAGTCAAGGAAGCTATGGAATAGGCTCCAGACTCTGCAAAATGATGGGCTCTTAGCTTCCACTGGAAACAGTCACACATAAATAGCTCAAAAACTATCCTTGGATGAAGACCATGCCCCCAGAGGAGCACACTCTGAGGTATGGCACAGAGGCCACACCATGCAGGAGGACATGGGCCCTCCCTGGGGAGTCACTCCCTGTGCCAGAGCACAGCCTGCCTCTGCAGTGCCTTGGGCAGGAGGATGTGCCAAGAGCTGTGAAATCCCACCACTCCCAGACTTGCCCTCCTGAGTCTGGATTGTAGCACAGTGCCTGTCACTTTAGGATAACCCTTTTAGACTTATATCTCCTTGAATTTCTGGCACAAACACTTTTTTCTTGCCTTCACAAGAGTGGTGCAGTTCCTAGTTAATTATTAAGCTATAACGATATGGGAAACAAATGTTCCGATTCCTCCTGATAGATACCACATCTGCCACCTCCCAAGAGCCAGCCCTAAACAGCAAGTTATAAATTATTTGAAGCACTCAATGTCCCTGTGAAAGCTGTTCCACCTAATGCAAAACATTCTAATCCTACATACATTCATTAGGAAATGGGACCCAGGTTCTGTACCTGCCTCCACCTCTCTTTTTTTTTTTAATCTCACACCCCCATGACCTAAGTGACCCTCAGCCTCCCTCAGGTGTTTCTGCTTGCCCCAAAACGGGTCAGTTTTCTAACCTGGGGATAGTCAAGCAGAAGATAACAGCTCTCCCTTGATACAGCAGCACTACTGGTATCAGATACTTCAGGAACTGTGTTTTCTGCTTAGCATGCTGTTCTTAGTTGTTTTTTCAATATTTCAGAGTGTAATCTCAAACACTGATTGAGAGAAGTATTAGTTCAGAGTAGCACAGCTGCCTCTACTCAATAATCTTTTTTAAGAAACAATGACCAGAAAAAAAAAACCCACCTAAAAATCTGCCTTACTTCTTTATGTGAGCCTAGAGCAGCTCTGGTGCTCTCTATCTGTTCAGTGCCACTCTTGCAGCTCCTCTCGAGTCAAGGACAGCACTGGCAGGTGCATGGGTATCTGCAGCTTACACACGCTGGAGCCTAAGTCACAATGCAACCATGAGCATTGTACCTGCAGGGTCACAGCAACTTTGTCACCTGGAGATAGCCTGGAAATAATTTGTCCCTTGGAGAATGCAGCAGGTAAATTTAAGGCTCAGCTGCTTGCCAGTTTGACTCTGCCAGCTGAATCCAGCTGTCTGATTTGAGCCGTGGGGAAAGGGGAGGCTTAAAAGAAGGGAGCAGTCACTTTGCAATACAGTAACTTGTTTTGAACACTAAGTGATTCAGTCAATTGTCTTAATTTTACTACTTTGGAAAACACCCATAACTTGGACTTCGAATTCAATTGTTGTTTCTGATTTTTATTTAAAGAATTGACTTATCTTGCTACATTGACATGATAATTTGATGGTTGGCTGCACTCATTTTATGACCTATATAATTAATTTTGAATAATTAGGTTCAATTTTAATTGACATTGATTTGATAATTAAATGTAGTTCTTTGCTACTCTAGTCCAGTCCTAGCAGAACGTTTGGTTCTTTGCTATTAATAAACTTCACAAATCTGTTTTCATTTTTCAGACTACCAACTCAGACTAAATGTCTGAAGAACATAAGATAAATTTATGGTTCAGCTAATGACCTACTTACTTCAATCTAAACTTTTTGTCTCCTTCTTAAAGGGCAACCAAATGGTTTAATGATATGCAATTTAAGAATTCCAAGGCACACAACATGAGGTAAAACTTGCTTTTAACCCAAAATAAAAAGTTAACTTAATCTTCGAATGAACACATCTCATTTGTTGCTTACAGATCTAATTTTACCCTTACTACAGCCAGTATGATTTTGCTACTGATATTAGCCCTAAGTCCCCCCAGTCCCTCAACACACCTCAATCTTTCCTATGCAAGGAAACACATACTACTTTAGATACATTATATTTATGCTGTATTAGTAAATCCTGCATTTGTATGAGGCTGTACCTCCCTGAATTCATTGATTCATTGGCCTGCCGTTTTGTTTTGTTTTTTTTTTTTGTTTGTTTCCACAGTGTCTCTTAATAATGTAGAGGCCAGAAAGTATTCTATATGTTCTGTCTTGTGTCAACCCAAACCACATTTAAATAAGGTCCCTTAAGTTCCAGAAAGAGATAGAATCTGTCTGATCTGATGAAGATCACACCCTAATAAATGTATTACATACAAAAGATGCCATGTCTGACCTGTAAATCAAGGTACTTGTACCCAAGAGATCTCCTCTGGTGATCAGCCATGCCTCAGAAATGCAGTCATGAAGCAGATAGATGATTTCACTAGTAATGCACTAGGAGAAGCATGCCTTCCTGCTGATTTAAATAAGATTTATTTAAATCCTCAGGAGTATTTGATGCTGAGCAGGTGACTTGTCTTAAGGTCAGTTCTTACGGAAACAAAGCACGACTAAAAAGGGCTACCAAGAATAATCCTAGTGACTGGCATTGGATTAAATCCTGAAATAACAGCAAAAAGCACAAAATAAACATAGCATAAGTTTAACAATATGGCCAAGCCTAGGCTTCTGCTAAATAGGATGAACTTGGAAGGTCAAGGAAAATGAAAGTTCTGTCAGTGTGATTAGGTTGGATGTGTTCAAATGTAAACTGCAGTATGGATGATTACTTATCTTGTCCAAGACAGGGGCTCATTAAAAAATTTTGGTATGCTTAAATGCCATTTAGAATTAACTTATACTAAGGGCAGTCAAGACAGCCTGCCACTGACAGATAACAACTTCTTAAAATGCTTGAATGAGCTACACCTGGTCTTCCCTGACTGGCCAAGCTGCAAATGTGGATCTTCTGTAAGACCCTTCCAGGAGAAATGTGAAACCTGGAATAAAGATACACAGGAGTCATTATTCCCCTTTTTTAGTGGAATAAACATTGAACAGGTTATTAAGACGAATTTTTTAGGTTTAGGCCCATGGCGTTACAGAAAAAATGGGTACATCACTTCCATTGGCTTTGGCATCATCTATCTGAGAAAGACACTCCAGAATATTCCAGAGAGAGCAGGGTGACTTTTCACCAGCTTTATCCTTCACATTGCTCTGGCAATGTAAAAATTCTCTAGTATTAAAAAGAACCCAGACTCACACATTGATTTTGCTGCCTATTTAAAGCACTAAACCCTACTAAGGCTTAGCATTATTAGTAGCAAGAATCCTGTTGGCCTGAACTAGCAACTGTATAATCCAACAGTACAGTTGCCTATGCAACACGTTCTTCAACTTCATCAGACACTTTCAGGTCCGATTACTGACAACAAAGCTTATTAACTGGGCTTAATTTGGAAAATTGGTCTCTTTTGTGCTGGATTAATTATTATACATGTCAGTAACAACATACTTGAAAGGTTAAAATTCCTAAGTTGAGTCTGATAATCTGGCAGGAATTGGTTCCACAGCTGGAGACTGCTTATTAATAAATCCATGCCTAGCTGCAACTGTAGTCATGACTGAAACCTGGGGAAAGGAGCAGCTTTCTAGCCTATGCAAGACTCAGACTGGTGACAGCCACAGATTGCCAATGTGCTTTGCTTAAAAAGTAACAGTCACAATCATCATTTCTACTTCACAGGTAGAGAGGAATGGATGCACAAGGATGTGGTGTCCCAAGGTGCTGATACAAACAAACACAGTCAGGCAGAGAATTGGGTTTCTGATTACTGGCTTTTGACCACTAGTTCCCAGTGATATCTGTTTCTGCTGCTCTACTGAGACCAGCAGCCATCAGCATAGCACTAAACACCCTAGGACACTGCTAACACATTTGCATTACTGTGTTCTACTCCATAGGTTGGCCATGGTATCTGTACCAATCAGCAAAGTGCACCACAGTAGTCAAGTCTGAAAATGCACGGATCAGGTCATGGTCTAAATAATGGTCTAAACAGGGACAAGTGCACTGTAAGACTGCAATATGTCCTCAAGAGGACCTATTTAAAATAGATATTAAAAAGAGACACATCACCAGCACCTGGTTATGATGGGGTTTGTGGGTATCAGAATCCTGTAGGTGAGCATTTTGCTTGTCTAGTGGGCAGAGCACTGAGTGCACGGCTGTGTGCACAGCTATGTGCACTACACAGTGCCTATGGGGGAAAAGGAGCCTGGGCTGGGCTGCAGCAGCATTCAGAGAACACCTGCCATCACACTACAGCTGCTCTTCACAGGGCTTTAGAGCAGCTTTCTTCTCCTGGAGCCTGCACCCAGCCTGTGTCTGCCATGGCAGGGTGAGGGCTTGGGGAATGCCTGGCTCTAAAAAGATTGTTTCAATTGTTTCATTCCTGCCTGACCAAGGACAACTTTCCTGCCTGATGGTGGGCTTCAGAAAATGGAACAGTAAGAGGTGTTTGGAGAAACATGAGGGAGGAAGAATCACATGGAAAGGGATCCTATTGATCTCTTCAAGTCCCTAACAGGAGGTTGTAGCCAGGCAAGGACCAATTTCATGTCCCAAGTAGCAAGTGATGGGACCAGAGGAAAGAGCCTCAAGTTGCACCAAAGGAGATCTAGGTCAGGTTTTTGGGAAAATTTCTTCATGGAAAGTTTGTCAAGCATTGGCACAGGCTGCCAAGGACAATGGTGGAATCACCTTCCTGAAGGGTTCAAAAACCACATGGATGTGACTCCTGGGGACACGGTTTAGTGGGTGCCCTTGGCAGCGCTGGGGGAGCGGTTGGACTCAAAGATCCTAGAGGTCTTTTCCAACATAAATGATTTTGTAATTTCCAGATGCATATATTTTTCTTAAACACGAGCGTTAGTGACCTACGAAGATATTTTAACAGTTAAAAAACCCCAAACGTAACAACCCAAACACACGTACACAAGTGCATACTCGCGAGTCCGGCTGGAAAGCTGCGCTCGAGGGGAAGGAGGGAAGAGGCGGGGCGGGGCGGGGAGGGCAGAGCTGCCCAGCCCGCCTTCGGTTCCTCCCTCCCTCCCGCCTTCGGGCGGCCGGGTGCGGCGCTGCGTCTTCCCGCAGCCGAAGCGGGCCGTCCCCGCGGCGGCCTTCACCTTCCTCCCCTTCCCGGCGGCGGGGCTGGGGCCTGCCCGCGGCCCCGGGAGGAGATGGAGGCGGCGGCGGCAGGGCCGGGCGGCGGCGGCAGGGGTTGAGCGGGGCCGGGGAGGCGCCGCCGCCGCCCGCAGCCGGGCGGGGGGGGATGCGCCGGCAGCCGGGGCCGCCCGAGCGGGCCGGCCGTGCCGCTGAGTGAGGCGGGAGCCCGCCGCCGCGGGCCGGGGCTGCGGGCAGCGGCGCTGGAGGGCCGGTAAGCGGGGAGGGGCCGGGCCGGGCCGCGGGGGGAGGCCTGGCGGCCGCCAGCCCAGGGCAGAGGCTCCTCCGGCACCCCGGGTCGGGCGGGGATGCCAGCGGGCGCTGCGGGCATGGGTTGTACGTCTCTGCCGGGTGAGGGGAAGCCCGCCCAGCTTCCCTCCAGAATGGGAAAAGTTTACGTCCGTTCATCCCAGGTCCCTGCGCCCGGAGCCGGGCTGGGACTGGGGCTGGGCATTGCCTCGGCTCGTCCCCTGCCGGTCAGAGCACGGCCCTGTCCCCTGTTCTTGGCCGGGACCGCTCTGGGCTTTCGGAATGAATGGAGCACCCATGAAGCCTGGACGCTGCCGTTCCCAGCGGTGAGGAGCGTGGGGTGCCCGCTGGAGCGGAGCTGCTGTCTGTCAGACCGGGCACGGAGGGCACGCAGGGTCCCGGCCCAGCCCGGCGCCGCGGGACGGGCGCACGCCGGGCCTGCCCCGGGCCCAGGCGGGTCACGCAGCGGTGCCGGCGCTGCTGCTGCCCTGGTTCGGGGTGCACATCCCGCTGACAGGTGAACTGCGTGCGCAGGGAGCGCCCCGGGCCCCAGCGGGAGCTGGAGGAGCAGACACGCAGGCCTGCTAGTGCCCTCGGGAGGAGGCGAGCCGTAGGAAAGAACCAGCCTGTTACGATGTGTGCTAGAGCATTAAGTAGCGCCACGCAACTTGCCAAAGGAGCGTCTGTGATATATGTTAGTCTGAATTTTTTTTGAAGCAGAACAAATTGTCCAGATTTTCGTACCTGTAAAATAACACAAAGGAAGCATCGGTGAAAATGAAGTAGGTAGTCGCAGTTAGCTGTTGCTTTGCCTTCCTTACCAGTTCCATTTCCAGTGATGTGAGTCATCATGTGCTGATGGGCAAGCACTTGGGAGTTGGAGCCTCCTGGCGTGTCACTGCCATTGAGGATGCGTGCAGGGACTGTCCTGCCAAAGAGCCCCTGTGCAGGCAGCATAAGCTGCAGAGCCAGAGACTGTGCACTGAGTTTTAATGCTGCTTACATTGTTTGCCCTTTGTCCCATCATTCACTTGAAGACAGCAGTCTTCTGCAAAGAGTGAGTGTTTATTCGAGGTAGCAGGTTACTTGTGGGCTTCGGGTCAAGCCTGCAATGCTGTGTCTTGATCTTTGGTTCATATTTGTATTGTGTGTTGGGGTGTGTGTGTTGGTGATCCCCTTTTTTCTCATGCAAAACCCTACATCTGGCTAATCTGAGGGTTATGTGACAGTTTGCCTTTGTGGTAGCACTGAGAGGGAAGGACAGAGGAATAGGTGGGGACAGGAGTTTTGAGATCTCTTGCTTCTAAAAAGTGTAGAATTGCAATAAGAGGGAGAAACTAACCAGAGAGCTATTTCATTGTGAGAAAATTGACTAAACCTTCAACATACTTCTTGCTTTTGTCTACTTGTAAAGAAAAATTGTGTTTTAGACAACCAGAAATAGAAGACTCTTTTGGGAGCTGAAGGAGCCTTTTAAAGAGAAAAACCAGAAGCTATTACATGTATTTACTAGAAAATAAGTGCAGGAGAGGCAACAGAAATGCAGCAAGGTTAGAGATGAAACAGGAAATGCAATTGCCCTATGTGAAAACAACAAAAAATATTAAGGTAGAGTCAGAGAAAGAACATAATCACATTACTTTTTTTAAAAGTACTGATCGTTACATTTGAGCATAATGGTTGAGGTATTCCTGTCTGTAACTTTGAACAGCTTTGCTTCTTGAGATCAGTGATGAGCTGCTGATGCAGATGTACTTTAGGATGCTGGAAGTAACAGTGTAGTAATATCATAATTACATTATGACAGATCCTCTGACAAGACTCTTACATTCATGAGTATGGTTGCAGATTTCATGTGCACATTAAAAAAAGAAGAGTGTACAAAACTGCTAATGTTTTCCTCTCAGCTTCCACGTCTTTAAGGGTAAAAGAGGTGCTTCTTATGGATGGGGCTGCAGTTCTGACCCCTTCCTGCTCTCTAAGCCTTTCCTTAAGGTGAGAATTGCTTGTAGGTGACTGGCTGAAATGTTCTCCTGTCCCTACAGCACAGGACCTGGCAGCAGGGTCCTCTCTCCACTAACTGCATTCAGGTCAGAGCACAAAGCAACTGCATTTCCCATGGGATTTAACACAATTTCTTAGAAATCCAATACATGAATTACATAAGGGGATATAGATCAATAGTCCTTACTGAATGGTGTGCATCTATCACTGTTATGGAAGTGAGCAGACTAGCAGGGATGCTATGAATGTTGGAGGCCTTTCTACCCTGCTTTATGTAGGACAAATATACTGAGTTGGGCAGAGAGGTTTGGCCCAGACTTTTCATTATACCTCTGAAAAGCCCATAGCTGATTGTTAGAGATTTTCCTCCTGCAGAGTGTTCTCTGCAAGCTTCTGTCAGTCTGCTGCATTCAGCGTTTTGGATGTTGAACAGGTCTCATGGTTTTAGCAGAGCTACCTAAAAAGTAAAAAATGTCATTGCTACAGTTCTATGTCTTGATATCAGATCTGATTTTAGTCTTCTGTGGGAGCTGGAAATAAATGCAGTGTCTGAGAGTAAAGGTAACAAATCTCAGTGCTTAAGTGGAATATGGTGCATTTCATGGCAGACTGAAAAATGAGGACCTTTGAGACCTGATGCTTTTCAGCATGTATCTTAGGGCAGGCTTGCACTAGTGTAGTGATACACTAGAGTGGGAATAACTTTTGAAGTACTTAGCTGAAAAGAGGCCAGTCTGATGGAATTCCTATGATATTTGTATTTTCTGGTCAACAGCTTTCCAGAACATGAAGAATAAACATGTTTGGGATGTTCCATGATCAGTTGTCAGCCAGGGAATTGCAGCAAAAACCAGATGAGAAACATTGTCTTGATGGAGGTCACAGCACCCATAGTTGTTCAAAAGACAGTTGATACCTAGGTGTGGTGTTTTTAGAAGTACTTAAAAATGGACTCATGAAAGAAGGGGGGGGAAAGAAAGAAACTTTCAGAAACCAAACTGAAAAATGAGGAAATAGATAGAAATAGGCCTGAACACTGCCATCCTAGATAATTTTTTTTCCCTTTAACTGGAGATATTCAGTTCTTTTTGTCCTCTTACCCATTTTTGCATACATCATTTGGGTCCCAAGTCTGTTTTGAACTGTTTGACTGCCTGCACAGGTTTTCAGCATATCCTGAAGATGGTTCACTGCTGTCAGCTTTAGAGAGAATTCTTCCTGGAAACATTTGCATTGCTGGAAGGCAAAAGCTAGTTGGAAAAGCATTGGCACCTGTAGCAGTAGTAGTGATGTTGCAGGTGGACATGCTGAAACAACATCAAAACCAGGCTTACTTCTGTTATTGAAATTTTATGAGAATGAAGAAAGTGGAATACTGGTATATGACTGAGAAACTTAATAAATGCTCCCTTAGAAGTGTTAACTAACATTTTTTTGCATCATAACTGGGAATGAGGGCATTTCTTGTATTCCTTGGCAGTTCACTTAAATGCCAGCATAGAAATTGTGATCACAAACCATGCAGATGTGACTCTCATTGAAGTTGCATGTGGCTACTTTAGGACTGAGTTTGATCCTATTGCTAATTATAGGATTGTTGGGAGGATGTCATTGTATGAGATTTTTGTATTAGATCCTCTTTGGTTAAATGCTTGGATGTTGTGCTGCATGTGTTCTCAAAAGGAAGTATTCACTCTTTTCAGCACCTGTGTTCAGCCCCTCAGGTGTCTTATCTGTCCAGCAACAGTAGAGATAATAGTGCTGTACTTTTGTAGTTTTGGTTTTGGAAGTGGGTTATTTTTTTATTTGCAATGGAGCTTTCACAGATACCTGGTGTCTACCTCCATGTGTATTGCCCATCAGAAGTTGGAAATTCAGCTAAAGATACAGCCTAAAATTTTACATTTCTCTTAGTGGCTGGGAACTTCAATCTCTTTTATCATTGGTTTCCTTATATTTAATCTTACAGTCTTAGAAAAAAAATTTTTAGGATAGCAGTTTCAAAAATCAGGACAGAACTGTGTGTATTGAGTCAGTTCCTGTGGGTGGTTTCTCTGCACATTAAAACTGCAATCTCAATTGTTTGGGTAACCCTTCTTGCACTCCTGAGGAAGTTCTCTTTGAGGCTTACCTGCAGGGATAGAGCTACATGTAGTAGGCAATGCTGCAAGGAAACTGAAAAATATTTGGTCAGTTTAAGCGTAGTGTTCCAGCTTGGTAGCTTCCAGCCTGTAATTTCTGTGGGCTGGGCAGGGGAAGAGTCCATGTTATATGTCATAAGCTGGCTTGGGATAACCAAGTATAGTGTTAATGGTACATCTACCACTGAGAGCACAGCTTTCTTCAGTCTCTCTTCCTCTCCTACAATGGGTTGTCTTGCTAAGCTGAATCAAAAAATAAACCCTTTTTTTTAAAAATGGGGGTTTTGATCTATCTCCTCAAGCAGTCAGACAGACAGTGCTATTCCCAGCACAAGCAGAAGGGGGGAATGTGAACACGGGTGAAGGAGTGAAGCCTCCCTTTGATAGCAGCCAGTAGTTACATTGTCTCAGCCTTAATGTTGCTTAAAAATACAGCTGAATGGACAAAAAGTTAAACGTGGAATCTACTGCTATGTTTTATGACACGTGTACATATTAAAGTTTTTTCTTTTTGGTAATGGAAAGTATTTTTTCTAAACTGTAACAAAAATAATTAATGTGTCAATGTTTTCTCTTTCAAACAGGAAGTGCCAACTTTATATGGCTCACATACATGCTGACAACATGCACCACCAGTGGCTGCTGCTAGCTGCATGCTTTTGGGTGATATTCATGTTCATGGTTGCTAGCAAGTTTATCACATTGACTTTTAAAGACCCAGATGGTAAGTTCAGCTTTAATGTTTGATGTGAAACAGAAAATTGAATAGTGCTTCACAAAAATATTCTTTTCTATGAAAGTAGCTCTTGGCATGTTATCTCTTCTTCAGTAGGACTGAGAACAGAACAACTAAATGTCTGGAAGTGACAGTGCTGATACTCAGTTCCATTTCTTGCTAGAAGTCTGCAAATCTAACATCACAGGAGATTTTTTTGGTGGTTAAGAACAGAAGGGATCATGTTTGGCAGTACTGTCTTGGCAGGTCTGCTTTTTCAATTACGTTTAGTTTCAGTATCATTATGTGCAAAAACAACAGAGCACTATTACCAGTTTAAAGTCAGAAGAGACTCAGAGGGTACTGAAGAGTTCATTTCACATGATACTAGTTTCTGTCTTTTTGTCACTGCTTGTCTTGTGGCTGAGGCATTATGTAAAACTTGTGGAAAGTTTTATTTCATTTGCAATGCACTTTGCCTAGCCACCTCTGACCTGCTTCTTGCATTCAGTTTTATCCCCTGCTATTTGACTTGTAAACAGCTTATAGGCTTTTGCTCAGCTTAAGTAGCAGAGATGTTATTAAGATGATGAGGAATTTAAGCCATTTGATGACACCACACAGCATGTTACTTTTGTGTCTGCTGGGAAGCTGCTCTTACAAAGCCACCCTACGGAGAGCTTTGGGTGAAGGTGATGATATGACTTTGAGTCTCATGAGATCTGTTTCTACATCTTCCTAAGACATGCAAAAAATACGTTACTTTTGAAGCATTGACACTTGTGCTGTGTTTTTCAATAATTGGATAATGGATAAATACATTAGGTGTACCTTTATAAATAATACACATCTATGTGAAGATTTATTCAGCAAGTCTTACAGAGGAGAAATGTAGACTAACTTAGCTTTCCTTGGACCCAGCTGTTCTGTCCTGGTGCATCTGCAAATCAGCTAGTCTTATGTTAGTAGTTATATCTTCCAGTATTTCACTCTATGCCAACTCTTGTTTCCCAGCTCAGGTATTGTTTGGGTGTTTCTTTTCATCAGAATTTCTCAGGAAAATTAAAATGTAGTTAAAAATAATAATTGCTAGAGCATAGCCTCTGCATTTATTTGCTTTTTATTATCTTGGCTTGCCAAGTTTTTTCTTTTTTTTTTCAATGCTGAATCTTCCAGTCCTTTTGAATAGTTCTCTGAGCAGATGATACATAAATTCTTAAGCTTTTCCTGCAAAGGCATGACTATAGTTAAGTGTATATATGTGTTGGAGTGTTTGTAATAAAACTGGTTGAGGGAAATACTTTGACTATACCAACAGAATTTTGGAGGAAGTCCAAACAGGATGGCAAATCCTGGAGAAGCTCCTCTAGACTTAATAAAATATAACTTGTCAGAAATTTTTCTTCTTTGGATGTGTCTTCCTAGCAGATGGAATAAAACCAGCCGATGCTCAATGAATCAATATTCTTTTGTTTAAGCCTTTTACTGATGTCTTGGGTGCATGAGCAATAGGAACTTCTTAAGGAGCAAGTTTCTGTCCATCATTCCTAGTAGCATCTACAGGCATGCTCTTACACAATGATAGTGAAAAAATAGTTTAGCTGCTCTTTCATTGAATCAGATTGCTTGTATTTTACAGAACACCATGAAGCAAGTCTGTGCACAGCAACAGTTACAGTTTCTGAATGCTTGAATGCTTCCATTGCTTTCAGTTTTAACTTGCTTTTCCATGCGTGCCCTTTGTTAAAATCCAGTGTAGGCAGAGTTGAGTACTCCCTGAAGAAAAGGGCATAGGCAGTGCTCACATTTTCTCAACCATGAAACAGTAAGCCCCTGTGGATGCAGATGAGGAAACATTATTCATAGAAGAATCTATATGAAGGGAAAAGTAATCCAATATGGATGGAAATAAATTTTCAGGGAGAAAACATGTTCTTTTTGCTTTGTAGTTAGGGAAAGCTGCTTCAAATTATTTTTGATTTTTCTGCACTGTGTAGACTAAAGCTAAAACCATGTGCTATTTTTTGGGTTTTTTGTACCATACTAAATGCAAAAGATGAAAAGGGTGCTTCCTTACATGCTTTAATTTGGTCTCAAACTACTAGCTGTCCTAAAATCACTAAAAAAGAAAAAGCTGAGTTTGTTGTTGTGAGAATCTCTAAAGAAGGCCATCAGTCCAGTAATAAAGGAAGAAGGGGATCTTTATTTATTGTTGATTATAGGTGCTTACTTAGAGTACCACAGAAACAAAAGGATGTCCATAATGACACTTCTTCTTGTAAGTTTAATAGTCTACAAAAGAAGAGACATTTTTACTAGTATAAAGGGAGAGAGGAACCTGATAGATTTAAGTTTTTTATTTGGACATGCTTTGGCAAGTTCATTGAAAAATAAAAATCTCCTATGCACAAGTCCATATAGTTATACCAAATTATCTATCAATTGAGGTATTTGGATTCAAGACTTTGATATCTCTGCACACTTTTTAGAAAAAAGCAAAGAAAACAAACAAAAAAGCCAAGTAAAATATAATGGGTATGTTTCTTCGATAAAACTCAAATGAAGTTGCATCCAAAATTCCCAGAGTACATCCTTTAAAATATTCATTGTCTGTGTCTGTCTTGTCTAGTACCTTTCCATGTGGAAACAAATCCTAGTGTTTTGTAAGGTTAATACAGAAAGTAAAGTTCATGTGTTTTAGTTGTAAAGCAGAAATAGTTTCTTTCCCCTCACCTTCTGTAATGCTGTTATCTCTCTCCCTTCTTCAGGCTATGGTTCCAAGCAAGAGCCATTGATTCTGACAGCTGTGACAAAAGTGGAGGAGGTACATGTGCCACAGGAAAAACATTGGCCTCAAGAATTCCAGGTGCATACTCTTGAGATAAAGGTTATGTGTATTAAAAAGTAGAAGAAAAGAAGAGATTAAGGAAGGGCTTCCTGTTGTTCAGATGAATTGCTAGACAGGAATTATTTATTCAGACTGTTCTATTTAGATAGAGGCGACAGAATTCATTTTAACTTCACAAAGCTGGTTTGTTACGGTAATCTGCTGTCTTGTTTCATCTGAGTGATTCAACTTAATGTGTTTCCATTTCTAGGAGAAAATTGTTACAGTACTCCTTTATCAAGTCAGGACAGTCGTTTTTGTTAGCCTTTTTAATGTAATGGCCCAGTTTTGGATTACTTGTGTTCTGTCTTGCCATAGCGATCAGGTTTGTGCTTGCTGAGGGCAAGCCTGTGTCTGTGCTATTCTCTTAGATTTCTGCCCAATCTCTCTGTTTCTTTTTATCACTGTCAATTTCTTCTTCGTATTTTGTGCTCTTTGTGTTTCACATTTCAGCATTTTTCCAAAGTAGAATATGAACACAATAGTAGTCAATACCAGTTGATCTTTTAGATGCATAGCTCTGTGCTTTCAACAAATCGACTACGGAACTCTGAAAATCCTTTATACAAATGTAAATTTGAGAGCAGTTGCAGAGTGCGATAAATCAAATTCTTTTTTTTGCATTAGTACATAACTCATCTCGTCTTTAAAGTATTTTTGTGATGCAGCATGGAAGGTAGGTTAGCTGTATAAGCATGATTCTTTTTGGTGTCATTTTTCAAAAGCATAAAATTTAAGTTACCTTCAAAATACTTGGGAAAAACACTTTGTTAAATGGAAAGTAGATCTATATAGAGATAATTTTATTAGCTTTCTTTACTAGTATGGAAGAGGATAATAAGGTTTCTGGATCTAAAACAATTCCCTCTTGACTTCCTGACAGCATGAAATGTAGAGTAACAACATTAATTTTGGTTACATGCAGAAAGAATTGTTTGGACAAATAAAATAATCTGACAGACTGTTCAGATTACATTCTGAGCAGGGGGTATTGGAGAAGAATAACAAACAGAAAAAGCAGATTTTTTTTTTTCCTTAGAAAGGTTGGGACAAAAAGTAAAATAATTCCTTTTCCATCTGTAGCTTGGACACTGTACCTAAAATCATAGAATCACAGAATGGTTTGAGTTGGAAGGGACTGTTTAAGATGGTCTAGTTCCAAGCCCTCTGCCATGGACAGGGACACCTTTGATTAGCCCAAGTTGCTCAGAGCCCCATCCAACCTGGCATTGAACATTTCTGGGGTGGGCCATCCACAGCTTTTCTGGGTAACATGTTCCAGTGTCTGACCACCCTCATAGGAAAAAATTCCTTCCTAATGTCTAAACCTATTTTTTTTCAGTTGAAAACCATTACCCCTGTCTTGTCACCTGGTAAAAAGTCTGTCCTTCTTACAAACCCCTTGTGAGTATTGAAAGGCTGCAGTGAGTTTTCCTGGAGCCTTTTCTTCTCCAGGCTGAACAGCCACAGCTGTCTCAGCCTGTCTTCATAGGAGAGGTGCTCCATCTTGGACCATCTTCATGGCCTCCTCTGGACCTTCCCTTAACAGGTCTATGTCTTTCCTGTGCTGGGCCCCAGGGATGTGTGCAGCACTCCAGGTGGCAGTAGAGCAGAGTACAGAGGGAGAATCCCCTCCTTTGACCTGCTGGCCACTGTGCTTTTTTTATGCAGTCCAGGGTGCAGTTGGCTTTCTGGGCTGCAAGTACACACTGCCAGCACAAATCCAATTCACTCATCAGTATCCCCAGTATCCCCTTGGCAGGGCTGGTCTCAATCAGTTCATCGCCTAGTCTGTATTGATATTGGGGATTGCCATTCAGTTATTGGAAAGGTGAAAATTTGTCAGTAGAAATTTAAACCTTCCTATCACCCCTTAACTAGAGAATCTCCTTTTTCCTCTCACTCCACTAGTTGTGAGGCAAAAGGTGGTTGTGGTTCCTTTCTTAGTCTCAGAAAAATGAGACATGTGAAACAGCTCATTCATTTTTGGGGAGAGGTATCCTGATACTTCTTTTGTTTGTCACACTGATGCTCAATGTTCACATTTTTATTTACCTGATTTTATTTCAACTTGGATAAATGGAAACACTGGATGCCTACAGGTGCTAGAGAATAACACAACTACACAGAACTTTGATCCTAAATTTTTTCCCAGCCAGATGGGTCACAAAATATTCTGAGTTGGAAAGGATCCACAAGGATAATAAAGTCCAACTCTTAGCCTGCACAGGACGTTCCCAAGAATCACACCATGGGTCAGCCCCATCTTCTCAGAGCTTAAAGCATAATTTATGTTGGAATTCCTGTCCTAACCTCTCAGAAGCCTTGATTACAGGTTGTTGAAATTCTGTGGGAGTTCCAGTATTTGATCAAGGCATGCTTTATCCACACAGATAAGGCTCTGCTGCTGTGCAACAGACTTAAATTGTTGTATGGAAAAGCTCTTACTACTGTATGTACTACCACGTAATGTCTTAAGAGCTGAACCAAAGTACAGCAGCAGCACAGGAAGCAAACTGTTGGCTACTCCTTTAGTTAATACATAGCAATGTTTTAATCTGGGACTCATTAGGGTGCATAGTTTGGGGATTTTTCTACTTCATAATTTGATCTGAGAACTAAAGTCTTTAACTTTTGTTTTTTCTTTCTCCTCTGCATTTCATAAAGCCAACTGGAAAAGCATTTTCAGGAAATCTGATCCACCAACCCCTGGTTCATATGGAAAGACTTGAGCTTCTCAGGAATGTCTGCAAAGACACTGCATTGAGAGATCTCTCTCATACTGCAGTTTCCAAATTCGTCTTGGACCGAATATTTGTGTGTGACAAGCACAAGATCCTGTTTTGTCAGACGCCAAAAGTGGGCAACACTCAGTGGAAAAAAGTCTTGATCGTTTTAAATGGTATCTGCTTTTCTGTGGGTGTGTGGGTTTCTTTGAGGAGGAGGAGGAGAAGGAAATGGAATTGTTCTAACTGGGGTAACTGAAATGGATTCTTTCTGCATTTCTGTACACTGATACTTAATTTCAGCTTTTCACTTATCACAGTTGTTTCTTGTCCTTTCAAAACATCCCCTTAAAATGAGATCTGTTCTTTCTGTAAAAATAAGTATTGTTATTACTTGGCTCTAAAGATGAGTCATGACAGAGTACCCATATGCGTGTAGTAGGTAGGTTTCTTATCTTTGAAAGGGTGAACTAAATTATAGAATTTGAAAGTGTATGAAAAGGTATTATAATTGCTAAGTAATAATAATATTAAATTTCTGGTTCAAGGCCAGTGACTTTTAACTAGAGATTTTAGCCATTAAGAAAGCCAGTTAAAACTTGGCAGCTACTCTTGGCCTTGCTGAAATCTTGTGTGTGTTCTGTCAGTGAACCATCTTAAGAGTTACAAAGATTCTGAGGTGCTTAACACTATAGTTTGGTCACCAAAGGTATGTTATAAAAGATGGTGAAAGAAGGAACAAAGAGATAAGTGTGTTTGAAAAATTAGCAAATGAGCTGTGTCCCTCAGCAAAGCTTTTCTAGCAAGCAGTACTAACATTAAAAACTTTAATGTTAATTTCATCCTTCATCTATGGATGTGAGCTAAAAATCCAGCAGAGATACACACATACCTATGTGTATGCATGTTTCTCAATACCTATGAAAGCAACACTCAAAGTACTAAATATGGAACTGTATGAGGGCATTGGAAGTACCTGCTCTTAGCAGCATTTGAGAGATAATATGCAAAGAATGCCTCAGAATGGGCAGGCATGTATTGGCTATGCTGAGTGGAGGATAACTCACGTCTTAGCAGCAGAGAACTTTTCACCTTGACTTTCCTGGTTCTGTCATCTTGGATAATGATAGAAAATTGCTTCCACATAAATATGGTCTTTTTTTCCTTGAGCTGCCAGTGCACTGGTGTCTGCTGATGAGGGCTACTGCTGTGGTTGACCTAACTTTCTCCTCTTTGGGTAGTTTCAGAAGGCAGGGCTGTACAAGAGGGGGAATAATTTATGCCCAAATACCCAAGTGGTTCAGGAGGGGGAAATGCAGCTATGGCACTGTGGGGGAGCTAACTCTGCTACTGCTTGTACTGACTATGTCCTGTGAGGTGTCTCATCTGACATCTGTTGTCCACATGTGATTCACCTATGGTACCAAAAAATACAATTGAAAACCTGAAACTGATAAAATACAACCCCAGTCCCCACCCCTCACCCCTGCCCCCTCCAGGAAAAAAAAAAATTGGAAAACTGAGCAGCTGAGTGGTGTGTATTATTCACTTGAGTTCTGGAAACGAGAAGGCTGTAGAGGCTTTCACTTAACAGGCTTGTTTTGTAGCACCCTGTGCTTGTTGCAGGTTGATGTTCTGAAACGATGCTGTTGTGTGAAGGCTTATGCCTAAAGCCCAGGGGGCCACATGAGATGTTTCTCAAGGTCATAAAACCTTCCAGGATCAGGATACTAAAATGAATGCAGCAGAGTTAAGTGACGTTATTTTTCTTGTCAGCTCACGTGCTTTCAGAAATGAGTGTCTGGAGACTTTTGTTGTTAATTTTAGTGCCTTTTAATCTGTGGAGTATTCTCTGATTGGAATTTTTGTTTCAGCACAGCATACTTGTTAAAAAAACTTTATGGATCCTGAAAGCAAAGTACTTTTGCATTGAACCAGTTCCAAAAGCAGCTCATAGCATTTATTTTTGTTGGTGGTTGAAGCTCAGCCAAAAAAAACTGGTTCCTTCTTCTGAGTTAATCCTGAAAGTCTTCCTCCATTTGTGTGTGCAGGCAGAGGGAAAGAGAATGGGGACACTGACACGTGAGGAGTTACAGGCTTAGACATAATTGCTGATTAAATTTGCATAATATGCTTTTCTGAGAATTTTGTGGCCGTTTGGTCTTGGACCTTGATGTCACGTACCCTGAAGAATTTTAACAGTTTTCAGCTTTGCAGTCAGAATCTCTCATAATTTAACAGTTTTGAACATAGTAACTTTAAATGGTAAAAATAAAGAAAAGACAAAGACATAAAACTGTCAGCCATACATGCTTGCTCATACTCACTGTTTTTTTTCCCCTTGAATGAATCACTTGCTCTCTCATTTTGATTTGTCCAGGAGCATTTTCTTCCATAGAAGAGATCCCAGAAAACATTGTACATGATCATGAGAAGAATGGCCTTCCACGCTTGTCCTCTTTCAGTGACTCTGAAATTAAAAAACGGTAAGTGGCCCTGCCAGTGAGTGTGGGAGGGGTTTGAGGTCAGTAGTGTTATGAGCAATCAAGGGTACAGCTGAAGTCTGTGTCTGAAACTGAGGGCAGCAGGGTTTCTGCTCCACCATTTGTATTATGGCACTATTCTGTTATCCTCACAGATGTTGCTGTATCTGCCTTCCTACTGGCTTTGAAGGAGAGCACCAGTGTCATTTGTGATATAGTTAGGTGAGCCAACCAACTCCTTGGCACATAAGGTTTCTGTAATTCAATGCCTACCTAGTTGTTAGATAGCTGACCTTCAGAACAGAAGGTTTAGTTGGACAGCCCATCCTGATGTCTCATATGGTAAACCTTACTGCCTACAGGTAAGATTGTCGTTGCAGCAGACTGACTTACTGGGACTGAGCTGGTTAGATTTAAATTGTTAGTGCTTCTTAGCCCCAGAATATTTTCCATTCAGCTGAACCACTTTGTTTTCCTGTTTAAGTGCTTCTGGTTATTTTCAGAGCCAAAAAATATTCTGCAATAGAACTTCTACATTACTTTGGCTAGATTTTTAACTGTGCCTGCTCTCATCTCTATGAGAGCCTATGCCATATATAATCCCTGTAAGGGGTGGCAGCATGGAGAGAACAGGACATAGGATGACAGTGGACACTTGTAAGCCTGTTCTTGCATGGATTTGTGTGCATTGCACCATTCTGATGAGTCAGTCCTTTATACATGTGTCACGTGTTGGTAGAGCTCAGCCCAAGGGTTTTTGTTGCATGCAGTGGCACAAGGATATTTATCACAGCTGTGCCTGGAGAATTGGGGTCACTTGATTGTGTTGATATTGTGCAAAGGAAAATATGGTCACTGCATTCTTGAGAACATGGATCTGTTTCCCGCCCTCTGAGTCGCCCTGCAGAAAGGAACTGTTCACCTGGGGGTAAGCCCTAGTTAGGATATATGAAGTTGAATCCATTATTGTTTGGGTTGCTGTGTTCTGCTCATCATGGAAGCAATGCTGGAGGTGTGTAACATGGGTTTGGTTTGGATCTGAAATTACCAGAGTTTTAGGTGTGGAAAGCAGGATGGTGTGGATCTGTTGACTCAGTTTGCTGACCTCTACCTAGCCCTGCCTGACTAGGAGTAAGTCTGGAATATCTGAAGTATGATGCAAGTGGTGTACAGGCTGAAGAGTCTATCCATGTCCAGTCCATCCATCCTTATTTCAGTGAAGACTGGGCTCTCAATATCTTTTTTTAGCTATTTATTGAAATAGATTTTGTTTTCAATTTATTCCTCCTACAGATAATCTGACTACAGAATATTACATATTACTGTATCACAGTAGTACATTAAATTCTGTTGAAAACTGTGGTCTCATGTTTCAGTGGTACTCTCAGCCATTATTTGAAAGCATGACAAAACATCAAAATAAAATACTATTCTTAACCTCTTTGTACTTAAGCAGCAATTTATCTAACTGCCTGCCAGTGAAAAATGCAGCCTTCTATATACATTTAGCTGCACCAATGCACTTTTCTCCATGTCCATGTATGGAGAACTTCTCCATGTTATGTATTTTGGTTTTTTGAGCTTGATCACATGACATTACAAATATCTTTAATTTCAGTGTCTTTTGTCTCCTGTTTATTATGGATTGAGATAAGCTAAACTCCTCCAGTTTGAATAAAATGTGAAAACTAGTATTAACTATTTCTTCTTTGTCCTGTGTGTAAAAACTACTAGTAAGAAGACAGAAATTGTATTTAGTCCCATTGATTATAATATTGATACAAGTGCTCTAAGATTCAGGTTGCTGTGTCTGTGGTCAGAGTTCATGTACATTTTGTAAGTATATGCTAAACACTTTCCTTAATTATTTAATTCTTTTCTTCCTCTGTTTAGACTGAATTTATACTTCAAGTTTTTTATTGTTAGAGATCCATTTGAAAGACTTATTTCTGCGTTTAAGGACAAGTTTGTGCACAATCCTCGATTTGAACCTTGGTACCGGCATGAAATTGCTCCTGGCATCATCCGTAAGTACAGGAAGAACCGCACAGAGACCAAAGGGCTGCAGTTTGAGGATTTTGTGCGCTACCTGGGGGACCCTAATCACCGATGGCTGGATCTTCAGTTTGGTGACCACATCATTCACTGGGTAACATATGTGGAACTTTGTGCTCCCTGTGAAATCACATACAGTGTGATTGGACACCACGAGACCCTGGAGGATGATGCTCCGTATATCTTGAAAGCAGCTGGCATAGACCACTTGGTATCATACCCCACAATCCCCCCAGGCATAACAGTGTACAACAGAACAAAAGTAGAGCGGTATTTTTCAGGAATTAGCAAGAGAGACATAAGACGCCTCTATGCACGATTTGAAGGCGATTTTAAACTCTTCGGTTATCGTGAGCCTGATTTCTTGCTTAACTGACACCTGGGATAAGATCTGAAAAAGTGTCTCATGGATTAATCTAATCCTGTGTGAATACCAGCTGCAACACTGGCAGAGCTGAGAATGACCATTTGTTTTCTAGCTTTTTGATGTTGCTCCACTTTTCAGTGAAATATTTGTCATATGAACAACTAGGGGCTTACAGTTGTTGTTTCCTGACCATGTTTTCAGTACATTATTGCAATCTGTTAGGAATTATGTCTCTGTTATCTAAAATACAGAATTTGACTTCTCCCCTCCTCCCTTCAGGAAAAAGGAGGAAGAACAAATGGGCTTGGATCTTCCTCTCCTCCCAGACAGAATGCCATTTTTGAAATGTTGAGTATTTATAAAAGTGACAATTTCACTGTAGGTTAACCCTGACATGTGAGTAAACATGATTCCTGCTCATGAGATAGTCATGTAGTCTCCCATGAGCTTTGTAAATGAGAGGCCAGTACAAGACTAGAAATTAATTAAATGCTTGACAAATATAACCATCTAGGTTCTGTCATGTGGCTGCTACAATAATGCTGATCTAATCCCATTCTTGTCTGTCAAAAAATGAACCTAATTAGACAGATGCTTTTAGGGATGTACAAAAATGAACTGGTTCCACATCTCAATTGTCTCTGTATTTTTGTCAAGTGTTTACTGTATTTACTACTGGTGTATTGAGCCTCATAATTCTACTTTTGATTTTCAAGAGATTATTTAACTCCTGGCTGTGTAAATTATGTGAGAACACCAGCTGCAAGTGGAGCATAGAAGAAATATGAAACTGCTAAGGAAACTGTTAAGGAAAATTAATTTAAAGTATCAGTTGTATTTGTGGGAGCGCATATAATAATCATAAGATGCTCTCACGCAACTTAACTTGTCTTTTCTTCTAACAGTTAAGATTAATAAAGAAGTTACAAAAGCAAGATGTCATAATAAAGAGCTGCTTACTTGGATTAAAGATCCACCTTTTTCTTATATCCAGCCTTGCTCAGTTCAGTACCTCAGAGAACAGAAAGTTTATCCCCCTCTGAATATTGATCTCCCTACTACTAAAGGACAGAAGGAGATAAGACGAATCCCTGATTTTTCCGGTGATTCACTGGCACAGTGTCCCAAGTCAAAAATTACTGACATTTACGTTATTGATGTGGTAAATTAGCTATTTGCCAAAAGTTTAAATGTTGGCTAAATTTGTGTACCCATTTAATGCATTAAAAAAGAAGGAATGAATTGAGTGGATGCAGCCATCGTATTTGCTTGTGCTTGTATTTTCTCTTATAAAGAGCAGTCCCTTGTCTGAGTTCACCAGCAATAAAAATCAGTGTGCTGCCAGAAGAGAGATAGACCAAATATCTGAAATACAGGAATTGCTCTGTCACAGTGAGCATGTGAACTGTGTTTTTGAAATCATTGTCCCAAAAGATTTATTTTCAGATCAGCATAATGTTGCTGGCTAGAAATGCTAATGATGGCCAGTGCTATGGAATCTGTTTTTAAATCCAGCCACTGTATGTTTTTGATAGCTTTCTGTATTAACACAAGGAAGCATCTTGCACTTGTGTAAAAGGAAAGCTGTGCCAAGCTGACATGTGCTGCTACCCACAAACAAGAAGCCCTGTTGTAGGTGAAAATTATTTCAGAAAGATCTCAACAGATGACCTGAAATAAAGTGGAAGAATCATTAACTGGGCATTGTTAGCAAGAGAATAATCCAGGGTGGCAAAGTTGGAAGGTAGGATATTTTTTCAGGTTGGTTTGTTTTGGTTTTTTTAACAATTACAGTGCCCTAACTTGGTAGTTCTTAACCAATGATAAAAAGATGTTAACAGCTCCAAGTTTTTCTGTAGTTTTCTTAATATGGAAACATAGCAAAATGCACTGATAAATGCATTTTGGAGCTAATAACCTGATTGATTACCTTGCTGCCAATTTGAAATGTAACAGTGAATAATGTATAGTAAATTCAGGCCTTAAAGTTTAATAAAGTAGAATTGTTTTCCTCTGAAAGTATAAGCTGCTGATCCCACAGAAGGCCAATGTATGTTTTTCTTTTTCTTGGTAAATTACTTAAATGTATTGCTTGCTTAAAAATTGCCAGATGAAAAGTGCTACATAAATATTAAGTAATAATATTTTTTTTTCTGATAGCTTTCTCTGCATTGAGTTCTGAGCTCTGAACAGAGTTATGGACTGACCTAGGCAGAGGTGTATAATCCTCTTCCATCTCTGCATTCCCATCTTTTCAGGCTGGAACTGGAATGCATGTTATCATTTCTTCAATTCAAATGTGAAGTTTCTCCATTCAGTTATATACTCCTGAACTATATTTTCTTTCTAGAAGCGTGGGTTTGTTTTTTTTCCTTACATGGCTGAAGTAACAACAGTGCAATTTTGGCACATCTTTTGAGGATACTTGTATACCATGATGGTCCTTGGCAGATGTAGTAGGACTCTCCTAAAATTGGTGCAGTGCAGGCAGGACAGTCAGAGTGTGCTGTGTTAGGGAGGAGGCTCTTACCACGCCAGTTATGATAAATTAAATGCTTGTGGTTTGTTTCAGCTTGATTGTACTCTGCACAAGGCTTTTACAAATGTAGTCTCAGTGGCACGCACAAACATCATTTGGCTGTTCAGATGTTATTTGCATACCACTTTCAAACTGCAGATGATATTTATGTCATATTTTTGGAACTGCTGGCCCAGATTATTCTTTCTCCTTTCTTTTTATTTTTACAGCTTCAGAAAACAAATTCACATCCTTACTTTGTGCATCTGTGTCTCTTTGTTGTCTCTCCTCAGCAGCTTTTGAATCCTTTGGCCCATTTTAACCACATTTTGCAAAGAAAACTCAAGGGGTAGTGAGTTGAAGTAATTTTCTTGAAAATAGGAGGACAAACACTCCTTGTACATCAGAGAATCCATACTGTATGTTGACTTTAGCAAAAGTGCAGACAGGAAACAGTTTTACTGTATCTGCTCATATGGAGCTCCTGATTTCTGATGGACTCCCTTCCCTACAGTCTGGCCTCTTATCTCAGCTAAGACAAAAATTAAATTGATTGTGTTGCATGGGTCTGTTATCTTCATGTTCCTAATAAAATTGAGCTGACTGGGTTTTTTGAGATCTTGGGAGTAAGAGGGTTTGTCTTGTTAAAATGGATTCAGAAATCACTTGCTTGTGAAACAACTTTTATAGGGTAATGCCTATCCCCTTTCCTTTTAACTTCAGCACGCAGTGCATTGTCACTGCTGTGCTTTCTGATTGCGTGCCATGAAGATGTTTTTCTGTAGTTAAAAATACATGTGCTTGTGCTTTTTTTTTTTATTTTGGGAACTGTTCTGTCAAAGAAAATGTCTCGAAAATATGTATTCTTCCCAAAAAAACATGTTGTTTTCTGATTCATGCGCAAACGCTGCCCTGTTTGTACTGGGGGTAAGGCTCCCTGCTGCTCTGTTGTGTCTCCATCCTCAGATTAGGGAAGCCATCAGACAGCTCTGGCTTTTGTGCAACATCACTTTTTCCTTGAGGTGTTAATAACTTTGTTGGCTGGGAAAGCAGCCTTTGATCTTATCTGTGCTCCAGAAAGTTTGCTGAGAAAAAGAGTGATTATATAGGGATTGCTTAGGCTTATTTTCTCAGATGAAAAAGGATGTCTTGTCAGTGTATCTGCCTGTATCTGATATCTCTTAATTGACAAAGTGGGAATGATCTTTCAGCTTAATGGCCTTGTAGTGATTTATGCTAAGCCCCCATCCTAGTTTTTGTTATAGCAACATGAAGGGACCTGGAAGGAGGTGTGAAGTCAACATGTGCTTATTTGAAATGTGAGGGTGCAGAGGAAACTTGACATGGGAGTTGGTTGCTGGAGATTTATTGTGTCCAATTACTTGTTACATGTCATCTGCAGATCTGGTGTGGATTCTTTGTGGCCTGTGCTTGAGAAGATTTATGCAAGGTAGAAGGAGGCCTGTGGCTGGTGGAAAATTCCCTTTCAGCCTGAGTTAGCTGTGCGTGTTCCTGGGCTGCTGCCGTGGGGAGGTTTTAGAAGGAAATGATCCTATTAGAACCAAAGCCTGCAGTGCTTGGGCTGGTGGACGGAGTGCCTCCCTCCTGGAGGAGGAGTGACTTTGCTCTCACTGATGTGTGCAGCCAGCTTTGGTGCTGCCTTGTATAAATCTCTATTTTTGTGCGTTTAATGCAGTTGTGTGCAGCTGAGCTGTCAGCTTGGTTTCCTGCGTGTGGCAGCAGCCTGAGGTGACTCATCTCTTTGCCACCAGAGCAGCTTTGAGAGGCCTGCAGCCTGTTTTGCTATGCAGTAGGAGACATTTCCCTTATGAAGAGAGCAGCATTAAGCCTGCAGCCATGCAGCTGGTGGCAACTGGCTGGTGAAAGCACAAAAATGGTGCTGTTTGGTGCTTCCTGACAAAAAATCATCATTTTCCCTTTTAACCTGGGCAGGAGTGAAAGGGAACAAAGATGTGTGTTTGCTTAGAGTCATGGAAAGAAGCCATGCTGTTAGAAATTCCACACTGGTAAACCCAAGGAGGGAAAAGTGGGAAGGCAATGCTGAAAAAAGCCATGGTCAGTTTTTCAAATGCCTCCAGAGATGCTGAACATGTCAAAGGAGAGTTGCTGAAGCTTCCTGGGAGGTGTCAGAGGAGCAGATGCTGATGGTACAGCATGCACATGGCAGCCTGAAAGTGTGAAGCCTCTACTGTGGGTATCTGTGTTTAAAACCACAGAAAGGAGGAAAGAAAAAGAAAAGGTGGGAAGGAGATAGTGAAAAAATAATCCTGGAGGCAGCACCCCTGGAAATAAAGTACTCAGTCTTACTGCCAGGAACATGCCAACTGCTGTTAATCATCTTATTGCAGGGGTTCCATACTGCTGTCTCTTTATTGCAAAAGTTTCATAGCCTCTTGGTGTTTTCTCATGAGCAGCTCCTCAGAGCACTGACTCTTCCTTCTCCACAAAGTAGCAAACTGACTCCAATTCCCCTCTCACCCAGCCAACCCACCCACTCTTTTATAGCACTCTTCTCATTGCTTACAGCTGTGGCCTGTTCAAGTCAGGCCTGTTCCTAATCTTTGCTAATTGGCCCAGCTGCAACTACTTAGGGGTAAGATTACTTTCTACACTATCTTTATTTTCTTGTATTCTATCCCCCTACAAACTGCCTTGGATGTGCACAAATAATTTCTGAGCAGTTTGCAGGACCAAAGCCAATCTGCAATTGTGAAGGTAAACCACAATCATAGGGCATCTATAGGTGCTCTAGAAAGTGATTTAATACTGAGAAGTTAGCCAAGGCTCTCAATTGTGCCTAAGTGGATCTCATCTAGGAAAAATGCATAGCTATAGTGAAAGCATACAAGTAGAAAAAGCTCTTGGGGGATAATTAGCTCTCTCAACAACCAAGTGTTAGGCACTTGCTGTGATTTAAGAAATAGGAATATTTCCCCTGAACATCTTTTTTTCCTGTTCTCTGCAGCCTGTCTGTTTTCTTCAGTTTTCTTTCCTGTGTCCTGAGAGGTCTTTGGATGATACACCACAGTAGGACACATCATTCTTCTCTTGTCAGAAGGGTGGAAGAGGCTGTAGGAAATACAAAATGTTCTCCATAATTTTGAGAAACACAAGAAAAATACAGGCAGTTTTTATCAATCATGAATGAACTTCAGTGGTGACTGAAACATTAAGATTGCAGGAGTTGCTTCTTAGATATTTCATGTGTTGGGCAGAAATCCACTTAGGGAAAAATTGTCACTCTTCTGTTTTTGGCATCTTTGTTCTTATGTTTTGAATAACTCCCAGTAAGGTTTTACAGCAAGTAAAATTTGAAATTTGCCATATCATAAAGCTTCAATTTGGATCTACTTATTTTGCTCTCATTCCCCTGTAACGATTTTGTTAAGAGTACAGACTCTGCCTTTCCTCAGTTTCTTTGATTTCTGACTGTTCTTTGCAATGCTGTAGCACTTGTACCTGTGAAAAGGGAATGATCAAGAAGAGCAAATACTCTGGAGAGAACAGGACTCCAAAGCAGACCTTTATTTATATGCTGCTTCCATTAACAGCATCTGCTTTCATTATCTTTTCAGTCTAGTTCTTTGCTGTAAAACCCATTGGGGTACATATTTGTGGTTAAAGCTACAGATTTCAAAATGTGTAAGCTGAAAGGGATTAGGAAGAGTGTTGCAGCAGGAAAGGAAGAAACAGCATGGGGAAAGGGCTTCTACACCCCCTTTCACAGTTCCAAAGCTTTGGGTCCATCTCGTATACTGTTGTTTGACAGCTTTTAGGACAAAGGTTCTTGGCCTTACAGGAAGGTGGTGTAGCTGCATTTCTCAGTGTCTTGGTTGCATGCTTGCACACGCTTGCTCTTCCCTGATGGAATCAGGGAACATTCTCATAGGTGAGACCTTTGTTCCATCAAGTGTTACAGTACTGCATAGCAAAGATGGAGCAAAGGTGTTATTTCCCCTTTCTGAGCAGTAACAGTGTGTTCCATAATTCTCTTGACTACCAGAGAGTATAAACATGTTTTCACCTTTCTGGAAGATGACCAGTGATAACAGCAGTGTTTTTAATCTTAGAATGCTGTTTAAATGCATCTCTGTGTGACAGCAAGGTACTGCAGTAAATTGTAATTGTTTTTTTTGGGTTTAGAGTTGACTTAATAGATCATTGGAAATGCCATTCTGATGGAAAACAACTTAGGTGCATTGCTTCTGTCTCCATGTAAGGATCTGTCATATGATTGCTTACTAGTCAGAGGAAAATAACTTCATTAGATAGCAATGCTTTTTTATTGTAATCCTCTTACTTGTGGATTTGGATCTTAAAATACAGCATGGTAGATTTGTCTTGTGCACTCCCCTCCTGTTCTAAAGTAGTATTGGCAGCAATTTCATACCTCTGTTATTTTGGGAACTCTTTTCTGCAGCTTCTAGTTGAAACTGTTTCAGGTTTAAGCACTTTGAATTGGAAAGTGTGTAATTGGACTGTGGGTACCCCAGAAGGACAGTGTGAAGGCTTTCATGAAGAACTACCAGGCAGCAGTGTAACATGGCTCTGAGAAAGCTACCACCTGATTCTGCATGCATCCAGGGAAGTACTTCTGGTAAGTATTATTGGCCACACTACTGAGTGGCCAATTAATTTGAACATTGTGACTAAGGCTGTGGAGAGGCCTTGCCTTGACCCCATTTCCAGTTCTTGTCAGCTGTGACTCTGGGGAGCTGGCAGAATTGCAGAGCTGCTGGTGTTTGAATGTCCAGAACTTGTTCAGCCTAGGAAAGGAGAAGGGGGTGTAATAGGTGTCCAAACCCCTACTGGGACAAATGAAGTAGCAAGAGAATGTCACATCCAGAGAAGGAGGGGAGCCAGAAGACAATGCAGTCACAAAGACAAACCAGTATGAGTTGGCCAGGAGCCAGCTGAGACTGGAAAATAGGAGGAGGTTTCCTACCCTGAGGCTGCGTGTTGTCGTTTTGGTATATACAAAAGGAGCAAAATAATAACAGGCTGCTGTGCCACTGCCTGTTCAAGCAGCAGAGGCCTTGACTTTGAGACTTGTTTAGGTTGGAAAAGACCTCTAAAGTCATGGAGTCCAACCATTAACCTAACACTGCCAGGTCACCACTAAACCATGTTTATGAGTGCCACAGCTACACAGCTTTTAAATACTTCCAGGGATGGTGACTAATGTTTTCTTGGGCAGTCTGTTCCAGTGCTTGACAACCATTTCAGTGAAGATTTTTTTTCCTAAAATTCATTCTAAACCTGCTCTGTCACGACTTGAGACCATTTTCTCTTGTTCTGTCACTCGTTGCATGGGAGAAGAGGCCAACTCCCAGCCGGCTACAACCTCCTTTCAGGCAGGTGTAGAGAGCAAGATGGTCTCCCTGACAATCCCAGCTCCCAGCAACCCTCCAGGTCCTATCTCTTCTCTCAGCCCAGCGAGCTGTGGCTGTGAAAACAGCAGGGCAGGGGCTGGTGCCTGAGTGCTGGGTGGTCTGAGTGGGAGAAGAAGGATCCACAGAGGCAAGTGAGGCCAATTTTGCACAACCACATAGATTCAGCTCAGTTTTGTATGCCATGGCATGGGTTATATATATCTGGGGAGATGTTGCCATCTCCTGCCCCCTTTTCTTCTTTAGCACTTCTTAATCACATTTGGAGATGGTAAGAGAAATGTCAAATTTTGAAAGAAGCCAAGAGCAGTGTCAATTCTTTGACATTTTCTTTAATGGAAGATTTATAGTTCCTGTGGAAAGCTCATGCTGCTTACCCCATCCGTGTTTGAATTGATGTTTGATACAAACAGAAGCAACTTGGTAGAAAACAAGATGGGAGGTAAAAAGTCTCATGGAGTAAATTCTTCATTTAAAGCTTTTGGGATCCTTGGCCTCTCTCCCTTCCTAATCCAAGGGAGAGGTTGGACAGCATGCTGCAACCAGACTCCAAATCCAGATATTCCATCTCTAACTGGCCAGACCAACTTGACTGTAGGCGTGGCAGAGTGCACATAGATGTCATTGCTCAGAAGGACCTCTGCAAGGCATCACTGCTGCAGGCTCTGCTGATCCCACTCCAACAGGTATCTCCTCTAGAAAATGAACCATGAATCTTCAATCCACCTCCTCTTTCCTGTCCCTGAAGAGGAGATTAAAGAGCACTTTTCTGCAGTGGGGATCTGCCATCGTTATACATGAAGCTGTTGCTGGAGGGGCAGCACACCAAATAAGCTTTATTGATGACTGAGCCCTATAAACAAAGCTTTTGGTATGAGGCAAAGTCCTGAAGGTATTAGTAACACGTTTAGAAAATGTGAAAAGTTCCTGTAGGAGACAGAGCAGAACAAAAATATTTATGGCTTTATTATCAGCAAACACCTGTAAAGAAAATTGTAACCTCTGAGTTCAATCATGCAGAGTGAACTTAGCATGTAGGCTGCCAGTGCTTACAGCTAAAACAGGGTACACAGAATACTGTCAAGAGCTTATTTTGATGCATGATTTTAATTTTTCCCTGACACACAAATCATCAGGGAT
Organism: Molothrus aeneus; assembly: GCF_037042795.1. Lineage (NCBI taxonomy): Eukaryota > Metazoa > Chordata > Aves > Passeriformes > Icteridae > Molothrus > Molothrus aeneus. The sequence goes on along the minus strand of NC_089647.1, from coordinate 86,633,681 downwards.
GTACTTGCAATCTGGAGCAACCTAATGCTCCAGACTGCGGGCAGTATTTTGATTTGCCATCTGAAACTTTAACATGTATTTGAGGGCTTTCTTTGTAATATATTATTCTGAAACATACTAAGTCTGCTAGGCATTTCACTTGAGCTAAAGGCACAGAAAGATCTAGTGTAGTCTCTGCTCCACCTGAGAGGGCAGAGTGTTAGGGACTTGGACTTCCATACAGTTACCTGAGTTTTGCTTCGTTTAACATCTGTTACTTGAGGTAAGTTCTGCAAGGGCAGATCACCCCATCTTCTACTTGGAGGAGCTTTCAAGCATTTTAGGCCATTTGGCTGAAGTAGTTAGTTTTACAGGCTGTAGAGCTGATACTGCAAGGTGCAATTAGGTTTCTGAAATGCTTTTTTAATAAACCTCTGGCTTTGATTACTTCTAATTTTGCTGACGGTATCTAAGAGCTAAAGTGATTATGTGATTTCTGAGAAAACCCTTAAGTAAAGTTACTTGGGTTGTGTTGTGCCCTTGATGGAAAAAAATCTTGTGCTACCCTGGTCTCTTGCAAGGGATGAAGGATTTAAAATTCAGTGAGAAGGTGAAGTCACTCTGGTGTTTGAAATGTCCCCTTGCTGTCTGTGGGATAGAACCCCTGGGAAAATGGCAAACTTTTGAAGAGTACAGGCCATGCAACCCAGTAAAGTCCTAGAGCTGGGTGGCTAAATCCTTTATAGAGGGTATGTCCTGTCCTGGCCTGCCCATGGTGAAGAGGGCTCTTCCATCAATCCCTGCTCCTCACTTCAGCAGCCTACTGCAGCCTCAGATGCTACACCCACTGAGCCACTGGAGAGGTAAGGATAATTCAGGGGAGTTCAGCACATAAGCTTGAATAAGGAGAATGAACACTTAAGGAAGCTTTTGGGAGGGAAGAATATTAGTAGCGAATTCCAACAAGGTGGGAGGTGGAGTAGAAGCAAAGGACTAACTGTGCAGGAAGTCTTGCAATATAAGAACTTGGAAAGGATCCTGAGGGTGATGGGACTTTCTTTGTTTTTTCCCTTTTTTTTTTTTTTTGGCCAGTGTCTAGAAATTTACATTCAGTAATTGTTGAGTTTGCAACAGTTGGTACAAAAGGCTGGGAAATACCAATATTAGGGAGTTCCCCCATTCTCTTCTCACCCACACTTCTTAGCATAGAAGTTAATCTCATGACATTGTCACATGCTATTTTTTCCACAGAATTCATGTCTAATTCATTGTACTGGAGAAATGAGGCTCCTGGCTTGAGCAGGTCTTGAAGATGAGAAAAATGGTTCTGCTTTCTTACCTCTTGCAGAAGACAGGAGGTGGGTACTGAGAGAAGGGAGAACTGCATAAAGAAAAAGAATAATCTTGTAATCTGCAAGCAGTTGCCACAAAAGTTTTGCATAATGTCAATTATGTGACCAAACCACGAGTCTCACAAATCCTGTCACTGGTTACAGGTTCCTCATTCTTTAACTGCAGACCTTCAGCTATGACTTGTGGAAGTCCTGTTTGCTCACAGCTGCAACTGAAGTCTGAAAAGGCTGGAGCCTCAGTTGGGTGCTTGGGTTTAGGTACCTCAGCTGACAGTCCAAAATGGATTTGTATTTTTTCTTTAGGCTGCTGTACAGTAGCTCTCCACTTATAAACCCAGATTGCTCCATCTCACAGGCTTATTTTTTGAGAAAGTAATTACTGGCTAGAAAAAGAAAACATGGGGACTTTCTCAGTCTTTCTCTGGGTAGTGTCATATAAACATGCTCTGAAGGACAAAACTAAGCAGAGAAAAGCTGCTCAGCCATGAAGGACGAGATCCAGGCACAAAACAGATATGAGGGGACAAGTTAGGGAGCCAGGATTAGCAAGCACATTTCCCTAGAGACCAGGGTTTCTGGTATTAATGTTGGCTATGAAATCACAGACTGTCCAGAGCATGCCTTCATAGAAGTTATGAGGGGAGGTCAGGAACATTTCTGTGAAATAAAACTCTTACTGGCCATTCCTTTGATGCTGTTGTTTAAATGTCTTGTTCATGCAGCATGAAAACTGGGGTCCTCACAGGAGTGTGAACACCTAATGAGTCCTGCTGAATAGAAACCCCTCAAGTGTGGATGCAGCATCCCCATTTAGTGATCCTGTCTTCTGCTAGACTTTTTTGTCCATCTGATTAACATTACTTTCTTCAACCCCTTGGCATGCAAGCAAGACACCTTGCAGAATTCCTTGCATTCCAAATCCCCTCTTTGATACACAAAGTTAGCTTGGTTGTACTCTTGACCTCCTTACCTTGTTTTCCACCAGCACCTTCATACCCAGGCAATGTGATCTCCTGCTCACACGCTGTTTTCCAAGTAGCATAGACTGGGTGTGACATGCAGGGCAGAACACAAACAGCAATTTCACTTGTCAGGGAATTCCTCTGGCTTGACAGCTCGTGCTGTTGACTCACCAGGAGGCTTTTAACCTGGAGCACTACAGCTGTGGGACCCAGTTTTACTGGAGGGCAGTTCCTCTGGCACACCTGAGTGGCTCTGTGCATGTACTGTGCCTTTCCAAGATACACAGTAAGTGTCTGATGGCTGCTACGCATTGCCTTGATTGAAGCCTGACACCCACGTAGCAACTGGGATGTTCAGTGTATGCTGGGAAGGGAAGCTACTGTTAGTAATCCTTCTACAGCTGTAGAAGCCATAAGGTATTTGTGTGAAGGTAATGAAATGTGCATGGAGAAAATCCTTATAAATGAGTAATGATTAGTTTACATCATTATTGCTTATTTGGCCATTCATGAGGGGTTTTGGTAATTTTATGGTTTGGGGGGAGGCCAGGGTCAGACTTTAGAAACAAAGAGAGTATTTTCTGTTAATTAAGAAAAATATGCTTGAGTTCTAAATTAAATCAGAATACTCTTAAGCTGCCCTGCTGCGAATGCTTCTATGCAGATCTTCTGGCACCAAGTTAAACATTGTCACCACTCCTGTGCCTACTATTTGTTATTTAGGCATGTGTGTGGGGATTTCTGGTGAAGACAGGACAATATTAATGCTGCTGTGCAAGCCCTGGGTGAAACTTCATCCAAACATGGGCAAACAACTCCAAGAGAGACTTCTGAACCAGAATGAGTGCAGAGAAACTTGGAAAAAGATGTATTAAGGATCTGTGGCCTAGACTGATTCATAGGTTGTACAGAGACTTTGTAGTCATCTTTTCTGACTTTCTGTATTACACAGCCATTAAACTGCACTCCTGGATTTACTCTGTTTTGACCACAGGTGTGTGTTTATGAAATGGGAGGAGGAAGGAATTTGACCTGAATTTACAAAAGTTCATTGACAGAGAAGTCATCACAGCTCTTGGTAAAAGGTCTTAGTCTTTATAACCTTCACAGGTAATTACCTTCCATTATCATCACCACAGTTAAATGCTTATTATTCATTTCTACTCTAAACTTTCTTCAGGCTCCATATGTTCAGACTTGGGATGCTGTAGTTCACTACAGCCAGGAGATTGGATGTGATGTCTGTTCTGGCACAGATGCCAGTGGAGGATCCAGCACCTTACTGGAAGAATCAGTAGAGGTGGGAAGAACTGGGACTTCACTTGTAGCAGTGGGGTTTATAGCCTAGTATTCTCATGTATGTCACCACTCCAGTAACCCTCATGGAACAAGGCTCTGTTCCTGGCATGCACTGCAGAAGCATGGTCAGCTTTTCAACTTCTTTGACCTTGTATGTCAGCCCCATGATACGTGGGATCAAGAGAAATTTGCTTTAAGAATCAAATCAAGCTGATGGAGCCAGGAATTAACAAGAGAGGCATTAGGAGCTCATTTATTTCCTCGTGGTGTAAATCTAAACCCCTGGCATGGTATCCAGAAGACATTTAATTTTGTAGGTGAATAGCAGTAGTCTGTGTCCTTTTGCAAATCATCTCTTCACACTTAACAGCACTGTTGTTTGTTCTCTTTGACCTGACACACCAGAGATGAGAGAATTAGGTTTCCAGACACTGTGAGTGTTAGGGACCAATTTGAATTTCAGGCTCAAGTGAGCCAATCGACTGCCTGGTGAGATATGGCACACCTTGGAACTAATGAGCCTTGACTTTAGTTGTAATTCGTCAGTGACACCTGCCTGTACTACTTTCCGTGGTTAGCTGGCATTGACTCTGCGGTATGTGAAATCTGCTGGCTTTGTTGAAGGATTGGGCAGGCTGCCCCACTTAGGAAACTAAAGACACTGAAAGACACCATCTAAATAAGGTTTACAGAGGATCTAAGCCAAGCAGACTGGAAAGAAGAGACTGCTGGAAGAGATCACTGGTGTGTAGTCTGCTGATTACTAGTTTAATAAAACCAGAGAATAGGTGTGTGTATGTATGCAGGGAGAATTAAGGTAGACTGTGTAGACTATGTAATGTGCACAGCTTGTTTGAGAGTAAGCTGGAAAAAGATCCATTCATGTAATAATCAGTGAATTAATGGTTGGCTTTAGAGGTCAGCTGTGGCTATCCCACAACAGTACTTTATAGGGATGACCATTTAAAATAAACCTCCCTATAGGTCTTAAAAGTAAGTACCGTGTATTTCTGTGATTGGAAACTACATGTTTTTGTTTATGTCATATGGATAGAAAAATGTGCTTTATGTATAAGCTTCACAAGCACTTGAAAGCTATATCTGGTTCTGCATGATTCTGCTAGCTGTTCCAAGTACATTTCACTGGAAACCTTAACAATTTTCAGAGACCTCATTCTAAATATCTTGATGGAAGATATTCTTAATATGTTCTTACTCATTCTAATCATGGCTGCTTTTATTTAAAAATATTTTGAATGAAAATGGCTACAAACTCCCTACACCTATTTTTGTACTCTTGAACAAAATATTTTCTTGCATGCTAGCTAACACACTGCAATTGCAATTAATCACAGAAGTATTTTTCCCTTCTTGTCTTATTTCTTTCCAAATAATTAGTTTTAACTTGAAAGACGGTGATTATTACACAAGCACTCACTTTCCAGTGTTCTTTAGGTCCTGGACAGTGATTCACAAAATATACATTTGTTTGTGATGGAGCCAATACCTACATGTTGCTTCTGCAGTTCTTTTGATAGACAGGGATGTGTTCAGCTATTTCATTAAAAGGGCTGATCCTTTAAGTTTTACTATTGGCTTCCTTAGATCTGTATCAGTCTTAAAACGAATCAGTTCTTAGCTGGGTAACACCCAATGAATCTGGATGGTGAATAAAGCAGCATAAAGGGTATCATTTTCGCAACTGAGACAACCTACATGCACATAAGCTTATTTTTGGCTGCCAGCTCCTTAAGTGATTTTGTTTTCTTCAGTATTAATGATCATCAGTTAATGGTTAATTCCATTGACATAGGTTAAAAAAAATCTAAGCAAGCATTTTATCTTTTCCTCCTCTACTTTTTCCATCCTCCTGGTCCTGTGGCTGAATCCAGTCTTTTTTGCTCAAAATGCTCTCCACTTGGAATCTTGCTTATTTCTTCAAGGCTAAAAAACATTTGAGAATACAGCTTTTTGAAAGAGCCTGTTCTCTTTCATCCCCCCCTACAGCACTGCTGCTGTAGAAGCTTAAAACCTCTTGCCTTCCTCAGCCTCTCCTTCCCTGGAGACTGGAGCCTCTAATCTCCTGCCTCCAGTTTCTTACCAGCCTCTGTGGAAAACATCATTTCTTGCAGCTGTCACACAACATAGTGCTGCCCTTACTGCCTGCCATCTCTCACCTCCAGATGCCATCAATATGCCACTCTAATTCTGCTTTAGGTCACTCCAGTATTTTTTTGTGTCCTACCCAATGTGTTTTTCAGCAACATCCTGTCCTGTGTGGAGACCTTGGGACCGTTGCCTTCTGATTCCCTTTCTTTCAGATCTTAAGGCAGAACAGTGCTGTCCCTAAGAGCTTTCCTCTCCAGCACCCCTCTGAGAGATGGGAGCCCCAAACACAGCTTCAGCTGTTAGCTTTGTTCTGCCCACAGCTAACTCCCACAAACAGGATTCATGCTTCTTGGTGGGTACCTAGCACTTGGCTAGCCCACTTGGTCACAATCATCAGTATCATTGTACTTCTTCAACATCAGACCTGGAATCTTGGTTTCCTATGGTTAGATCCTAATGTTCTGGTTTTGTCTCAATATTTTTATTCTGGTCTGCCCTGTGTTTTCCAAACAAGATCTCATGTCTCTTCACACTCCTGTAATGTTTTCTTGGTCTCAGCCACACTGTTCCCATATGACTGCATAGCCTGCTCTCTGTCTCTGGCTTCTTTTCAGATGATGCCTATTTATTAGTCAACTGTTCAAATCTCCTTCCCTTCCTGTTTGTTTTTCTCTTATTTCTCCTTCAGGTTATCTTACTGCCTCACCTGTTCTAGAGAAGGAAGCCCCTCAGACTTCTCCATAGCTTTGTTCAGCCCCACTTGCCTGGCTTTTGGGCTTCTGAAGCAGTCTGCTCTGCTATGCTGACCCAAAATCAGCTTTTAATTAAAATATGAGAAACCACTGTACTCCTCCAATCCTTGCCTCTCACCCCAGAAAACCAATGCCATTGAGAGGTTTCTAGTGCTTGAATTGATGAGAGTAATGTGGCTCAAGGTGATGGGTCCTCTGTGAGGGATCCACACTGAACTCTTTACCAGGAATCACTGGTAGCTGCAGCAGGGACTTCCAGAGCATTCCTTGAGTGAAGACAGCGATTAGCTGTCCCCTAGTTTCCAGGGGAATCAAGGCATGGTGCTGCTCCCCACCTGTAAGAACATGATCTCTCCTCTGCCTTAACACTGTCAGCTCTTCACAATGTTTTTCCCATCTGACCCAGATTTAATTTTGCTAGCATAATGTCTGGGAGTTTTCATGAAAATGTGTCATAGGCTGACTCACAGTAAAGAAGCAATCAAAACAGGACAAGAAAATCTCTTTCAGGCAAAATAGTATCTCATGTATGCATCTAACTGATGTTCTTTGCTTTTTTCACACTAGATTGCCACTGAACAAGAATTTCAAAGTTGGGAAAGAAATGTGTGCTTGAGGCTCAGCTTTCCCTTCAGTGAATCCCAGGCAGCACTCCCTAAATGAAAGCCGTCACACCTGTGTTAATAAGGGTAGTACCTGGGCCTCAGCACACAGAGCATGGGAAACTGTGACCACAGACAGGATGCTCAAGCACAACAGCAGAATGTCCTCCAGTCTCCTAGAAAACTCATTCCAGAGTACAGTCTCAGAGAAGACTTGCTGGCATGTGGTGTCATGCCAACACTGTAGAACTATAGGGAATTGCTTATTAAATGGATTAAAAGTGCTTCATTTCAATGGATACTTTTCCAACTAACAGTAGTAGCGAAAGAACACGATGAAAAACATGCCATTTGAAAAGAGAGATGTAAGATTATATGTACTCAAAAGTCAAGTGTGACATGGATGAGAGAAAACATCTGAGAACATGATGGTGTCCTAGCAGCACTGGAGAGAGAAGCTTGTGAAAGTTTCTCCCCAACCACATTTGTCTCCCTTGAAAAAAGCTTCTCCCCAGCCACATTTCCAGGGGATGCCATCTCCCTGAAAAATGTTAGGGCAGGGCTGCAGGAATGGAAGAGGCCCCCAGATGCCAATAGACGTCTCTTGTCCCCATGGAGATGACACCTGTGGTGCCTACCATCACTGTATGACCCCCCTTATGGATGGGTGGCACCAGAGGGGATTTGGGATGCCATGAACTGCAACATGCTATCCTGCTTTTCAAAATGAGCTCAGTGCCAGATGCCAGAAGAGTCCCTTGCCAGGGTATGTGTCATCTCACTGAACTCTGGGATGCCCTGGTGCAACATGAGGCAGGGTGACAGTGCTTTCCACCCATACAGGGTAAATGCAGCTGGCTGTTGCCTTTCAGCCTTGGCCAGGTGCTACTGCACTTCAGCATCTGCAGCAGCTCAGAGGAGTGTGAGATGTGCTTTCCTAAGCCACAGCTCAAACAGGGATTGCAAACAAGTGTAACTTCAGCCAATTTCATCATGGATTTGTTTGCAGAACCCTCTCCCCTCAGCAGGCAAACTGACCCCAGGTATCAAAAGCTGGACGGAGATCAGTCATTAAGGGGATATCCTGCTTCAACCCTGTGCCTGACAAAGGCCCTGATGGTGCCAGCCACAGAGGGAAACCCAGGTCTTGATGTTTCTTCAGGTATGTGAACCAGCACAGTGGAAAATATCTGTGTATTATCCTGAAAATCCAAACTGATGTCTACTGAGCAAGACCAAAAAAATCCCTGATTCTGTGCTGGGAGAAAGCAAAGCAGCTGGGACTGGGCTGTCCTTCAGGTTTTTTACTTAAGCATGAACAATATCACCTCATTAGAATACAGTGTATAATGTGAACTAATACATAAATTGAAAAATTAATCCATTTTCATTCTATAAAGACTGATTCCTATCATAGCTAGGGAAGGGGGTTTTCTTAGAAGTGCTTATCTCAGAAGCTATTGGAAGGGAATCCGGTAGTACACTTTAATTGGCTGCTTTTGCATCATAAGATGTGTTAATGATTTGTTGGACAATTATTAAGCTGTTTAATCTTCCCATCAGCCCATGCAGGATGTAGTTACGAATAACATCTCTTGTACAGAACACACGTGTGACTCTGGAAAGATGAGATCCATCTCCCTCTTTAGGATCTTGCAAAGAAAAATGAGAATCTCCAGAAACAGCCCTAGCTCCTGCAATTCGCAGCAGCTGCATTAATGTATTACGTGTCTTCTGGGGGGAAAAAAAAGACCTTTGCTATGTTTAACATCAGTAGATTTTAGCTAGTACCTTTTTCATCACTGGCACTTCCCTGCAACTTTCTTACAAAAATACTTCTGAAAGAAGGCTTTTTTGAAAAAAAAAAACCAACAAAAAATTACACTATTGCTATTTCAGTTGGGGCAAATTCATTAAACTGGCAAAGACTTTAGTAGTAATAATTACACAGTGACCTTTTCTTTTGAAAGCTTGTAATAAATGAGTCAGTGATTAGGGAAGGAGAAAGCAGTTAGGTGCTGGCTGGAAGGACTGCATTCAGCACTCTGCTGTAGGTGTTCTCTGTGCCAAAGTGTAAGGCATTTGCATCATGCCTTGGGAGGTGGTGGTGGTGCTAACTGTGTAGCTCTTGTTTGCAGACTGTTCTAGCTGAGGCCCAAACACAGACTGAAGTCTCAGCACCTCTGTCCAAGTTGCAGCCCAACCCAAGGAAGATGTACTTCTGAAATAATCTGCATATGTGAAAATTCATATTTGAAATTTCATCCACTAAGTCCAATGCCTCAGGTTAGTGGCCACTCTAGACCTACCTCAATTTCCCAGTTCTCAGAGGGTGAACTGTTATTCCTTTTGACTCATACTCCTGTTGAAAATATAAACGTGTGCATATTTGTGAATATTCCAGTGCTGTACCCTGAATTTTACAGAAAAACACACAAGGAAATTTATAATTCTGCTACTGCAGCAAAGTAGGACTAATACAAATTAAAAGGTGCAAGGGGACTGCACAGTGACCAGGGAGAGCATTACACTTTGGATGCCCATTAATTATCTTCTTTCCTGTGACTAAACCAAGACAGGCATGCATCCTGTAGAGAAAATAGTATGTAATTAATTAAAATCATATCAGGTTGATGCATGAAGGAGATATTAAATAAGCCTACACAGATTTAATTATACTGTACCCTAATTTTCATGTCTTTGACTTTACAACTTCTGTAATGCTTTAGCATGGCAACTGTATGTGTGCCTGTGCATTGATAATACCCTAATTAACTTATTCTGAAACAATAAAAGACAGATTTCCTCCAAAAAAATCATCAAAACAAACTGGAGTTTAATACTTCAAACTACCTTGCAACAGAAAAGTGTTAGAGGAATTAAAAATGCCCTCCAAATATGTAAATTCTGTCACTTCAAAGTTACTTCATCTTCTCATTTCCCCTTCAAGCTCCAAGTAAATTCTACCCCGGGGAAAACCCTGAGGAAGCTGGGCCTCAGGAAGAAGTTGAAAATTAGGCTATGAACTTAAAGGAAACCTCATGACAACTTTGAAATGTGTAACTGTGACTCATTGGAGTAAGTACCTATAATTCCCCCCTTGGGAAGTGGATGGACTTCTACATGTTGCTTGAGAGTGCATGATGAGGCCAGTCCTAAGGGGAAGCACATTACTAACAGGAAAATAATATTGCTAAAGGAGAGAGCCTCTAACAGCCTTTCATGGAGAAGCCAAGTTTGTGTGATGGGGCTTTTTAAAAAATGATGAAGCCAGAAGCAGTTTTGCCTGCTAGTGAGTTAGTGAGTACAAGAGGTGGTCCTTTATTTCCTGTGGTGGGCAACATTTCAATCCTATGCAGTAGCTACAGGTTTTCTTCAAACAAAAATTATAAATCAACTTGGTGTCTTGTCACCTTTCAGCTCCTTTATGGAAAATCCATTCTGTTTTGTGGCTGTTGCAATCAGTTTCAGTTGCTTGTAGTTTGTCCAGCAAGAAGCCATAGACCACATGACCGTGTCATGGGGCACCTGTTCCACTGGTCTTTCTTGGCTGGAGTCCCCATGTCACGTTTGCTGTGGTAGGCATACTACTGATAATTTCAGTAAGAAGCATGAGCTTCTTAAGTATACATTTTTAATAATTTTACTTTTGTTTCTTTCCCCCTGGTTCTTGCTGTTTCTTTGTCTATCATTCTTTCCTGATAATTATTAATACTTAGAGGTGGCTCAAGTGGTGAGTCCACATTTTCATCGTCCCTCCAAGATCTGCAGCTCAGTGAATTCTTATCAATTTTGCAAAAGGCAGCTGCATTAAAGTGGCTTTTTTGCTCAGATAAGAAAAAAGCAAATACAAGTGCAGCCAGATGTACAAATGAACCATGTTCTGGAGCAAGAAGGCCTGTGAAAGAACACAGCCCCAAAATAGGCATCGGGGTGAAGAGTGACGCAGGTGTGCTCAGACACAAGGTGGCAAGCAGTTCTGCTCCTGGGAAGCAGAGAAAAGCTGTGCCAGTTGGAACAGCAGTGAGGTAATTTTGTTCTCTTACAAATAAATGTCTTGGAAGAAAGCAGAGGCTGCGTGCCAAGAGGCTATTGATCACACTGCTAAATAAAGTAGTAGCCTCACTTCATGGGAGGTTCCTCTAGAAGCACCCGCTAAGCATTGATGAGGAAAGGGCTGGAGCCGTCCCAGCATGCCAGCCTGGCACCACGACACCTGCACAACAGCAAATGGGGGCCATGTCCAGCACCAGCCCCTGAGCCCCTGAGCCTCCCAAATCACCGCCCATCAGAAGGGACAGATGGAGCTGAAGGAGCATCACACAGCAGGCCAATGACACGTGGGGAAAAGTGGCATGACAGGATGGACTTGCCTGCTGTCTCCTTCTTCAGGAAAGCAAGGAGGGCTGCTGGGGAGTTCCCAGCCAAAGAGCCTAATCACCAGATGAGTGGGATGGGGGCAGTCAGCCAAAATGCTGCTCTTCCATATTGGAGTCATAGGAATGAGAGAATGATGCCGTGAGGTAACTCTAGCAGTAAGTCCACATTTTCATCATCTGTCCATGATTCCATGGCTTGTCCTTGATACCACAGACTAGAACGAGCCACCGTGTTTCTGTCCTCTCTATGCTGTGAATAATGTCCCTAAGTGACTTAGATAAAATGGCAATGGGATTCCATCCCATCTTAACTGCAAGTTAAGAACGTGTCAAGAAAGGGAATGATGAAATACCAACAGGATGCCAAGGTCACCTTCTGGGTAGAAGCCTTGAGCCAAGGAAGTTGGTACAATTGTTGGAGAAGTGAGCATTGCCCAAAGAATCAACTGTTAGGAACATGAACACTGCAAAATGGATAAGTCATGGAGCAACTTAGTGCAAACATATTACTGTTCTGAAAACCAGCAATACTTCTATAGCCATCATCCACCTGCTTCTTTATTGACCCAGACATCCCAGAGTCAGTCTTGCTACAGTTTCTCATCTATGATGAAAGTAAGGGGAGGGTTTTACAGAGGTGCTGGAGGGGCTAGGATGGCTGGTGCTCTCTTGGCAGTCCCCGGGTATCCTTTATCTGTCATGAATGGCTCTGAGGATCTGAGGAACAAAGGTCCTGTTCCTTGCTGTTAGCTGGGATCCTGTGGTCATGCTTACTCCAATGTGAATATTGATGCTTACTTAAGCCTGACTGTGCAGTATGACATCAACACCATACATCTAAAGAAGGTTAATACCTTACTATTGTTATGAATGAAGTTCTATATGTCTAATTTAATAAACAACAAAATTGAATTTAGCAGGAATTTGAACTGAACAGCAATTTTATATAAATTAATACAATCAAGTGTATTAAATATAATGAAGCAAATAAAAAAAAAATTTGCAGTGATTAATTAACTATGATTAAGGTTCATATAAAGCATAAGCAAAACCGACCGGGGCACAGGGAGGGCTTCTCACCCTGCCTCATGTACGAAACAAAGGAATCCAAACTAAACTTATATTCCGTATGCTAATACATATTGATCAATATTTTTCTGTAAATCCCCTCCTATTTTTGATTCTTGAAATCTACGTCACTATACTGCTTACTGCATGCTCCACTTGTTGTTAGGGGGTCTCCTGGCTTTCTGGTGGTCTTTTCAGAGGAAGGCTCACTGTCTTCCTCTCTGTCCTCTGAATAATCTTACAGGTTGCACATGTGCACTAAGCTTTGTGTTATGTAAGTAAGCATTATGTTCTAAATAAGCCTTATTATTTCATAGATTAAACCACAACTTAGATTCCATACTTGGAATCGTCCCAACTTTGTTCATCCCAAGGCTGATTCTGCTTTGGGATCTTGCTTATCTCAATACTACATCCTGTATCCTGTTTTTCACATGTAACGTCTGCAAAGTGGTCCATCTGCTTTGTAGCACTAATCACATATACTTTTCCTTAATTATTTTATAACAATTATTTTCTAAAATATTGATATAGTTACAATTTAATTAGCACAAATCATATCCATTTATCACACACAGCAGTCCAAAGACACGTGGAGAAAAGTGGCGTGACAGGATGGACTTGCCTGCTGTCTCCTTCTTCAGGAAAGCAAGGAGGGCTGCTGGGGAGTTCCCAGCCAAAGAGCCTAATCACCAGATGAGTGGGATGGGGGCAGTCAGCCAAAATGCTGCTCTTCCATATTGGAGTCATAGGAATGAGAAAATAATGCCATGAGGTAGCTCTAGCACTGAGTCCACATTTTCATCATCTGTCCATGATTCCATGGCTTGTCCTTGATACCACAGACTAGAACAAGCCACCGTGTTTCTGTCCTCTCTATGCTGTGAATAATGTCCCTAAGTGACTTAGATAAAATGGCAATGGGATTCCATCCCATCTTAACTGCAAGTTAAGAACGTGTCAAGAAAGGGAATGATGAAATACCAACAGGATGCCAAGGTCACCTTCTGGGTAGAAGCCTTGAGCCAAGGAAGTTGGTACAATTGTTGGAGAAGTGAGCATTGCCCAAAGAATCAACTGTTAGGAACATGAACACTGCAAAATGGATAAGTCATGGAGCAACTTAGTGCAAACGTATTACTGTTCTGAAAACCAGCAATACTTCTATAGCCATCATCCACCTGCTTCTTTATTGACCCAGACATCCCAGAGTCAGTCTTGCTACAGTTTCTCATCTATGATGAAAGTAAGGGGAGGGTTTTACAGAGGTGCTGGAGGGGCTAGGATGGCTGGTGCTCTCTTGGCAGTCCCCGGGTATCCTTTATCTGTCATGAATGGCTCTGAGGATCTGAGGAACAAAGGTCTTGTTCCTTGCTGTTAGCTGGGATCCTGTGGTCATGCTTACTCCACTGTGAATATTGATGCTTACTTAAGCCTGACTGTGCAGTATGACATACACCTAAAGAAAGTTAGCATCTTACTATTTTAGAAAATCTGTACACTTTCATAGTATCAAGACTGTTTGGTACAATATTTAATGAATGAAATTTTCCTGATTAGCTGGGGGCCAGAGGCCTAACAAGAGAGGCAAAGCCAAAAATCCCCTCTGCTGTCCATCTGCAGCCCAAAAAGCAGCTGGATGTGGGTCTCTCCCCATTGGATTGACAGGCTTTCCGCTTCTCAGAGTAGTTTGTTTACAGCTGTGTCTAAAATAAACGTTGCCGAACTTATTCTTTTTTCCCCCGCTCCTGTTATTCCTGCGGAGCAAGTTGGATTCCTCTCTGACTCACGCATGATTAACTAAGTTCCAGCTGCATTATCTTTATTGTTGCTGCCGATACACAAGCCAGCGCTCAGCACGACTCGTGGATCCCAAGCTGTGCTGGCGAGGCTGCCACTTAGAGAAAAAGATTTTTTTTCTAACAGTTGTGGTGTTTGGGAAATGTTATTATTTTTTTATTTGTGTATTTATTTATTTAAGAGACAGCAAGTACCTGCTTTCTCGGGGACCAGAGAAATTAAAATAAACAACCGATAACGCTCCCTGACCCACACGGTGCGGTGCTGCTGACGGAGAGGCCGTGTCCGGCGGCGGGGGGACACCGAGGGGTCCCGGGGCGCGGCGGGACTGGAGGCGACGGGACAGGAGGGTCCGGCGGCCCCGGCGAGGAAGCGGTTAACGCCGGGCACCAGGAAACGGGAAGGAAGAGGCTGAGCTCGGCAGGAGCCGCACGGCGGAAGCCCCCCCGGCCCCGCTCCCGCTGCTGGAGCCGCCGCCGCCGGACCGGGCGCACGTGCGGGCGCGGCGGCGCAGGGGCACGTGCGGGGCGGGCACGTGCGGCACCGGCACCTGGCAGCGGCGGCCGGGCGCACACCGAGGGAGGGAAGGGGAGCTCCCGCCGTGCCGCCGCTGCCCCCGGGGAGGGCGGGCGGTCTGCCGGCCTCCGGTGCTTTTACCCAACCACTCGCCCTTTACATAAGCCAGGAGCCGGTCCGTCCCCCCCGTCCCCCCCTCCCCATCCCCGCCGCCGCTCCCCGTTCCCCCTTCCCCCTCCCGGGAGCCGCCCCCCTGCTGCAGAGATGTGACACGCCCCCTCTCCCTCCCTCCCTTCCGTCGCCGTCCCCTCCCAGGAAGAAGCCGGAGTCGGCAGCGCCGCGGGCCCAGCATGGAGTAGGGCGGCCCGGGGCCGGCGGCGCCGCGCGGGCATGGAGCTGGGCCCGGGGCCCTGCGCGCTGCCGCCCGCCGCCGGGGCCGGGGCGAGGGCGGCGGCGGCGGGGGGACCCTGCGCCGAGATGCTGCAGGTGGCGGAGGAGGCCTTCCGCGGCGGCAACTTCGAGCTGGCGGCCGAGATCTACGGTTCCGAGCTGGCGGGGCTGCCGCAGCCCGAGCGGGGCCTGTGCCTCCGCCGCGCCGACGCGCTGGCCAGGGCCGGCCGCATGGCCGAGGCGCTGGACGCCTACGGCGCGGCGGCGCGGCTGGCGCGGCTGCGGCCCGAGGAGCTGCGGGAGCTGGCGGAGAGTGTCGCTCTCAGCATCCGCGACAAGGAGCTGCGTCTCCCGCCCTGGGGGAGCGGCGCGGCCGGCGGCGGCGGGGCGGAGGGCGAGAGTCTCGGCGACCCGGCGTGCTGCCGCCCGCCCGAGCTGTTCGCCTGCCCGCTGTGCCGGCGGCTGCTGTGCGAGCCGGTGACCCTGCACTGCGGGCACACCCACTGCCGCCGCTGCGCCGAGCCCGGCGACTGCGGCCGCTGCCACCGCCCGCGCCGCCCCGCCGAGCCGACCCCTGCCGCCGCCGCGCTGCCGCCGGCCGCCGGCCGCCCGCGGGTCAACGTGGTGCTGGGCAACCTGCTGCACAAGTGGTTCGGCGCCGAGAGCCGGGCGCGGCGGCTCCGCGCCGAGGGCGACGCGCTGCGGGAGCGCCAGGAGCTACCGGCCGCCCTGGAGAAGTACAACCAGGCCCTGGAGATGGGTGAGTGGCGCCGGCGGGAGGAGGAGGAGGAGGGGGCGCGGCGGGGACAGCGCTGGCCGCCGCCACCGGGCTGGTCCCGGAGCCGGGCGGGGAGGGGGCATGCGGTGAGTGGTGGGAGAGGGAGCCTGCGGGAGGCTACGAGCAGGAATCCTGCCAGCGGGTCTCCTCACGCCCGCCCCCTGCTCCAGTGAATGGCTATTTTTGTTCCACTGGTATTTTTGTCCTTGCTCTGAAGGTGCTTGGCGTTTAGCTGTTCGCTGCCGATGACTCATTATGCAGTATTTCTAGAAAACCCGCTTTCCTATTTATGGGGAAGCCATCATTCAGCGTAGGATACGCAGTAGTGGTCGTGTTGAGCCGCGCCGCGGCTTCCTGGAAGAAATGAGTGTGTGGATCAGATTCATTCAGCTACGTGCAGCTGCACCTTTAGCAAGATAAAAGCTTTGAAAACATCTGATGGTATATCAGTAGGTGTAAAGGCTCAGAAGATTTCCTTTGTCTTGCACTGTGCAAAATACTCAAGGTTGGAGAGACAGTCCACTCGTGTTTTGAGCGTAGCCTCTTTGTTGACAACGCAGGATTTCTGTGTGCATGGTGTTCTCTGAAAAGCTTGGCTTTAAATAATAATGCCTGCCTTCCTCCTCTGCCAAACCGGTGGCAGCCTTAGTTTATCAAAACTAGCTTGTTTTCAGGTTCTGCGCCGAGTAGTAGGTGGATGCTGCTCGCTCGGTTGTAGCCCTGTAGTAGTGGATGTGTGCGTGCGCCCGGCTGTTTGCCCTGCGAGCGGTGGGGGTGGTACGGCACCGGGCATGGCTGAGAGGCGTGCGGCGGGGAGAGCCGTGAGCTCGGCACAGCCCCCGCGATCTGCCGCTCCTCCGCTCTCAGCGAGATGGATGTCCGGTTTAATCGAGGAGGAAGGGGGGAGAATGCCTCCGTCGTTTTAACACTGACGAAATCCTGCGGGTAAATGTCTTTGAAAGACAAGCGTAGGGAAAATTGTGCCGCTCCTCTGTCAATGAGCTCCTTCCCCGCATTGACTAAAAATCACGTTCCTTGATCCTAGCTGTTACATGCAGGGATAAATGGCTCTGATTATTATTTCTTTTAATTTCTTTTGTTGTGGAGAGAAACAATTTCACCGTTATTCCAGTCCTTGACTCACTTTCAGTTTTTTGCCACGGCTTAATGATAGGCATTGGAGATAGAAGAGTTTGGGATGGGATAGCATAACATACTATCTACTCACAGCTGGTACTGGCTGTGGAAAGCATTACTTCTGCTGTTTCTTCCACTTTCCCAGCTAGATGTGACAAGTTTTCAGTCCTATCTGAAAACTATCCTATAAAACTATTATGTGGTTTAGCTGAAGTAATCCCTGTTAAAGTAGGGCAGGATGGAGCCCAAGAAGGAAGGTGAAGCAGAGGGAGAGGAGAGGCTTAATGTAGGTCACTGGTGGATACGGCGAGTTTTCAGTAGGGAAGCATCCTAATATTTTGGGTTCAGGGTCCTACTGCTGGGAAAAATAGCATCTCATCAATGAAATTAATGTTTGAAGAGTTTTTTAGAGAACTGTTTCTCACTGTTGTCTCTGCTTCTTGCTGTGTCTGCATGGGGGGTGAAAGGAGAGGGAAGACTGTGGTGTGCTGCTGGTGTTCTCACACAGCATGTGTCTTTCTCCTTCCTCTCCCTGGGGTACAATCTCCAGCCATGGCTGTTGTGCATCAGGGCCTTAAGATAAGTCCTTTGCAGTGTCCTTATTTCTGTCTTCAGTGATTTCCCAAGCAGCCTGGGAATCCATTCAGAAGGTCCTCACTCTGTCAGTGAACTTGAATCTTTTCTTTTTAATAAAATTGTAATTGGAAATAATAACAGGTATCTTGCTAGCTTTTGAAATCCAAATTCCAGAGGCTTACATGTTGAAACTTCCCTGTAGTGGATCCAAATTCCTACTGATGAAGGGCAGCCCATGCCCCCAGCCCATCATCTTTTTTGATGTTTTGTGCGTGCTGGTGCTGTTCCTCACAAATTGAACTGCTGTGTATGAGCCTTGTGTTCTTAAATTCTTGCCACACGTTCACTGCTCTTCTGCATGCTGAAGTTGCCTTCTTGTTTTCCAGCCAAGTATCATGGTAAATAAGGAAAAACCCCACAACTCTTCCAACTGTTCAGTGTTGAAATGTTAGCATGTGAGTGACTAAAAAGCACAGGACAGCCCTAGGAGTCACACCAGGTGCCTGAGAGCATTGTCCAACTATCAAGCTTGTGGCTATGACCATTTCCTTGGGGAGCCTCTTCCAGTGCCCAGCCACCCTTTGGGTGAAAAATCTTCTCCTAAAATCCAACCTAAACCTCCCCAGACTCAGCTTCATGCTGTTTCCTCAGGTCCTGTCCCTGGTCACCAATGAAAAGAAATCAGTGCATGGGCCTCCACTTCCCCTTGTAAGGAAGCTGTAAATTGTGATGAGGTGTCCTCTCAGTTTCCTGTACTCCTGGCTGAACCCACTTCTGATGTGTGAGAAGATAAGTGCTTTTTACAACCTCCAAATGCTCGTGTATTGCACAAGCGTGTTAAGGGCCTGGCTATTTGAATTTTTTTTTTTTTTTAAGTGACTGCAGGCTCATGAACACATTGATAATACAATTGTGATATAAAGTTAGGTAAAATTCCAGGTTTCTTGGCAGTACACATACTTCAGTGGGATTTTTTTACTGGTGTTTTTTGTGAAATACTTTCCTACTCTATTTGTTGCAGCTAGCTTTGTGTGATGCAATATTAAAGCAAGTTTTCCTGTCATTTTGCTCGTTTTGATTGTGACCTTCTCCTGATTGACACTTTAGTTCTTGAGGTGCTTCAATTCTTGAATTACATTTCTGGTGCAATCTGGAATGTCTGATACATATTTCAGGCCTGGGAAGAGATCTACATGCCTTCAAATTGTCAGCTTTTTCCAGTTGAACTAGTTAGTCTTACAAACTCATACTGTCAGTGAGTATGTTCATCTTTTATCCTTAACTATCACATTTACAACAGCAGTGCTGCTCCCATGTTCACTACTGTAGTCTGATATGGATTCAGGTGTGGTTGAGTGGGGTTTTTTGTTCTTAAGAAAATCAGCTTTGCTATTTGATCCTTCCAGTCCTCTTGAGAGGTGATCTCTGCTGTATTATACAAAGTCACTGCCTTTCTTTTTTCCTCTGCTATAGACATTGTAATAGATCCTCCATTATTGTAAGGTATCTAATTACCACAGCTTCAGAGCAAGCACATGTCAAGCTGCTTGAAAGAAAGCATTTGTTTCCAGATGGATCATTTTTTGTGCCAAGCTTTATGCTGTTCAGCCATCATAATATCAAGTATTGTCCAAATGTTGCTCTCATGGCTGTTACCCCAGCTTTCTGAATTTCATTTGTGTGGGGTGGGCTTCCTCTCTGACATCCCTTCTCTTCTAACTAGCCTTTTGATTGGACTCCTAGGTTAGTTAAACTGAAATATATGATATATGTGTGTGGGATTGCTTTGTTTGTGGGGTTGTTTTCTTTTGTTTATTTGGGTTTGGAGCCTCTTTGTGCAGTATGTGCTTTCTGCACCCTTTTTTCTTTAACCTGCTGCTCTTGCTGATGGAGGTACTCTCTGGAGGGACTGTGCTTGGGAGGAGTAGTTATTTCCTTATATTCAGGCATACAGACTCTTTAAGCTGTGTGCCTGAAATTAAAGTAAGCTAGATTTCAGTGACAAATAAATTTATTTTGAGGATGTGCTTTTGGGAGTGTGTTCTGGTTTTGTTTTTGTTTTTTGTTTTTTTTTTTTTTTTAATTTATTTCTCCAAAGCAGTTCTCAGTTACAGAGGCAACAGGTAGCTGTTGCTTCATTGGGAAGATTGTGAATAGAGCTTTTCCCAGGTACAGCTCTAAAAGAGATGAAGCTCTCGTTGGGATGAGGGTGCATTCGTTAGACAGCATTCATGTTACAGGTCCTGGGTGGTCTCTCAAGCCTGCCCACAGGGCTGTGGCTCTGCTGGGAAGGGCTGTGACCTTGTGCCCACCTGACTCTAATCTCAAATTAGCTTCTTGGGGTGTGGAGGGGTGACCCTGCCCTGGCTCCTGTGATGTGATGTGTGGATTTTTTTTTGCTTGCTGTGTGCTGTACGGTTGGGTCCCAGCCCTGAGGGTGGCACACATCCTATCTGAATGCTGGTATTCTGGGACAGCTTGTTTCTACATGAGACATGTTGCTTCAGTGTGTAGTTACCCACTGCTGCAGAGTTTTATCAGGCTGGAGAAGATCATTGTTTCTGGAAGGCTGTAAGAGCTCAGCAAACACTCAAAGTGATTGTGTTTACTTCTAGTGTGATGGACTCTTTCTGAGCAGAACTATGTTTGTCCTGGGGCAGGGGGGGGATAGCTAATGCATGCAGCCACTCACATTGCTCAGGATTTTAGTTCCGCCCCTGCCAAGGTTTCCAGAATGAGCATATAGGAGATAAAGCTCAGCTGTATCATAGAGTTTTCATAACACAGTGACAGATTGAGGCCTTAGGAAGAAAGGGCTCCTTTGCACATACATCTGTGTGGGTCTTTGTTTCAAGTGGATAAAGGATGGTGTAGGAAAGGCCAAGGAGAGGAGGTGAGTTTGTACCAAGCCCAAAGTAGTGTTAGAGGTAGCAGTGCTACAGGGCAGGCAAGGGAGATGCTGCTGTGTGCCTGCTGGGGATGCTCTGGTCTCTGGGAGTGCAGAGCTGCTCACTGACCTCTGGCCCACAGCGTGGTGGTTGTGGTGTTGCTAGGAACAAAATGCAGATGCTTTTGTGAGCTTTGGTGGAAAGAGGAGAATCTGCCTCTCTTGGCCAGACCTTGGAGAGCCCTCCCCTCTCATCCCAGTGGATGATCATCATAAATTGGTCTGATCCAAAAGAAAGCTTATTGTGGCCACTCAACACTAATTACTTTTGTGGTCAAGCAATTAATGGAAATTTATCTGATGCCTACCAAATTCTCTCTTTGTAAGAGTTGAATTAAGGGGGTGGGGCAAGCCAGGAGGCAGTAGAAAAAAGACAAAAGGAGCTACAGACCTTCAGTGTGAGTTGATTCAAGAGCAATTGCTGTAGATTTTCCTGCCAGGTAAATGCTAGATCGTGGGGTTGCACTCCTTCCTGGAGAGCATGGCATAGGTAAACTTCAAGCCAAGCATTCTTTGAGTTAGACTGTGAGTGCTTACAGCCATAAGATGGGTGTTGGCAAGTGTTCTGCCATGCCCCAGGAATAATTTGCTTGGGCATTTTCCTTCTATGTCTGTGTCTAAGTTGTTTCAGATAAGGGTGGGAAAGGGTGATCAGAATTTCTTGGTGGACTGGTGGTACACTCTTCAGGTGCTTTCCTACTGCAGCCCTGACTAGTGATGGATTTCTCTGTTAATCCTGGGTCAAGGTCAGAAGAAGCAAAGATCCCCAGTCTGTAAAGGGACTGAATTGTCTTTAGAGAGAGCTGTGCTTAAGTTTTTGTAGAGATTGTTGATGCCATTGTATGCATTTTATTAATTCTGCCATTTTCTAAGGTTGTACCCTTGTTAATGGTGCACCAAAGTCTTATTCAAAGAAAACTGCTAGAGAGCATCCATATGCACCTGTATGTGCATTATATATATTAGAATACTTTAATGGTCTCTTCTTTTGTATACCATCTATAGAAGGCTGCTATTAAAGATAAGGTCATTTGTCTTTTCCTGATATGATAAAAAAGATGTTTGCCAAATCTTCCTTCCTCACAGGGTCTTGGGTATACTTTCCTGTTTGCAGTAGTAAAGAAGTAAGTCTTTGATATTGTACCAGCCATTTAGCAAAACCAACAAAAAAGTCATGGTAGACAGCTGTCATACCTCCTACAACAGCAACTGGTTCAGTCATTTTAATAATTTATCAGAAGAATATTTAATTTTTTACCTCCTGATGTAAGGTGACTTTAACTGAATAATGAGAGGTAGTGTTTCTGAAATTACCTGCTACAAAAAATAGTAGTTGCTTGCTGCTTAGAGGAGTTGTGCTAAAAAAGGAACTTTCCCATCCCTCTGTAAAATCGTGGAATCCCTCTGTAAAGTCTTGGAATCCACTTAAAGTGTGTGTCCAAAACCTCTTTGCCCTGTTCTACATGGACAGAAAAACATGTAAAAGTAGGAATCAAGGTTACTTAGAGACTGTTGCAGTAATCCCAGAGTTATTTTTAAACTTGAAATATTTTTCAGAGTTCTGCCCCACAGTGCCTCCCCCACTTCTTCCCCCCCCCCCCCCCCATTTTACTGTGAATTAGGGCTTGGAAAATAGTAGTAAATACTTCATGTATGTCACTACTGGAAACATGTCAAGTCATTTGGAGGAGAAGCTCATGTTACTCTTGGTTTGTACAGAGCTTGTGGTTGAGTGCTCAGGTCCTGTACTTGGATCTCTGGAAGGTTTTGCCTGCTTGCAGAGGGTCTGCTGAAGGCAGAGGCATTGCTGGGCTGCAAGACCAGAGCCAAAGTGGTCAGGAGGCTTATTCATCACTGGCAAAGGGGAGAAGGCATCATGTTGTACAGTAGACAGTCTTCCTTTGGGTTTTTGGGGTTTTTTTCTGTGTTTTTTAAAAAAGTAATTAATGTTGCTCATGTAACTTACCCCATCTTAAATGGTATAGAACTGTATTTTCCCCTCCCCCTTCATGTATGTAACCCAGATGTAATTTCCTATAAATAATTGAACTGCTTCAGCAATCGTTGAGAATGAACTATACCTACTTAAAGTCTGAAGATTTTTTGAAGTCTCTTCAAACAGCATACTCTTTTTTTTTTCTTTGATTAAGTATAACAGAATGTCTCTTGCTTTTGAAAGACATTTATAGAAGACTTGTGCTTCCTTATCTTAAAATTAGTAGGGTTTTGCAGTACTCTTTTCTTTTTTGCAAATGTATTGAGGGACCTGCTTGTTTTGAGGACAGAAGAAGTGAGGTAGTAACAGAGAAACAAGAGGGTCCTTTTTTGCAAAAGTCAGAAATTCTGAAACAAGCTTTAACTGGAAAAAGAGGTTACAGAGACCTGAAGGGTAACTTCAAGAAATGTAGCTTACGTAGTGGTTGTGTCAAAGCAGGCAACTATGTTGTCACTGGTAAGGTAGTTTTATGATAGAATATCTGGCTGTAAACTGATCTTGTTAAATAAACTGTGACTGTGGGAGATCTACTTGGCTGGTCCCGCCTTGTCCGCAAAGTACAATGATGTCTTTGGAGTCTCCTTGCAATCACAGGTTCTTTTGCACCTAGCATAGGTCCCTGTTTCTTTGGGAAGATCAGAACTTTTCCTTGGGTGCTTTGAACATCTGGTGGGGGGTTGACCCCTTGATGTTTTTTGTTTTGGTTTTGAATCTTTGCTTGTTATGTCATACTTCAGTCAGTAGATGTCTTGATTTGGGGCAGTCTCTGTACCTGCTGTTTGAGAGGATAATTCCATTGTGACTGAGGCTTTGGTAGGAAACCTTTCCCAGCCTTGAACTAAATGCTGGGTCAATTAGTAAGCATTGAAAAATGAGTCATATTTGTGTACTTACTGTTTTTAATTATATGATGGCAAGAGGCCATAGATGACCTTGGGGTACATCATGTGAAGCAGCCCAAATGTCCAAAGGGTAGAGTGGGAACTGAAAATACAGGGAGAGTGTGTTGTTTCATGTTGTATTATCTGGAAACAGTAGCAGGCATCTAGCAGAGTGTTGAAAGATGAGGATTTGCATAGGAGGGAGCAATGATCTCATATATTGTGCTTAGCTCCATGTTGGGACTTTCTTGAGTTTCGGACTTCTGCTGCTACAATTCATGACATGAATTTGAGAGGAAGGTTATCATTGGCTTTGGAGTTGTGGACATGGAACCTAAACTGTAGGTTAATGTAATTCGTAATACATTAATTTGTAATAATGTAATGTTAATGGGCATGCTTCCTCATGAGGCCAGAGCTACAGCACAAAAGCAAGGATGCAAAATGAGCTGCATCATCTGTAGCAGCTCTTCTGGGTAGCATACAACTTCCCTTACAGTGTATCTCCTGAGTAATAATGGGAACAGTGATTAGCTGTGCTTAGCAGTGATGACAGTCCAGCTTTAAATAACATATGGAGCTTCCTAACTGAGGACTTACTGAGCCTGAAATAAGAGTGCTGAGAATCTAAAGCATTTTGTTCAGCACACTACAAGAGCTGGGTTTTTAAGCCTAGACTTTTGAGCAGCAAAATACTGGGACCTGAGAGAAATTAGTATCATTCTTGAAATTAAATCTTCCTTAAAAATTGGTGGCATAGGCTCCAAGTGGAGGATGGTGGTGCCCTGTGCTCCTCATCCTCACCAGAACCTATTTCAAGGGTGCCTAAGGCCATACACTACTGCCTGCCAGTGTTGGTCCCTTGGTCCCCCAGGGAAAATGCCTGCAGAGTCCTGTTCACAAGTGCCTAAGTGCTGTGGAAGGGTGCTGGGTTGCACAAGTAGATTTCTGGAGGAAGAGCCATCTTTTATTGCATTCTCTGTGCACTAAAAGCTCTTGCACATTTCCTCTGGGGTCTTTGGTTACTCCACTTCAGGAAAATGCCAGTGATTTAAATGCAAGAAGGAAAAGCCACGTTATTCAGAAAATATGTATACCTTTCAAAGTCCAGTTGTTAATCCAATTAAGGTGGACTGATGATTTAGAAAACATGGGTTTGCTGATTGCAAGTAGGTGGTCATAGTCATTGTCCCTCTTAATTGGGTTTGGGAAGCTGGTTTTCATCTTTGTTGTGAAATGAAGTTTTATTTTAAAGTCCTGAATGTCTTTACTACTTCTGCTAATTATTTTATCTAAACTGCACCTTTCTCTTTGCCACCCCCTCTTTCCCTACCAAACAATCCTGTGCATCCATTTTTTGTGTGTGGACTTGTCATGCTTACATGAAGTTGGAGGTGAAAAGCTAATTTGCTATTCAGCTAATTACTAGAACTTGCTTATTTCTCACTGAAAAAAAAATATTTTATATTATTTTTCAAGCTTATTAAAAGGCTTTCAATACTGAATTGTTCAGAATTAAATGCATAATGTAGCAAAACAAACCAAGTTTCTTTCTCTCTCCAGGGCAGAAATTTCTTTAAAATGTGAGAGAAGTTTCTACTGAAATACTGTGCAGGCTGACTCTTACAAGCAATACTGAAAGGTTTCTGTGATGACTCTTTCAGTTCTGTTCATGCCTTCAGGAAATACGCTTAGTATTGAAATAGGTTTGAAGAAGATGCAATTTTCTAGGAAGAATTATCAGATAAGGAGAGTTAGAGAGTTCTTTAAATTTGTTCTTTCTGTTCTGAGTTCCTGGAAGAAGTCACTGTGTAGTTTATTACAGTAAAACTTCTATCATAATCTATGGTCAGTTGGGCAAATTCTCATAATTCCTCTAGCTGCCTTCCAGGCACAAGGAGATTTTGGGGAGCCCTGTTCTCCTACCAGCTTCCCGAACTCAGCAGAATAGTTTTTTAAAAAACTTGAATTCTTGGGCATATCTAGAAAAGTAATTCTGGGTGATAGCTTCTGTAACATAGTATAAAAAATGTGCAGATGAGCAAACACACAAACATGGTGTGAGAGGAGAATTAATGATTTTGAAGAAATCCAAGCTGACAACCACACTCAGGGTAGGCAATATTTGGTGGTCCATAGGAGAGTCCAGGAGGCAAAGACCCAAACATTCCTCTGCTCTGGGCCCTGTATGGGCTAGGGTTTTGTCTGTTACAGTGAAATTATGGCTGGGGGAAGGGAGATGCTTGGGAAGACTTCCAAGACTTGTGTCTTGGAGGAAGTCCCTGTGTTCCAGCTGCCCAGAGCCGCAGATCATGGGAGCCTCAGTACTGCATCCCTGATGCTGACAAGGACATAAATTTTGCTGTGCAGCTGTAGATTCCCAGGAGGAGATGGATTCACAAAATGCCATCTGCTGGTATTGTGGAAACAGTAAAATTTTCTATGCTTTTCTTTTTTAATATGGCCTGAAATAATGAGCCATTTCATAAAATAAATCTTTTTCTCTGCTCTTTATCTCCAAAAGAGAGAAAGGGTGCATTATTTTAAAACAAACTTTTAACTATTGTGCAGCTTTTTCTTTTAGGGTTGTTTCTTCAGGTTTGTTTTGTTTGTTTGTGGGTTTTGCTTGTTTTTGTTTTGTCTTTTGTTTGATTCTTTGCTTGTTTGTTTTTTAATTAAAAAAAATAAACTTGACAGTTCTTATAGTGTAGAATCAAAATGTTAGGAGTTGGAAGGGACCTTAAAGATCGTCTAGTCCCATGGGCTGGGACACTTTTCACTAGGCAATTGGATTGAGTTGCTCAAGGCGTTGCTGAGCATGGTCTTGAACACTGGCATACTTGTATACTGGCATCCAGCAGCTTTCACAAACTCTGTACATCCTCAAGCCCTCTCCTTCCACCTTCTGTGACTTATTATTTTCACCACAGCATTTGCTGTGGCATGGAACAACTCAATATCATGGTGCTCTGTAGAAACCCTGTAGTTATTTAGACTGTGGGTGGGTATACACTTTTTCATCCCACTTCCATGTGAGCCTTGAGTTGGACAAAGAATGAGGTTTCAGTCCATCTGGCTTTGCCCTGATGGTATGCAGACCCTCTTGGGACAGTCCTGCTGATAGCAGGAGGCTGGGAACTAGGGATGCATGGGTTGGGTGTAGAGCCAGCAAGATTTCAGGCTGCACTGCTTGCTCTGTGAGTGAGGTGAGCCTGAATGATGGAGGTGGCTAGGCACCACTCTAGACTAGATGCTATGGCATCTAGTCTAGAGGCTTCCTCTCCCTGTAGAATACTTGTTACACTATAAGTCTCATAAATACTGTTGTCTTTAGCAAAGTTGTTTGATTTGTTGGGTTTTTTTATCCTTTCTCTCAGTTAACTAAACATTCCCTGCCAGTTACTCATTAAGATGGGCCACACCTTTTGCTTGCTGACTGAGTCTCAGGGAACAAGAGGTACTAGCCCTGAATACATGTAGCTTTTCTGGCTTGCCTCCAGGTTGGCTTATTTTCCCTTTGTATTGTGAGACCCTTTGGACTGTGCTTCAGGAGGATCTGCTATTCTTCCCACACTGTTGTGCTCTGCAATGGCTTTTTTTTTTTTTGCTTAAAACTCTTGCAGTGAAGATAAGTTCCTGAAAAAGAGCTGATGAACCTGTTCTCTCTCTGGGTCTGTTGGCACTGAAGAGTGCTGGAAAGCATCAGTGTGGTTAAAATGTGCAGTAGTGAATAGAAGCAGCAAGCTGACTTGCTTTGTCCCCTAATCTCACACTGCTTCCTTTCCCTATGATGTCAGAAATACCCTACCCTGCACACTGCTTTCCTATGGAGGTGCCTAACTCTGCTTGCTGCTTCTACCCACCTCAGCATACCCTGCAGCTGGGTACCCTAGAGCAGTTACAAAGATGGAAATATAGTATTAATTCCTTACTGTTCAAATGCAGCTAAATAATTTTGTATTTGAGCATTTACTAAAAGGAACAAAAAGCTTACTTGAAGATCTTAGGTTAATTGCTTTTCAGTTTCATTTAACTTGAAGTCTTTTTAAAAACTATCAGGTAGAAATGTGGATCCCTGCATGCAGCAGTCTGCCTGTGTAATAGTTAAAAAAAACCACAACAAACCACCATAAAACCACACAAGCAGAAACCAGCACTGAACCCCACCTTGTGAGCTTTTGCAGAGCTCTTTAAGTGTAGTCTCTAGCTGTCACTGTCTGAGAGCAGTTGGAGAAGCATCAGCCAGGGTATGCCATGCTGCAGTTAGTGTATCTGGCGTCAGTCCACGCAACAGCCAAAAAAGGCAGCGCTCCTTGCTGCTTCTTTCCTTCTCATCCGGTGTCCTGGCACTCAAGTTTGTGTGGCTGGACAGTGAACTAGTTGAGGGGAAACTGATCCTCTTCAACCTTTCTCTTTATTTGTTGCTGTTGAATTAACTTCCAGTCAATTGATTCTTTGCTCTGGTTTTCAGTGCAGGGTGCGAGCCTGGTTTGCTGCACAAGCAGTAGCATCAGCCCAAGAGAGGGGAGGAGGTGGGAGGGGGATGTGATCTTGGGCCATCCCTCCTTGTAGGTCCTTGAACTTAAAGAGTGGTGGCACCTGCAGCAGTTGTGCTTGCTCTGTGTGTCCATGCATATGTGCTTGTACCTGGGCTGTGTATGGGTGATGTGTTCTTACTGAGGGTGTGTTTAGGATGCTGGTGCTGAAGTGAGATCCAAACAGTGAAGCCAAAGCAGGCCGAAGAGAGTATGGAGACAGGAGCCCTGTGTGTGAACACGCATAAGGGGATATTTGTTGGAAAAGTTTAGATGTGAGCTAGTTTGGATGTGAAGTTTAAAAGTTACAGAAACATGGTACTGTCTTTCAGCACACCTTGAAGCCTTTTTAAAGATTGTTACCAGTTCTGACAGTTTTAACCAGCTCACGTTTGGGAAAGGATTACTGCACTTAGCTGCCAGCAGCCCCCTTCCAGCCTTCCAGAGGCCTCTCCCAGTACATGAAGGTCACCAGTGACCAAGAGTAAATCTCTCATAAATCTCATCACCTATGATGACATATCTGTTCTAGTGAACAAAAGCAGAACATTATTTGGGATTTAGTGTGTATTTTGCAAGGATGCTGCCACAGCCTGCTGCAGTGTCCTTGCCAAGCTGGGGACGTGGCAGGGAGGTGGAGAATTGACTGGACCATGGGCATGAGGTGATCCCTAGTGGCTTGGGAGCTGCTGGGCAGATGGCTGCCAGTGGCATTGTCCAGGTGTTGTTGGTAATGGGGTTGACACAGTTCAGCACCTTACTAACAGCTTCCATCACAGGCAAGAGCACATTGTCAGTGACACCAAACTGGGAGAGGAAGAAGCGATTCATGTGTTGAAGGGCAGGGCTGTCATCAAACCAACAACCTGGAGTATGAGCTGACCAGCAGTGCCTACTTCTGCAAAGGAAGTACACCTGGGACACAATAACTCTGTGCAACAGGATGGGCTGGACTAGACAGCAGATCTGCAGAAAAGAGCTGAAGGTCCTGGTGGACAGGCTGAACATGGATCAGCCAGTGTTTCTGTGAAATTAACATGTGTTCTAGAGACCTTAAGAAAGGACAGATTAATAATGCTTGGGAACTTTATAATCCATGTGAACTGAATGATTCATGAATTTGTGGAGGCAAGGTGTGTGATCATGAGAGGTTTGCTTGCCCTGGGGAAGGCAAGTGGATATGAAGTGTAAAGACTGCATGCATTTTTGTTATTTAATGGCTTCTGGTAACGTTTTAGCTGAAGGTCTGCTCTGGTGATTTCTTTCTCCATACTGAGAGTAGAAACATTTGCAGCTTTTTTCTTTTTGCTTTCTGAAGTGCCCTGTAAGCAAGATGGGTAAATAAGCAGTGGCATCCTGTTTGTGGATATGAAATATGTCCTGTTAGATAAAACACAGCGATTGCTTCAGAGTGAGAAGAATATATTTTAGGCAGGAAAGAATGAAGGAATTGCCTTTTTTCCATTACAGGAGAGTATAAATGCAGTGGGTGGAAAGCAGTGACTTTTTTTGTTACTGTGGCTGGATATGAGGTTATAGTATTTAACATGTCCTGGTACTTCTTTTAATGAAGTTCCTTGCGACTGTTTTTGTTTTCCAGCTCCTTGCAAGTGTTCATTGATAGCACAGCGGGCAGAGCTCTGTACGCTGATGAAGAACTACCAGCAAGCTCTTCACGACGCGGACATCCTGTGCCGGAGCAAACCCCACTGGCCTGCGGTACGGTGCTTGCCCTTTGTAAAGACCAAAATGAAAACTGCTTCTTCTCGGAGTTCTCTCTGTGTTGGGCATGGTGTTGAAAGAGCATCGTGGCATCAACAGGGCCAAAAACGTCTTAAGTTCTTCAAAGAATAAGTCTGGAAGCTCCTCAGAATCTCCCCGGCTGGTGGGATTTTGGTGGTGGGCAGCTGGTGGTGTGGTTTTGGTCATGGTGCCTATTATCTGTAACAGCTTGTGCTGCAGCTTGGCAGGAGAATCAGTCTATAAGGCTCCATCAGCCCAGGATGGCCCTGCAGGTCCCTCTGGGATGGATGTGTGTCCAGGAAATGGGTGACTATGACAGCCTGCTGGCCAGTGTGTTTTGCTGAGAAGCCACCTGCGCTGTATTTCAGGGATTATTTTCTTTCCCTCTTCAATCCTAAGATTTCATGTCTGTGCTGTCTATCTGTGTCATGGTGTTTCATAGAGGGGTTGGGATTTTTTTCATAACCAAAGCATGTGCTACAAGGAGCAGTGGGCAGTTTGAAGCAAGTATCAGAAATGATGTTAGGAGGGAGAAATGGAAGAAGCACGTGGTGCCCCTCACTACTACTGGTTGCTTGAGGCTGGACTGAGTGTCCAACAGTTCACCCCACCTAGGATTACATCTGCAGTCAGTCTCTCTCCTGTCAGCAGCAAAACTGCAGCACAGGTTTGAGCAGTGGGGAGAGCATAGCGTGGGGAATTGGGGAAGGATTTTAGGCAGAAATTGTCTTCCTGTGGAGACTAAGGAGCCTCCTGCCTGAGCAGGCAGGACTATGCATCTAGTGCTCCATTCCCAGTCAGGGCTAATACAGAGCAGGCAGAGAGGTGCTGTCTGAAACACCAAGTCTCTGGCAAGTTAGGTGATTTTCTCTGAAGGCTATCTGTGCTGTCACCCATTAAAACCTTTCATGTTGCAAGGCAGTTCATAATCTTCCCTTGCATCCAGTTTGCTTCTCTGTCTTGGATAATTTCTCATCAAGTCAGGAATCCCATCTTGGTTGATGCTGGCTGGGTTTCTGTGCAGAGGGAGAAAAATTAATAATGTACATTCAGATATTTTTTTGAAGTGTCTTCTGTTTGCCTGAATCCATGGAAATGTGATGTGTGTCAGTCGTAGGCGGATAAAGGTTTCATTAATCACATCTCTGAAGAAGTAATTGAAAATGAAATTTGTCATCATGGCGTAACCAGCAGTGTCTCAGACATACTTCACTTGTGCTTTCATGTTTGTGAGGACATCAACAGAAGCTGTGCTGACCCAGAATCCATGTTCTCCAGGAGTTCTGGGCATCTGCTTTGTTTTGTGTATTGCAGCATCTCATCCAGTAGCAGAGATTAGCTCAAACATGAGCTGTGTAGTTAAAAAAACCAAACCTAACATAAAATTAAACTTAATTCTGGCAGTAGCTCCTAGGATGCAAGTGTTCACCTACCAGTATCTTTTGGCTTATTGGTAACAGATGTAGTGGCTTGCTGAGTTACTGGTGAAACTCCTTGGTGTGCAGTAGTCATTCGAGCTATAGATAAGTTGGTTCTTTCTCAGTTGCTATGAAAACCAAGACTCTGTAGGGCAGGGAGAGTTTTCCAGTTGTGTTTTTATTTAGAGGCAGACAGAACTGCCCTCCTGTCTGCTACTCATGGTCCTGCTTGCATCTCCCTTTCAGTCTGATGCTTGTCAGGGATATATGAAAATAGGAAAGGGAAAGGTGGCAGTGGTAGTCTCTGAAGTATAGGGGCCTCTGGTTCCTGGGCCTAACTTCTGGGGTTGGATCTTTAGGTACTTTGTGGACAGCCCACCTCAGTCCTCCCTTGCAGGTCAAATAAGGCCATTGCTCTTACAGCCTTGAAGGACAAGTCCAAACAAGCTTGTAGGCTCCCCAGTGCAGTGCAGTAATGCTGGCAGTGATGGCAGGCGTGTAAAAGGTTATATGGAGGCTGTGCAGGCATCCAGGCAAGAAGGTCAGGGTCAGGCCTCACAGTATCTTTTCTTACTGCATTGAGGAAAAGAAAAATGTATCTCTCCTGGAGAGAATTGATGTTTACAGGTCACCAAATGATAATTGGTAAATTCTTGTACAGGTCACCAAATGATAATTGTGTTAATTAACCTGGCCTATGCAGTGCTTGCTGCTTGCTTTTGTCATAAGCTTCCTTCTTCCAATTCCAGTGGGATGGTAAAGATCTTAACAGGTCTCAGCTTGGACAGCAGTATTGAAAGAATGAGGGAGTTACCTGCTGAGGAAGATTGTGTGATACTGGATCTTTCAACATTATTATGAAGCAAGAAAAGTGGATCTGCTCATCTAGGCAGTCTCTTAGATGCATGAAGCTGTGCTTTCAGTACAGCCCAGAGATGTTCACATGGGTCAGGGGTGGACTTGTAGAGCACACTTCTGTCTAATAAGCAAGGGGGAAATGTTTAAATGCACACTTCGTTTCTTTTCATTGAAAAGGAAGTAATTTCTGAAGTCAAATTAGAACTGTAGTTTGATACTTGCAGGTAAGTTCAGAGGTGAAGCATTCCACTCTTGGTACTAGTAACAAGTAAAGTAGGATTTGTTCCCAAGCTGGCTACCGTAGCTGTTGGCCATGGATGTGTTACTCCAGAACACATGGGAGAGGTAGGGTGGGCTAAAATGCTTCAGGTTAAGCATTGATACATTGCCCTAAATTCATGATGGTTTTGGGCCAAATTAGACAGGTGAAAAATTCTCTCTGTCCTAGTAAAACATTCAGGAGAACTGACTCTCATGAAGTCTCTCAGTTGACACTGCCAGTCTGCCCTGTGCCACTGCCTTTTCTTTGCAGATGTCTTACTTTTTAAGTTTGTCCTGGTATGTGAAAGTGTTCTCTGGTGTATCCAAGCACAGTAGGATGTGTAGTAGACTTTGCCCCTGGGGGGAAAAACACCCCTCCTTATTCTCAGCTCTTCTCTCGGGAAATGAGCAACGCCTTTGGCAAGGGATGATGCAGCAGAGGGTTCCTGGGGAATCTTTTTTCACCAGAAGGTACTGAATTTCTTTCAGTCACACATGTCAAAGAGGTTGTTACCTGAAAAGCATCTTGTTCTTCACCTGCAGAATGACTTGGACTTTCAGGTTTGTTTTCAGGTGTATTGCTGCTACTTCAGAAATGATCTCTAGATTTGTACGTTTCCTTTGTGTGAACAGGGCCATTATGTGAAAGCAAAAGCTCTTTCTGGATTGGAAAGGACTGAGGAAGCATTGAAGGAATTTCTTTATTGTGTTGCCTTAAATCCTGAATGGAGCTCAATGAAGAAAGAAGCCCAAAAGGTATAAAATGTATTTACCAACTATTTGGCCATTGTGCTGCTTTTAATCCCACAACCAAGTAAAATTCATGGTATTTCAGGTGATAGTAAACACCCAAAGGATAGTTTGATTCAGGAGGTTATCCAATAAACCTTTTTAGCATCATGCTTTGTGAGGCACCTCTTGGTTTTGGTTGATGCCTCAGCTGGAGGGATTATATATTTGTGAATTCCACTGCGTAGGCTTGAGGCTGCTAATTTTAGGACCCACCAAAAAATGACTTTTATGTGGGAAGTGGCAGAGGATTGAGGAGAGGAAGCTGCGTGCTGCCCTGTGTTGGAAAAATCCTGCAGTCTTTGTAGCATTTTGTTCCTTATGGGAAGTCAGACACATTAAGTGCTAACAGCCCATCATCAGGTTCTCTGGAACCATCCACACAGGCAGCTTTTTATAAAAATGAGATGAGGATTTGGCAAGATGCTTGGTGTGGACTGGTGAGAAGAGGAGCAGGCTTTAAGCTGGGGGTTAAATCTGCTTGAGGATGGAGGAGATGGATGAAGAACACAAGGAATGTTTAAACACATCTTTGTTAACTGGCTTTGATGGGAAAGCATGATCTGAAGAGTTCTGGAGGCAGGGTCAAAATGGAGATGGGTAGGATCAGGAGGAGCATGCAACAAACTGTTGCCCTTGTTGCTGTTGGGGAGCAGGATCCTTTGGTAAGGGAGATGGGCACCAGAAGAGCACCTTGGAATGTGACTGTGGTTGTGGTGGGCACTGCCATCCAGGTTTCCCATGGGCATTGGGGAATGTCTTGGATGTTGCAAGCTTCTTGGCATCTAGAAACAGTGAAGTTTGTGGCTCTGTGTTCACATAAACATAAACATCTATGTTGTAATTATTACCTTTTCTTTTTTTTTTTTTCTCTAATTGACTAGATAATGTGTGAGATGTTTTTCCCAGCCTTTGAAAATGTGCATGATAGTCTAACAGCACCTTTCTCTAGTCGAACATCCCATACAAGATTGAAACCTGCATTTCTGAGTAGCATAAACACACAGTCAGCTGTGGAAGATAACTCTGTTGCTGGGTCCTCAAAGGTAACGCAAAAAGTGTTCAACATAAAAATACCAAAAATAGTCTATGGATCTTTCTGATTTATGTGCCATTGTCTTTGTCTGCACCTGAGTAGGCACTTACTTTAATGATAAGCCTGTTCTCTCCATTGCTGTTGGATCTCTTATTGGGATGTACTTCCTCAAAAAAATAAGAGTGAACCTTTTTCTTCAGAAAACAATGTGATGCCTTCATGTGGGGGTCAGTTGTGTTAGTGGTTTTTTCTACTGAAGATTTTAGTATGACAGGAACATAATTTCCTGAGACAGGAGCTGTAGGGAGAGATATGGCCTTACTTCATGCAATTGGGAAGTGACCTTTGATACAGACCTTTCTCCATTGCTAGGCTCCTTGTGGGAACATTGATCTATTGCTGATAAAATTAATAGATAAAAGCAAACCAAAATTGTCTCATGCTGTATATAACTTCTTCTTTTTCTAGGATACTATGTTCAGGTTAACAAAAACCCCGTCCCAAGAGTCTGATGTATTCAGAAGCACTGATTCTTCTGTTACCCATCATGTTCTGGATCTCTACTTTGATGACAACAAGAAGTCTTTGGGAGCTATTCTCTCCAGTTTACCTGGGGTTGGCTTAAAAAGAAAGCTGTCCAGTGATATGAGGGATTTGCAGAGTTTGGATGTCCCCAATAAGATTCTTAAAAAAGGTTTGTGTTATGGCTTAGAAAAGTGATTTCTCTTGCACATACTGAAAAACTGTAAACTTTTTACTCCTCCCTTTTTATAGGGGTCAATAAAACATTCCCTACAGGAATTGGGGTAATATTTTGTTCTCTGGTGTATCTGTTTCTGCTCTAACAACCTATTTAACTTATTCCGGAGCAGTTTAAGTTCACTGTCTGAAAACTGTATTTTGCTTTCTCAAATGGGCCATTTCCAGTGTAATATGTGTGTAATCCACTTTCACTTAGTCTTCATGTTGGTGGTGCCATTTCCATTTTCTAGGTCTCAGCTATAGCTGAACTTCATTGTCTTTCTATATGATTGAATGATGAAGTAAGCCCAGAAACTAATCTTTAACTGGCATTAGAAGTGGTCACATGCAACTTTACATGAAATATTCCAAGCAAACAAAGAAGCCTTTTCAAGGGTACTAAGCCCCCACCCCCCAGTTTTCTGTTACTTGATAGCTTGCTTACAATTTGCTTCTTGCTTGTTATGCTTCTCAAGCTTCTAACAAAGACCTCCAGAGTGGCTTTAAATGCTGAAGGCAATACTTTACTGAGCAGTGTAATAATTGGTTAACATAGACTTTGAAAATGTTGCTGTGCTGGTGTGAAATTTTTCCCCTAAAGAAAAAAAAAAAAAAACAACCCACACCTCCAGGAGTTTGACTTGTTCCTTGCAAGTCTTCTAGTACAGCTGTCTGTCTTTGACCTCTACAAAAGATACATATATATGGCCAGTTTCTGATCATGTTGCTATGGAGGAAAAAAACCCCTGTACTTGCCTGTGAACTGCAGACTCAGTAAATAGATTGTGAAATCTGACCCACCTGTATCTTCACAGGGAAGGCCAGAGATTGTGTTTTACCCATAAGCACTAATTTCTGGTGTGTTCTAGGTCCCAGTGCCATGTTACTATTTGCAGAATTAACTCAGCCAGGTTCTTGCAATTACTAAATGCTAACATGTGAGATGTAGGTTAAAGATAGCACTGTTTTTCTTTGTAGGCCACACACCACCTATCCTGTCTGTGCTGGAGATAAACCAGATGCTGAGCATAAGTTACTCTTTAACAAAGCATCCTAGTATTTTAACTTAACAGAAAAAACAGGGCTTTTAAATGATGAAGAATTTGGTTAATAAAAACCATGTGGAGGCAGCAGTCACAGCTCTTTTGCAACTCATCACAAAGATGAAAATTGTAAAAGAAGTTCCAGGATTTGCTTGTGTAAATGTCAACAGAAGCTGGAGCTGATAGCTTTTGAGCCTAAATAATGCTGCTGTGAAGTCTGAAGTGCATACCCTTAAAGTGAGTTTAACCCAGAGATATAAACCACCCCCAAAAATCAATCTGGGTAGAATTTTAAGTGAAGTGTTTTGCCTCTCTGTTTGCATATTGTTGAGCTAGTAAAAGCTGTGTTAGCTAATGTAGCTCCAGTAGTCCTTTTAACTTTTAAGCTGTCTGAAATTTGGGATTTCTAGAACAGCCTAGTCTAGAAAAATGTAAGCCTTTTTATATTTGTAAGAAAAAATACCCCTGCTGAGAAATCTATAATAAGCAGTGATGAAATATTTTGACTGTGTGTAAACAAATTAAATTCTGGACCTAATGTACTTAAAAACATCTGGCCTGGCTGATGTGAGGGTGGTGGTGGAAAGCAATAGCAGAATATTTTAAAAACTAGCCTAGAAAAACCCACAAAACAATCATTTTTGGAGAAGCAAATAATGGGTATTCAGCTCTAAAGTGTATTCTCTGGCCACAGACGTCATCCTCTGCTCTCCAAAAGATCTCCTGCCAAAAAATTTAAAACTTAGATGGGAGGTATGTTTGTTAGAAACAAAACTTCAGAAAAGAAAAGACACAAATCAGGTTTTTTATGGAAGAGTTAACAGTGCAAAGAGCATTGGAAAATGCAGTCATGCTTTTGACTTTACTAAGATAATCTTCTTGACTACTTAGATGGAGATGTTTTACCTGAAAACACCACTGACACTTCAAATGAAATACCGACAACTCTGGTGGATGCGTCGGACTTTGAGTGTTCCCTCTGCATGAGGTATGACTGTGTTGACCTGGCGTTAACATAACAAAGCCTCTCTAGCTTCTGAAAAAAGTTACCATGGTGTAAGAAGAGAAACCTGCCAGAGAATGTCAAAGTCATTATTCTGTTCCTTTTTGCTGAACCTTACATCTGGTGGATCTTTACAGATGTGTTTTTTTTCCATTATGTATGCAGTTCTCCATTGTTTACCACTTGTAAAAAGGAAAACCTTTTTTGTATCGTTGGGTAATGCCTGTCACCTGTGCTTTATACAAAAGCAGGAAAGAAAGAGTTAGGACTCTTTCCTCTCCACACATTGGGAATTGTTTTTGTTGCCAGCTTAGCTTTCTGTTCGATGTTTTCATGTTAAGGTTGTTCTTCGAACCTGTTACCACACCCTGTGGACACACCTTTTGCCTCAAATGCCTTGAGCGTTGCCTTGACCATAATCCACTCTGCCCACTCTGCAAGGAAAAGCTGTCAGAAGTAAGTATGTCCTTGCCCCAATTGAACTGCACAAACTTCTGTTCTTCTGAAAACATCTATGTGGAGATTTTCTATGCTCTACTTGTGAGTTGCATCCAAAGCAGTGTGGCCAGCAGGGTGGGGGACGGGATCTGTCCTTCTACTCCTCTCTGGTGAGACCCACCTGGAATGTTGCACCCAGCTCTGGGTCCCCAGCACAGGGGTGCAGCAAGTCCAGAGAAGGGCCATGAATATGGTCTGGGGCTGGAGCACCTCTCCTGTGAAGAAAGGCTGAGAGTTGTGGTTGTTCAGCCTGGTAAGGAGAAGGCTCTGGGAAGACCTGCTCTTGGCCTTACAGTACCTCAAGAGGGTTTATAAAAAGATAGGAACAGGCATTTTAGTAGAGGGCCAATGCTTTTAAAGTGAAAGAGAGTTGATTTAAAGAGATTAGATGTAAGTAAGAAATTTTTTACCAGGAGGATGATGAAACACTGGAAGAGGTTGCCCAGGGAGTTGGCAGATTGTCCATTGCTGGAAACATTACAGGTCACGTTGGATGGGGGGCTCTGAGCAATCTGATCCGTTTGAAAGTGTCCCTGCTCACTGAAGGAGTTGGATTAGATGACATTTAAAGAACCTTTCCAACCCAAACTTCTATGATTCCTTGAAAACAGAACAAGACAGTACCGACAACATCAAGCTGTGCACAGACCTCATTTACTCAAGGGTGTATTTGGCATTCATTGGAATACAGGTGGTTTAGCTGGTTCTTAAAAAAATGGAGGCTTCTGGTATCACATCAGGCTCATGCCTGGGGAACCCTTCCATAGCCATGTTCATACCAAATTTCCAGTTTGTGTGGAAACTGGTACATGAGGAATGGTTGCCCCTTGGTCAACACTTACTAGCAGCAGACATAAGGTATCCCATACATAGTGCTTCTTGCCAGTAAGCTGACAGCTGTAGATGAAAAAGATGCTTGTATCTTTGCAAAAGTGAGGATGGACTGCCTTTTCTTCCTGCTAGTACAACTTTTCCAAAAAAAGGGGATGGGGTTAAAAGGACAGTGGCGTGAACCACATAGGCTGAAGTGGAAGCTTTGGTGCCTGGAAGCTTAAAAGGGTAAGGAATCTGTACAGTCCTAGCTAATGTGCACTTGGGCCTCAGGGAAGAATGGGCTTGGGAGGAAGAGATGTTACTTGTTTTCTTGTTACCAGACTTAAGAGTTGACTGTTCCTCGTAGTTTCTGGCAAGCAGAACTTACAAGAAGACCGTCCTTACAGAAGAGCTGATCGTCCGTTACTTGCCAGAGGAATTATCTGAAAGGAAGAAGGTTTATGATGAAGAAATGAAGGAATTGTCAAAGTAGGCTCTCTTTATACTACTGACAGCTGTTACAAAAATGTATTCTTCAGTCTAAATTACTGAAGAAGATTAATTTGCTTATGAAAATGCACCAAAGGAATGAATTTGTAAATGAACCCGCCAGATGTTTTGTATTTTTGATGTGTATAATGCAGATAAACAAGTTACAATGTGCTTGGATGGTGGAGAGGCAAAACAATATTCTTAAAATAAAGATAATTGCTCTTTCCTATGAAACAACATATAACTTTAGAAGTCACAGTGGGGGTTTTCTGGGAGTAGAATTCAAATTATCAATGGGTTATACTTCAGGTCAGGAAAAGTTCAAGGATCCAGTTTTGTCAGTGACTTGCGGATGTTGTGCTATAACTCAGCTAAAAAGTAAAACAAAACATGCAGTTAATCCTGAAAAAAATTAAGTGGATTAATGGCTTTGAAATCAAAGGGGTTTACTGAGTTTGGGGATTCTCTGCCATCTTGCTTTGAACATGACTGGGTCCTAAGTACTTTATTACTGTGAAAAGTTGTCACCAAAATCTTGCCATGTGTATAAGATGTATCACTGTGCATGTTTTTGGGAAATTGGCTATTTCTTGACTTTTTTCCTTTATGGAAGTAGGTTAGAGGGATTGTTTACTTAATGTATTAAGGAAAAGAGTCCTGAAATATTGTTTGTCTTGTGAAAATGGCAAACCTCAAAGAGATAGGCATTTACAAAAATTGAGTCTAAGGAAGCCATTTGTCTTCTCTTAAGGATATATGCTGAATATAGCAGCATCCAGAAAAGTGATTTTTTTTTTAACAATTTTCTTACAGTTTGAATAAAGATGTTCCCATCTTCGTATGTACCATGGCCTTTCCTACCATCCCTTGTCCACTCCATGTCTTTGAACCTCGCTATCGCCTAATGATAAGAAGATGCATGGAAACTGGTACCAAGCAGTTTGGCATGTGCTTAGCTGATGAATTAAAAGGGTAAGGAGATGAGCTGAGAATGTCCTGTTGTTGCAGAGGCTGCTGTGAGCTAATGGAATACTGCAGCACAGTATACTTGTCTCCCCAAACCACTGTGGTTCCTTCCAGTCCTGTATGAACCAATATTAAAGTTGCTTGCTTCTTAGTTTTGAACTTTAAACATTCCTTTTTACACAAAGAAGTAATTTTATTACTCTCCTGTTGGTTAATAGCAAGAATGCAACTCATCCTGTTACTACAGGCTCCAAAAATAGCATTTAATTGGCTGCGTGTTTGGAAAGCTTGCTGGCCTGTTTGTTCCAGTGAAAACTGACTGTCTGGGTAAGGTTCCCCCTCTGTCTACTCAGTTTAAAAAAAGGCAAAACAAAAATAAGACAAAACATTCAGACCTCCCATAGCTTTCTTGAAAGAGTGGTATCATTTTAATGAGACAAAGTATACACTTGGCTGAGAAGTTTGTTTTGCTGCTGGATGTTGAATTTGAATGTTTGTCTTTACTGCTGTGTTGCAATGTCTAAACTATCTGCAGTGAGTGGGTTACATTGTCTTTCTATATGATCATACCTTTCATTCATTTTTGTGAATTCTGACACTGATGTGTTCTAGCTCCCTATGAAGAGACTGACTAGATTGAAGGTCCCTTACAAAACAAAACTATCCTCTGATTTTACTAAAGCCTTCAAGTTTAAATGTTTACAGATAATGGGGTTTTGAGACCGTGCTCATGGGAGAAGCATGAGGTGATCTTGAGAGGTTTGCCTTATGAGATGCAATAGTTGCTGACTTCAGAAGCTACATTGGCAGGCTGTAGAATGGATCATGAACATGGGAATTTTTAAGAACACATTAGACAGGCATCCTCAGGAACAGCATTTTTGTATGTGATCATCACTGGAGCTGAGAAGGGGTCAGTCATTACTGAGGCGTGGCAGCCTTTCCTTGTCCACTCCATGCTTCTTGGGGGGAGGGAAATTTTATTTTTCTCCCAGACTGGACAGTAAGGTAGCTGTAAGAGTACAGGAGATGCTGCAGCTTCCAGTTAGCCATGGCTGTGCTGCAATGCCATTTGGCATGCTCTCAGTACTGCACTCAGTGGAGTTCAGACTCCAGCAGCAGCTGATGTTCCACAGGCCCTTTCAGGTCTATTACCAATTTCCTGGAAGCGAATACTTGGGAGAGTGAGGACAGAATTACCCTAGGACTTTGGTGATAACTCTCCTTACATCCCCGCAGGCTTGTGGAAGAGCCAAATTTATTTGGAATCAGGTATAATAATACAGAGAGCCATGGCATTACAATCCCCAAAACACAATAATTGGTTTGTTAAATAGCATCATGAAGGGTATTTTAAAATGAACAGTATGGTTAGATTTCTAAGTCATGTCTGTTTTGAGTTACTGAAATAATTAAACTTTTTGAGCATGATGACTTAAATAAACCACTGAAGTGCAGGAAACCTTAATCTGCAGACACCTGCCAGGCTGTTCCAGCTTCTTACACAAGTAAAGAAGTTCTTCTGTTTATTCAAAATTGCGAAATCAACTTGGGAATACAAGAAGCGGGGAAACTTGTTTTGCCTCATCTGCTGAGACATGAATACATACCTCCCTTTAAAAACACAGTGACAGAGCATGTTTAGTTCATTACCTTCCTCTGGTTTACGTCTCCATTTTAACTTATAATTGGTAAAAGAATATAAGCTCTTAATGTTGTCAGCACATTTTATGCCTGTCTCCAGGTGCTTTCTTGTCTCTCTGATTCAGGTCCCCGTCTACCCAAAAGTAACTCCTCTAAGGACAAAAAAGACAAAATCATCACTTCTGTATTAATTTCAAAATCCAGTATGAATGTCACTAAAATCCTTAATTAAAAACAATAGTTATGTAGCTGTTTAAATAGTGTATAGTGTAATATTGCTGTAACAAACTAACAGACTTGCTTTTATTAATCAGTTCTGTTGGTAGAGCACCAGGACTTAGCTGTGTGCAGCTCTGCTCCTCCTGCTCTTCCTGATTTTTTCCTGTACACTGGCTGGGAGAGAACAGTTGTTCCCCACCCCTCCCAAACCCATGATTTCTGATAGACCAGAAACAGGAGTCATTTCTTCATCACTCCATTGTAAGAAATGACCAAGCCCTAGTAAAACAAGCATTTCCATGATGAAGAATTTATCAGACCCTGTGGTTTGGTATCTTGAGATTGAGACTACATACACTGCTTTCTCCTGCTTAACAGTAGGCTGAGTTGTAGATGTGCAAATGTATTGTGGTGAAGAGTCATTGTGCAATCAGCCTCTCTAGTGAAATCACTGCACCACAAAGGTAGAGTTAGGTAAGCTTGATAAAGTAAAAGTTAATTTCGTGCCTGTTTCCAGGGTGTGATTAAAACACACTACTACTTTAAATATAGTGGATGGAAAAGTGTTTTTTGAAGAGGGTATTTTGAGTTTGATTTGCCTTTTTTTTTAAAGGAAACAAATGCAAGAAAAGACTTGTTATATGGAAAACTTTTTTCTTCTAAAGCCTGTAGTCTTCTGCTTACACCTTGGAGTAGGGGGATAGCCCTCACAGCCATGCATTTGTTCCTCACTTTCTGTACTTTCCTCACGGTATCTTTACCCATCTTGTTTTCTTTGCAAACCAGATGAATTTGCCACCAGCAGCTGGAAATTCCCAGCATGAAACATGCTTCATTTAGTTTCCTGTCCCTTTCCAGCCCTCTCACCCCATAAACCTGCCCTGAAAATGCTGCTGCCCAGGTCCTCTGAGGGAAGGCAGAAAGGGTGGGGGTTGTGTGGCTTATGTGAATAAGCAGAAATGTATTGTCACCAAAGCAGAATCCTCTTTCAACTAAGAAATGGTGAATTAGGCCCAGTATTTGTCCTGATGTCTATAAACACTTGTTGATGACTTCCACTTTTATGCCCTTCTGTCATTTCAGATTTGCAGATCATGGCTGTATATTAGAGATCAGGGACGTAAAGTTTTTTCCTGATGGACGCTCAGTTGTTGATACAGTTGGTGTCCGTCGTTTTAGGGTCTTAAGCCATGGCCAGCGAGATGGATATAACACAGCAAACATCGAGTATCTTGAAGATAAAAAGGTGATCTATGGTGCAAAGTTATTCATACCCATGTATTGCTGGATTCACTTAAATAGCCTTTCCTTGTTGCATTTCAAGCTAGCTGTGCATTATTTTTAAGCCAATATCATTACAAATTCACTAAAGCTCTGTTTTAAAAACCGTGGAACAAACTTTGTATCTTCTTTCCCTTTCTTCCTTTCTTCCCTTATAATTATCTCTGCTTAAAGTGTTACACTCTTTTCATGGATCTCAAAGTAGCTTCTAGGATGCTGAGGTCATGGTGTGTAGGTGAGGTCAGAGTAACATTTTAAAACTGGTACAGAATTTAAAGCCTTCTAAAAGCACATGCTCCCGTTGGTAGAGAACTGAGTGTTCTCTTGCACTGAACAGACAGTTGGCACACTTCATATGTCCTCCAAGTTCTCATTTACAGAACAGGTCCTCAGATAAATGTGGGAATCTGCTCTTAAAATGAGTTCTTAGGGACACGTAGTTAACCATGCCCTGTACAAGCATCCATTAGAGCTGACTGAGAACAGAAATGCAGAGAGGAAAGTAGATTTTAAAAACAAGTCCTCTTAGCAAAGCTGCATCAAGACAGGTGTTTGTGATGGGTGTTGACCAAAAGTTGAATTTTTGGCCATGCTTTCTGGATCATCTTTAGGCTGTGTCTATAAAACCTTGGTAGCTGTTAACATGGAGCTTAGCAGTAATCTCCTGCTGATGCATGAAGTCAGTTCTGTCATACAGCTCTAGAGTACTCTCACAGTTGAAGTGAAAGTCTGTAAAGCCTTAGCAGTGCTTTTCTAACCTGAGTAGGGTGATGCAGTTGTTTGCCAGGACAGGAAAGGTTGAGCTCATGGAGATGCCTCTGCCTGTGAAAGGCTGGAATAGGCAATCTGTTCAGAGTGAGGGTTGTGCTCTGTTTAAATCCCTAGTGAAGAGTAGTGGAACTCAGGTATACAGGCATTGTTTATAGATGGTGCCAGAGATCCACCTCTTCATAATTAGAGTGAGATTCACCTTGTCTCACAGTGGAGACTGGTGTCTGTTCAATGCCCTACATCCACATGTCTGATGGTCAAAAATCTCAGTCCAAAGCTACCTGTTTTATATGCTCTTAGATACTTATCTTAAGATGAGATTAATTGTTCTCTAGAACTGCTTCTCCTTGATTGTGAAGGGCATCTAGAGCAGGTGGATCAGATGTGTACCTGAGTGGGTAGCATAGGTGAAATCACATGTGATGTGCACATGTTAAAGGGAAAAAAAAAAAAACCCAAAAAATCCAGAATCAAAACCCCCAAAAACCCCCACAAATCAGCAATTTGTAGTGGTTTTTGCTTATGCCTTTTTTTTTTTTTCCCTAATAGCTAATAGTAGGCCTGTGCAACTAAAACACTCTGCTTCAATAAGGGTGTTTCTTCATGATTGTTTCTGATATTGGGAAAGCATCACTTTCCCTGCTTCCTGCCTGCTCAGGTGTCTACCCTCCTCCTTCTCCTTGGCTGTCCTACCATGGCCTTACCACTTCTATAATA
This sequence comes from Molothrus aeneus, assembly GCF_037042795.1. Lineage (NCBI taxonomy): Eukaryota > Metazoa > Chordata > Aves > Passeriformes > Icteridae > Molothrus > Molothrus aeneus. The sequence continues at coordinate 86,589,330 of NC_089647.1, read as the reverse complement.
TAGTGCTGGTCTCTTAAGTGCTGTAGCCCCCCCGTCTCTGTGCTCAGTGGCAGTAGTGTTTGTTTTGTTTTGCCAGATGATGTACCACTGTCCAGAGGTCATTCTGTGACAGGGACTTGAGGTTGTGGGTTTGAGATTATAAATATGTCCCAGGATTAGAGAGCATATTCTTCTATTATGCCAGCATTTAGGAATGGATACTAGTGAGGCAGTTACTGCTCCAAGAAATATCACTTCAGGACACCTAGGGGAGGGTAAAAAGACTCCAGCATCACAGGTTTGAAATCTGAGACTTAGGCACAGTTGGTTTACATAAGGACATTTGAACAGCTGTAGTCACTGCATTATTTTGCTTCGTTTGCTTCTGGGGAAGCACGTGGACTCCACGGTATCAAACCTGTTTTGTTCCATCTCCCTTCTTTTAACAATAAGGTTGAAGGACCAGAATATGAAGAACTTGTCCGCCTTCATGATTCAGTCTATGATCAAGCTGTTGCCTGGTTCACTTCACTTAAAGACAATATGAAAGTGCAAATTCTCAATCATTTTGGATCTATGCCAGGAAAAGAACCAGAGCCACAGGTAATAAAACCTGCCTACTTATGCAGCCTTACTGTAGACAGAATTTTAATACTAGACTCTTTTCTGACAGATTGTTGCTGTGGTTTATGCATTCTAGACTCTTATTTACTCAATTTTGGTCTGTTGGCATGAAGCATGGTAAACAATATACCTGTGTAATTTGGTAGCTGAAGAGATAAATCTTAATGGTGTATACAGATAAAGAGAACACCTGCAATTAAGTGTTCTCTTGTTGCTTGTTTTGTGGTGACTTTCTTAGCAAATAGAAGGTGAGAAGGAGGGTGATGTTCTTTGTGGAGCTGGGCTGGTGAATACATAACTGCATGTTTTTCCATCCTTTTGCAGAGCAACCCCAGTGGTCCTGCCTGGTACTGGTGGCTCTTGGCAGTGTTGCCTCTGGAAAACAGAGCTCAGCTGGCTATACTGGCTATGACCTCCCTGAAGGATCGTCTCATCGCCATCCGGCGCGTATTGATATTTGTGACTCGCAAAAGACCCAGATAACATGGACTTGTGTTGTGAGTGGGCACCAAAAACACCTCATGACAGGTTGTTCTGGGGGAGGGCAAAAGGGGAGGGGTTGTTTTTTGTATTTTTTAAAGATTCCTTCAAGAAGGAACAGCCCTTTCTGACTGCGTCCTGCATCCATCGATTGCATCGGTTTGTTACCTGGGTATTCACCAAACCTTGCACACTCTCCTGTTGTCCTGGTGAAAATGGAGCCTCTGCAGAACCGTGCTACATTTAGAATGTAGCTGATGGATGTGGATAATTGCTTCAAAGTACTTTGATAGAATTGATGTTTCTAGCCAAGAGAGTTAAGTACTAGAGTAGTGCCATTGGCCTGCATGTGATCTGAATTTTCACTCAGTAGGAAGAGGAAACTGGACAGTGGATTGAAGAGGTGTTTCCTAGACTTTCTTGAAGGTAGTGAACAGAAGAGGAGTTATGCTGCCCAGCAGAAGTATGCACAAGGACTATAACCAACAGTACTCTCTGTTAGTGAATTGAAAGGCAGTCTGTCATACACCCACATCTCCGACTCTCTCTCTCTCTTCAGCAAATAACAGTTTGAGGGAAAAAACAGGTTAAGCCGTTTGTAGTCAAGGCATCTGAGGATGTTTATCTGAAAGAATAATAGCTACTGAATAAGCACACTATTTGGTAGCCTTAGGTAATCCCTCCTTTGTGATTTACATGTTGTAGCAGAATAAGTATATACAAAATGTTTGGAAATACATACTTAGGTTTCTTTGAAGAGAAAACCCAAAGTAATCCTAGCCAGTCTTACTGCTAAATTCAAACCTAGTCACTCACTAAAGTATAATAAACACTGCTGTGAAATAATGATTTCACCCCAAGTACGAGGGAGGCATGCTGCAGTTTACTCTGAACACCTGCTCTGCCAGTGGAACCAGCGATGATGAAAAGTGGGGAGCTTTCCATCTCTCTCCTTCCTGCAGTGTCATGCTGACCTCCTGTTACATTGGGGTGGTCTCTACTGAACGTGTTTCAAACCGAAAGTATTGTAGTTTAGTACCAGTTGCTGTATGTGATGGAAATCAGCCCACAGTGACACCATGAAAGGAGTCACAAACCGAACCTATAAAGGCACGTCTCAATGCAAGCTTCAGTCAGGTGTTAAACTTCATTTGTCTCTTTGATTATTTTTTTATGTATTGTTTTGTTAATATCTAACTTTGATAGCTGTTAAATTGATCGCTTGTCAGTCAAATGATCAACATATGCTCAACTGCCAATGAAATAACTCAGTGTTACCAATTCAATTGGCATAGTTTCGTATAAGTAGAACTGATACTACCAATGGGGAAAAAAAGTTGACTTGAATCTCCATGTGCTGCAAGCATAGCAAGACCAATGTAAAGACTTGTTCATGTGCAGAAGTCTGGTAAGAAGAAATGGCTGCTTACCTAAATGGTCAAAGTGCCTGGTTTCTTTTTTAGTTCTTTTCTCCTTATTTGTCAATGAAGAGGTATTTAAACTTTTTTTTTTCCACTTTGTACATGAATTCTGGAAGAAAACTGCATTAAAATGCAGTGATTGGGATATATTACCTGCTCTCTTTGGGTATTGTAGTTATAACCTCTGTGGTCTGGGAAACAAAAATTCCGTTTTTTTTCCTTTCAGCAAATGGCTACCACAAATGGTTTCTGTAACATACCCTGAATGTACTGTAACTGCCTCTACCTTGAACACGCCTTTTCTATTTAAGTGGTTTGTAAGTGTATTCTCTGAATTGTGAAGTGCATAATGTACAACCAATGATGTCATAACCTCTACAGTAGCCTTCTGCAAGTTCTGCTGCCACCACCAAAATACTCAAAATTCAAGTTGAATGCATTTCCTCCAGGATTTGAAGATGATGAAGAGGAATTCACTGAAGTATAAGGAATTGTTGTATTTGTGGGGAGGAAATGTCAGAAGTCAGTAGGTCTTCAGCCGACTGTCAGCTGAGCTACTGAAGGGTGATTTCACAAACTAATTCTTGGACCAGAAGATGGACTGTATTTGATCTCGCAATCCTTTCTGTTTAGCTTCCTGTTCTTCCCATTCCTTTCCATGCTGTGTATTTCTTCAAGACTCATTAATCTTGCTTGTTTGTGTGTCTGGCCTAGTTTTGAGTGTTACTAGTTTAGCTGGAAGAGGATGCTGATGGTATTTGTATATTGCTGGTCCCTGATCTTATATGTGCTTAATTTTACAGATAGGAGTGCATTTAAGAAAAAAAAAAATCAAGGTGCTAGTTAGTGTCTTCTTGGCTTTGCCTAAGTAAATGTTAATGTTAATATTCTTCTCTGCAAAAGTGATTTTTTCAAGATATCTACTTTTGAGGTACTTCTGACAGAAAACCCTATGAAATGAGAGGTTGTTTACTGCTGTTCTTTAATGTGTAAAGACATTCTACATGGGAAATGACATTACTGTGTTCATGAAGGCCTGCATAGTTAATAGAGTGATTGTTATTGAAAAGAAAGCTGAACTGTAGAGGGATTTTTTTTTAGTCAAGGTTTAAAGCAGTTTGTGAATATTTCAGTGGCTGATGTTTTGGATAAAGGATAACAACAAAGGAATTGTCTGTGTATGGATGCAAATAATAATATTAGCAGCCCAAAGCTGACATTTCTTCCAAAACATTGAATGCTGATCAAATAGCAAAGCTTTAATAAATAGATAAAATCACCACTGCCCTGTGGTACTTGCTTTTTAAAGGGAAGTACCAGTTTCATTTTTACCAAATCACCTCTGCCATATAATATCTGCAGCATCCAGTAGTACCTCATGGGAAAAGCTGTCTCGTTGCTCTCTAGAGGAAAATGTCCACGTTACAGCCAGTCTGTGCTTAGGTGTAACTTGTTGCCAAGGTACATGTGGAAGCATTGGAGCTGAGCTCCTGGAAGAGATAGACAGGATTTGTTGCCTTTCTAGCTCATTACACTTTTCTTGCTTGCTGTCCAAGCAAGGATGCTGGGATATATGATGAGTCTTTTCACTGTGGTGAATGTGGCCCTTCTTTATACATCGTAAAGAGGCCAAAAAGAAAAAAAAAAAAATCCCTCTACCTCTACACCTGTTGTTCACCTGTAAAATTTCAAGCTACAAAATTATATATATATATATATATTTTAACCTTTTTTGTCTTTCAGAAGCATACTAATTGTTTGCCACTGAGGCCTTTTATCTACTGTATTTTAATATGTTCATTTGATAGTCATCGAGATCTCTTTGTACTTCTAACCTGTAGAACTTGTCATGTTTCTTACTGCTCCTTTTTCCTTCTTCTCCAGTCCACTTTTAAATTGATAAATAGAAAGCTGTACACTCTATTCCTGTTACATTTTACACTAGTGGAACTGGTATTTTGGTAGCGCCTTAATTTTGCAGTTGTGAAATGATTGTATCAACTCTTATCTGGGGCTTCTGACCAGATGTAAATGAGTATGTTTAATGTAGATAAACTTGAAACCATTTTTTACTGTTTTAAAGCTAGAAATGAAATGGAGTGTGTACATATGTATAAATATAAATTATTAATCTGCACCTTTTTGTATCTAGTAAATACAGGAGAAGTTCATGTTCTAACCACATTTGGCACTTCTTGTTGCATAAACAAAGCCAAAACTTTTTTTAAAAATTGCAGTGTTCATTTCATGTGTATTTGCAATATTCATGGGAAATGTGTTTAATTTATGTGATATTTGGAATAAACCAGGTTGAATTTATGCGAGTGTAAGTTCATGGGGAAAGCTTTATCACTATGAGGACCGAGAGCTAGAGCAGAGGTGAACACGGTCTGAACGAAACAAGCCACTGATGTGCTGCTGTCAGAAGAGGGGTGGTAGTTTGGTTTTCCTGACAGGAGCCCAAGGGCTGACAGTTGGTCTGATGAGGCTTTAGGAAGCAGATGGCATCCCAGAAGCAGTGGTTAGATGTTGGGGTTCATGAGTTGCATGGCAATTGTTTTAGCCCCTGTGCAAGGAAGTGGGGAGGCTGCAGAGGCTGTGGCACAGTGGGGTTTGCTGGGCACACAGGGCAGACTGTGGCACTGGGTGGGAATATGAGGGGTGGATTTGAAGGAGGGTTGGAGGGTCTCAAAATAAGGGAAAGTTTAAAGGACTTGAGCCCTCAGCAAGGGCTGGGATGGAGGAGGTAAACCTTCAGCTTCCTCAGAAGTGGGTTGTGACAAAGATGGGGTATGATTGTGAAGTGGGCTCTTCCTTTTGTAGTTTATTGGATTATTTTGTAGCCCTAAGCATGACCTGACTGGCCCGGTAAACTAAGCTCTAAAAAAATACATGGTTACAGTGAAGAACAACAAATGCTTTATTGTCTTAAGCCCAGTGAAATAAAGTACCTTCAGGGTGCTGTGAGGGAGGCAGTGTTCCAGAACAAGGCAACTGCACATGGCTAGCATCAGTGTATCAGGGGGTGGGACACTGTCAGCAGCAAAACTTTGATGACCCTCATGGGTTCCTTCCAACTCAGGATAGTCTCTTCTGAAACAGAGTTATGTGGAGACAAAAGCCAAGCCAGATTGTGGAAAGCACATCATGTTCCTCAGTCACATCTTCCTGCCAGCTAAGCTGTGGAGCTAAACTGCTGTGAAGGCATTTTTGTAAATACTATAGCGTGTTTTTTTTTTTTTTTTCCTTTTGGTGTTGGATTGACTGACCCTTGTATGAATGTCCGAGCATACAAACATCAGTTACGGGACTGCTCTTTTAGGTTGCAGGTGTATGTGGGAGTGTCTGTAAATGCTGCTTGAGTTTCTTCAATAGCCTGGACAACAGCTTTTTGAAACAACATCCCTTTCAATGAAGAAAGGAGGTTTTCAAGGTTTCCTTTTTATTAGCCAGATCCTTGTGCTCCTTGAGACTTGAGAAGAATAGAGGTAAAGTAACTGCATGAAGTTGTAAATAGCTTTTTTCCCCCTTATTCTGCATGTCCTTTGCTAGTAGATAGATACCAAGCCTTGGAAAGGCAGCATCTCAGACTATGCCTACTTCCCTGAGCAATGCCGTTCTTAGAGTGTTGTCTGTTGTCTTGCATCACTAATCAAACCAGGAACCAAAAATAATGCTGCTTAATTCTGTCCAACAGCACTTGCTTGAAGCTGTTACCTATTGAATAATAGAATAAGAAAGATCAGGAGAAAATCTGATACTTTCAGGTGCAAAAAAGAATAAAAAGAAAGTGAATCCGTGCCAGCACTTTGCTCAGTTCCTCTAACGACTGTGCCTACTACACTTGCAGCTAAAAGACAAACATGTTTTCCATTGCATTTACGTTGCATGGTAGGAACAAGTTGTTTCTAAATTGAGATGAATATCACTTGCTGACAACTTTTATAGCTCTGTTCTGCCATATGTGGGGTTCTGCCTTGTCTGCTAAATTTGGGACTTCATGCATCCATGGAAGAAATGTCTTCACTTGTAAATGTTGCTTACGTTTTTTCTCATAAACATCTGCTGCTCTTTTTGTGCAACAGCCATATTGGAGCCTTGCTCCTGGGAGGACCTGGATTTTGAACACAGAAGCTTTTGCTGGGGTCAGGCTAGTTAACCTTACCACAAATTTACAGAAACAGCTCTGGTCCCCTTTTCTCTGTGCCAGAGGCAGAGCTGGAAGTTTTAAAGTTATAGGCCTGTGTCCTTGCAAACCTGAGGATGGCATGTGGAGAATGGTATACAGCAAGTGACCAAGAGCATAATCTGTCTTTACCATAGCAAAAGCCAAAGGGAGGCACCTCTCTGTAGCCCCCTCAGCCCATCAACCTGTTCACAACATCTTAAAATCCTCCTACTCTCAGTTCAGCTCACAAAGCCCTCAGGATCCCCACTACCCATCATCCTGAATCTTGCCTGTGATTCCCTGCCTCTTCTCATCACAACATCCTCTTCCCTTGCTGACCCACTGGCTTTCTTTTCAAGAGAGAAAAAAGGTAAATAAACCAAAAGCCTGGGAAGGGTTTGCTGACTGGTGGCTTCAGTTGCAAGTTCTTTGGCCAACGCTATAGTAAGAGAGCAGGTTCAGGCTGCATGACTTCTTAAATCAGAGTAGATCTAAGGAGGAGGGAGGAAATAAAGTGTCCATCATCATAAGTGGAGAGATATCCAACCTCAGTCTCAGCCCTGCCCTGGAGCGAGTACCTCATGTTTTCTGCTAGTGGCTGGGGTACCTCACAGTGCTGGCTGGTTGCCCTTGTTGGCTAAGAGAATGCAGACTTGCTGTGGCTAAGTTGTCATGGTATCAGAAAACACCTAACTGCTCTGTGCCAGCTTTATTTTCTTTTATCTGGAATTATTTGGCTTGGGCAGAAGGAGGAAGATCATCAGATGCATGAATGGAAGTTCACCTAGCAAGGGCCCAGCACCAATGTGATTTCCCTGTCTGTTCAGGGAAGATCTATCACCATGAGGCTGCATGGAGATCTGAAACTGCCACCAATGTCTTTCATCAGTTCCAGTTAAACCATCAGTGATGGTGTGTGTTACAGAGAGCAGCTCTTATATCGAGAGGGGTACCAAAACTGTCAAGGTAAATTTGCTTTCTGCCACTCAGGTACATGTCACCAGAGCCTAAGCTGCATCAGGGGCATTGCTGAAGGGTGACTACATTCCTGATACCTTCATGCATCTGCTGGGGGCTCTGCCCATACTTAGAGAAACACTGTGGAAAGGACACTGTTGTCTACAGGCACATCAAGAGGTGCTTCTTCATGTGGAGCACTCTCAGATCAACTTTTTAAGTAAATCTGCAAAGCCTTATGTTGTAGACCCAAAGTTCATTTGCCAATGGAAACCAAGATTCAAATAGAGATATTCAAAGAAAACAGAAGTTACTTACCCAGAACCAGAAATCACCTGGTTCTTTCTTTCCCTGCTCTCTACTGGAAGTGAAGGGCAGGAGGCCACGTGAGGGAACATCCAAACCTCAGGCACTGGGCCTGTGGTGAGACCACAGTAAATTCCAGAGGAAGAGTGAACACTGAAATACCCAGCCTGGTTTGCTTAAGGTGCAGTGTTCCCAAACCTTATGTGTACTTGTGGAAAATCTGTTTGGAAGATAGGAAGTTACTTTGGAGTAAGTTTTTATTCTCCCTTGCTCGCTGCTCTTATGAGAGCCCCCACCCCAGATTTGACTCTGCCCCCCACTCCAGGTTGACTCTGCCCCCACCCCAGGTTTACCTACAAAGCTCAAGATTAAGCTCATTTGCACCCAGGCAGACTAAATCCTCCATAAGAATTGGATCAGTTTCCAAGTAGTCTAATGTTCTTTCTCAATATTGAATACTAGCAGACACTTGGAAAGTACAAGAAATTCTTGAATGGGAAAAAATAAAAGAATCTGGCAAGATGTTTCTCCCAAGTCCCTCAATTTGATTCTTCTACACATCCTGGAAAACTTTTTATTTTCCAAATTTATATATAGAATTTGAGAGGTGCTCTGAGTTTGAACAAGTAATGTGGCATAATCATGACATTCATAAAAAACAATCGATTCCTTCTATAATTCTGCAATATTGTGACCTTGGTAACAAAGTGTATCAATTCCTCAGATTAATTGTGCATGAAGATCTTCCATTTTCCCTCATTTTGGATTGTTTTGTCTAGGCTCAGAGCTTCTGTTATTTCTGGTACGTTTTGTTTTGCTTAGAGAGGCCCAAATTGATCACACTTTCCTAAGTAAAGGAACTGTACAAAAAAAATGTTCCTCCCACTCTTCACACACTGAAGTGTTTTGTTTGCTGTGTAGACAGTTACAAGGTTGTGTTCAGAACTCTTTATCTGAATCACGAGCTTCTCATTTCACAGAGGTGCCTCCTTACCAGATGGTGCTTTCAAGAAAGTAATTTTCCTGTTTACTTTGCAGCAATTGACTCTGCCTAAGTGCTGGCTTTGGCCAGTTATTTTCAAATATTTTCAGTACGTGCTAATTCTGCAGTGCAGAGGCTTCTTCGTTTTATTGTTGAGAGCAGTAAGAAGTAATTCCTCTTTGAGAATGTGTACTAAAGCATTGGTAAGGGTTGATGTTCTTCCAGTTGTAAGACAGCCTGGGTTTACATCCTTTTTTTAGCAGCAATATCTGTTCCCCTTTAGACAGACAGCTGCTGGTTGCAGTTTGCCTTTTGCTCAGCACTCTGCTCCTTCTGCGTCTGGTGCTGGAAAATCTCCTGGCACAGAGGAGTTAAATATTTCTGAGCTCTTGCTTGAGTCATCTGTCCCCGGGTGGGGAGGGGGTTTGCTGCAAGCATGTCCTGCTCTGGAGCTGCTCCTGGAGCAGGAGCAGGGCTCACGTCCCCCATGCACCGCCCGGCAGAGCCGAGGCAGCGGCGCTGCAGGTCCCAGCCAATGGCACTGTCACTTTGCTCCGTGCATTCCAGGTGGAAGAGGGAATATAGGGAAAGCAGGTTTGGGCTCTGCTCTGTTCAGAAGCTGTGAGATTGTTCTCTGGCTCAGGCACTGCTTGGCACAGAAGAGATGTGTGTGGCCACAGTGTGAAATCCTCTTTGCCACCCAAAATGTGCAGCTTCACACAAACTACCTGCTGGGAATGGCTCCTGAATTGGACAAATTTGAGGAACTGGTGGGGAGAGAGGGTGTAACATTATCTGGAGCCCAGAGAAATTCTAGTTCCTAAGCCAGATGTGACGTCTGTGTGTTCCAGAGCCCCCAGTACATCTCACACCTTTATTTTTTATGGCACTGTTTTGAACCCATAGACTTTTTTGGCAAGGATGTCCACAGGCTGACTGGAGGGTGTGTAAAGGACTGCTTTTCATTTTGGACTAGGCTATTACTAGCTTCCCTTTGCACTCCCTAGCTCTTGCATTGGCAGATTGGAGTAAACAATAAGGAACTTGGTCTTTAGGGGGCTCACTGAGTGAGGATGGGCCAGTGAAGGCAGATTTTTGGAAAAAGCCATGGGCAGGTGGCCTTAACATCTCATAATTTCTTCCAATAGAGGAAATCAGGGGGCACCAGGAGCTGAACAAGGAAAGGGATTGCTCTTCCAAGCCAGTGACCTCTTTTTTTCTCCACTTCTGCTGCACTGCTAGAACTTTATCCAACCAGGGAGTCCAGGCTTAGTCTCCCACTTAGATCCCTTCTGTAATTTCCCAAGGTCAGCCGTCACTGGTATAAACCTGAATGACACAGCAATATCAAGGGAATAGTCCTGTGAGGGGTGGCTGAGGGGGCTGGTGTTGTTTAGCCTGGAGAAAAGGAGGCTCAGAGGAGCCTCTTCAGCTCTACTCTCCCTCTACTCTCTCTCTGCAGCTACTCAAAAAGAACTTGTGGTGAGCTGGGGCTTGGCATCTTCTCACAAGTAATAAGCAAGAGCACAAGAAAATACAGCCTCACTTTTACATCAAGGGAGGTTTATATTAGGAAAAAGTTCTTCACCAAAAGTTTTGTCAAGCATTGAAGCAGGCTGCTCAGGGAAATGGTAGAGCTGCCATCTCTGGAGGTATTTGAAAGACCAGCAGATGTGGTACCTGGGGACATGGTTTAGTGGTGAACTTGGCAGTGCTGGGGCAGGAGTTAGACATGTTGACCTTTAGCGTAATCTCCAACTTAAAATATTCTATTATTCTATGGCTCATCCAAATGCTTTCCTTCTAAAATCTTCTAAGTTGGCAGTCCTTTGCTGAGTTTTCCTGTTCTTCTTTGCCTAGACCTTTTCTGTCTACCTTTCTCTTTCCTGTACTGGAATACAAAGGAGCTTGAGGGTACCATGGGGAGCAGAGGGAGCCTGAAAAGAAGCCAGAACTTGGGTATTTTTGCTAAAACGCCTCATTGACTTCCCAGCCTGACTCACTGCACTCCATCACTCACTCCAGCCCCTCCTGGATGATGCAGGAGGTCATGGAGTTGTGTGTAGCTGTTGTAATGGTGTGCTGGTTTTGGCTGGGATAGAGTTGGTTTTCTCTGCAGTAGCTCTTTTGGGGCTGAGTTTTGGATTTGGGCTGGAAACAGAGTTAACAACACAGATGTTTCAGCTGTTGCTGAGCTGTGCTTACACAGAGTCAAGGCCTTTTCTGCTCCTCACCCCACCAATGAACAGGCTGGGGGTGCACAAGGGGCTGGAAGGGGACACAGCCAGGACAGCTGTCCCCAACAGACCAAAGGGATGCCCTACACCCTATGGACTCAGGCTATAACAATGGGGAGAGAAGGAGAAGGGGGGGAAGCTCAGAGTGCTGGCATTTGTCTTCCCAATTCACCATTATGTGTGATGGGGCCCTGCTTTTCTAGAGCTGACTGAACACCTTGTCTGTGGGAAGGGGCGAAAGAATTCCTTCCTTCACTTTGCTGATGTGTGTGGCTTTTGCTTTACCTGTTGAACTGTCTTTATCTGAACCCAGCATTTTTTCCACTCCTACCCTCCCAATTCTCACCCCTATCCCACCAGGGAGAAGGCAGTGAGTGGCTGTGTGGTGCTTCACTGCTGTCTGGGGTTGAGCCACGTTACACAACATGCACACAAATCCTTTATTTTGGTTACCACTGGTTACCCAGCTCCCCTCATTGCATAACGTCCGACAGGAGCACCAGGTGACTTGTCACCCTATCTCCTCTCACCTCCACTCACCTCTTGGCTCCTGCTCAGGCAAAAAGGCAGCAGCCTGTGCTGCTCTGAGCCAGCCCAAGGGCTGCACCCTCAGCCTAACCTGGAGCCACTTCCAGGCACCACAGAGAGTGGCCCTACAGCAATCCTCTGTGCCATGCCCCACCAACTCTGTTCTTGACCATAACTTTATGCCTTCAGGGCTGTACAGATGCAAGTATTTTTCCTAAGCACATTTGTATGTCCTGCACCCCTCTGGGAGTTTTTAGTATAATATTTGTACTTTGGGAAAATGAGCATCTTTACTCCTGGGAGCCAGGAGTTCCCAGCACATTCCCAGAAGAAGCTTAGGAAGAGCCCTGTGAACCTGTTTGCATCCACACATCCTGCTCAGAGAAACTTGGCTCCCGATTGCTTCTGGAAAGAGGCACTGAAACTCCTCCTTAATGCCTCATTTCTCTTGCTAAATTTTAGACAGAAAACCCTTCCTGGGTACAAGGTTGTGCCTCTGTTGTCAGCCACATCAGTGCAAGATGACTGAAACCTGCTACCTCTCCCAAGAGCTACTGGGAGGTAATTACATTATCCTGCCCCTGCAGACTGCTGGGACTGAGCCATGACAACCATTGACAGAGACAGTGTTATGTTGCAACCACTACTTATTATTGTGGTTAAAATATACCCAGAGCACATAAAACATGAAGTAATCCTTCCCATCTTTCTAGAGGGCTCCAAGTGCTGCTGCCAGCTGGGACAACACCAGTGGGACTCTGTAAGGTCTCCTGGCTGGAGCAGCAGTCCCTCCCTCCACAAAATGTTAAGCTGCTTGGTGATTTCAGCAAGATTTTCCAGTGAAAGAGAAGCCTCAGTTTTTGTAGTGGTGGCCACACAGAGGACAGAGACACTAATTTTAATTCCTGTTCCTGCTAAGGAAAAATCTGCATTTTAAAAGATTATTGATCAAGCAGAAGAAACAAATATTGAGAAAATAAGATGGATGGTTCTGAGAGCCCTGGGAATGACTTGTTTTAGTACTAATCTGCTGTGTTGTCTTGTTCCCTCAGAGCATGACTAATCCTGCAGTACACTGCAGGGGTCTGGCTCTTGCTCTGCCCAAGTGTGACCAGAGCAGTGCTTGGCCTCTGGACTTGTGACTAATTCAGGATTGCTTTTATTTTTGTCGGCTTCCAGGCAGGACCTGGTGATCTTGCCCTTGTACCCCTCCTGCCCCCTTACCCAGACTGCTGTGGGTTTCCCCTCATCCTTTTGCTGTGCTGTGGGACATGGTGGTGCTTCTCTCTCAAACGTGTCTTGCCTGGGCTGCAGCACCCTGCGGCTGGCCCCGTGCTGGTGGAGCACTTTAGCCCAGGAATCACAGGGATGCTGTGCCTCAGCTTCAAGGAGAACCCCATGTCTCAGACACTGGCCAGGAGGGCAATTACATTGCTGTGAATGACCATGCAACACTTCAAAGGGAGGTAATTAAACATCTGAAGGCCAGAGACCTGCATTAATGGCAAGAGATATCAATCAAGAGCTGCGGGGGCAGTGTCACTGCCCAGGTGAAATGATGATCCCTGGCTGTGCTGCTGCCAGTCTGTTGTTTCTGAAACTTGAGAAAGAGATTTGAGACCTATGGAAATTTGGAAATCATATTAAGTGATGAATCTTAGAAAGTAATTACAGAGAAAGAAAAACAAGCAAAATGAGTAGTGGGGTTTTTTTTCCCTTCCTCCCCCATGTGAAATGGTAATGGAATATGGTTTCCTGGTGTGGTGCTTTAAGTACAGTGTGTCCCAGTTTCACAGTGTTCAGTACAATGTGTACAAAAAATAATATGAGTGTGTTGTGGTTAGGCTGTTTATCAGCTATCTACTTTGCTAAGTTGATATTTCTATAAAGGTGGTGTTTTCACTATGAATTAACTATATAAGTAAAGAAAATGAAAAATCTGTTACCAGAAAATTAAATCTCACAGGATCCTGAAAAGAAGCTGCAGGGAGCAGTCAATGTCAGGAAGGTAACCTCCTGGGGTTTTTTTCCCTCCCCTTTTTAAAGTATGACATAGTTTGGGGCTTTTTTTGTTTTGGTGTGGAGGAGGGGGATGATGATATTTGTTTTAATAAATGGTTCCTGGATAAAGAAAGCAACTACACTGTCACTTTGCAAAATTTTCTGTGTCTCCTATCCTCTGCTGTAAGTCCTCTGAATATGAAATTATTGTGTAAAGTTGGCATCATTCAACCATCATTCTGTGCCAATACCTGCAACTGACAGCATGTTCCAAAAGTCCATCAAACCCTGGTTCACATTTCTAATGACTGGTCATTTCAGCCAAGTGTGTGCTTCTTTTTATTTGCTCTTCATGGAAAGGCTTGTTTTCTTTAAAGGTAAGTTGATGTTTTTGTCTCTTCCATGATGTACATGGAAGGGGTGTTTAAGCTTCCTTTTGCTCCCCATCCTTCTCTTTGTGGTCCCTTCAGGCTCCTCACATGGTGGTGGGACTTTGGTCCTTCACCTGCTGCAGACACTGACTGGTCAAAGCAAAGACTGCAAAAGCTGCTAGGCTCACTTGTTGGTGTGTGCTCTGCAGATTTCCCCTTTCATGTCCTCCAGCCCAACTGGAACTGTGCAGAATAATCATAACTTTCTTCTCCTTTTGCTGGCAGGAGCAGGATAGCTTTGTCCTCTTCTCTGATAGTCAAAGCAGCCCATCTCTTCATTAGATCAACTTTCAAGTTCCTATGTCCTTAATACACATGCCTAGAAATTCACACTGTATTATATTCCAATATTTCCCCTTGGATGGGACACACCCCTCTCAAGACTGAATCTTCCCCTCAATGGATCCCAGTGCCATTGATGGGTCATCATAAGCTCACTCCTTTCTCTCTCTCTTTTCAGCATTTCCAGGTTTCTCTTCGTCTTCCAGATAATTTTTGTTGCTGCTTCCAAAAATGAGTTTTGCATTATTGAATTTCATTTCCATTCAGTTCAGTCCTATGGGAGTTCAGACACATTATCCTTTTCCTCCTCTGTGCCAATGTCTTTCAGCTTTGTAAAACACTTCCATGGGTATGTTAACCTCAGGAGTTACCGAACAGGAAGGATTTCTCCCAAGACTAGTCCTTGGGAAAAAAACACTAGGTATTTCTTCCCCATCTCCAGCACATAATTCCTTTTCAACTTGAAGCATGGATCACCTCTCCTATGAGGAAAGGCTGAAACAGTTGGGTTTGTTCAACCTGGAAAAAAAAAGGCTTTGGGGTGACCAAACTGCATCTTTGCAGTACCTGAAGGAGCCTACAAGAGAGCTGGAAAGGGACCATTTACAAGGGCATGTAGTGATAGGATAAGGGGGAATGGCTTCAAACTGACAGACAGTGCATTTGGATTAGATGTTAGGAAGAAATTCTTTCCTGTGAGAGTGGTGAGACACTGAAACAGGTTGCCCAGAGAAGTGTTCTCTGAAGTGTTCAAGGCAGGTTGGATGGGGCTCTGAGCAACCTGGTCTAGTGAAGTGTCCCTGCCCAAAGCAGGGAGTTGGAAATAAATGATCTTTAATGTCCCTCCCAACCCAAACCATTCTGTGTTTCAATGAAAGAGATATTCATGTCCTGTGTTTATTCATCCAGCCTTTCTGCAAAAACCTACCAGCCCTTGACCAGAGCATAGATGAGACTCAGTCGCTTTGGCATAAAGCTCAGGCTCCTGGGTTCAAACACTGCTGAATGCTGACCACGGGCCTGTTTATGACTTTGAGAAGGGCACAGTAAGGGCTAAGCCCAAGTATAAGGTGGCACAACATGCAGCTGGAAACAAAAAAGAGAGGTATGGTGCAGAGCATCCTGTGACACAACTCCAAAACTACATTTTGTGTCTGAAGTCAAAAGACAAATTTGTTAGCCCAGGTGAAGTTACTACTGACTGCTTTTCTCAGACAGATGTAACATCTTTAATTGGAAATACCAAAGTCTGTCCTTGACTTCTGGTTACAGTAGCTCACTTAATTAGTAAACCTCAAGCCCATCCATTTAGTTTTTAAACCAACTCTCTTCCTGTTCAATATATGTACTATTTTCCTTTCTAATGTAAAGATCTGGTACACTGAAATCAGGGATCTCGTAAGAAAACTTGATCAAGGGAGAAATTGTTTCTTCTTTTATTGAGTTACAAATGTATTAGAAATGCCAACAAACAGATCCAAAACTACCACCGGCTTAAAATAACTTGAATTAGAAAAGATTTTAGAAATATCCACAAGAGGTCACTGTTATCATTAGCAATAACTAAACAGAACTTCACACTTGAGAGCTGAGCATCCTTTCTCCCTTAGAGGAAACATAAGGTTGTTCAGAATGAATGTTCCCCCAATAAAATCTCTCTCATCTATCTTACAAAACAAAATGATTGAGGTAACAGTTTGTTATTACTAAATTAGTCCTAAGAATCCTAGATTTTAAAGAAACTAAAATTATTCAACAATTTCCTTGTCGAAGAATGACCTTTGCAAATCAAGATATTTTAATTGGAAGAATTTACAGAGATGTGCACATGGTCTGCTTTATGGTTTCCCAGGGTACTAAAGCAGAAAATATAAATAAATAAGCCTCAAAATTTTGTCTTTCTTAGGTTGGTGGAGGATGGCAAACTCCCTTGGGGGAGAAAGGGGAGAAAGGCTGGAGCCTTTTCTTATCTTAAAAGACATGCAGACTGAGGAAAATGCCAGCAGAAATAAAAGCATCCTTCTTTTAATCTTACAATGCAAGATCCATACATTTCTTTAGGTTAAATGAAATAGTAACCTGATACCCTGACAGTTAAATTTGGTGGTAAAAAAAAGGGGCAATTTTGAACTGGGACCTCCAGAATGCTAAATTTTCAATCCCACAGAAATACAGTGACTGCCTGTAATTTCCACCATGCCAAACACAAGGGGAGAGTAGGATCCATGTTATTTGAGCATTCTCCTTTTTCAACGAAATTGCTTTCTCTTACCTTGAAAGAATCACTGAAAAGCATCATATTTGAATGATTACAATGCAGACAAAGGTGCCTTTCCTTTCTAGGTCCTCATATGAAATGGAAAAAGAAAGTAGGGAGGTCACCATAATGTGCTGTAGACAGTAATTCATAGCAGCAGCGTTGCCTACTTAGCGTGATTGCTCCAAAGTATTCTGCTGTCCAATGGAGGCAGCCATTCCTCACAAAAGCAGCAGTCTGCTTCCTCAGAGGGAAACAAACAGGATGGAAAGGGCAGAGGGATATTACTTTAGGACAGATGCAGATCCAATGAAGCGGTGCTCGACTCGGGCCTTGTGCCCAAATGACAGTGTAACTGCTGTGTTAATGGAAACCCTGGAGCTGGAATGAATATGGGCCTTTCTCTGGGCAGGCAGTCGCTGGACCAGAGTAATTCTATACTGTGATTGAGGTGCAGATGACAAGAGACAAAAATAGGCTTTGCTTTTTTTTCAGCATCAGTTTTGAGCCTGCTGAGTAAAATCTTCCATTCTGCTCATTATTGTTCCTTAACCTCTGGGCAAGTTGGTCCAAGAGGATTTCTAGTCAACGCCTCTCCTGACCTTCTCTACCTAAGCAAATTTGCTATAATAACTGTTACAGAATACATCATCTCCCAGTAGTTGCTTGGGAGTGGTTCTCACTAGGTTGTGCTAGTTGAAGCAAAGCCAGTGTATTTCCAGAGGGCAGTGATTATTCATGGAAAATAATCTTTTTCAGGAAAGCAAAGCCACCAGTTGAGCCATTCTAGAGCAGCTATTGCATTGTCTTTGTTTTGGAACAGCTATGCTGGTCTAAAAAGGCCAGAGGATTACCAGATAACCTGGTGTTCACACACACCCACACCCTGCATCTGGCTGGGAGTGTGCAGTTGTGCACCTGTCCATACAATAATGGGGACATGTTACATGGCCAGGCACTGAGAAGCCTTAGTGGCCTGTGGCCCTTCTTGATCACAAAAATGTGTTCTCTATGCAAGGGGAAATATTGTTGTAGTTTTTCATATCACAGATTCATAGAATTGGCAAGATTGGAAAAGAGCTTTAAGTTCATCAAGCCAAACATTGCTCTTGCACCACCATGTTCACTACTAAGCCATGTCCCCGAGTCCTCTATCCACATGTTTTTTGAATGCTTCCAGAGATGGGGATTCCACCACTTCCCTAGGCAGCCATTCCAATGCCTGGCAACCCTTTTGATGAAGAAATTTTTCTAAATATCCAGTGATGATTTGGCCCTTGGCCATAAAATATAAGGCTGTCTTTGTGATTGAGGTGGACAACTTCAATTTGTCCTCAAGTATCTTAAAAATTTTAAACCTCCCTTTTGACAAAGATCATTGGTATATCTGGCTTTTTCCTTTCCATTCAGCACTATTACAAATGGTGTCTACCACTACAATTACTTGACAGTGGCATGAAGTAAGGCTTGTTTGTGAGCTTGCTCGTGAACCATTTTTGCAGTTGATGGAAAGCACAGCAGCATCTGAGCCCAGGCATTGAAGAGGTAAATCCTGTGAGTGAGAGAGAAGCAGGGATGGCAGCACAGCATAGAGCTGGAAATCCTTTTGTGGTGGTTTTCCTGTGGGAAGTGAAAAAAAGTTCTCTTGAAACACAATTAAGTGAAAGGCAAATGCTAAAACTGGTGCTTTGAAAAATGAACATAGACTTTTCTAGGCCATCTGTTTCCTAAATATGGGAGGCAATCCAGTCTGGAAGCATGTTCCCAAACACCTTTCATGTACAGCAAGGGGTTTCTCCCACCCAAAGCTGATATTTCTTTCCAGGGGTAGGTGCCCTGTCGTGTTCCCAAGCTAATCATATTGCTACCTTAGATGATAACTAAAGAACAGGAACTGGAGTGATTTTTTTTTCTGATTCAGCTATAGTTACTATGAGGAAGGGTAATCTGTGGGGTGCACTCAGATATACCTTGTGATTGAAGTCCACATCTGTGACACAGTTTGATTCACACTTGCTGAATATTAGAAAGGCAACATTCATGATAGTGATCAATATATGTGCTGCATGTAACAATGGCAGTTCAGGTAATTAGGAAGGATGCCTAGAATGAAGCTGGCATCTGAAACCTGCAGGTTTCCCTTCAGAGAAAGGCATAAAAGAGTAAAGCAAGAGGAATTAGCACATTTGGCTTTCAAGCCCTGTGGAAAAATTCTCTTTGCCAGTGGCAGAAGCTCTATCAATCAGAGGAGGAAAAGGATGCTGCCTTTGAACCTCTTTGCTTTCTTACCTCTTAGAGCTTTGGCTCATATCAAAATGAGGGACATTGGCAAGGATGTGTGCACACACAACAACAGCAGGTAAGAGTATTGTAGCCACTAGAAAGAAAGGTTTCTTCATTCAGCCCTTGTAATCCTTGGGCAGGGCTTTATTTAGATGTTTCTAATTACCACAGTATGTTTAAATAGATACCCAGAGTAATCAGCAGGGAGCAACAGCTCCCCTCACTGCCTGGCAGGGCTGATGATGACAAGGGTCATGTAATGGTTTAATATGATGCCACTTAATATCCTACTTAAGCAGTGTAATTATGGGGTTTATTTGATAAAGCAAGAAGGTTTATCTCCTGCAGAAGGCGTGAATGAGATTGCCAGATGCAGGTGCTGCTGCATTATAAGATTCATATTTTATATCATATAGTTTTTACAGCCTTGTCCACTTGGGTGATTTTGATTTTCTAAATCCAACACAGTCTGTCTCTTCAGTCTGTCTCAGTGGTGCCCCTGTATAAATAAGCCACTTTCCTCTAGTAGTTGGCAGCTCTCATTACAAATATTTTCTGCCAGCTGCTCTTGGAAGATTTCTTTATTTTAGCTTTTCACCACAAAATGGAGATCTCAGACACTCATCCCATGTTTTAACATAGTATGCCTCAAAGGAAGTGATTCAGTCGTTGTATACAGTCTTGGTCGACAGCAAAGTTTTCATGCAGAAACATAAAAAAGAGATTTATGTAACTAATATAACACTGAAAACAAACAAGCCCTCCAACCAAGTTCAAAGCACCAGGTTAACGTGTACTTTCTAAATAAATATGGTGCTTTCAAGTTCGTCTAGACCTCATGATCTAAATCTTAAGATGCTCAAAAGAACTGAGGGGGAGGGAGGGGGGGACTGTGCTAAAATTTCAGAGCCATTGGGGGGTTTTCTGTAAGAATTCACGAGTGCTGAGCTCTTGCCACATCTTCTGAAGACTGTAACAGGAGAGGAGGGTGCCTGGCATTGAGGGCAAGGGCAAGACCCTCTGGGGAAGTGTACCCCCATCAGAGCAACACTGCTTCCTGCAAAAAATACTGAAACAAATAATCTGACACCTGGAATGGAGCAGGGAAGGAGTAGCTGCCAATGTAGGCTTGTCAAGCCAGTCTTATTTCTTTGTGTGACAGGGTGACAGATCTGGCTGACAGAAGCAAATGCATGTCTGGTCACGGCGGCTCCCACAGAGCGCTCCCAGGCAAGCGCAGCGAGTGTGTGGTCTAGACAGAGCTACTGCGTGGTGGGCACAAAACAGCCTGGAAAACATTGCTCAGAGAGGAACAGCGATTAACTCATTATCAAAATGGAAGTTTTGATCAAGAAGGGCTCAGTGGGAGGCTGCTGTGGCCCTGTGATTGCTCAGAGTCCTGGGCAGTGCAGCCAGCAGTGCCAATGATGGACTGGAGAATGAGAATGGTGCATTTACAGACAGCAGCAAGGAGTGAGCACCTCAGGGGTGCTGGGGCAGGCTCCAAAAGGCTTGAAGTATTTAAGATAGGTCCCTGTAATAAAAAGAAAAAACCAAAGCAATTTAATGCAATTTGAAAGGAAAGTGTCCAAAGTCCAAATGCCAGAGAGGGATCAGCTCTGCAAATAAGCAAGTCTATAAAAAAATTTAAAAACTCTAGTGGACTGGTTGTTTAAAGTGAGTCTACTGTGTCATGCTGCAGTAAAAAAGATAAATCTCCTGTTCCTACATGTACATAAGAATATGTAAAGTAATGCTTTAACTCTGTTCAGCTCAGGTAAGGTCTTAGCTGGAAGGCTATGTCAGGTTTGTGGTACTGCACTTGACAGAAGGTGAGACCCAAGAGGAAACAATGCAGAAGAGACCCCTGGAAAAGGCAGAGCCAGGAAAGCAGGATCAATTTCCCAGGTCTGAAAGTCATGGGTTTGGTTTAGCCTGAGGAGAGGCAGCTAATCTGCCCTTCATGCCTCTCCTGGAGGAGACAACTGAACCAGTGTCACAGCAAAGATGGTAAGGTTAGACATTATATAAGCCTCCCTTGCTGAGCCAAGAGACATTGTCAGGCCTCATTACCAGTGGCTGAAGGAGGGCTGAGACAGGCATTGCTGTTGAGCAGCCCCCATGCAGCAGACACCAAGTGCCTGAGGGTGGTGGTGGGTGACCCTGCAAGGAGGGCAGCCAGCTCTGCCGGAGTGGCACAGCTGCCTCCAGCACCCGCACAGGGGCTCAGACATCCATGATTTTGCTGAAACAGCTGGCCAAGGTGGTCTCCCTTCTTCCAGCCTTTAAACTCTGCCTGCTCCCTCTGCTAAGTGATGAGAAAAAGAATGGAAAACATTGCTGAAAGGCATAAAGTTGTTCTTGGAACCTAGGAAATATATGCAAGTGACCTTGATGTGCTGCCTGCCTGGCATGGGCCTGTGTATGCATGCCTTTACCTTGAGGTCAGTGAGACAATAACCTGTGTTTGGGTCAGCACCTCTCTTCAAATTTCTGCAAGATTCATCTGTATGTTACTCAAATGGCACAGTTTCAACAAGGTGTTATTTTACAAATGCTATTTAAAGTATTGAAACTTCTGGAGAAACCAGTGAGTCGTGGACTGTATAGAGTACCGTGGTTTGAAATTCTGAAAGACATGTAGGTATCTGGTGGTGAGCTGAAGTGCAGGGCACTAACATCTAACCTTTCTTGAAATAGGTAGTCTCTTGCTTTGCTTCCTGTCCTCCATCTAGTACAAGGGCATGGCAGTCACCAGACATCTTAGGCTTTGAAAGAAAATGAAATGAAATGGAAATGAAAATGAAAATCAATGAAAGGAGCCTGCAACCATTCTTACCTCAAGAAGAAACAGCTTTTTGTCCCTGGGGAGAACACAGGTTTGTGACAAACTAAGGGGAAGGACATCCTGCTCTGCCTGCCAGCTTTTGAAAGCCGTATGTATCATGCCCTCTCAGCTGGCACAACCAAGGAACTGGCTCTCCTCATGTCCACGGGGAATTAAGGCTGGCTGAAGGAATGTAGAAAATCTGAAGTGATTCAGACAAGCATGACTCAGCCACCCTGTCACAGTAAGTTTATAATGCTGAGGAAGAAATTTACTCTTGAACATATTTTAATTGACACACCAGATAATATACAGTGAAAGAATATCTTTCAAAATAAAAGATGACAGACTTTCAACATCTGGTCTAGTTCCCTGCAACTATACTAGCAGATGTAAACTGTTATGTATTCCATTAGCAAATATCCTTCCTTTATTTCCTTTTTCTAAGTATATGAAAGCAGATGTATATATTTTTATTACAGCCATAATAATCTATCTTAATTTTATATATTCATGCTTGAATTCTGGATTTAAGAAAAAACTGCTCATGGTGCACAAAATTCTGCATGCTGAAATGGCAAGGAATTTTGCTAATTGCTTATGTGAGGCTAGGATTTTGCTCAATGAGATTATTCATGTGTCGGGAGTTTCCAGAAGCGGTATAAAATAACAGTATAAACTGTGAGTCTGAAGCTGAAGTTGTGTTTATAGGAACCATAATTGCACCAGAAAAATTCTGGGGGTTTTGTTGTTGTTGAGCTTATTTGCATTTTTTCTTCTGGAGCTGATTGAATGAGGACTGCTTACGAGTCCTTATTTTGGCTGTCTCACGGTGATCAGAGAATGACAGAGTGGAAGAGCTGTGCCAGCTTTGCTCTGTCCCAGGAGCCCTCAGGGAGGTTTTGCAGGGATCCAAGAGGGGCTCCCAAGAGGGGTGCACAGGCCAGGGAAGAAAACCTGCCAAACTACTGGTTCAGATGATTCTTTATTTAATTTTTATTTTTATTTATATTTTTTCCTGCCTGCAGTAGTTCCTTGTTGTGGTTTGTGTTTGGTTTGTTCCGTTCTCCCCTCTCCTAGCTTGGCAAGTTGGAGAAAGCCAAGCCCCAGTTATGTCAATCACGGTTTTCCCCTCCTCATTTTCCCTCATTATCCCTTATTTGTCCTTGTATCCCCTCCCCAGGCCTTCTGCCAATCACCGGCACCCCGCCCCAAGTTCCAGAATCTTCCAGCTAGGGTGTCGAGTGATTGGCTGGTAGGCCTGGGCTCCTCCCCTGACCTATCCCCATTGATCCACACCACCCATCAGTCTTCAATGTATGCAAATTTTCGTTCTGTGATTGGTTTCTTGTGTACCCACCCCTTCCCTGTAAAACCCGGTCCCCGGAGGGGCTCGGGGCTCCTCCTCCGCTCGCCACCTTTGGGTGGTCACCCTGCACTTCCCCTACCCTGGATTAAACCAAGTTAATTCACCCAGCAGAGGAGGGCCGTCTCTTTTCTTCACTCCTGCGGCGTGGTTGCTTCAATATCGGTGACTGTTTCCTCTCGCCCCACCCACGGTCGGCACATGCCACTGGCTTCGTGCCAGGGGAGTGCCGGTGTAACTGAAGGTGGCTGGACTCTCTAAATCCCTTCAGCCGGGCCCCCCTTAAAAACAGCCACAGCTTCAGTTCCTCACAAAGAAGATTCCCAGCTTTGGCTGCCCTTAGAGCTGCCAGCTCTCTGCTCTGGTGCACACCACCTAACCTCTGTTAGTTCCAAAAGCTGACTTAGCACAGACCCACCATTTCTCCCTCATTTTCACATGGGCAGCTCAGCTGCTGAATTCAGGGGGTAGTAACTTCCAGCAAAGCTGTAGTGGCAAGTAACTGGGGGAGGTGACCTCAGCCACTGGAGCAGAACCAGCTGGGACAGGATGTGCCACATCCTGTGCCCCACTGCCCACTACAGCCAGTGTTAAAATCCCTGCTTTTATTGACCACACAGATTTGTTTTGGTAGGGCATTGTTCAAAGCATCTAGCACAGCATCTTCCCTGACAAAGCGTGTTAATGGAATGGGAGGGGGAAGCCAGCCTCTGAAACAGCAGTAGGCTGTCAACACACACAACATAGTGCTCATTCATCCAACATCAGCCTCTCCAAATATCTGAGTTAAAAAGTAAGCTTTGAAGCCAGCCTGGGAGGTAAAAATTGAAGGAGATGAGAAATTTGCATCTTTTTGTGCATTCAGTCAAAACTGCTCCTGCAAAAACACATAAAAGCCCCTAACCATTATGGATTTGTATATGTAGATTTAGTTTTTCAGCTGCTTTACAGTAAGACAGAGAAACCTGTCAACAGAAGCACTGTCACTATGTTCCATTACCATGTATTCATTTACATGACTATCAGAGACCAGCCACTTAAATACATCATTGTTAGGGAAGTGGTCTACTTAAAGAATGTGTGGCCCATTCACCCATAAAACACTAATTATCACAGCAGCACCTCTCCAATGAATCACTGGTAATGAGACACCATTATGGAAAGTATCAATTTTCAGTGCAACTCAGCCACACTGTAGATGGTCAAGTAATTGTGCTGAAGTGCCTAACAAATAAAACTTTTCCATGAAAATACATCGCTCTCTGAACAAAATCATTTTCTAAGAGGGCTTAGCAGGGTTTTTTTGGTATTTATATTAGGAGCAAATAACACCTTGGTCTGTGTGTTGCCTGTTGCTCTTAGGAAACCTGGATAGGTCATTACTAACGATAAGAGGAAATCTGTCACAATCTATCATCCTCAAGTATAAGGTCACATTTGTGCTTCCTATCAGGAGGGAAGAAGATTCACAAGGCCTTTAATCAGAATCACAGAATCACAAAATGGGAAATGAAGGAAGGGACCACAGTGGGACATCTGGTCCAACCTCCCTGCTCAGGCAGGGTCATCCCAGAGCACATGACACAGGATTGCCTCAAATGGTTCTTGAATATATTCAGTGACAGGAAACTCCACAGCCTCTCTGGGCAATCTGTGGCAGTGCTTGGTCACCCACACAGTAAAGAAGTTCTTCCTAATGTAATGTGATTTCATGACACAGACATGCAATTGAAAATATTCTCTGTTTGGTATTTCTGTGCACTTCTTGGTGGCACCTAGAGGCAGTGTATCTTTGTCATGAAGCAGACAAAACAGGTTTTTCAGATTTCTTGACTGACTTCATAAGATTCCCTCAGGAGCATATTTTCATATACTGAGGGGCAGAAGAGGCAGTTTCATACAGGTGTAAAATGGGGCAGGGCTTTGGTTAATGGGAAAAAAACGAACCTGCTTTCTCTGAAAAGGAGATATCTATCTCAGATGTTCTGTGAGTCAAGAGTCCCTTCTCTGAGGCAGGTGCTCTACATCTCTGCCCTGACAGCCCACATTACAGAGAATCAGGTCATTGCCAGAGCTCATTGCAGCCTTCAGGTTCATTTTGTTGGAAGGAGATGGTGCCTCTTGCTGCAAAGTGTCTAGAGCAGCTGGAAGGAAATCTGCACAGCAACATGCCTGCCCATCCTCCTTTGGAAGGAAAGCAAGTGAGAGGACAAGTCATGTCTGCACAGGGCTCAGGAGTGACAGCCCCAGGCAGTGACAGGTTCTCCAAGCAGGTGCCTTGGCAGTGTATTAGGTGACCTCCCCTGCTGCTGGCAGAGCTTTCCAGGCCATGGAAGCAGGCAGCAAGGGGAAAGGCAGCGCTTGTGTTAAGCCAGGGAGCTTTTTACACCATGAGAGCCCCCTGGTGTCAGGATGCCCAAAGCTGGACAAAGATACTGCTTCCAACAAGTTCCTGAGGCTGGCTTCCTCCTGGGTACATCAATGAGACCAAGCAGGTCCAGGCTGATAATCATGGCCAGCACTTTACCACAGGGTGTAAACAAGAGAATGCACCATGGTTTTTCTCATTCTTGAGCTCTGTGCACACTGAAGGCCTATTGTAAAAGCTATTCAAGGATGAGCACATGGCATCAGTCAATAGAAGGGATCAAATACTTCCTCCTGTCTGCTCCAGCTGCAGTGCCTGGTTTAATTTTGAATGCATTCTTGCAGGGGTATGGATATGGGACTCTCCTGCATCCTCTGAGGACCACAGCTGCACACTCACAAGCATCACAGTCCTGCATGTCTCACATATATAGACATATTTCCCTAAAAAAGTCAATTTCCCAGGTTGATCCCTGTGGCTTGTCTCTAGCTAGACAATTTTGCTCACTTTTTGCATTTCCAAGAGCATCTCCTAGTGCCTGTGGGATGCATTCACATAGCCATGCACTACTTTTATCTTACAACACCTACATGAAGTAGGTTATTGTGGAGGTTTGCTCTTGTGAGGGATCTGCTGCTGCCTGGGATGTGGTTGGGAACAAGACAGCAGGGCATTTACATTCTTCTCTTTGCTTAAGCAGCTGTCTCTTCCAGATTCTCTTGTGTGAACTCAAATCTCCCAGCTCAGTTGTTCACTGCTAAATATCTTTCTTCTTGCTTTCTCTGGCATGTAACTGTGCCAAGGATGTAAGTCTATGATAAGAGGACAGGTATTTAGTATTTTTCAGTTGGAATGGGCGCTTGGTGGGCATGCTGCCTGCCTCATTCCAGAACAGTGTAGGCTTGTGAGTGGGATTTTATGGGGCCTGATTTATTACAGATTCGTTCATCATGGATTCAAGCAGCTGGCAGGAGGCTGGAGTGGCTGGTGCTTGCTCTCCAGTGCACAGGGCTCTGTGGCTGTAGGAAAAGCAGACCCACAACCCTCACCCAGGTCCTGTTCTTGGGTGCTGCCCTTATTGGCTGCTTAATTGCCCCTGCCAGTGTGTGATTCAAAAGCACTGGTAGGCAGCTCTGGTTTTGGCAGGACAGGAGCTTCCTCTGATCCATGAAATACTTCTGGCTGTTGACTCCACGCATCAGGTTTCTCCCTGCAGAAAGCTCAAGGCAGGAGTGGATGTGTACTTTGTGGGCTGGGTTTTTTGAACCTTCATTTCTCAAATAACTGCCCCTTGTCAAGCCTGGATCTGGTCCAGGGAACCAGACTTACCCTCACATTCTTAAAAAACATTGCATTTATTTTTTTTGAGTTAAACACCCAAGTGAGCTATAAACAGAGACTAACTGCCATCCCCAAGAACAAAGGGTTTGCTAAGCAGTGATAAATAATAAATTGCCCGGGAAAAATGCATCTTGTACTTTAGGTTTTATTTTGCTTTGGCTTAGCACAATTTCCACAAAATTTTTGCAATCATGCTGCCATTATCTTTTCATGACAGAGGCCCTAGGAACTTGTCCAGCCCACAGTGAGAGCCCTTTATGTACCTACTAATGTGCTGGTTCACAGACAGACAGAGGAGGATGCTGATCTGAATAGCAATCAGATGCCAGCATACACCGCCTCTCTACAAGAACTGTGGACATTAATAATGTCTCTGGGGAGTGGCTGCAGCTGTAATAAAGAAAAGATATCTGCAGTGTTTGCACAGCTCTCTTCATTCATCCTGATATGTAGTGAAGTGTGATAATAAGGACTTTACAAAATCTGACTGTCAGTTTTGGGGGGAGATTCATCATGGGGGGAAAAAGATGGAAGAAACATTTCTTTTTGCTAAGCATAGTTGAAACACAGAGATATTCTTAAAAGTCACCCCCTTCTATTTTGTGCTTCTTGGTTTTTGGTTTTATTTGGGGGGGCTGGCTATTTTTTGTACATGAAACAAGGGTCACTACAGGGTCACTTCTGAGGACAGCCTAAGAGGTTTCTATTTGGAGCTCTGACTCTGGAAAAATGTCACATCACAGGCCTGCATGCATGCTTTTATTTTTCCATCCACAATAACAGTTGTGACTAAAGCAAGTTCAGAAAAAATAATTGCTTTTTCTCCTTTTTCCTTAACAACAGATCAGTTACATGGTGAAAAACCAAAATTGGCTACCTGGTAGTTTTGAAAATATTATAGAGCAGTTCCTGTGAATGCAGCACATCGTGAATCAGGTCCTTTGTGCTTCCTCCAAGACATCAGGAGCTAAGCATGAGTCAGTATACACAGGATAAGCAGGGTGGACTTGCACTGCTGATAACCTCCTGGGGCTTCAGGAGCTGCTCACCTCCACAGAGCAAAGCAATGCCTCAGGTGCCTTCCTGGGAATCACAGGGCCTGAACTTGGATGCAGCCCCCAGTGTTTCCCTCCCTGGGAAGTGCCAGCAGATGTCCATGAGTCAGTCACAGTCAGGCTCCATGTCTCAGTGTTAAATCACACCTCATCAGAGCTAAGCAAACACAAGGGGAGACTCAAGGCACGGCAAGACTGACTTTGCATTATATTTCCAATCTAACATTTTTCTTCTGGTGGCTTTTAGGCACTTAACTTTTCATTTGTAATGTTGCAGCAGCATACAACCACCTCCTTACTCCAAAAATGTGGGAGAATTCAGAAACACTGAGACAAAAGTGTTGTGCCAACTTAGTGACTCACATCTCTGGCTTGCACAGCAGGGCAGTCTGAGCCTCAGCACAGAGGAGATACATCCCTGCAGCTGCTGCCCAACGAGACAGAGATGACAAGGTACCTCAGAGTGTTTGGAGCACAGTTCAAGGTGCTTCAACCTTGGTTTCAGTGCAAAATCACATTTCCACCAGCAGTATCACTGGGAACCATTAAGAGCCTGGGGCAACTCTGTGTTCTCGGTCACAGGAGTGGTTTTGGTGACAGTAAAATGCAAGAGGGAAAGTACCTGTGGATGACAGAAGTGCCACTTAAATGAAATGCAAGAAAACTTCCATAAATACAAATGTAAACAGGCACAGTGTCAAAAAATTGAAAACCTAATGTCTCATAGCAGTGCTGCTAGGTCTTTTTACAAGCTTCTGGCTAATTGAGCTTTAAAAAAAAATCTCAGTTGCTGGAGTCTTTTGATTGTGGAAGGATCTCATCTTCCACTTCAAATACCAGTTGGACTGCTAGCCCTTTTGGCTGAGTATAAATATTCTGAAATTATGGCTTAGGGATTCAGAAACTAAAAGACAAATAAAAAGAGCTCCACATTTATTAATTTTAAAACACTTCTGACTCTTAATTGGCCCACATTGCATTTTGTGAAGGCTTCAATTTTAGCTCATCTGAGCATCTTACACATGCTCAGTGTACGGTATTTCTCCACATAGCAAGTATATGACAGGCATAAGGGTAGAAGTAATCCCATATGCACATATTAATGCCTCCCTACATTCTCTGAAGATATCAGGAGTGTGGATGTCAAAAAAAACAAGTCCCCAAGTATAAAGATGTCAGTGGTTTCTTATAGGGGTTGGTTGTTCTGTTTTTTTTCTTCAGTTTATGACAAGCTAAGATGTAGTGCTGGGCACGTCCTCACCGTGAGTCCCCAGTCTGCCTTTGTGCAGCCTCAGGGGCAGTCTGGGGCCAGAAGAGCCTCATAAAACCAGTTTGAGACAAAAACTGATGCTCTCTCAAAACTGTGAGCGGCTCCATTGGCCAGTGCTCCTGTCTGGATGTCAGCAGTGCTCCACCACAAATGCTTTTCTTCACTGTCAATGGGCAATTCAGAGACAAACATCATCCCTCGTCTGCTGGCTCATGTTTGGGTTGGTTCCAGCTCCCAATTATCCAGGCTTGGCTTAGCTCAGAAAGTGTGTCTGAAGGGCTTCAGCAGCAGCAGCAGCAGGGACAGCAGCTGGGCAGCCCTGCTGGAGGAGTGCTGTCAGCCCATGGCTGTGTGCTGGGGGCCTTCCCATGTCCCTGGCAGGAGCATCACCTCCCTCTCCAGCACACAGAGGGATCTCAGAAGATGCCCAGCAAGGGCTGGGACAGCACGGGGTGGGGGTATCTAAGCCATGGCACAGAGAGCTCTCAGTGGGGCACCGTTGGCAGTGAGAATTAATGAAAAGGGAGATACAAACCCATCCATCTTTGTGTCACATTTCCCAGCTTTGGTGACAGTAACTGCTCCAGAGGCAAGAAAGGGTTTGCAGGACGTATGGCAGAATGGTTGGTGTTTGCTTACATTTATTTTTTTTAGCGGGTGAAAGGGGACAATGAAAAGTTTCAGAGTCCCCCTAGTTAATTCACAGAGCAGATATAGATGTTATATCTAATTAAGAGCAATATAGATTTTATTAAGATAAAATCTGTCTCTCCATATTGTAGTATTACAAAACTCAGAATCATAGGCAGATCACAGTGTCTCACTCCAACTAAATATACCTGTGCCTGTGCAGGTCAGACAGTCACCTTTCTGCTTTCACAGCAGAGCAGGCATCTGTCAATCCTCCAATATGTGCTTCAGGCCTGGCTTATATATGTCTAAGTGATTAATTAATCTCTGTGCAGCAACTGAAAATGTAAAGTGCTACATAAAAGATAAGTATTACTATTACTAAATCTGTATTCGACGAGTGTGACTTGACATAAAGTGGCAGGTTTTATCTTACTCATTGCCACTATCTGAGAGAGGCCATTGACAGCAAATTTCTGGAGCACAATTTATTCCACAGGCGGAGTGGGGTAAGCGGTGCAGGCGGGGAGCCGGCAGGATCCACCCGGGACGGGCTTTTCGCACCTCGCTGCGCTACCTGTGACTCAGGGGCATCAGAGGATGCGCCGGGCTCCCTCGGGACACTGCAATGAATAAATCAATGGCGGCACACGGCAGCAGAGCCCCCAGCCGGGGGAGGAGGGCGGGGGCTGGCCCAGCGTGGCAGGCTAATGGCAGAGGCGTGACTGGGGAGCGGTGACCCCGGGCATGCAGAAGGGCTGCGGGAGGCGATGGAAGGAGATGGACAGCAGCTGATGGACAGCGGGGGTGCAGGGTGGGGGAGCTTCACCCTCTCCTATCGCCCCTCAGCCCGCAGGGCAGGCTTTGCCCCCGAGCAAGGCAGCGCGGACCGGATAGCTCAGTCCCTCCTGGGGACAGAGTGTCTGAATACTCAAGCCGCTCGCAGCAGTGGCCACCTTAGCAAGCCCAAAGGATATCCGCTCTTTAGTGATTATCAGCTATCTTAGAATTCCACCTCTTTGCTTGCTAAGGCGCCTGGCAGGCTATTGGGGAAGCAGGCGTGAGAGAGGAGAAGAAAAATCATCCAGGAGTTCCACAGCGATGGTTTTATTGAGGGGTCTGTGAAGGGGTCCAGTGACGGCTCTTCTTCTGCCCAATGGGCTAAACCAGCCCCTTTTAATAGGGTATAAAGGGATCCAAACCTGTCCAATAGCAGGGGTTAAGGGAAAGTGACCTTTGGGGTTACAGGGATAAGCTAGGGTCCGAGAGGCGGAAGACACGAGCTTATTTTGCTATCTCATCATGACTCAGCAATTCCTACCGTGAAGCCTTAGCCCTCTATGGAGCCCCAGCCAGTGCCCCGGAGTCTGCTACACTCTCCAGCTGGGCATTTCTTACAGGGCTCATCGGCTGGGTAGAAGCAGCAAGGGGGGGTCAGGAAGCTGGGAAGTAACACAACTGGTAAATACATATATGAATTGTGTCTGGTGCTCTTGCGGGGAGCCTGGTGTCCCAGAGAGTTGATCTGACTATTCCCTCTGGGCCCTATGGTGGCATAAATATTTAATATTAACGATAATAATAGTAAAGAGCTTTGAAAATGGAGAACCCTGTAGGCAGTTATTTTTATTAATAGTATGGGCTATTTGTGGCTTAATGGCTGCCAAATACTTTCAGTTGATTTGAGTCTATGAAGCCAACCTGAGCACATGATGGAGGCTAGCAGCTTAGTGGCTCACTTAATTTCTTTGAATTAGGTCTTGGTTCAAGAAAAATATGTGCTAGTGTTGCTGGCTTCTCCTTTGATTTTTTTCAGCCTTTCTTGCCTCTTGACATTTTTTTGCAAAATAATGAAGGAACCAATCCTGGCGCTCCTGCATGGAGAAACTGCTCACATGAGCATGACCCCTGCCTTTGGCCCTTGACCTGCCTTTCTCAGTGTCTGTGGCCACAGCCCAACAGCATGCACCTGCTTGACTGATGTAATGTATGCTGGAGGGTGCAAATCCACCTGGTTAGTGGTTCAAACCTCACTTTCTTAGTAAGTCAGGTGATACAAGGCTCTGCTTGGGATCAAGATCCCTCCCATAACAGATGCAATCCTTTGTTTCAGCCTTCAGCCTAGCATTCCCGCTGGCCATTTCTGGTTTCCCAAAGTTGCATAGGAAGTGTTTCACTTTTAAAGGGCTTTAAGTTAATAAATGACAAATACAGCCACTGTCAGGTAATGTGTCATAGCTTAAGGAAAAGAGAAAGGTCATGAGCAAACCTCAGATGCAAAATATGTGGTTTCCCTGAAAAACCTCAAATGCACCAGGAGAAATTTTTCTTCTTGTGCCAAGCAAGGTTTCTGGATAAGTTCCCAAGCATCACTTTCTTATGGATCTCTTGCAAAGTCCCCAACCATGCACTTAAAAAATTTTGCTGGCCTCTAAGATTGCAGAAGAAACAAAATTAAAGTAGCTGTAAGGAGAAGGGTAAAGAAAAGACCTCTGAGTTTGGTTGTGTTTTGTTGTTTATTTTTTTTTTTAATTCTGGTTGAAAGCTACCAATAGTGTGAGGAAGTCCTTGCAAAAATGCAATGAGGACAGAGAGAGTGCCAAATGGAGGCAAATGCAGGGGAAGCATGAGGAAGAAACAAATCTGGGCTGCCAGCATCAAACTGGTTTGCTACTTCTCACCATATTCCAATTTTTTTCCCCTCATATTAGCTTATTTGGCTATCATCCTAGTTTTCAGCAGCAATCCCACACAAGTAGACAAAGCTGTCTCTACCAGAGAAAACTGTAAAGAAATTTTGTGAGTTCCAAAGTTAGCTGGTGCACCAAAAAGCATGTGATGAACATGGTGACCTGGAATCACTCTAGGGCCTTCACTGAAAAGCACAGAAAAGGTGCTACTTTAACCTGGTGATGGTCAAAAGAAAAATGGGACTTAAGCAGAACCTAATCAATTCTGCAAGGTTTTGGACATGATCTTGATGTTGTTGACAGGATTTAATACTGAATACAGAACTCTCTGACTGCATTTAGTTTAGGTGAAAGATGTGCTATAAGTCTCTCCTTCTCTTGGGAGATGTGGCTTCAAGCTTCTCAGCCACTGAGGTGGACTGTTGTCCCCAGGTGGAGCTGTGCTTGGACACATCCTTAGCAGGAGATGGGGTAATGCAAGATGGAAATCAAGGATAGAAACCTGAATGAGGAGGGGATGGAAAAATTGGCCAACTTCTTTTGTGGCACTTCTGTTTTCAACTCTGGTGGCAAAATTCCAGTTTTGGCCCCTTTTCCCTCCTATCTACAACATGTCCACTTGTCTGGTGCTTGGATCAGGAGAGGTCATGGACTGAGGGACATCACAGTGGATTTGCTGTCCTTGGCAGCCTCTTGCCTGCAGCTCATTGCTGCCAGCACTGCCTCCTGTGGGCAGGGGGAATTGCTAAACTCTGCCTGCGAGCAGCTTACTTGTTCCACAGACCTGCAACTTTGCATCTCTTCAGATGCTGCTCAGGCATGCACACAGGGGTGAGATTTTTAGCTGTCTCAACATGCCAGAAGATGTTTGGGTTGTGAGTCTTTTTTTATTATTTTCCACTTCTTATTTCATTGTTTTATAGCCAGTCTCTGCAAGTACATCACTAGCTCTCCGTTTGCAATGGACTGTGGGTGCTGTGGAGTTATTTGATTGAGTATCAAACCGCACAATACAAAATTATTGAGCAGTCTTGTTCTTGAAGTAACCCTTTGGTGTCTCTTATATTCCAATACTGGACTTCTTCCATTTATTTCTGTATAGTCCTGCATTTGGAAGTAATTTGGATCTTGGACCAGCAGCCTGAAATTATTGGCTAGGCTTGTGTATAATGTAATGAGTGCTAGACATTTATAAGCTTAGCAAGTTTGTCAAGAGAATATCAGTTTCCACTCCTTACCCTATTACCAAAGGTGTTCTGGCTGACCCTACAGTTGCCCCAGAGTTTTAGTCATCTAGAAGTTTTGGCTTGAAAATCAATACAAGTTGCAATGATGTTCATATATTTTCAGCCATAGTAGAAATCAGTGGGCTCTGCATCCATCTGACCCTGGAAGTAATGTTATCTAATAACTGAAAGAGCAGACAGCAGCTGGGCTGTCTTGGGCATGCTCTGCTCTGCTGAAATGGATTTTGAGACCTTGAATAAAGCATTTAGTTTTTGTGCTTCTTTTGTGGTCTCTAAAGTGTGGGTGTGTGGGTGGGTGTGTGGAGGGGGCTGTATGTGAAGAGGATGGATAAAGGAAGCAGGGAGAAAAATTTCATCTTCTTGCAAAATTTCATTATTCTGCACAAAACTCTATATGGGGTGTAGTTGCACACACAGCAAGTAGTGTCCCTAATAGACACTTGAAAGAGGGTCTGTCTGGAGGTAGAGCTTTGCACCACTCTTGGAGACCTTTCTGAGGGCAGATGAGAGAGGCCAGAATCTGTTGTAGTCCATGGTGTATGGACATGCACAAATTCCTAATGAAAGTTAAGAGAAGTAACACCATGTGCTCAAATGCCCACTAGAACCATGTAGCTGAAGGATTCAAGCAGCACATCTTGCTTTAGCTGAGCTGTTTCCAGTGATTTAGTGTGCATATGTCACTTGGTTGCCACCTATTTTAAAAAAAAGTAAACTAATGCATGAAAAATAAGATAAAAGGTTCATTTCTCTAGTGTGATCTGTTAAAAAAAACCAGATGTGCCTCACTTTCCAGAGAAATCATTGTTCTTCATTCTCTCAGTTTAAAGGTACTTTGAACATACAGCCAAGCCACTTGATGTAGAAATGTTATCAGTGAAACAGATTGGACAGTGTTTTGTTACAATTCTCTAAATATGTAGTAGTCATTGACCTACAAGTACAACAGCTATAGCCTCAATAAGGTTTTTCAGTAGTGTAGATAAACACTGCAAGTGAAGACTTGGCTTCCAGGCTGGGTTCTGTTTCGTTTCCTGGACAGATGATGGCATTGCAGCCCTGCTGTATTCTGCAAACCCAGCCAAGGTACTCCCAGAGAGAGAGCTTGATTTGATTGTGCTATGCACGCTTTAGCAGCTTAAGATTTTGCCTTTTGCTTTTCATGTCTTCAGTGAAACAGATGAATGCTATAATAGCAGTACTTTCTAAAAGGAAGACATGAAATTTCTACATTTATAATAAAAAAGTGTTACCAACCTCATTGTAATTCAGACTTGAACTGTTCACCCTGTGCACGTCCAGAAACTCATTCTCTAATACTAGATGCAATGATCTCTGGAGGGAAGTTTTCCATCTGTTTCCTTATGATGTTAAGCTGTTAGTGCTGTTCATTATTTATTACATCTACTGGAGTATGTTGAGCTATGATTTTCTTCTTGTCTGGTATTAAGAATTTGACTTGGTTAGTGCTAAAAAAAACCCCCTAGGATTTGCATATTACACATTGATATTTAGTGTATTTGGGGGGGTGGGGGGGAAGATAGGGGGCTGTAATTGCTCCCAAGCTGCTTTTGTGCTAGCAGATAATTTATATTTAATTCAGCAATACAGAGCTAAATTAACCACTTCAAATGGAGATAAATATAGATGTGCTATATATAGGTGGAATCTGCCACCCATACTCTTGTTAAGGAGTGTTATCTCTGCTTGACTTCAGTAGGACTTCTGCAGGGTAAGATGCTTCTCATTCTGAGCAAGGTGGGCAGAATTGGGCCCATCATAAATACATATGAGTATATATTTCACCTATATGAATGAACGTGAGACAGTGGGATTTATAAAATATGAGCATGCAGTTACCAATATGCACATTAAGCAAAAGCTCACAGGTCTGTTCTCTGTATTTTCACATCTTCTATTACGAGAAGGTGTGGCAGACTTGGGTTATTATGTTGTTCTATGCAGAATAAATGCTACACAATAAATAATTATCTCCTTGGGGTGAGGGATGGTTCAACCTGATTCTCCATTTCTTCACAGAAATTATTACATATTTCTGCAGGTGGATTTCTCATTGAGTTTATCCTATTTTGTCACTGGTTCCATTAAATCCTAACAACAGTTTGGATGTCCCAACATAGCCAGAAGGGACAGTGTTTGTGTTATTATTTGTATCTTTACATCCAGCGTCTTGCTCACAGAAATTTCTTTGAAGATGTTCACAGAAATTAGATCAGTATCTTATTATACTGTAATTAAAGTATCAGTTCAGGCTGTGAAACACTATCTAGATCAACCTTTGAGGTTACTCTTAACAATACTGGTTCTTTTGGAATAAATATATGTGTTTCCAAACTGCATAATGGCAAGGTTTTGCATATCATTCTCACGTGGAATGTCTTTTGATGTGATGGAGAATTGTAGATGAACTGAAATGTTCACTTTCCTGTCATGTAGTTGGTTCTTTATCATAATATAGATGTTATTAAGATAAAATCTGTCTCTCCATATTGTAGTATTATAAAACTCAGAATTAGAAATGCTTTATCATTTCTGAAGAACAAAGACTATGACCACTTTAAGCAATATCAAAGTCACACTACCTTTATCAGGGGGGAGCATGAAGGAAAGCACCAATATTTGCAAAGCATAAGTTAATTCTTGTCAGACTTAACACAGGATATTTGTAATTACCAGACAGAATAATCAACAAATGATAAAACAAACAAGCTTTTCCTAGTGCTTTTTTAAAGTGGTAGCAAAAAACACCTACCTGGGAGCAAGATTGCTTGATTATGCATCTGCTCTTTGGACTGCCAGGCCAGATGGTTATGTGGAGTAAATCAACTCTGCTTTGGCATGCCAGTGAAGCTATGCTGACCAGCACCTTCCAGGGTATATTCTTATATATATTTTATATATATATATTTAATATATATTATATATAAATTATATATATTTATTATATATAAATTATATATATTTATATATTTTATATATATATTTTATATATATTTTATATATAATTTTTTATAATTTACTAAGTTGGTAAATTTAAAGGTCCTATGAAGGTATTCTGAACACTGGAAAAATTATTCGGTTTGCACCCACTGAAGATCACTTGTGTAATACCAAACTCATTGGAGCAACTTTGGAGAGAAAGTTTGCATGCAGTCATTGATAGATTGCAATCTATCTTCTCACAGTGACATCACCCAGTGTTTTTTTTTTTTTGAAAAGGACCTGGAAAAGTGTGGTTAATCACCATACAGCCGTAAGGCTCTCCTGTAGCCCTCAAAACCTATCCTGTGTGCTGAAGCTCTGGTGATCATCTTTGTAACGTGTCTCTTACAAAGAGCAGCTCGCCTCCCCACTTTCCAGACAGTTTTAAATGGAAGTTGTGGTATTAAATGAATGCTGTTGGTATTCCTCCTCATACATGTCATTCTGCAAAAAGCATGTTTTGGGCACCAAGCCAGTTAATTGTGCAGTTATCTGCTTCAAGCATCCTTCCACCTATTTTCTCTCTAAGGTGGACATATTCTTTAGTCCTGTCTGGGTATTACCACACCCTTTCAAGAGCTGCCAGGCCACCATGGATGCTCTGAGGTTGTGTTTCTCCATGCTGTCAGGTGACTTAATCAATGGACAGTCATATGTGATTATCTGGGTAGTGCTCAGAGGTGGTTCAGACATCTCTGGGTCAGACATTCCCACTGTCCAGGCACTCAGGCAACAGCAATGTTCATATAATTTCAGTCATGGAGCTGGTGAAGGGTCTGGAGGACAAGTCCTGTGAGGAGTGGCTGAGGGAGCTGGGGCTGTTAGCCTGGAGAAAAGGATGCTCAGGTGGGACCTTGCTGTTCTCTACAACCACCTGAAAGGAGCTTGTGGCCAGGTGGGTGTTGGTCTCTTCTTCCAGGCATTTCTATTTCTTCAAAAAGACATCTGGCAAGACACAGAACTGAAAAGCCTGAAAATTGACAACCCACCCTTGTCTCCTGCTGTCTTCTAGGCAGAGAGCATGGCAGAGCACAAACACCAGCTCTGCTCAGACAAAAAGGTCTGATAACTCCCAAAATTATGTGAGAAACCTGAATGACCTCTGTGAGTACTCCAGAGCCACCCAGAAAAGTACACTCTAAGAACTAATAGGAATGGATTTGTCAAGTATATTTTCATGCATATATAAAAAGGTTTATTTATTTATCTTGTTAAATATGCTTTTAGTAGGTGGATTGCACAGTCATAACAGTAACACTCTGAAACCACAACTAACATGGCACTTACATCCTAAACCCTTATTTTCAGTCACTTACAACTTTCTGAGAAAAGTAGCTTTCACATTGATTTATCATACTCCACCTGGGACCAGACACAATCATTTTGTTGACGAAAGGGAAGTTTTATTAACATCCATCCAGCCACTTAGCCAATTTGGAGTTGTCTGACTGAGAAAAAGCCTTTTTCACTTTTAAATCCAGCACATAAATTCTGAGGGCTGAGATAACTCCAGACTTCCTTGTTTTAAAAAACCCACCAAACTCAGCAAACTCAAACCAATTTCACCTGGCTGGAGTAGAGTCTTCATCTGTCCCTTCTCTGAAGAAGAAACAAACTTAAAAATAACAGAATGGTGTTGTGTGTGAGTCCATGCTCACATATCTGTGTCTGTGCATATTTGAGTGAATGTATGGACCAGTTTCAAAACCCAACTACCACAGGCAAAACCTTCAACATGGGTCCCATGTATTGAAAGGGTCTAAAACATGTGCCAGTCTTTAATCTTATCCTCTAAACTGCCCACACACAGAAAGTGCTTAAGTCTGTCCTAAACTGGGGTCCTGATAACTTAAAAGAAAGGAGATATTAATTATGGGGGTTGACAAATCTCCTTAGCTTTTCGACTGTTACCTGCACAGCGGTTGATAAAATGTTCAGGCTAATGGTGTAAAGAAGTCAAATAATGATATAGCAGACTTAGAGGTTTATCCTGGGATTAATAAATTGCAGGAGTCCACAGTGAGTTGTGTTTGAAGGGATAGCAGCTGGATCCTTGAAAACAGATGGCCTTCCTTGTCAAAGTAGTCTTCATCTTGTCTAACCTTAAAAGCTAAGCAGGTTGGGGTTGGAAAGATTCACCAGAGAATATCTGATGCTCTAAGTTGTTACTTCTATAGCAGGAATTGCTGCTCACAATTTGATAAGAAATTTAATGATAATTTTGTGAGTATAAATAAATAAATACAAAACTTATGGCTTGATTTTATGGGGTTTGTAGTATTCTCAGTATCATATTGCTAGAAATTTTCTGTGTTCTCAGTGTGATAGGAATTTAATACAATCTTCTTTTGCCTTAATATATGATGCTTTGTTCAAATGGGAAAACATTACCAGCCTGTTGCTGTGACCTGCACCAGGAGTTTGAGAACGATCGTTCATCAACTAGAGAAAGTTGAAAATTCCTGAAAACCCTAGATCCCCTGCATTTACAGCATTTTTTGTTTCAAGAGCATTTTTGGCTGCAGGTTGGTTGGTTATTTGGTGGTTGGTTGGTTCAGTTTTAACTGTATTGGATGTGATTTTTTTGGAGATTTTCTTAAAAATTGGTGCAGTTAACAAAATACATGACCTCAGAGCACTGCAGCATGAGCAATTCAATCCTGGCAGGTACTGAACTGATGCTACTTGGTTTTCTAAAAGCTGGGATCAGTAAAGATTTTGCCTTTGGCTTTGGTGAGAGCAGTGTGAAGCACTGGGGCAGCTGGGGAGCATTTATAGGTGACCGCTGAAGCTGGCAAACACTGGCATTCAAGACTGATCAGATTAATTAGTCTGTCAGCATGGAAGGGTCTGGTTTATAGCCACTTGACTGTTTGTTATGGGGCTTTCTCTCTGAGCACTGTTAACCAAATATAAATGCTTGGAAATTGCACTATTCATGAATCAAGTGAACATGGGGAGAGTAATTGTCACCTTCTTAAAATGCAACAATTCAAAATGCTTTATATAAGCATCTAGGATTAGAAAAATGCTGTTCTTTTCTGGTAATTTATTTTATATTGTACTGTATGATAGTCAGTGTGGTAAAGACCTATATCAATTATAGCATTTCATTACACAGTAGCACAAAACATAATGTTGTATAATAGTTTGCTTGCTTGAGAATAGGCAACTCTATCTCAGACAGTAAACCCCCCCCAGAAATCCACAGTTAAATTACATCAAACATCTCATACTGTTGCAATCAAAAGGAGCATTTTTATAAAATCCAATTGAGCAAAATTAATTATTTCTACATAAGCAAGGTTTCAACAACAGAAAATTTTACAGCTGAGCTAAAATTTTGTGAATGATTATTTTATGCTTGTCATAGAATTTCTGATGACAAAAGGAAACCATTATCTTATAGCAGTTTCATGCTGAACTCTTTAAAATGACAGGCTTACAAGCAAGCATATTATACAAGTATTTATATGAATGCAATTTCAGACCTCCCAAGTACATAAGTGCAGAAAGATGCTCATGCACAACACATAACTATGTGTGATTGCTTTCCCATTGGCTGCAGTGTCCCTCGTAACACATTTGCCCCACAACACCAGTTCAAATATTTTCTAGGAATTGTGAGTCTTCTCTGCAGATACTGATGGCATTATTCTAGCTACCAGTCACTTGCAAGACCTCATACCTGATTTGCATGTACCTTTATTTCTGTATTTTTCTTGGTATAACAGAAGCAGTTTTTGCTAAGCATCAGTGTTCTTAAAATCATTGGATTCTGCTGCCTGAGGTAATGTGGATTAACTCCGTAATTTTGATATGATGAGATAAATGGGCAAACAAACTATTAAAAACATTAAATACTCTCTAAGAAAAAATGTCTTAAAACTATAGCTCATCTAGTTTTCTGTTATAGAAATACTTTCACAAGTTTTAGACAAACTTCTAGATAAGGAAAGTGAGTAAGGAAAACTGCACATTTAATGGCATGGAAAAATTATTACTGTATTATCAAAAACATTCCTCAAAAACAAAATATTTAGTGATTTTCTGAATTTTCATCTTTATGGCAATACTCAGTGACAAGGGCCAGCTACAGTCATGACTAGGTACTAAATTTTCATCTGATTACATGGCAAATTTATAAAGAAAATGTTTAATAACAACATGCTCATGTCTGCTCTGTGTGTAAAATATGACAACAGCCTTTTCAGGAGCCAAAAGAAGAAACAAATCATAGCTGTGTGTTTCCCCTCAAAGCAGAAAGGCAGGTGACCCTGCTGCTTCCGAGAAGAGCCCTGACTGCAGCACTTTGCATTTCTACAGTGCTCTTCACATCACAGATTCAAGGGGGAAATTAAAAAACACTGCTTAATGTATCCTCCCCTTGGGTGCTAAGTCTTGTTGTCTCTATTTATGTTTGAGGAAATTTTTGAGAGATCTTTGGAAAGATTAAACTCCTTTGTTTTTTGGGCACCCAGCTTAAGCTGGACCAGGCCCTGTGTTCCGAGGCATCAAAAGGATAGCACCCCCTTCCAACCATGGGAAATGACAAGGTAAGCACTTCTAAAATTCAGTTTTCATGAATGAAGATAAAACTAAAGAAAATCCCATCTCTAGTCAATTAATAGAAACAACAAGTAGTGAAAAGAAATACACTGAACCCCCCTTTTTAAAATTAATTTTTGAGAACTTCTATTCAGTTCATCATTAGTTCCCTTTGGAAACGGTTGGAGAAGGATTTCAGAAAGTATTCCAGACATTTATTGGTCCATAAACTTTTCTGTGAGACCAGAACGAGTCCCAGCTCACTGAGGCAGCAGTGTCAACTCTTGTCAGAAGGACAAGGAGGAGGAGGATGAGGGTGAAGGAGAGAGAGGAATGAGTAGTCTGAGGCAGCAGGTAAGTTTATTAGCCTGAGCTGAGCTACCCAGAGGCTGCTAGAAGCACTGTGTGCCACAGCATCAACAACTGCATTTGCTGCTTCCCCAAAGGCAGACCTGGCAGACCTTGATATACTTATTTGTGTATTGGTGAAGAAGTCAAATATTAAAATTGACACACTGTCAGAAGGTTTTCTCAACTGTACTGAATAAAAGGGAAAAAAACCCCAAAGGTTTGTCAGGTTGAATAAACCACTAGGATAAAAGGAGTAAGTGATAAAGACTTAGATTCAAGGTACAGAAACAAGCATGAAAACACTTTTTTTTATTTTTAAGTACATGGGGTGTTGGGTCAGCCAGCTAGTGTGTCTGAACTATGCTTTTGAATGAATGTGAGATCTTACAAAAACATCTTCTCTCACAGGAAAACAGGGAAAAGCTGTTGCACTTTCTAATGCAAAACAACTTTGAATGGTAACACCAGTATTGGCGTTTTCATTTGATCATAGTTCACTGCAGGGGCTTTTCCTTTTCTAAAAATAATTGATGCAAAAGAATATAATAAATATTTTGCAAATCAGATCTGTACCTAAATAAGAGTATTCCAAAATGTATGCAGTATTGGAAAAAACATGCCTGAATTTGAATAATCATCCTATCAAATAGAATCTTACTATTTACTTACTTTAGGAGGGGAAACATATTTATATAGATATATATAGATATTTCAATCTGTCAACTATGTAAAAATTAATCTTACATACATATATGTATATATATGTATATATGTATATATATATGTGTGTATATATATATATATATATATATATATATATATACACACACACACCATTTTAAAATGAGAATATGTATTACCTTCCTTAGTTAATGGATTAATTTTAAAATTTCAGCTGGAAACACTGAACCGTTTCCTGCGTCTTTGGAAGTTATTTAACAAATAAGAGTAAAGAGTAGCAAAGAAGAGTTACATTTTCATAGTCTCTTCCTATGCCCTGCTACCTCATAGATTAATTATTTTCCAACACTTTCACAAGAATTGTAACTGTCAAGATGAACTTCCAGGAAAGTCAGTGAAAAAGTTGATTTTAATGGGAGAAAGTCAGTGCAATTTCAAAAAAAGCCCCAAAATCCAAATCAAATGACAAATCCAAACTGCCAAATCCTGAGTATTTCAGAAGCTTGTAAAAATGTATAAAGTTATTTTTCTTTAATGTTCATGGAATTATAATGTAGCTCTTTGAGATGTAAATTTGGCCTGATGACCCCTTCTCTGGCTAATTACCACTGGCTTCACCATTCTGTTTTAAGATTATAATTGGCTCAACTTGTACAATTAACTCTTTTTAAAATTATTTGACTTCATAAAAACCCTCTGTTTGTAGCATTGTTTTTCTTTGCTAAAGAGATAAATGAATTTACGAATGTGTCCCAATGGACCATTTAAGTGGGTTCACACCCTAAAATACTTGTAGAGTCCCATGGGTTTCTCCTGTCGAGGTTATATTCATCGCTGTGATATTTAAATGCTAAAAAATTTATTTCATAATTTTACTTTCCCTTTCCATCTTTCCTACCCACCTTCTCCTTCCCCTCACACATAGAATGATAGAATCATTTAGTTTGGAAAGACACCCAAGATCACTCACTGTTCATAGTACTATGTCTGTTCACAGACTGCAAACAGTCTATTAGCCAACACAAAATCCAGCACATTCGTAGAAGATATTTTGGAGCCACAGCTTGGTTTGCTAGAGCTTCCTGTGCTTTACCAGAGGCAATCTCAACCCAATAGTGCATTTTTGTTTGAAAAGCAGCTGAATTCATGTGGTAATCTTAGTGGAGACACTGCAGGTGTAGGACTTATGGTGTCCCATGCAAGGGAGTGTCGTAGGGAGAGTTGCTGCCTTTTAATGCGCATCTCAAACATGGCTGGGAAAAGTGACCAAGCTTCCAGTCTTTCTCAAGATCCCTGAGACCTCGGCCCACCTTTTCTAGTGATAGGTCCCTGTTCAACAGAGGGAATCCATTTTCTCTGTGAGCCTTGCATCAG
This sequence comes from Molothrus aeneus, assembly GCF_037042795.1. Classification (NCBI taxonomy): domain Eukaryota; kingdom Metazoa; phylum Chordata; class Aves; order Passeriformes; family Icteridae; genus Molothrus; species Molothrus aeneus. The sequence goes on along the minus strand of NC_089647.1, from coordinate 86,545,643 downwards.
TTAGATTGGAGGTTGTCCTGCTACCTCTGAACTCTGCCAAGTTGGGCCGAGATCCCGGCCAGCAAGGGTCTCAAATGCCACACAATACTTTGAGCTGAGGTTAAGATGAGCCAGTGCTGTGACAGGAGAGGCTCCTCTAGGCCTAGTTTTCCTTGTGGTACTCAAAGAGGCAACAATAAGGAAGGAGATTTGACACATAATGTACCTCCAAATGTGTTGAGGCACCTTTATATGATATTGCTTTCATAGCGTTCCCTGGAGTTATTATTGGTTCCACCCACACTAATTCACTCTAACAGAGCTTGACTCAGAAAAGAAGTAGTGCTTGTTTCATCTGACAATATCCTAAAAATTAACAAAAATGAGTGAAAAATAGCTGAAGAGTTTATTTTCTGATGTCTACTTTCAGTAGGAAAAGGAAATTCCATTGTTTTTTTCTTTTAACTACATATCGTATTTTGTCAGGTGTAACTCTCAACCTGTTCATTGAAAGAAAGGGTACATTTTTAAAAAAGAATACTGCAGTACCTGGGCACAAAATTTGCAGAGTGGAACAACCACATGCAGCAGTCTTTACTTGGTCTTGATACAAAGGTCCTTGTTAAAATGTCAGTAGGGTGATATTAAAAGAACCAGTTGAGGGACTGGGTCAAGTTAAGGTATTTTGGCATCCACAAAATAGAACAGTACTCTAAAAGCTCAAAAAAGGCCGTTGAAGCTTAACAACCAGCAAGATGTTGTGTAGGTGTGTTTGTGAAAGAGAGAAGCATGCAAGAAAGTCCCCAAGGAAGACACTTGCCTGGAACTGGAAGCAGATTTAAAACTGTGTCGGGCTGACAGACTCAGCAGGATCTCAGTAACTTTAATAAGCCTGGAAAAATACTTGCCATACTTATCAAGCCAAATTGACCCCCATTAACTCTTGGTTTCCCCTTATGTACACTTATAAGATCTGAGTTTTTCACCCTCACTTCACTGTTAGGGTGGAGACATGCTTTATGACACTGAAAATTCTCAGCAGCCACTATAGCACACTTCTTTTCTCTGGCTGCACAGTGTGGTCACAGCCTTGCTGCCCATCCACAATGGTCAAAGACAGATTATGTCTGCTGAAGAAAAATCAAATAAGGATCAAAGCAGTATATTGATTTATTAACAGCACCTAATTAAGCAGCAGTGAGTGAACAATACTTTAGGGATCAATACCAGCGTGACAACAGATAAACCACAGCACTAGACTCTCCCACATATGACTTCAAGCACACCAGCAGCACCTTTGAAACCAAGTCTATTGCTACATCCAGGCCACATAGAACTGCTTTTCCATATGATCTGCTTTTAGCTCATAAAGGCAAATCAATTTATAGAAGAGATATAACCATGTCAATCCAGAATTATGAAGGTATGCAGAGATGCTTAGAAGAGAACACTTTGGGTTGAATCTGGATGTGGAGGCAAATGTTGTGATCAGCTCTTCCTGAGAGAGAACGACAGTCCTGACCTGTCATTCCTCTGCCCACTTTCAGCCCATTCAAAGTGTAGTGTGAGAAGCCAGCATGAGCAAGGGTTGCTTTGTCAGAGAAGCTAGTACAGAAACTTCTACTATTTTTGCTTTTCATTGCAAGAACAATCTTTCAGAGATACTGACCTCTAAAATTCCAAGTTCAAGGCATTGGCATTTTTTTCGTGTGTGAGGACTTTTTGTAGGGTTGGAGGTAGGATTTCTCTGGAAGTGACTTCTGCAGAGCAAAGTATCAAGGGATGCAAACAGTATGGGGAAATTTTGATTGCATTTTCTTTTAACTTTTTCCCAACATTACCACATGTAATTGAATGACACATCTTAATTTCTTTCTGTATTGGTGTTAAACCTCTTTATCCTTGCTTTTTGCAGTCACTTTCTTCTAGTGATGATGAATGTTGTACAAATAGTGCAAGCATAATAAATCGGTTTTAATTTCCTTCTAGCTGATCTTGGATTTGGCTGGTGGCTATAAGTGAAGCAAATGTACTAGAAAAATAAATGGTAGGTTTTGATTGTCATAGCCAAATAGTCATTATGAGTGTTAATCACCAAAAGTGAATTCCAGTGTATACTTAACTGCACACCTGTCTGACATCTGGAAAATTGAACTAATCCATTTTCTGAAAGGAACTCCAACTTGGAAATCACATTTGCATTTGGCAGTGTTATGCCTACTATTGTTACAAATAGCCCTGAAGAAGATTAGACTGGAAGGAAATAAAGGCAATCTCCTTTGTTTTGTGGGCTGTGTGTGTCGTGGTTTTGACAGCCCCGGGAGGGAGTTATTTGCCTTGTTTATCAGCACAGAGCTCAATGCAGCACCAAGAAGGCTCCTGCAATGCTTGCCCCAGGGTCTGCAAGGGAAGAGTTACACAGGAGAGATTTTGGCAAAGCAAAGGTGCAGGAGGATGGGCACCAGGGCTGGGGAGGGGATGCACCTTGGGCTGGAGGAGAGAGCCCCATTGTTTGGTGTGCTTCCCCACCCCTTACAACTGCCCTGGTGAAAGCAGAGCAAACAAGGGAAGGTTTCATGCTGTGCCTTCCAAAAGTGTTGAAAACTCCTTTGGAAGATTTTCCAGGTTAAATTAGCCAATTTATTTGTGGCCCTGTTTCAAAATCTTCAGAATCATCAGGTGAGTTTGTTTCTCTTGAGCAAAAAGGGGAGAACTACATCTCATGCATCACCCACACTTCTCAGGACTCCTTAAGCCCACCAGCATCTAAATGCAGGTTTTGCTAGCAAACTATAAAAGTGAGTGTCCAAGAATCAATATGCCAGAGATTAAATGGACACATTTATCCTAATATAAATTCATTTTATAACAGGTACTTTTTAGTTTTTATAGCTTTTAATTCATCTACCTGTAAATAAAAGAGTATACCTTCTATCACTGGGAGTGACAGTTATTATACCATAATTTTGTATTCTCTTTCTTAAAAAAATATAGAGAATCTTCTGGGCCAATATATTTCTTCCATATGTCTCAGTTGTTTTGTCACAATAGCAATATCTAAAAAAAATAAAATTACACATTACAGAAAATGAATCAGGCAGCTGATTTTAATTTTGGATTTTTTTAGTCCTATCATAATGTGTGATTGAAAGTTTGTGAGGTGCTCAGTGTGGTTTATAAAACCCTGTCAAGCTTGTAACTTTGGCAAAGAAAGACTTCTTAATACACAGTTTTTAATGTGAAATTACCATATTCTCTCTTAGCAAGAGAGGTCTTTTTCAGCAGCTAAAATTAACTGTTGAAAAACGTTGGAAATGTGCATGGTAATGAGTTCATTCCTGTCAAAATGAAATCATTAATATTAATTTTTTCCTCCTCTGAGTGACTCCTGCACCATTTTTCAAGTTGGGAAAGAAGTTAGAAAATTTGCAAGACCATTTCCAGGAATACAGGGGTAGCAGGTCTCCCACCATCATCAAAAGACAATTTTAATGTCTTGGCTTCTCCTTTGAAAACTTCTTACTTCACTGTTTAACTTTTCCTCTGATTATTTACATATTTACATTTATCACTGTAAGGCTGTTAACTTATAAAGCACATAGGATGTACAGACCTTGAGATTGCCATAAGATGGTCTTCCAAAAGGTTTTGGGGTTTTTTTTTGCAGCTAAGTAGAGCATTACATCCGAGTTCATAGTGTTCCCAGAGGACCTGTGTTCACTGAAGTCAATGGAAAAATTCCCATTGATTTCAGCATAGCTGGATGAAGTCCAAAGTTCAGACATTTATGAGAGGTCTCTGTGTACTGCAAAAAATAGGAGGATTCACAGGCTCTTGATTCTTCGGAAGATTTGAGTAGGTATTTAATCTGCGCTGCTTTTATTATGCTTAAGCATAAAACTAAAATTTTAATTTAGCATAAAACTAAAAATAAAATAAGCATGAACTTAAATTTCTTTTTAAAAAAGTTCTATTTATTTTAAAGATCCCACCCAATACTACAGCTTACCAAGCAGGCAGGTGACATGGAGTCTCAGTGACAATAGCTTTTAACAATAAAAAGGTTTCATTTCTGTGTTAAAATTACAATTTTCACTCCACAGTACATCGTAAAACTTTTAAAAGATGACACTAACAGCAGAATCTTTTAAATTTAAAAATGTCCTGATATTTTTAACTGGATGTACCTTGTTGGCTTTTGTTTTAATTTGGGGGGAAGGGGAAGTGATCAACTTTTATCCTCGTTTAATGCCAACTAAATATTCCTTAGCTACTGAAGTGACTTAATGACATGAGTATGTGGTCTTATCAAAGTCCCATTATTGTTCTGACAGTATCTCATTTGTATGCAAATCCACTTGCATGCAACTTATTCTTTGGCAAACGGTGCTAGCAAGCCAGGGAGTGTCGTTTTAATTATGTGCATGTCTGTGCACAGTATATTTGTTACTGCACAGGAACATTATGCTGCTGTAACAACTACAGCACCTTATATCACGCTCATGAAGGCTGCTGCAGACCATCCTGCAATCTTTATTGTGAGTGATAGACATGCTCTGTCAGTCTCTGTCACCCAAGGTAATCGCAATACATAAGGCAACTTTTTAGATGAAATATTAATGGGGCACTTTTTTGTGTATTCCCATCTTTTTTCATAATGGTGCCCAATGGATATCTGTTCAATTGGTGCCTTGCCTTCTCCAATTTCACAAATTCCTGACAATTAAGAAAAATTAATCCTTTTAGACACAAACCAAGAGGGAGAACCCTGACCACTTCTATGGTAGAGGGCAGTTCCTGCTTAGCAGATGTAGGTTAGTGTCAGTAGCTGTACAGAGGGGAAAGGGATGGGGTGTACCTGATAAGGGGTATCAACCCAAAAATAAGGGGAATCTGCCACGTGATTCACAGGGCCCCTTTCTGACACCCCCAAGAAGGGCTTCCTGGGAGATCTGGACCCTCATTTTGTTTCTGCAACCTCTAGAAACACCATCCAGAGGATGGTGGGGGGGGACATTCTCTCTCCCCAAGGCCTTATGGACAAATCCATCCTTCTCTGCACTTCATCTGGTTTGCAAGATAAAGCTAACTCTGCATTGAGCCATGGAGCCAGCTCCATTACTCCTGATCCAACCCATGCTAGGGAAAAATATTGTATTTGGAAAGATGACTTCAGAATTGTATGATTCCAGAAAAAAAGGACAGTGTCAGTGCCCCAGCTTTGAGCTAGCAGAGTTTTATCATGAATCTTTGGAGGGAAATAGTGAATCTATCAGGAGAAGCATAATAATGCAAAATCAGTCAGCAGAAACACAGAGGCACAGAGAAAGTGCAACATCCTCCTCTGAACGTAGCCTTAGCTTATATGGTTAAATAAAGGTGGATGTGACTGTACAGCACATCCATGTGTGGTGCTGCGTTTGATCTATTTAGGAAGACAGGGCTGGAGGAGCTGTCTAGGTCATTATCTGCAGTGCTCTGCAATTGCATACGCCCCTCTGTATGTTTATGTACATCCCTGTGCATGGGAAGCATAAAATCTGCACACCTGCAAAGCAAAGTGCATTTAGAGAAACATTTTCTGTCTGCAAGGAAAGAGAAGCTCTAGTCGAACCAGACAACAAAACTTCTGCATTTACTAATAAACCTGACAAACTGATTTATGGCTGTTTTTCTTGCTGTGATTTGTTGACAGATTGTTCTTTATGCAAAAATTACCAAGGTTTAAATCTGTATCATATGGCCTCTAATTCAGCTGACAATATGTTACCAATTAAATTCCGCTTAAGCTATCATCAACTAGCAAACCACAGACTGTGTTAAAGAGAATGACAGTCAGATAGCCAGTAAAATCATTTGTGCCATTATTCTGAAGGCTGGCCTATAAAGGAGGGACATTAAGTAACTATATGAAAGATAAAAAGATGGTTTTTTTGGTAGTGAAAATCTAACTGCTGCTGGTTTTTTTAATTTAATACATCTCCTGTTGGAGAAAAAGAGATGGGATTCCTGTCCTTGGCATCCCTTACTGTTCTCTCATGCAGAAGGAGAGGCACAGCAGGGTCAGTGGTTAGTGGGAGGAGTATTAATGAAACTCTACTATTTGCCCTTTAATTTGATCTTCAATTACTCTTTGGCTGAATTCTGGCCCTTGCTCTCCAGTATTGTTGTTTTCATTTGTAGGAAGAGAATGCATTTTCTGCCAGCAAAAGTGTAGATCCCTCTGTAAAAAATGTGTTTCTAAATGAGTCTAATTTCCCCAAGTAAATTTCTCCTTCACCAAGGTGAAAAAAGGACTCAGCACACAGAATGACATTGAATACCATAAAGAAGAATACAGGTCCTCCCTCCCAATACTGATCCTGGCAGCACCGTGGAATTGGGTAGGGCATTGATACCCCTCCTTTGCAAATTTGCATAGGCAACCTCACCTGCAAAAGACATCTTTTAAATGTTGCTGTGAGATAAAAGCTGCTACACATCAAGGTCTGTGAGAGCTAAAAAAAAACCCAGCAAAAAAAAAGTGCTTTTCTGAGCAGCCATTAGCTGGATTTGTTCCAGGAGAGGTGAGAACTTCCTCAGAGCCAGAGCTGTGCTGTGCGAAGTGGGCTGAGGTTTGCTTAGGCGTGGAGGTGGCCTGATTTGCTTTCTTGGCTTAAACACTGTAGTGCCAAAGCCCAGGGTTTAAACAGCGTGGTGGGAGCTTGTCTGTAAATGCTGCATTGTACAGAGCTTCCTGCTGTGAGTATTATCTACCTCCTTATCTCAGCTTTAATGTTGCAGTTGAGTATTAAGTGTATGTGTGCTCCGGAGAATGGGTAGTAATCTTTTGTTTAGACAATAGAGCCTCTCGCTATTAACCCTAGTGAATTGAAATTTTACTCCTTTCCCCACTATATCATCACTGCAGTCATTATTTACTTAAGAGCTTTTTAATGGTTTGCTGTCTGCACTGATGACTGTGGTGTCCTAGGCAGGGACTAGGATTTGGGGACTGTGATTTTGGGATCTCATCGTGAGATATCTCTAATGAATGGTGAACTCCCCTTCATTTCTGTATGTTGCAATATAATAACATGAGCCAAAAAACCCCACTGAGAAGCAACTAAAATCATAACACTTAAAAAAATAAAAACATCCCTCTTACTGAAGATTACAATGTAAATCAGGCATCTATTATTTCTATGTCAGTATAATGATTTAAAAAGAATTTGCACATGATAAGAGGCATCCTCTAAGGATGACAAATTAGGTATAATAAAACAGTTCGATGAGAACATAAATAAGAAGGCATTTGGGGCAAATCCTTTTCTTCCTCTGCAGTCATACACATAAACAGCTTGGAGGATATACTTCTCTGCTTACAAAATGATAGCCAGTCCCCGAGGCTTTTAGAGATCTCATCAAGTCCCTAGTCCCAGATGTCCTCCACAGAAGGGAAGGAGGGGAGCAGCAAAGTCTTTGGTCCTTGCCTTGCATCATGACTTTGTGGTCACAAATGTAAAGATTACACTGCTATCTCACACCTGTCCATCGTGGACAGCTGTGCCTGCTCTACAGGTAGCTGAGACAGAAAGACCCAGGGTAGAACAGGCTGCCCCTCCAGTCAGCCCACCAATATGATGGTTATAAAATAGACCTCCATATCTGTAATGTCTATATGCGTATCAGTGAGGTCTTCACCAGCTTTTGTCTGCACAAGAAAGGCAGGAATATTCTGGTGCAAACTTAATTGAACTACTTCATGTGTGCTCCTACATGAACTAAGAGTCAGTCCCTGTGCTACTCAATATTAACTCCTTCATTTTATCAGCATTCCCAGGCTGTAAAGTTTTTCCTGGTTATTTCATCTCGCCTGGGCATCTGTGTGTGGTGTTGGAGAAAAAGGCAGTCCTGCAAGAGCAGGTGCACCTCTTGCTGACAGCTCTGCCATGGTACATTTGTCAGTGTTTTCTGCTGCTCTGCCATCTCGTTCAGATTTTTTCTGGCTTATTTTATAGCTTGCCCTGCAGACCATTTGGGAATGCAGATCACTTCTGCTGAAAAATATAGCCATGAGGGATGTCACACCAGGAGCAAGGATAGGTTTCTCTTCTCCATTTGCTCTTTGAGAAGCTGACACTGCAGAAGCCCTGTGAGCCTCAGCTCTCTGCAGCCCTACTCTACCAAGTCTGGCAGACTGCACGTTGCCTCCAGGTTTTGTATCTGAACTGCTGGGTGTGCAGGAGTAAGATCCAGGACCCTACTGTTCAGATTCCCTCCCGCCGTCCAATTTTCCCTCCCACAGAGAAGCTCCATGTCATTTCCAGCAGAGGAAAGAGGAAAAGTCACCTCACTTCAGAACAGACAGTGTTTTATTACAAGCAAGAGGACAGGATGGAGAAGTCATAGACCATTTCCTCCAAAGAGCTGGGTGATCATGAGCAGCTGTCATAAGTCATGGTAGACTTTGTTGTAAATCAGCAGATCCTGGCCCCCATAATGGTCCCTCTGCTGACTTCTATCTCAGCACAGCATGGGCCAGGCATAGCTCCCCACTCCAGCTCTGGAGAGGAATGTGTGTTTTGGACTGCTGCTGCAGTGGAATATATATATATAAATATATAATATAGCCCCAGTGGAAACCTCCCTCCTTGGCTGTTGCACTCTGTGCAAGGGGCTCTGCTTGTTGTAGCAGAGACTGCCATGGTTCTTCCTACTCCAGGTCACCAAGCAGATGGAGAGCATGGCTTTTCATAAGTTGGGTTGGTAGTGGTCAGTATTAAAATTTAATTTGAATATTTGGCAATAGAAGACTGCCACCCCTCGCTGTGATTATGGAGTAATGATATAAATTAGCAAAACTTCATTAATATCTTCTGTCTTCCATCATAGCTTTTTTACTCCTTGCTTGATTTTTCAGATGAAACTAGATTTGTTCAGAGGCTCTCTGATAGTGAATGCATGTTTTAGTTAGATGTAATGAAGAGCAGGCTGCATGACACTTTGCAAGATTTCCTTTCCAGCTCTACCAGCAAACAATAGAGATAACCGCTGCCTCCCAGATTTCCATGCTCTGTTTCTTTCTGGGCATGGTCCAACTTGTCCTCAAGCTAAGTTCAGAAACTTTCATTGATTTTCATGGACTTTGGTCTTGTCCCTTTTAAGAGAAAGAATTTAATTTATACCAGAAACGCACACTTACCTAGTGGCATCTAAGCTGCATGTAGACATAGGAAGGATATGGGGAAAACAGACTCTGCACCATGGAACAGTGGCACCATCTAGTCCCCAGTTACTGTGTTTGATACATTTCCTAATTTCTGCAGTGATTTAACATTAGAGTGGGTCCAGCTCATTGAAGCAAATTTATATGCAGGAGCACTATTTTAATCTTAGACTTAAAATAATTTTAATTAGTAATAGCTTCCTTTTCCAGTCTGTCAACATACCTCCACCTCTTGGCTTTTTAAGAAATAAGGTAAATATAGAAATAAAAGTATTAAATTATTACCAGGCAACCAGAACAAGGAAAACATCAGAACTGTCAAACCTAGAAATGTGAAAAATGACCTAGACTTTCCAATTCTGACCTGTCTCCTCCACACAACTCTACCTGGTTCCATCTTATTTAAGGCTTGCTAATTTGACTAAATATTGAAATGAAATAATGAAAATACTATAATAGACCATCTCATCCTTTATTCTTTCAGTCACTTAGGTGCCAGGTGTATTTCTCAACCTGCAACTGCTAACAAATATCACCTTCATGACTTTGCCTGCAGTGTTTATCCTGCTGCTGCTATAATTTTGCTTCCTCTTTGCAGGAGACAGCTGCTCTACACGGGTAGCTCTTCTGCAGCACGGTAAGGCATTATGGAAAAGCTTATTGCTGATGCTAATGGAGCTGGTCTAGCTGCTGACACAGAGCATATGGCTTTACTGGATTTCAGTTTCAAAATGCTGATCCCCTCTTTCAGGAGGAAGGAGCATGGTGATCTGGAGGACGTGGCTCAGCCACCTCCTCACTGTAGGAGACTGAGAGATGTATGGGCTATTTCACCCCTCTTGGTTTGGAAGGGAAAGTTACATTGCCTACACTTCCCTCGTACAATTTAAAGGAAACAAACCAGAAATGTCGTGTTCAGAAACCATCATGCTGGTACCAATGGGGTTAAAATTTCTCCAGCAGTGTGCCTTTTCAAGGCATTTGGAATTTTTTGCTATTACTTGGATAAAAAAACCAATAAAGATAAGACATGCATTTTTCTTTTTCTAAAGCTGTACTTGTTTAATGGTTAAACGTGCAAGGGGGATACTAGAAGCATCCTGAATACAGTTTAAATGAGTTTAAAACTCCAATTGCTTGTAGTTTACGAAAAAAGTGTCTTAAACCAAATGGTCTCTGTGGGGTGATGCATGGGCAAAATGTAAAATGACACATAATGAAATAAAGTAATTTTATTTGCAAACCTGTTTGAAAGGCTGGTACAGAATGTAACAATCAAGCAGAAGCAGTCTGGCATTTCTCTTGGCGTTCTTTTGCAGAATTATGTGACCCAAGAAAGAAAACATTAAGATGTTCTGATTTCACCCTATAGGACAGAGAAATACACTTTGGTTAATGCTTACCATAATTCTATCTACTTGGCTCAGACAGTTATATTTTTATGAATCTTACGTTACTTTCTGTCACCCTCTAGGCAACAATATAGAGTTATTACAGTATAAAGGAAAATGCTTCCTGTTGAGCTTATACTTGAACAAGTCTTAACCAAGTGGAAGCTCTTAATAAAAGGTAAATATACTAAAGAATAAACAGGTAGAGTGAATAAAAAAGGAATGTAGGCTTTATGGATGCTCAGGTTGATGGCGTAGCCCAGCGAAATGCAGAAAACTCTAAGGTAAAGCCGACGTGCTAAGCTACATCAGAAATCTGAGGGGGTTAGAATTTTGTTAAGTGAATTTAGTGCTCATTAAGGGATTTGCGGTGTCAGCATTATAAAGCAAAGTCCTCTCTCGCCCTCAGAATTGGAACAGCACAGTGCAGCAATATTAATTCCACGGCCGTTCCCTTCTTGGCCTTGCCAATAAAATTATTACCCAGGGACCCAATTGTTCGGCACTGCTCGGCGAGTGCCTCCTCACGAGAAATTGAGCTGAGATCACCGGCTCTTTTAATGTGGCAGACAGATTGCAGCACACTGTGCCATGCCAGGCTTGAAACACAGACAGCTTCTGCCTTTAGCTTAAGGAAAATATTGTGAATTACTCTTGTTGTTTTCTGTGTCTCCCTGAAATACCCGCACAAATTATTTCCTTCTACTTTACGTCTCTCATCATTTCCTCCTTTGTTCTCAGACCGGTTATTTTGACTAGAAGTTTATTTTGTGCAGCATAGGAAATAGAGATCCACAAATACTAACCAGACATAGGAAAAAATATCAGTGTGTAGGTTTTCAAATCAGTTGTGTGAAGCAGAGATCTACTGGTGCAGAAAACACTGATGAGGTTGAAAAAACTGTACTTGCTCTCTCTGTTTTTTTTTTTCTCTCTTAGCTGAAAGTCAGCTAGGTATAGTTTTCATTCCATGGAAACTCTTCATAACGAGTATACATTTATATTGCAAACCCTTATTCCCTGTGGCCCCATGTGGCTTTTTAAGACCAAATATAAAGCCTTCTTCAGCATTACTTTATCCCTTCATCCAGACATCATTCAGAGCTACAGCTGATTTTCTAAATTACATCATATGTAAGTAGATTTATTTTTCCTTTTCTGCAGATATAGTTTCATTTCCTTTTCCAATTTGCATGGGTGCACATTCATAAATTTTAAATATATTTAACCTCTTTTCAAAGAATCCTTTTAATTTCTCTAAAGGTCCATGACCTTTAACTTCGATACACAACATTTTGTACATTAAAACCCCACAAAAACATCCAGAAATAATGCTTTAAACACCTTACTACCTTTCCAAAGGTTTTTTCCTCTTTTTCCCTCATGAAACAAAACATTCCCCTTAATGGTGCTCCTGGTAGCCCAGAAACAAGGGCTTTAGCTGAGAGGCATTTGCTGGGGCTTTGCTGATCACAGAGTTCATCAAGTATCTAATTAATGAGGGAAGATTGGATGGGCCACCCTGGACCCAAACAGGAATCTTACAAGCCCAGGAGCTGACCAGCACCTCTGGGTGCTAGAGCAAGGCAGAGAACACATTTCCACATGGCTGTGATAGGTTAACTTGCACCCATGGCAAGCCCTTTGTCACCTCCCGAGCTGTTACCAGCGATGAAAGAATCCCACCTTAAACTGTGGGGTTTTAAGTGCCTGCTATTCCTGAATAGTCACCTTGTCACCCAGGCAGATCATTACCACTGTCATCTCTTGTTCCTCACCATTAGATGTCCCTTTCTAAGAGTAACTTCCCTGGGAAGTCCACATCCACACCTGCCAGGGCATGATGCTGGATGATTTCCTCGACTCTAATAAACCTTTGCTGTGAAAGGCAAGGAGCAGGAAGCAAATGACCTGCTCCCCAAGCTGAGCATCTTTGCTTAGTTTTGGAGAAGAGCAAGTAGCAACCTCTAAGCCCAGTTTGGGTGACCTGTGTAGGAGAGCAAGAAGGGACACCCTGTTTCAGAAGCCAGAGAAGATGACCAAGGGACTACAACTAGCCAGCATGGGAATGTCATGTTGGCTGTAACCCCATTCCCAACTCATGCTCCACAGCAGGGTCTGGCTGCTGGTACAAAACCCCAGCTCACAGCAGCACCTGAGATCCCCAGAAAGAGCACACAAGTCTCTGGGATTGTTCAGTGAGGATCACCTGTCTCTTCCTTGTTTTGGTTTGCAAATGCAATTATCCCAAATATATCTTATTTGTGTGTATATATATATATACATATATATGCACACACACACACACACACACACACACACACACACACACATATATATTTTATGTCACTGTGATCTTCCTCAGATTTCTCAGTACTGGCACTGCTCAGGGCTTGCCTGCGAGGTGGAGGCAGTGGAACAAACACAGCCTCTGGCACAGTGTGGAGGCAGGCAGGGACTGTGCTGTGCACCACTGCCTTTGTCTCCAGCTTTTCTCTGTTTAGTGAAGGCTGCCAGGCAGCAACCTTGGTCACATGGAGGTTTTCTTCAGGGAGCCACTGCTCCAAGAGATACTCAGAAAAGATGCACCCTTAAACTGGTGCAGTCACTGAGAATTGTAATTATGGCATTTATTAAAGCCGTTTTCAAGGCATGAATGAAAGACAAAAGGAAATAGGTAGTACTCGCTCAACAGAAGCTGACGCCACTCACAAATTCAGAAATCTTTGGAGGAAAGATGAGGGATAGGTTAATAACCTTTCTCTTTTCCTTCCAAGGGGCATTGTGTGCTGCCAGCAGTGGTGACCAGCTTGAGCGTCCACCTGCTGATCCCTTGGCCACTTTGTGAGATGGCCCCTGACATCTGCTGGGGGGTGAGTGGCTGGCAAGTGTAATTGGGAGCTGTCACTGGGGACACCCTCTTTGCTGCCCCCCTGCCCCCTGTGCCTGACCCCAGCCTGCAGAGCCCTCGATGGGCTCTGGTTCGGAGGGTGGCGTGTACCTGCCGTGCTCATTGCCAGCAGGTCGTGCCCTCCCCATCACCACAAAGCCACCATCCAGCAAAAGGGCTTTGTTCAACCTGGACCCCAGGGAAAGCCCACTCATAGCATTGGGTTCAGTCCTTTTGTTTCCAGGTTAAAAACTTGACCTTCCCCTCCCCTGAGCCTGAAACAGCCCTCACAGCACTTCTGTTCAGCAATTACATTTTCTTTTTAAATCTTTCCTTGGGGCTCAGGTGACAAAAAGACTTTGATAATATAAATAGGTCTCCAAACCTTTTGTGTGGGTAAAAAACTATAGGAAAGAGAAAAACAAGATGAAAAAAAAAATCTGTGTCTCTCTAATTGGCATAATTCCATCAGCCCTGGTTTATAATTTAAGATGGATCAATTCTGCAGCTGACATGATAGATGTTGTCATCAATACTTGGAAACAGCAATTTATATTTCTTTGTTTGGGGACACAGCCATCCACCTACCTCTGTGGGGGTATTATGTGTGAATCAAGAGCAATATGTGGCCAGTAGACTAAGACTTGACTTAGACTTCCAGCCATGCACCTTATTAAAATAATAAATATTTTCATTATCCAGAGAATCCATTATAGTTCTCTGTTTTAGCTATTGTTAACTAATAATTTGGATTAATTACCAAGTTAAATCATTAAAAATTAAATCCATATATTTTGCTTCTTTAAAAGAGTGATAGCTTGCAACCATTTGTGTAATATGCATGTTAAGTGGGAGAGTGGTGAAATATGTTGTGTTAACTTAACTTTGACAGCATCTGTATCCATGCCATATTACACTCTGGTCTTATCAAATCTCAGAAGCTACAGTGTATAAATAGACTGTGATGATATGATATTTACAGGAGAGAAATCATTCACAATATTTTTGGCATCTTTTGTAGTGACTAGAGAAGAGCCACCTAACAAATACAATATACAATAATGCAATAAAGGAGCGTGTAAGAGCACAGAATCAAGGAGCACTTACACTTGCTGAGTCAGTTAAGGTTAGGCGAATGTTAGTGATCAGGCATAAACACAAGTTTCATCCTAAGGAATTTCAAAGCAGATTGCAAGTTTAAATAAATAGGGAAACACAATTCAGAGCTCATTTCTCTCTCTGCTGAAGCAACGCCAGCCATTGTGTTGGAACTTAGCACCAATTTAATGAAACATTATCTACTTGAAGACATAAAGATACAGGGAGAAAGTAAAGTTACTTAGGAAGAAAAATTGTTTCCAAATGTACATTTTATTATGTTAAGAGTACTAAACTATGGACTGTGCAACTGCTCAAACTGCAAGTTACTGAGCTCAGTATGGGAAGAACAGTGACACTGGATAGGCTGTGATATACAGGTGGCTAGACTAGATAATCCAGTGGGTTTGCCTTTGCCATAAACTATGAGGTTATGAAAACCCACTAGTACATTGAAAACTCTTTACACTTTAGTGTGTAAGTATTCACAGTGGAACACTGTATTTGAATTTAAATAGCAAACCTATTATAAAGTATACTCATTAGACTACTTTAGAGACCCCTGGAAAAACAAAACACATCCAAAAGCACTGAGGGACTGATTCTGCAAAACTGGCTCTAATTTAGGATCCCTTGCCCCTGTAGAGCTGGTGCCCAGCAGAAATAGGTACTGCTCAGAATGGTGATGAGATGCTAAAGCAAGACTAAATAATGCAAATAATGCTTCTTGGTTTTTCATCTCATGGAGGAGATTTGTGTCTAGGCGTTATGCAAACACTCACTGAGGAACCACGTGTGTCCTGCCACAGCCTACACAAGGGCTCAGTTACCAGAGCTGCCCTGGGAGCACTGCCTTGCTGTGAGAGGTGGAAGTGCATCACACACCAAGGAATGTGCGACTGTGCTTGGTAACCCTCCCTGCCAAACAGTGCAGCAGTCTGCCCTCTGAAGGAATTGCTGATGGATTAGGCTGTTGGGACAAGAGCAGGCATGGATTTACTGAGGAGATGTGGTGAGGTGTAACAGCCCTCACTTTGTCCCTGAAACTGCAGGATGTGACATGCAGGATGTGATTGTCTCATCCTGGACCACGCTGCATGTACGTGGCTGTGAGGCTGTCCCCGGCAACTCCTGAAATTCACAGGCAAGACAGAGGTTCTGCCTGTGTCCCACCACTCTGCATTGGTGTGTCACAAGTGGGGCAAGATGTAGAATTTCTTATTCTTGAGACACACTGTACTAATGCTAAAGCATTTCCTGCACTGGCCGCCCCCAGAATTCCTCTCTTCTGTTTGAAAGCGTTCAGCTAAGGTCTTATGAATTCGCTGGGAATTAATTTCTTGCTGTGTACATGTTTTAAAGGTAGGTGCTACCAAAGAGATACTATGGAGGTATTTTGCGTACAGAATGTTGACTAGGAATGTAGTATTTCTCACCTCCCCCTTATTTTATGTTACATTAAAATTATCTTTACTCTTCCTCCGGCAGTTGCTATGCCACGCTTAAGACAGAGAGTCTGAGAAGAGGGAAATGTCAACTTTTAAGATGATGTTCAGCTTTCCTGCTACATGCTATCTTTATGTAAGGGATTTGAATTACATATTGTTCCTAGGTTCTTCTTACAAAGTCTGCTTGACTGGACACAGTTGCTTGCTTATTCTTAATGAAGAGTTGTTAACAGAGGAAAGCGTACAATGAAGGGGCAAATAATGTCTATATGAATCATGAAAAATATATGTATAATGAGCAGGATTAGGTAGCACATGGCATATTTTTATTTATATAATGCCAAGCTTTCATAAAAAGGCAGGTTTCATTCCCTACAGGAGTTGAAAATGCATTGACAAGTCACACAGCAAGGGATGACAGGGGATTGCTGGTGGCTGCAGGAAAGCTGTGGGTTGCAACAGGCAGTGGGGAAGGACTTTCTTCAGCCACCATCCTGAAGTTTTTATAAACACTCTGTGTCAATTTACTGCATGTCAATTTACTGTTATGGTTTTGATCATGGAACCAACTGGAGACAGAGGTGCCACTTCTAAGTAAGAAAGCAGCAGGTGAGTTTACTATTCAGTGGCTGGAAAGAAGGAAGGATTTGAATGAATAAGACATGGAGCACAGAGGATGCTCCAGCCACAGGGACCAACCACAGTGTTATACTGAGGAGCCAGCACAGGAGCCCAGCCAAGCACATCACAGGGGAAGCAAATGGGGTGGAAGGTTAACCTATAGGTGAGGTCTCACATACAAGGAGCTTCAAAAATGCTGCCAGGGTCAGAGGAAGCATTGAGCACCTGGCAGATAGCCAAAGCAGTTGGGATTTTGAATTGACATTAATTTCAATGCAATTAGTCTTGATGTTCTCTGCTCTGCATGAGAGGAGAATCACAGCCATGATGGGAAAGAAAAGAACACCACGATAATGATACACATTCAAGAAATGTATAAGAAAAATAATAATTTTTTGTGTTAAAACATATTAAAAACATAAAACATACTGCCTATCATTATGTATTACGCTTTGAAATTTAATTCACTCAGCGCTGTTCATGCTGTTTGTTTACATTTTCTATTGATCTCAGTTTGGGTGATGAATTTAGCCTATGGAATTTTGCTTCCAAGTTTCCACACGCGTTACCACTTGTGAGCATTGCAGTCCACCTTGCTCTTCACAGAATGACCTGGGGTAAATTCCAGCACTGGTGTAAAGGGGGTCCCACTTCTAGTGATTTAGTCCATAAAGGCAGCCTAGGCTTGCCCTGCTGTATGTACCATTTCAGAGGTGATTTAAGCACTTCTGCAAATCACTGCTTAAGCTGGGTCTCAGGGAAAGAATCAGGGTCATGCTGCAATGGGGGTTGCACAACCTCCCTTAAAATAAGAAGAGTGAGGCAGCACAGGCTGTGGCTTGAAAAGGTCAGTGTAAATATGCTGCCCTTCACTCCTTCACACATAAGTAATGTATTTGTTAAGAGTGTTACCTGCTTTCCAGGCTCAATCTTCTGTCATGGTAAGCTTTACCCCAGCTAAACCTGTTTTCAGGTGGTTTTATGTATCCATTAATACTGTACCAAGCCTGGCATCTGAACTGGCATGATTTTTTTTTTTTCATTTTCATCTTCATTTGCTCTGGGTAGGCAGGGGGTGCCACAAGCCTGCCCAACCGGGACACACCCTTCTCCATCCCCCTGGGGAAAGTGAGGAGACGGGCATTACAGGAGCTGGCTCCCGTGTGTCACTCCAGGCTGAAATGTGCCACATCCCGAGGGTCGGGGGACTTCTGGCAGTAGGAGGCAGCACCACCTTGGCTGTGCAAGGGAACAGAAGCAGCTGTGGAATGGCTTGGGACTTTGAGATGACTCGCCGAAACTGGCGTGCAAACTGTTTTCAAAGCCGTGCAAACGGGTTTTCAAACCTTTCCCTTGGAGTGTGCCTACGCTGCAGCCAAAGCTGCGCCGCAGCTTGTGCAAGGTTACCAGCCCTAAATTAAATCAAGCTAACTCAGGAACGAATAACATACAGTCACAAAAGCAGGCGAGAAGCCTGCATAAATACTTGAGCACTGCTGTGGACTGCCAGGGTGCCATGCACGTCAGGGTGCCCTAGCCAGCTGCCAGCTGCCTTGGCTCGGTCTCCAAGAGCAGGGATCTCCCAGTGTGGGATCGCTCTGCAGATATTCGCGTTGGTGCTGTTGCATGAATAGCCCCCTCTTTTCGTCACGGATTTTGCACATTTCTTCTCCCTGTCTGCGATGACATGGCACTTCTCTGGCAGCTACTCACAGCTTAGCTGAAAAGCCCAGTATTCTGGAAAGTATTTAATGTGTGTTAACCTCTCTTAATGTGATTCAGCAACTACAAATCAGAAGCGCCTGCCTCCCCTGGCCAGCCAGATATCACAGCCGGTGCCTCACACAGGCTGGATGGCAGTGCAAGGCATCTTACTCGCTTTGGGTGGCAAATGCTGATGATTGGTACTTTTATTTTTAACCACAGATCACTCATTTTTAAAGGCTTCGTGCAATCCAGGGACCTTTAATTGCCTGTGCAGGTCTAGGTGGACCTGTATGGGCATGAAGACTTGCACAGGTGCAGTTTATTACACATCTAATGAGGAATTGGTGCGAAAAGGCCTGAACCCAGCCCAAACCCTGGACTGCGGAGAGAGCCCCTGGGAGCATCCCGGGCTGCTGGTTCCAGCACAGAGAACCGGGTCCACGGCCCCGATCCCGGCCCCATCCCACAATAAGTGTCACAATTTCTCCCCAGTGTTTCTGAGCCGAACATCGTGGTGCTTACCCCGCATGAGGTGCGGGTGAGCCGGGGTGCTGTGTCCCACCCCGGGGTACCTGGTCAGGAGGAGGAAGAGGAAGAGGGGAGGAAAAAGCCCACCCCAGACGCAACTTCTGCGCGCCAAACCCCCCCACGGGGGTGCAAGCTGCCTCCAGCTCCCCTGCCCGCCGGGCTGTGCCGCCCCCCGCGCCGAGCGGGCGCTGCGCGGACGCGGGCGCTGCGTGCGCGGGGCGGGCGCCGCCTCGGCCGCGCTCCCGGCGGCGGGAGGGAGGGAGGGAGGGAGGAGGAGGCGCGGGGGAGCGGGGCGGGAGCGGAGCGCGGCGGCGGCGGCCGAGCCGAGCCCAGCCGAGCCGCGCCGCTCGCACACGAGCGGCGGCACCGTGTGCTTTCTTTTGGGGGCAGGGTGCTTGCTTCTTTCCTAGGGGGAAGCGGGAGGAAGGCGGCCGAGGGGTCCGTCCCCGCCCGCGCGTGTGCGGAGAGCGGCCGGCGGCGGCGCCGGGGGTGCTCCGCGCCCTCGCCCTGCCCGCGGTGCAGTTACGATGCGCCCCGGACGCCGTGTGGCTGCAGCGCGGCGGCGCTGACATCGCTCACCATGGACAGCTTCGACTTAGCTCTCCTTCAGGAGTGGGACCTGGACTCTCTCTGGTGAGTGGTGCCTCTGCTTCACCCCCGGCGCGGGGACACGGGGGCTGCGGGGGATGTGCGGTAACTGGAGGGGGTGCGATAACTGGGCCATGTGCAATAATTTGGAGTGGGTGTGCACTTACCGGGAGAGGTGCAGTAAATTTGGGGTACAGCAATAGGGGGGTGCACTGACCCGAGGGTACAATAACTGGGGCAGCGGGTGCATTGGCAGAGGGTGCAGCCCAGAGAGGTGTCTCCTCTGCCACTTGCTCTCCCAGCATTGCTGGCTCGGCAGGGGCAGAAGGAGGGGTACCCTCCTCCCCTGACTGCCAGGGTGGATCCGGGAGGTGAGTGTGGTGTTTGGCTGGAGGGGTCACCTGCACTCGTCCCTTCGCCCCCCCCCCCCCCCCGCGCTCACCCCCTTCCCCTCTAATAATACCTTGTGCCCACCCACTTCTGGTACCTCGAGTTGGACTCATCCCCCATCCTTCCTGCACGCCCCTTTCACCCCTCCACCCCCACCTTCGCTCCGCAAGTCCCTCCCGGGCCGTCTTTATTGCGCCCCCCCCGTTGCATGCCCTTGACCTCCCCCTGCGCACCCCCGTCCATGCCCGCCCCGGCGGCGGGTGCGGGGCTGCCAGGGAGGAGGGGAAACAATTTCTAGAAATGTCATTAGCGGCTGGAGGTGGGAAGCGCTGCCCTCCCCCCCGCACCACCCTCCCCAAGCTGCTGCCTCTGCCAAGTCCCGGAGTTTGCTGCGGGAGTCACGCTGCCCCCGGGCGGCCGCCGCTCCCCGCCGCCGGCCCCGGGTCCAGCTGGGGTTCGCGGGGGGGGAGGACGCGCTCCGCTCCCCCTAGACCCCCGCGGGGTGCGGGGAAGCGCCCCGGGACCCGCGGGGCGATGCCGCGGTGGGAGCCAGCGGTGGGACGCGGGTGCGGAGCCGCGTGTGGCGGGAGCCCCGCTGCCCTGAGCCCCGCCGCTCGGAGCCCCGATGCCCGGAGCCCCGATGCCCGGAGCCCCGATGCTCTGAGACCCGCTGCCCGCAGCCCCGACGCTCTGAGCCCCTCTGCCCGGAGCCCCGATGCTCGGAGCCCCGTTGGCCGGAGCCCCGTTGGCCGGAGCCCCGCCGCTCGCAGCCCCGTGCGGCCGGGCCGTGCGGGCCGTGCCGCCTTCCCCGGCGGGGCGCGCTCCTGCGCGGGGCGCTCCGCGGAGCAGCGGCGGCACTGCCGGCCCTGGAGCGCGGCGAGCTGAGGTTTCTTTTGCCGGCAATCATACACCGGTGTGCGTTTTGTTTTAAGCCGTGCTAGGTGATCTATGGCTTCTGTCAGTAGGGAGCGCGTTCGACAGCGCCGGCTCTTCTCCTCGGTGGCAGGTGTAGCAGAAGGAGCTGGACCAGCGAGTCCCGTTAGTTGAGCCGCTTCTCACAAAAGACCTCGGGATGATGAGAACAGCTTGCGCTGCATAATGTGGGTGCTTATAAATGCATACATTGATAACATTGAGCCCAATAAAACTTTTACATTGCTGTGGGAACTTTAAAGAGCACGTATAATACAAAATTAGTTATTACCCCATAAAAGTTTTTAATTATAGTGTTTCTGCCGCGACACAAGTTAAGGTTATGTCCTCGTTTCAATTATAAATACCAATATTCAGTTTACGTCCGAACCATAACATTTATCTCTGGCCTGATTTTAAGTTTACAGTCCGTATGCATAGTTTTACAATTAAATTACATGGGTTTTGTATTAAACAAGAGTGGGAGAAATAATACTTTTACACATTTGAATGCTTTTCCCTTTCTCCTTGAAAGAAGACAAACTTTGGGCAAATTTTCTTTTTCAGCAAAAGTGGACTGTCCATTACTCTGGTCTCTGAGCCAGCTATTTGAGTTAATAATGATTTGAAAAACTAACAATGTAACTCTGGGACGTTAGGGGTCTAGGCTGCATCTGGCCATTGCTTCTTCTCATAACCTTCTTAGCACTCTTGGCTGTTTTGGAGCCACTTTCAAATGACTGTGGTTGCCATAAGACTCCTGTATGGGTCCAAAAAGACATCAACTGTTTTCCAGCTAAATTACCTTCTTAAAAATATCTGTATTTGCATTACTTGCAATCTTGTGGTTTCATAGCTCTTGTTACTTGTTTTCCTCTATAACTGTTGCAGTTTAGAAGGTGAGTTCATCAAAAGGTCTCCAAAAAGCACATTAGAAGTTGTTGCATTGTGGCAGGCCTGCCTTCACTGCTAAACTTTCACCCCTTTGTAGGGGTTGAACCCCACAAATACCCAGAGCAGTGAGGGGAGCAAGGGGGTTGCTGTTGTGTTTCTGAGTCCTTTTTGGGGCACTGGGTTTTGCCACCAGCTTTAGCTTGGAGTAAAAGATCATGGGCTGTAAGTTTATCACGAAGCAGCTGTTTGACAAGTGGTTTGGAATAGTCAGTTTTGAAAACTCATACAAACAGTAATAAATAAAGCTTACCTTGGCTTAGTGAAAGCTTCCAAAGTCTGTTGTGAAGGTCAGCAGTGCCCTGGGGCCCTGGGTCATTCTCCCATTTGCAGGCAGGGTGGCTGTTGCCTGCTGCCCTCCTGCTGTCCTGCCTGCTCTCCATGGGGCAAGTCAGGGGCATTCTCAAGAAACTGGTGTGAATTCTGCACTAAACTGGCCAAAACAAAGCTTTTGAACATGGTGATGTTCCGCTATGAAGACTTATGAGAATGCCTTCAAAGTTGTGCAGTTGTTGCCAAAAAGGGAAATAAAATACACCACATTGATAGGAAGTACTTCATGGCAAAGAGCAACACTTAAAGAGACTTAATTGTCTCTGCAGCAAGAATAAATGTTGTCCTTTATTCTTTTGAATGTGGCCATAATGGCAATTTGTGCACTTAATTTATGACTGAAAATCCACTTTTTGAAGTATTTGGTGAACATTTTGCTTAGAAGTGCAGTAATTAAATATTAATGTGCTGTTCTAAAGTGGGTTTCGTTTTTTTTTTTTCTTTTTCTTTTTGTTTTTTGGGTTTTCTTCATTTATTTGAGATGTTCTTGGAAAATCAAAAGGTGTTTCCAAATGAACAGGGGCATGCTAATCAATTTTCATTGATTGTTGCTATTATACTATTAATGAATTTTCTTTCCAATTAATACATGCTATATCTTTTTCTTTGCTGTAACAGAGAAAATGTAATGTTTTATCATGTAGTGGCTATAAGACAGTATTTAGCTACTAAACTGTAATGGTAGAATATTGTAAGCTATTTTCTACTAAACAGTAGTTTTTCCAGATTGTATGGATGCCAATAACACTTCTGCTTTCCAGAAAACTACTATAATTCAAGTAGTGAAAGCTGAGCACAAACTCAAATAGGAACTTTAAGAAAACATACCAATCTGTGGCATAAACAAAACTTGTGCCCATTTGGGAAGCTTTTTTTGGAACATTTTAGGGTGATCAGCCCAACTTAACTGAAGGTGTTGTTACTGCTGACCAACAGAGTTATCCTGAACACAGGGCACTGACGACTTCAAACCACAGCCCTGCCTCCTGTTTTTCCTCCTCCATGCATTTATTTGTGTGCTACATGTGTAGTTTTACTTGTCCAGACTCGAGGATGTGGATTCTCCAGTGTTACAGGTTTGCATTTGTTTACACAGGACAAAAAGGGATGGAAAATCTCAGATGGAGGTGTTTTATATGCCTGCTGTACATCAGTAAACATCCTATACATGATGGAAAGCAGCAAATGAACAGACCAAAGGACCTCATCACAGTGCCCAGACTAGTTCTGCATTACAGGCATTTGTTTTGTTATTTGCTTTATTTAACAAATCAAGATCAAAATTCAGCCAGGTCTTTAATTCCATGCTTATTCCAGGTTTGGGCACAGCAATAGTGAAGAGCTGTCAGTGAAGGCTCTCCTCAAATGCTGATGTCAGATACAGGCGTAGGCAGAGTTGTTCCCCATTCATTAAAAGCAATTAGCAGATCTATTAAAGCACTTTCTGTGCTGTACCAAACAAGAAAATAATTTTGAATGTAAGATGTTTGTTAGCCACAAACAAAACAGTGTCTGTTTAGGTAAAAGAAGCCAAGTATGTAATTGGTTTATTTGGTAGTTACCTGATACTTCTGTGCCTTTTGAGTTAACACCAGTTTTGTAGGGGTTGGATAGTCCTGTAAAAAATGTATAGCTGTATAGCTTCCAAGCTAAGATCAATATCAAATGCCACAGTATAAGATGGCCCAGTGTGTGTTACAGACCTTGTACTGAATTATTAGTTCATTTGCTATCTTTGGGTCTGTTCCTGCTCCATTTGAAGTCAATGAGAGTTTTGTTTGGAAGTTGCTATTAACAAAAAGTGGTCAGACATCCAGCAGTCTTATAAATGAACCTTTTGTAACTTCTTGATTCCAGGTTGCCTGGCTTTTAGTCTCTACATTTTATATTTGTGTAAGGCAAGATTTTTTTCTTATGTTGCATGGTGTTTACTGGAGACAGTTTTAGAAAGCTAATTCTACACATACTTCTTCAGTCAAAGTAGAAGATCACAATGTTTATTTTCAGATAACAGTAAGCAGCTACTTTGGGGTGAGAGGGGTCACTCTCTCAGTATGGTAACAGGCTGGACCAGCTTGACCTTTTTGCAGAAAATACTCAGCAATAATACCTCCCTCTCAAAAAAAAAAAAAAAAAAAAAAAAAAAAAGTGTCCTCTTTTATCTCACATCTCCTTTGCAACTCCACTCCAGCCTGTGTCTTGGACTTTTCTCCCTATTTTTTTCTTTTTACTTCTTTCCCCTTTTCAACCAATAATGCTTGAAATCATCTTTGTCTCTTTATTTCTCTCTCTCTGTGGTGTTTCCTATTCTCCTTTCCTCCCAGTGTCAACTCACAGTTACCACCTGTCCCTCATTGAGATCCCATCTAAAAATTTGCTCTTTCTGTGATGATTATAAGTTGTGAGCAAACAATAGGCAAGTAATAACTATAGATTGTTCCCTTCTCCTGCTTTCACAGCATGTTCTCTCTTCTTGATGCCTGTTTTTTAGGCTGGAAGCCCTTTGGGTCAGGAACTGCTTTTATTGTTTGAGGTTTTTTTTCTTACAGCACTGAACAAATTGTATGTACTAAAACATTATAAGTAATAAGAAGAGCAAGCTTTTCAAAATACTTTATAAACATCAGCTGAATAATAATATTTTAAAAACATGTCTGCTGTGCCACGTGACTGCTCATTTGCTGGATGTAATATACCACATCCTCCTCATTTGAGTCTCCACTGAGTCCAGAGGCTTTGCCAGTTTACATCAGATGAGGATCTGGACTATTATCTCTAATTCACTGTACTTAGTTGTTTCTTTTTTTTAGAATAATTAGTTTTTTAAGCTTGTGATTTTTTTTGTCTAATAAGTAAAATTCTGTTAGACCAGTAGGACAATGGATGTGCTTTCATCTGTGTCCCTGAGGACTGTTTGAGTACCCATGTCCAATTGTGTGATGCAAGAGATGAACAGCCCTTTAGGCTCTCATTCTGACACTCAGACGTGTCGATTTGTCCTCCTCTGGGGATGTATTCATCAGAAGTTGAGGCGAAACCCTTGCTCTAGGTTATTGGGGAAGGGTTCAGAAGAGGGCATGCATGAGATGCATGCAGCATTTCCCATTCTTTGTGAATATTTTGAAGAAAATACCAGGTTTCTTAAAACTAATGGACAGGAAATATGGGCCATTAACAAGCAGCATTCAAAAATACTGGCTGTGGGAACATCTTATCATCCATATATTAGCAATAATTTCATACTCAACTCCATGACACTGTCATTAAAGGAAGCAACTGTTTAATTACAGGGGTTTCTAACTTCATAAAACAAATTAATCCATTTGCTTTATATTTATTACGAGGAGATGACAAAGCACAAATAAAAAGAGAGATACCTTACAGTCAGGTTATTACTTTTTTATAATAGGAGTAATAGAGTAAAAGCTGTAGAAATGAAGAGAAACTGGTGTCACATACAGGTAGAAATCAGGGAGGTTAAGTTCTGTGTGACATGTTGTCTCATCTGACAGACTGATCAGGTTGTAACTGTGAAGTGGCCCCGTCAAAAAATGAGATTTCAAAAGGATGGAATTTTCTAGGGAACCCATGGAAACTTTCTTTTTGTATGGTTGGTTAGCTGTAAGGCTAATTCCAGGGAAAAAAACCAAGTTCTTAGGGAAAAAGTGGAAGTAGGAAAAGAGAAAGCTGTAATCAAACTTCCTTGGTTTTGAACAGAACTAACTCTTCATAAACCCTGCCTTGCTGAGGAGTGGGAATTCCCATTTTGGTGCTGCTGCTGGGGTCTGGATTCTGACTGCTGCCAGGGAGGCCACTGGTCTCTGCTCTGGCCAAATCCATTGGATTCACATAATTACCAGTAGGGCTACTCTTCTGTCTCTTAAAAATCAGTATTAAGACACTGGTTATACTTGCTGGTGGTTGAAATAATGGATACTTATAGCTGAATATTCAGGTAATACTCTACATAATTTCTGAATAATTGTGGGTAACTACAAATTTATACTTAGGAGAAAGAGTGAATGAACTGTAGTGACAGTTAAATGAACATAATGACAATTATTAATATTCTGTGCTAAACATTTTCTGTATTTTTTCAAAGGTAAAAACGCATAACTTGTGTTCCTCTCTTACAAGTTGATAGTTCAACTTTCCTCATACCTTAAGCAAACAAGAAGTAGTGTTAGTGACTTAGGAGGACTGCATTTTATCCTCTTAGGAAGATTTAAACCTGAATGCATGTACCAAGGACCTGGATACAAATGTGTCTTGGGAAATATGACAGTAGGAATGCAATTTAAACTTAGCCTCAGAGACCCTTTATGTATTTCTTAAAAAATAAATTAGTTCCAATGCAGCAGTGGTGGTCTCTGCAGGCAGGAAACACTTAAAATTATGCAGAAGGGACCAGAAATCTTTGCTAAGAAGCTTTTTGTTGCTATGTTTTTTTTCTCAATAAAGATGATCCACAACTGTAATCACTTAAAACTAAAAACAAGAGGGTTGTATCTGACAAAGCTGCACAACTTCTTAATGTAACCCAGTCTTTATGTGTGGTTGTTTGCACATGTTTTGGAGCAGAGAAAGAGTCCTTTGTGGCTCAGCCTGGTTTGACTACATGGCAGGAGTGTACAAACAGAGGATGAAGGTGGTGTCTGCTTACACTGAGTATGTTTTGATTGCTTTGAGCTGTGATCACTTCTTTCTGCACAAATCACTTTTGATTTGATGTTAGGGAGAAACTCATGGCTTCCCTGGCTCATGCATTGCCATGATGGTGCAGTCTAGATGCCAGGTATTATGATGACCTGTGGTGGTAAGAAAAATGTAAATATGATAGACAGACTGATCAGAGGGAAAAAGGTTTGGTGAAGTATGCATTTGCAGAGTTCAGATTCAAAAGCCATCCCAGCAGTGGTCTCTCCAACCATGCATCTCTCTGTTTCTATCCTTGCATTCTTTGTTTTGGTCACTGTGAAGGTTTTGGGGAGCCTGTTCTCATGCATTGATGTTGGCAGGTGTCCTAAACCTCCTCTGGGGGGATGCTAGCTTTTGTTCTGCTGGTGCTAAATGGTGTCTACATCCTAGTGATGCACCAAGAGAAAATTGATCCCTTCTGTCATTGACCACTTGTGATTGACCAGAAGGGTTCATCTCTCAGGTCTGTCTATTTCCAGAGAGAATGATTTAACTTTAATGTTTTTGTGCTCCTTGGTTTTAGAACAGCAAGTAGATGATTGTACCTTAGCCTAGAAAAAATGAACAGACTGAGTTGACAGAGACTCTGGAGAAGATAATTACATTGATATGCATCCAACAGAGGACACTTTTTTATATTTTTTGTTTTTGACATAGGGAGGGAACTTGTCATGTCATCAACTGTTTTTAAAGGACAAAGTAACAATAAAAGCTAAGCATGCATTTCTTCATTTGTGTTTGGCAGAGAGAGTGTAACATTTTCTCCAGGATGATGACCTTGAATTAACTAAATGTCACCAGTTTAAAGAGTAAATTAATGTCACAATGTGCTTTATTTGTGGTTAGGCTTGAAGACTGTCAGGAATTTCTTAATACAAAAGGTGTTTGTGTGCTAGTCCATTTACTAAGGCTCCCCACAAGAAAACCACCATGATCCTGACTGATCTGAATTTGTGTCACCACATTGCCTTGCATGTTTCTGTACACCAGAGTGTTTGCAGCTTGTGGAGCTCAGCCTTTCAAAGTGTGTCACAGAATCACAGAAATGGCTTGTGTTGGGAGGGACCTTAGAGATCACTTAGTGCCAACCCCCTGCCTTGGACAGGGACACTTTCCACTGGACCAGGTTGCTCAGAGTCCCATTCAACCTGGCCTTGAACATTTCCAGGACAGGGCATCCATAGCTTCTCTGGGGAGCCTGTTTCAGTGTCTCAGCAGTGTCTTTACCTTCACAGTAAAGAATATCTTCCTAATACCTAATCTAAACCCACCCTCTTTCAGTTTGAAGCTGCTCCTCCTTGTCCTATCACTACATGCCCTGGTAATCAGACTCTCCCCAACTTTTCTGTCAGCCTGCTTTAGGTCCTGGAAGGTGCTAAAAAGTCTTCCCCAAGACTTCTTGTCTCCTTTTTCTAAGGAGCGTATCCCATTCAGAACCCAGTCACTCTCTAATGTAAAAGGGGCAAGGATTATATGTGGGTTTGGGTCTGGTTTTTGGTAACTGCCAGAGTCTATGAAAATCTGTTCCAAACCCATAGCATTGGTAACAGAAATGTACTTATTACCAACATCTGTGGTAATATGTACCTGTTAATGTATCCCTGGCCATTTAGTACAGATGATTCTGCAACATCTGAGGTGAAATGGTGTTGAGATAACCCCAACAAAGGAAAGCACAGATAAATGCTTTTGCTGCTGGAGCTGAACCAGCTTTTGTAGATCCAAGAAAACGATCTCTTTATGGCAGTCTTCAAGGCTTCACACTTCACAAGACCTTGCCAACCGGGGTGCATGGCTGTGTGAACATGATTACATAGCAAGTGGTATAAATGCAAACCTTTTTTTGTTGTTGTTGTTGTTCTTAGAAGTATATAAGTAGCAGTATCTTGAACTAATTACAGCTGATGTAAAGCACATTTAAGGAAACCCATTAGCAAAGAATTAAAACTAGAGCAGATTAGCTATTCTTTAATGGCCTTGACTGTAGATCTTTTGATGCCTTGGTAGCTTTTTTAACACTCATTGCTCATCTGTCTTTATTCAATGACTGAGAAGCTTCTTTCAAGTGACAGTGAAAAATTTGCTGTTTTCTGCTGAAAAAATTATTACCTGGTAAGGTAAATTCTATGGAGTTCTGTACTCTTTTTGTTGTTGAGATTTAAAGCATTTTGCTGCTCAATGTGTCTGTATAGTAGAATGAGCAATTCCTTATATGCTTCCTAGGAGTTATTAATTATTTACTTTCTTGAAATACAGATCATAGACAATTTTACATGACTTCCTTTCGTACAGACTTTCTTGACTCTTTTTTTATTTTTGTATGCTTTGCAAATGCCTATAAATTCATTTTTCACTGAAAGGGGAAATAAGTAATTTAGATAATTGCAGCTGTTTCATAATTAATTAATTTCAATTTAAAATAATCAAGTGGTGCCCATCCATTGTTCTGTGTGCTTTTCTGAGGCATTAAGATTCACAATGTCAAAATAAGTTCCAGATGGAAGTGCATACTTTATAATCTGAGAAAAAATATCTGGTTTTGTCAAAAACCTGAAGAGTCCTGCCCTGATCTAAACAGAGAGTATTAAGCACATTTTCCATTTGCTTTCAAGTAATTCCAATTGCTTTAGGAATTACTTGAAAGTCCCAATTTGAAAAGTTTTATAGGTAATAACTTATAAACAGAACTATAGAATAAGAGGAATAGTGATGTATGGCAATATATTAATTTGTTTCCTCAAATACTCCTGGCATCTGTTAAAATGTAACAAGTAACAAGGATTAGCACATGTCCCCCTTTTTGGCACTCTTCTGTGATAAAGAGAAATATTTGCAATGATAAATCATCTCTTTGCTAATAATCAATAAGTAACACATTCTC
Organism: Molothrus aeneus; assembly: GCF_037042795.1. NCBI lineage: Eukaryota > Metazoa > Chordata > Aves > Passeriformes > Icteridae > Molothrus > Molothrus aeneus. Next base: position 86,516,020 of record NC_089647.1, on the reverse strand, counting down.
CTGATAAAAAATTCATGGTAAAATGAAATTTAAAAAATTGAGCAAGAGGAAAAATAGTTGAAGTGCGCTGAAAAAGTCAGTATGTTTTTATACTTTAATATATGCTTGGGTTAATGGACGAACTTTTAATGTGGCAGTTTGCAATTGGAATAAAAAATCTTTTTTGAACATGAAAGACCCTTATGTAAGAGGTTTACATTATGTAAATGTTAGTGTTATTGGCAATAGCCCATTATAAAGGAAAACTTCGTATTCAGAAAAGCATTTGCAAATAATGGGATAGATGCAGCAATCACTAGTCCTCACTTGGACAACTTTCTCTTTGAAGTCAATGGAAGTTTTGCCTGAATAAGGTGGAAGAAATTAGCCCATTCATTATTATCTGAATTACATCAAGAGCTGACTGCTAAACAATAAAATCATGATTCATAACGTAACGGCTTCACTTAATTCTTTTGTAGTCTTAATATATCTCATTATATGGTACTTCTGTTCTTTCCTCTCTGTGCAGTATTCAAATTAATAACAACCACCTTTACATAACTGATGGGTCGACATGTTTTGCTGCCTTAGCAAGATCAAAGGATTTTATATACCCTTTTTGGATAGATATCAAGAATAGGGTGATCAATCTCTTCAGTAACCATTAAGCACATTGTAAATATCTCAGGGTACCCAATTAGACACAAGTGGTTTGCCAGATGCTGAGAGCATCACCAGTTGTCAGGAGATCCCCAAATCTGTGGGACAGTCCAGAATTTATTAGGGATTAGTGGTGGTTCGAGTTGTCACTCCACTGATTTGTGGTCATTCAGCTGTGCCCTGCCATAAGCAGCCTGCATGATATGTGGAGATAAGGTTCAGGTGACAGATATTTCGTCTTGCCCCCCAGGCACCTTTGGGTGGGACGGGGGCAGGGGTGGATGGACACTGGTGTTTCAGCTCCTCTCTTGTGACCAGGGAGGAATGTGAGTTATAGTAAGTGAAATTGCAAAATTAGAAGGGCATAAGAGAAGCAGACTGAAGAGAACAGCCCAAGAAAAGGGACCCCCAAAAGGCTTTATCACGAAGCTGGAGTTAACCCATTAACCCCTCTCCAGGAAGCCATCTGCAGCCTTCAGGGTTTAAGAATTCTTTTTATCTAGAGATGTAATTGACACAAGATGTGTAACAGCTGCAAGATGTCAGGTTTGTCAAAGTAACAGAAAAATTAGTTCTATGACACACACGGAGCAGAGTAATGTACAGCTAAAAAAAGAAGAGGAATAAATTATCATAAGGGTTAAAAAGAGGAAGAAAAATAGTTGAATAATGAAAGTTGCAGTTAAATCTGAAACGCTGATGATTTGAAATTAAACTACAATGAAAGTTTTTGAGAAGAGTCAACACCCTAACTATTTACCCCAATAGAAATAATAGTGAAATTCCTCATGTTCCCATTATAGCCATACTTCACTGAGGGGCTGGAACGCTCCAGAGTAGGGTGACTACTGTGCTATTTTACCCTTCTGCCTGTTGCTGTTGTTATTCAGCATTACCATTGCACTTTGCATCTGCCTAGGGACCCAGATTTGCTGTAAGAAGAGCTGTTGGGACTGGGGACAAAAATCCAGTGACAGTGCCAAAAACTTCATAGGCAAAGTGAAAAACTGAGGTAAATTATGGATAAAAGTTAAAACTGGTCAGACTGGAGTCTTATTAATAATCTGAATAAACAGCAGTTGCAGCAAACCACCAGCCTGACAATGCTGCCAAATCCATGAGTGTGAGCAGGATGGGAAAACTGAGAACTTTTTTTTTAAGAACCTCAAAAGGAACAATGAAATGATTTGGGGCATGTTTATGAGGACTCCTCCCAAGTATGAGTGACAGCACAGGAATGACCTGAGGGGGATTAGTTGGAAACTTGGAGAGCCTTAATGGGTCAAGAGAAGACTAGAAAGCCTTATTTCAATAACTTCTGGTAATGACTTTTCATAATGATGGCAACAGGCCACAAAGGGCCTTCATGGTGAGGAAAGTGGGAACCACTGAAGAGCTGTGAAGAAAAGAGGTTCATAGTCAAAGCACCCTGCCTGGGAAATGCTGTTGGCTGTGGCATCTCAGCTGGAGCTGGCTCTCATCTGTGAAATCCAGTTGTGCAAACTAAGGCATTCATAGCAACAGAAAAATGCCCTTGCCCAAAGTCAGTAGATGGGTCTCAGTAGCACATTATAGTTTAGAGCCCCCATAATCCCAGTGTGTTAAAGTTCTGATACTGAAATGCTGATAACTATCGGGTGTTCTGTAAGGCAGTTCAGCACCTCATCAGACCACATGTGGCACCAATGGGAAATAACTAAATATAGCTATTACAGTACTACTATGGAGTACTCCTACAGTACTGCTGCTTTGGATCAGACTGAGTCTTGGAACATTGACCTGGAAGCCAGTCAGATATACCTGATTCCCACTTTCTGTAATTACTTGGAAATGTACCTCTTATTGAAAACCTTAAAGAAAATGGAATTCTGATTTTTTGAACAAATACGTAGCTCAAGTGTTTTCCTTTGCTCAACTCAATTCACGTGCCAAAACAACTAATAAAATTTCAGACTTGCTTATTCTGTAATTTGGTTGGCGGAAGAAAAGTCATCTATTAAAACTGAAGTCATCACAACTCATTAGGTGCTAATGTATCTGCTGTGTGGTGGAGAGGCAGGCCAGCTCTGTTGAAACGCTGTGAGTTTGCCCTCATCCGCTCACAGTTGTCTCTGGAGGATTGGGAAGTATAAACAAGTTTTCTAGCAATGCACAGAGTATGCTGAGGTAGCTGCATTTACTTTAGCCCAGAAGTCTGTCTCTGTCTGCAGACAAGCATGGAACCAAAGGGAATGCAGAAGTTTGGGAATGGTTCCTGTATTTCCTCCCAGGAAGTCTCAGGAGGATAGGTGATTGTGTGTGCTCACGGATGTCCTGGGTACGTGCAGTAAATCCAACATTTTCTGAACATGCTGCTGGCCTTGCTGCACCTGGTAATAAACCCTGGCAATAAATCAGGTGATCTGCACATGCATAATAAATCCAATGCACCTGAATGCCGGCATACAGGATGGACATGCTGTGCACACACTGGCTGTTTTCCAGGTCTTCTGGATGTCAGGTTTCCTCTGTGACTGGCTTGCCTGGGAGTTCTGGCAAAAACTGCTGACATTCTCTTTTTATTTCAGCGTTTCCAGGGCACGTCCAGGGGGAGGGGGACATATGGGGGTACTAAAGCTTGAGCATCATTTTTCAGTGTGCCTGTACTCATTCAAGCCATGATACAAGCCTGAAAAGATAAACTACCCCTTACCTGTAAAGGTATTCTTTCTGTCAACTTAGGAATTTTTGAAAATAATACCCAAATTCATACAAGTTCAAATCTGTTCTCCATTTTCTTTACATTAAAATTTTGTGTATCAGGTGAACATTCATACAGCTTCAAGGCATCAGCATCCTGAGTACCCTCTCAGTATCCATCAAAATATTTATTTTTGTAAGAGAACTTTAGTTTAAGAGCTGTCAGTGTGTGAGGACCTTCCTGAGGGCATGGAGGTCAGAGCATCCCAAACAGGGAGAGGTTGGAGCCTGTAGTTGTACACTATGATTGTGTGTTGTTCTGCCAGCTCAGAGGATGTTCAAAAGAGGTCAACTTCAAGTCACAATGGGTCATGGATTGCTCCCTGCCCTGTAGGCCAACTAACTTGGCACAAAATACATTTACATGCCGGAAAATCATAGAATTATAGAATCATAGAGTGGTTTGGGTCAGAAGTGCCTTCAAGGATCATCTAGTTTCAACCTCCCTGCCAGAGCAGGGATGCCATTCACAAGACCAGGTTGCTCAGGGCCCCATCCAGCCTAACCTTGAATGCTTGCACAGATGGAGCATCCACAGCTCCTCTGGGCAACCCTTTCTAGTGTTTCACTACCCCCTGGCTAAAGAATTTCTTCCTAGCATCTAATGTAAACCCTCCTTCTTTCAGTTTAAAACCACTATCCCTTGTCCTGTCACTATCTGCCATCTGAAAAGAGCCTCTCCCTCCTTTTCATAAGCCCCCTTTAGGTACTGGAAGGCCTTGGTGAGGTCTCCCTGGAGCCTTCTCTTCTCCATGGCAAACAACCCCAGCTCTCTCAACTTGTCTTCTTAGGAGAGGTTCTCTGATCCTCTCTCCTTCAGGCCTTCTCTAAGAGGTTCATGTCTCGTGTGGAGGACTCCAGAGCTGTATGCAGTATTCTGAGTGGGGTCTCATGACAGCAGATAGAGGTGGAGGATTACCTCCCCTGACCTGCTGGCCACTCATCTTTTGATGCAGCTGAGGATGCCATTGGTCTTCTGGGGCTGACACACCCCTGTCTCATGTTCAGCTTTTCATCCCCCATAACCCCCAAGACCTCTGCAGGGCTGCTCTCAATGACTTCTCCCCATCCACCCATATCTGGGAATGCCCTAACCCAGGTGCAGCACCTTGCTCTTGGATTTGTTGAAAATCATGAGGTTCTGGTGCATCCACTTCTCAGGCTTTTCCAGATCCCTCTGCATGGCATCCTGTCCTTCTGTTGTGTCACCTGCACTGCTCAGCTTCACTCCATCTGCAAACCTGCAGGGGTGCACTCGATTCCACTCACGGTGTCTTTGACAAAGACACTGAAGAACACCAGCCCCAAGGCAGGGCCCTGGGGGACACCACTCATCACCCACCTCGTCCTGGACACAGAGACATGGACCACAGCTCTCTGTCTGCATCCATCCAGCTAAGTGCTTATCCACTGAACAGTCCATGGCTCTCCAATATGAAGATAAGGCTGTTATGTGGGACCATATCAAAGATTTTACAGAAATCTAGATAGATGAAATCTGTCATCTTCCCATGTCAACCATTGCCATAACTCCCTCACAGAAGGCCATCAGACTGGACAGGCATGATTTGTCTGTAGTAATAGAAGCAACTGGGTTTTACATTAGTAAGGTAAAAAAAGGTAGCCACATGCAACTTATTTATTGAAAATGCTTCCTTACCACTTGGTTATTGGAAACCCCAAGTGTGTACACTAGGGTTTGATTTTATTTTGGTCTGAGTGGTAGAGGTAATGAGCCCCATTGAGAAATGGCAGCAGAGAATTGTAACAGTGACCAGATTGGTAGTTCCTTCATCCCCACTTCTGCCATTATTTGGGAAATGAGGGAAAGGACCTCAGTGCTATGAGAGTAGGTGACTGATTTTGTAAAAATGAAAGCATCTTCTTCTTTATGTTCTGTAGGAAATGAGCCTTCTTTACCATCATGATAGATGAAATCTATCTGCTTAGAAATGAAGCCGGGGACTTTTCTGGACTGTATGTCACTACACTTGTGTTTAAATAAGGACTATATCCAGGGCAAAGATGCTGACTTGATTTCAATAAACTAGAAAGCATGTAAAATACTGCTAGACCCTACTGAGTTACCGTGTTGTGTCTCCTTTGGACTTTCTCATGGTGGTTTTCTGTGCCAATTTAGGACACTGCCTTTAAGCTGATTAGAAATTCTGAGCAAAGTTGGAGGGAATTTGTGTTTTTCTTCATCTGGGTGACATGCTTATCAAGTCAGCTACCCCCAGTCTGATACAGCAGGCTGCCAACAGACCTGTCACAGCAATGAAGTGGGTTTGTGGTGGAGAGAGAAAGTATAATGAAAACCACATCCACCAATTAAACACCTACATTTCCTTTTAGACTCCAAACAATGGACGTCTTTCCTTTTGCAAAAGAGATTTCTCAAATCAAAGCAACTCATAGAAGAAATATAAATTAGGAAGGAAGCTCTGAGCAGATCTTTAATGAGTCTCTGGCACAATGACACAGTGAGGTGTGACACATTCATGAATATGATGTAATTGAGAAGATTTAGGTTTGAAAAGGTTTGCTCAGCAATCAGGCAAAAGTAACGCAGCCAAATAAGGGACATGTTCAGGTCAAGTTTTTGGTACCTTTAATATCAGTTTTTTACAGATAGGAAAATAGCACACTTCATGCTTTTCTTAGTCTGTGATACACATTTTTAACACCAGAAAAATAGCATCAGTTACATTTTTTACTCAAGTGAACAGAAATTGACCTTCTTATAATACTGACAACACATAGAAGAAGATCTTTAAATATAACTGTGGATAGTTAAGGAGAGGATGAGGTAGAGCCTGGATATGACACATTCAGCAATACTGTAGATAGAGAGGTAGTGGCAGGAGCTTGAAGAAGAAAATCTGAAGAGAATCTCAGGTATAAAAAAAAAATCATTGCAAGGACACAGAAGAGCAGAACAGATACTTCAGGGAAAGGGTGTAAAAATTAACACTCAATTATCGTACAGTTGATATGGACCATATAAATTGAAAGATAGTGCAAAAGTATACTGGGTGATGATAAAACCAAATTGCACTATTATTATTATTAACAGTGGGCTAGTATTTACCTGAGGTAATGCTGTGTGATGCTTGGCACCAGTTGCATTGAACATCACATCTGCAGATCTGTAAAAGTTCTGCTGTGTTCATAGACAAAAACATCTGAGTTGGTCAGCTTTGTCCATGGTTGCTTTCCTTCAGGAGAAAAGAGTAACTATTTTGGGCTCAGCATCATGCCAGTACATCTATGCTGCTTCTAGAGCAAAGCTATAGGGCTGCATGGTGCTATATGTGAAAGCCCTATTCTGGTCTCTGTTAGCTTGAGGATCTCTGCCCTGCTGTGCTGTGTATGTGTGCCCAAACCTTCCCAGAGGATGTGAGCCAGATGAATTCTGTCTTTGTGGGCATGGGCACCTTACAGGCTTAAAAAGAGAGAGGTGAGCCAGGCTTATTTGTGAGACTGTGTTTCCTGAGTATGATAGAATGTCAGCTGATTGCTTGTTGTACAGTATTTCAGACAGTGATGCATCTAAGCCTGCAGTCTGTAATCTAAGGTGTGTGAATACTGAGACATTCAGTCAGTTCAGGCAAGAGACATTGCTTATGAGGAGTACAGGCTAAGGGAGCACAGAAGGACCTTAGGTCTTCAGTGGAAATCAAAACTAGGCTGTTCTGGAAGGTCAAAGTACAGGAGTAATCCACAAAGGGTGCTTGTTAGCGGGCTGCAGACATACCTATGTTGCAAGCTGAATGCAGGACTAACATTCTAGTGCCCTATGTATCCAAACCACTGAAAATCACTTTGATTTTATCTGTCATTTAATGTGCCTAGCAATTGCAACACCAGCCAGAAATTCCTCTGGCTTATTTGGAGACTGGATTTTGATTTTGTTCAGTGAACCAGGCAGTACAAGTTTATGCCAGGAGATTAATTTAGCTGATGATGTGTTGCTGAAGCAGATCCTTACTTGAGTTTTACCACTTTTAGGGAGGGTGCTGCATAGGGGTTTATGTGCTCATTTTTATCAGAATTAACATAGCAAACCCCATGACCCAGAAACCCCACACAGCTGAACTGGGCACCCAAGATGATGTTTTCTGGCAGAAGAACATTTAGACTTAGCTCCAGCTTTGCTACTACAGATACCTAGAGGCAATTTGGGGATTAGCAGGCTCATTAGCCCAGTGCATGAGGGCCTGGAGAGGTCCAAGATGTGCTATGGCCACAGGCTGTCTGTGCTGCTTGCGTGTCACACATTATTGCATCTTTGGGATGATACCACCCAGGGAATTCAGGACTCCCCTGTTCCAGCTGAATGTTTCATCCACTTTACTTCTGGCCCCATGATCCCTCCATCCCAGATCAGGCTCCAGGGAGTGTGGTGAAGGGCTTTGAAGGTAATCCAGAAGTAGCCTTTGACCTAGTAAGCAGCACATGTTCCTTGAGACTGAATCTCTGGATGTGAAACTCACGCTGGAGAGATGCTTGGATCTGAGCTTCCCATCTCCTTATGCTGCTGCTTTAACCACTGGAGTGTTAGCAAAACAGAGTGTTTGGCTGTGTCCTTTGGTTTTCTTTTCAAAGGGAGGTATGCCCCCTTGTCTGACCTAAATACCCAAGAGGGCACATAGGTGACACTCAAGCTGTGAGCTCTGCTTCCACTGGGAAGTCTAATCACAGCAAACCTGAAAGTTCTCTTTGACATTTTCCTTTGGCCAGCATAAGGTTTGCTTCCCAGTGTAGCCTCTGGATGTTAAGAACTGGCTCTTTGATGCTGCGTTCTCCCCATTTTTCCTGTGGGGATCTTTGGCACCCAGTGCAGCACACTGAGATCCATTTTGAGAGCTGGGTACCAAACTCTGCACGCAGCTGTGCAGCTCATCCCTGTACCCAAGTATTTTAGAAGAAGGTTAAGATTTTAATGTCATTACATTTATTAAATTTATTGTTATCCCACCAAATTAACTGAAGCCAGCTGCTTCTCTCTAGCAAGAGGTGGTAAATGTTATTTCAGAGGAGATGGGAACATTTTTCCTATCTTTCATTTTCTCAGAGAAAGCATGTTTGCCTGGAAAATATATCCAGTTTTTTTTTTTTTTTGGTTAATTCCAAGATGATCTAAAAAGACAGAAGATAATTCTAATCTAATCTAATCTATTTAGAGTATTTCTGGAGAGCCCATTACTGATGTCTGAGTGACAAATGAAGGTCTGGATTGCACCTGCCAGGTATGTGCCTGGGGAAAAGGCATGTGCAGTACATAAGGGTAAAGGCATGTGTGTCCTCATGCTCTCATGCAGGATTTGTCCTCTATCCAGCATTTTCTCGTGAAATGTATAATAATTCCCAGGCAACAGCAGGTCAGATTTCTAAAAGAATATCATTAACTATGGCCATACCTATATGTGAGCAAGCAAAATGCATGAGGATTTAAACTGAGTAGCCTGCTCTACAGTCTGCCGGATGCTGGCATTGATATGTGGAAAATTGCACACATACAAGCAGTTATTTAACTGAATTTGCTTGTATAAATTTAAAATATAGCTAATGTACTACCTGTACCAAATTCTGTCAGTTTAAGAGTAAGAAGTACTACTATAAGGTAGAGCAGCCAAAATGAGCAGCTTCTATCCAAATTTTGAAGATAGCCTCTACCTGTAATTGGCAACTTCTCTCATGCTCAACCTGGTGCAGACACAAGCATGATGCACAGATTTCAGCATTAGCAGTAGCAGATAATTTCCCTCCAGAAAGAAAATGGGACAAATAAGCATCCTGTTCTGTTCCTGTCAGCAGGAACATTTCTATCTGTTCCTGCTACAGTTGCTCACTGCTTAGGGCCACTGACACCAAACAACACCAGGCAAACAGTACCAGATTTCACACCTAAGGCTTCAGCTGTGCCTTTGCAACACTTCTGGGCTGTCTTAGAGAAGTCACTGGCTGGTCCAGCATTCTGCTTCCTGTCTTTGTCTTCTACCTGAGCTGTTTTGACCACAAAGGACCAAGTCTTGGACTGGCTTGTGCTGGTCAAGAGAAGGGATGAGGCGGCGTATAGGAATGTGACAGTGGGAAATGAGGGTTGCTTGGGGCAAGGCTGGCTCTGAGAGGCTGGCAGCCTGCCCTCCTTAAGGGAGATGCTGACAGCTTCTCAGAGCAAATGAACTCAGCTCCTCTCCTGCTCTCCCTGACCATGCAGGAATGCCATGGCAGCAGAAAGGGGTTTATTCAGGGGAATGAGAAAGAGAAAAGGATCTCCACACCCTTCAGGTTGCTGGCAAGCATCCCTCATCTGACAACCAGAGAAAACAGGGGAGTTAAGGGCACTTCAGATTTTGCACCTCACCTCTGTTCTCTGCAGGCTCAAGAGGGGGAAGAGAGGATGGCTGCCTGCAGAAGGTTGGGTGCTTCTCATGTCCCTCAGCTCTTTGGTTCCAGCAAAAATGAGTTTTATGAGGAATATGGGAGCTTGCCCATTGCTGCTGAGCTGCAGTGGGACCTTGCCTCTCACCCCCAGTATTTGGTATTTTCTCATCAGTGAGAAGCAGGTAGGGAGCTGGGCAGCAGTAGGGCTTAGTGTCAGAGGGCTTCTTAGTTGGAGCAATCTTTTTTTGCTGGTTGTGTCTGGCCTCTCTGAGTGCAAAGAAAAACAGGGAATCTGGCTGTTAGCATGTATCCTCCCTAGACCCCAGCCTGCACTCAGGGATATGGGTTATTTCTGGAACTGGGTACATTGCAACATGTATACATTAGCAAAATCAAGTCCTTATGCTGTTCAGGAAAATTTGGCTCTGAACTGAATAGCTAAAAAAGCTATCTGTCTGAGCTGCTTAGAATACTGCACAGCTTCTTCCAGCTGAATAAAACCAATAGCATTTCTATGAACAGAGAGCTTTTGACAACAACCTTTGAATTATGAGTGGCAAGAACCATTCTCTTCATTTTTAACTTCTAACCCATGATGTATAGCATAGCCCTCATTTGAGGATAAGAGGTTACTATCTTATTGACTTGGCTTTAAATTGCATTTCATTGTATTAAAGAGCATCTGTCTTTTTTTTTTCCTTTTTTTTTTTTTTTGTAGGGAGTGAGATATACTATAATGTATGAAGTGTTTGACTTTCATGTAGCTGTAAGGCTGAACTTCCAAAACCATTCAGCCTCAAAGCTAAGATGGTATTTAGTGGAAAACATCCCAGAAAATTAGGATTTTACAATTACCTTATTGGTAGTTTGATTTTAATATAGTTTTGCTGATAGCTACCTTTGTACTTAAGGATTGTAAATTAATTAGACATACTGCTTCATCTACTCAGGAGGCAGGAGAAGAGCTGAGCTAATAGCTATGGGAGTGCTGTACCAATTTGAGACTGAGGCTAAAATGACATGATAGAGGGAGAGGTTAGTCCTCTCCCAAGGTTGTCACTCCTGGTCACATTTTAATGTGAATTTATTAGACTGAAAGAGGTTAAAGAGGTAATTCTGGAAAGAAGAGAGAAATTTCTAACATAAAATGGAACTCATCAATAGTCCTGGTGTCTGTGGGGAGTTGTCAGATTCCATAATATTAACCATGTAATTAACAGGATATATAAAGTGATGTGCTTTCAAATAATTTATATTTCAGATGCCTATCGATGTGCTAATAATACCTCTCTTTTTTCCTTCAGTCTCTTGAAATCACTGCATTCCTTTTTTTTTTTCCTCTCATCTGTATAAAACCCTTTGCATCTATCAGAGAGTTCTGACTAGTGCTCGTTCCCAAGGGTGACTTAATGGACAAAGTATAGATAAATCCACATGACAAATCCACTTTACAGTATGGCACAGCTGGCATTCCCTGCTCGAGTTCAGCTCACAAATAAACTTGTAGGGGAGCTGCATTGATGCAGAGTGCAGGGCAGTGCCTATTGCCTCACTCTGTCCTGGAAATGACCTCTCATAGGCATGGTGGTGACTCACCAAGTTTTGCTTCTCTCTTTCAGACAAATTGGGGTGCAAGGGGTCATTTGCACTGTGCTTTGCAAGAGGTTGTCTGCTTTTGTTGGCGTTTTTGTTGCTCTTCAGAACCTTATTTTTGTTTTTAGTGATTGGGCTTTGAATACCAAAAGGGTATTCAAACTGATAGTTGATAGAAGTCAGTTATTATTATTATTATTATTATTATTATTATTATTATTATTATTATTATTATTATTATTATTAGGAAAAGAAAAATCTTTCCTGAGCAGTGGAATTACCAAAATGACACCATAGATTTGTGTGCTGTAATGCAGGAGCCCCACTACATAAACTCTTTGCCAGTGATGGCATCTTTCCTCGTGCTCCTCTCTGGTGATGCAGGGAGGGAACAGGTCTGTGGCAGTTTCAGAGCTGTGCTTGGACTCAGCAGGGCTTGTGGGCTGATGGACAACCAGCTACCATGAGCTGGTACGGATAAGGACCAAGTTATTAGCACTGCTAGTAACTAAACTGCTGCTGATTTCAGTAGGACTTCTTGGAAACTTCTGTCAGATTTGGCTGAAATCAATTAGCAGGTTCAAAGTAACAGCTGTGGAAGAGGGACTAGATGGCAGGGAGACACCACAGTCTAGATTTGCTTTGCTTTCCAAGGAAACCTTGTTGACCATGCAGTACATGTCAATTTGTGAAACAAACATGGGTTTGAAAAAAAAATTGTTCTTGTTTCAAAACCATATTTATTCTTAGATGGAGGGAAAAAAGTGCAGGTTGAATATCTGGCACAGAGCCCAAAAAATGAACTTGCAGGAAATTTCCTTATGGGGTAATTTAGGTCTTTCAGGAAAGATGGTGTGGGAGGCAGCTGGAGTCTGTGAAGGGCAGTCACTGTCCCTATGCTGGACCTAGTGCAGCATCTTGAACCAGAAGCATCCTGATCTCTGGTATTTACAGCTAAAATGATAAAAAAGCTACAGAAAGCTGAAGAGAAGAGAAGGGTGAAACCTGGACCTCAGTCTGATGCAGGCCACCTTTCCCAAAGCATATTGAGCAGCACAGTGAGAGCCAAGCTGAGTCTGTGCCCTCAAACCCTGCATGGCTGAGTGTCACATCCTGGGCTTGTAAGTGACTGGGTTGCTGGGCAGTCTAATGATTACCTTTTGCTCTGACTGAAAATGAAAATGCCTGGTCTAGTTACAGGATGTGGGCCTGAACACAGACCCATGTAAGAACATATGTTCACACAGAGTAGCTGAAGGGTGTCAAGCTAGTTTTCCCTGCTATATATAAGCAACATACGGGAAAAATTCCATTTTCATGCTCACTTATACTAGAAACATTTTTCTCTTACAGCCATAATACTTATAACTGATCAACATAATGTAATGGTATTCTAGACATATTCTAGTGACTGCGTGTGTTTCTACCCAGTGCTGTCAAGGAGCAATATTGCTTATTAACATTTGAAGCATATCAGAAATTGAAGCATTTTTTTCTCCTATGCCCTGGCCATACTATTGTGAAAGTTCACTCATACAACCACTTCCAGCAACTGAACAATAAAACATTTCCAGTCACCCTGCGAGTTCATTTTATAGTAATTTAAAACTGCTCGTTACAACCAATAACTGTGGTGCTGGGAACAAGTGCACTGTTATAAAGTCCTGGCATATGACTTCTTATGGAAAGCAGTGGTTTTATCACAGCCGTGAACACGCAAGTGACCCAAGGCATAAAATTACTGCTCAGAAAAAAGAGATCTTATCTCCAGAAAATGCTCAGATATCTACTTATGACAATTACAACAATGATGATTTCACATCTGTTATGCAGACAGTTTTAATCTGTAAAAGGTTAAGTATTTGACAGTTACTTGTTCTCACATACAGATTAGCTGCTTGAAGGTTTAACCTTTAGATGTACTTAAGCAACTACTCTTTAAAATTTATTGTGTAAAACCACCCAAATAAAAACTGTCTCATCACTTGTAACTCAGAAATACAGGATGTTCCTTAGGTTCACGATATTTTCACCTTCCTTCTTACCAAATTGCTTAGCTTCTGGCTTTGCTTCTTCCTTTGTGCCTGAAAATATTTGCAAGCAATGCTGCTTTGATTTGGACAGGCATCACTTCATAATTAAATGATAAAAATGGATTCTGTGATTAAATGTATGGCATCAGTTATTTTGACTCAGTAAAGAAGGCTGCTGAGGAACATGATAATTCCTTCACGTTGAATTGTCCTGAAAAGCTGGGTAGGGGGAGAGGGGAAGAGGGAATGAATCTTCATGTAGCCTTTGCACTTACTTAGGAGTGGAGGCAGAGGAATTATTTATCTAGTGGCAGACAGATTTCCAGATTTCTGTAGGCTTGTATTGATATTTCCTGAGCATGATAAAACATGGGATGTTTAAAACCTCTTGCATGGTAATGAATTAAATTTAAAATTATCATATGGAACTCGGATTTCCTTTTTCTTTTCATTTACACAGCTACAGTGAGACAGTGGGAAGGGCTTTCTCATTCACAGTAACAAAGATGCCCAGTTCTCATTTTTGCTTGAATAGGTGTATCAGGCTATCAGTGCCCATATGTGTTGGGTGAGCATCCCATGTGGGCAGCAGCTACGGTGGGCATGCTGCTCATGGAGTGGAAGGAAGCCCCAGCACACACACTGGGCAGCAGCAAACATGTATCTCCTCTCCTCTCCTCTCCTCTCCTCTCCTCTCCTCTCCTCTCCTCTCCTCTCCTCTCCTCTCCTCTCCTCTCCTCTCCTCTCCTCTCCTCTCCTCTCCTCTCCTCTCCTCTCCTCTCCTCTCCTCTCCTCTCCTCTCCTCTCCTCTCCTCTCCTCTCCTCTCCTCTCCTCTCCTCTCCTCTCCTCTCCTCTCCTCTCCTCTCCTCTCCTCTCACCTTGTTTTGGCCATCAGCACTTGTGGACACTGCCAAAACCCTCCTGAGGATACACACTGGAGGAACTGGAAGAAGTTGGGTGTTTTTCTGCTTGCAGTGGCATTAACCATTGTGGTTTTATGCCCCACTTGCCTTGCATCGTTGTAAATGGGACTGCAGTAGCTCTGTAGTACTGGAGACCATTTCAAACCCATTAAAGACTAATGGATATCTAGTGACAGAAAGTGTGCTGTGTGCCAATTAGAATATTTAAACTCTGCAATAAAAAGGAGTTAATAAAATCACCTTAGAAGTTGAAAATATGATGGAAGGTAATGTGCTGGTTTTTTTTTTTCAGGTGTTTGAACAATAAGAATGTTTTTAAAAGAAAATTGATGTGTCATTTTTTAAAGGCCAAGGAACATGCAGAAATGTCTTCTTTCCCTATTTTCTCCAAATATTTTAATGCATATTTAGTAAGCTAGGGTTTTTTCCCCTCCACATTAAAATGAACTCTTTCAAAACTGATAGCTGGTAGATTCATGTGCTTAACCATAGATTTCATTCCATATATAGAGCAAGAACTTCACTGAAGATACAGAATGCCAGTGGCATGAATATTTAATAATTGCACTTTTAAAGTTTTTTCATCCTTTCTCTCTCTGGGATTGCCAAACCCATCTGTCTGGCCTCTAAACCTGTTTACAGGTATCTAAATTTAAAAATAAAAACCCCTTAGTTGCAGTTTCAGAATTTTGCGATGAAAGTGGGAAATACTTACCTTATTTGTGAACTGCAAAATAAATAGAATGGGTTTTTTTTTTTGTTTTTCCCTTTTGTGTTTCTGATGATGTGCAGTATATTGTATTTCAGTTCACTTAGTGGGGAATTATAGGCCAGACACAAAATGGAGTAAATTGGTAGAGCTACATTGACTTCCATGGAATTAGACCAGTTGGCTGATGGTAGCTGTGGATGTGGCCATCAGAAATCATGAAATTCATATATTAGCTATAGCTGCCATGTGTGGAAGCTATTATTTAGGTTAATTGAATTAATTAAAATAAATATTTATGTTTAAAGCAAAACAGTTTATGTTCTAATAAGATAACAGACATATTTTACGCATCCTTTTCTTTGCTGGATTTTCTTCCCTACAGATAATGATCTTTCAATCTCTGTTCCATAAATATGCATGTCATGTTCAGGTTTCTATTCAATGCATGCATGAGTAAGTACCACTGAATTTGATTAACTTCATTAACGATAAATAATGAAGAACACTATTTTAACTATTTTAGGACAAACAGTCACCTGGATAATGTTACTTGCTTGAGTAACTTTCTTCATCCTAATGGGATTGCACACAAGGGTAAAGTTACTCAGATATGTATGTGTAGGTTCAGTCTTTTATTATGTAGCAACCTTTAGAGCTTTTACTATCTGGCAAGCAATCATTTATATCCTTTTTAAAAAATATTTATGGCTTCCTTGACTAATTGCTTCTTACATGACTTAGAGCCTTTTGCATTGGTATCATTTGTTAAAACATATCCAGAAGCAGGCAGAGCGGAATCATTTTTCAACTTTTTAGTGTCATTTTTATAGACAAATAACACTTGTAAATGATGGATAATAGCCAGCAGAATGCTGCGTTGTATAAAATGAGCATGAGTTATATTTGCTGGGAGATAGAAGGTTAACTTGGCTATGAACTAATTGAGGAGCCTCATGGTAAATGCAAAGTGGTGTGTGCACACTATAAACAAGGCTAGAACTAGCTAAAAGGAGGATTTAGGTTAATTCAGTATTTAATTTTTTTTTTGCACACTACCTGGTGTTTTCTTAAAAAAATAAACCTCAAAAGCCATATTGAGTCCTAACGAGCTTGTAAAAAGTCCAGAAGGAGAGACACACACAGCATGTTTAAAAAGATGAGATGTTAACCTGTCAGAGTATTGGGGGTGGATCTTGTGCTCCTTCAAGTCCGGCGCAGGCATGGTCACTTCCATTTGCAGTTTTGACTTGAACATTTGTTTCTTGTCTCATAAAATACTGCTTACTTGGCCAGTATTTGAAAAAGTCATTACATTTTTTTGTGTTCTGCAGTTCATAGTTTACACTTATGCTGTGTTTTATGGCAGAATTCAAAATAACTGCCTTTTCTTTACCCGAGGAATATATGCAGTTGCATATTACAAATGTGTGCAACTGAATAACTTTTTTATAGGAGAGCACTTGACAGATGCCAGTTAACGTCAAGGGATACAAATGCTCAGTGCCAAGCGATGGCAGGATATACAAATCAACCTGGTACCAGATTTTTTTTTCTGCATAAACAGCACAAGGCTGTGACCTAAATGGACCCTGTGCAAATGTTTAACTTGATGCACAGGAGGAGTTGCAGTGATTTAAATGGAATTATTCAAGTATTTTAAATGTGTGTGCTTATGCGCTCACAAAATGGGGGCTACATGAAGTAAAATCAGAGTTTGAGCTTTCAGGTTCCGTAGAGCCCTGTGTAAATGTTCTTTCACTCATCCTAAAATTCCAAATAGGATCACTTTATTTCTTATTAGAGGGACTCGATCCAATTTGTCAGTGCTACCTGTCACTTTTGGGGACATTGCTGCAGAGCAGATGTAGCCAGTCTTTTATCTGTTCACTGATTAGATACTCTTCAATTGCTTTTGGGGGTTTTTTTGCACCTCGTTACTGTCAGGCTGCTTGCCTGCCTCATTGCATTGGCTTCCTTGGCTATGAGAGCTGAGGAAGCTGTAGACCATCCACACTGCTCTGGTGGTCTGTCTCAGGGGTGGTCAGCATCTCCTCCCCGATACAATCAGATCAAACATGCCTCCAGCAGGGCCAAAACAAAGGCATTGTTCTTGATGGGCACCCTGTGCCAGATCCTGAGCAGCTCAGCTTTTAGGTGCAGATCATGGGGTGATGGGGTCAGCCCTGTGCCCGCTCTGCCTGGGGGAGAGAAGCCAGGGAGAGTCCTCCTGTTCCCACCCTGGCTGCAGGGCAGGCACCACTTCTATAAACTCAGTCATGGCCAGCCTTTCCTCAGGGACTCCAAGTGTTCTCTGAAGCCCAGCTCAAACAGGGAGTTTGGGATGACCTTTTAAATTTGTGTTCCCTGAGGTTTTTCCAGTACTTGAGTAAGGCTAGTTTGCCCTTGTGGGTCATTGTAAATACTTAACATTGTATTTACTCATGCTGTCTTTAATTTTTGCAATGGTTTCAATTTGACTTTTAAATAAATATTTAGGGTGGGGATAGAAATTAAACAGTTGAACTCTTGCCAGCATCCCTTTTTTGTCCTTTTTCAAAGGCACTCATGAGACTCAGATGTAAAACTCTGGATAATATCCTTCCAGTTATGGCATCTGGCTTCTTGGCAGTCTCCTTGAGAAGTTGGCAGGCTTGGTGTTGCCTTTAAATCCAAAACTAGATCTCTTGTAAATTTTTTAAGATGCTTTCTCCTTCTGCTTGTCATTTTTGCTTGCTTTACCTTTGATTCGGATGAATTCTTGCTTTATTAATCATTTGATTCTACCTCGCTTGCCCAGTTTTCCATCTAGACAGAATCTCATGGTGAAAAGAGATTTTTAAATGTTTTAAGATGGGTATATATATATCTGTTTTAAAGTGATCTCCAACTGTGTGCAAGAATCTGGTTTTGGTTTTTTGGTGGGGTTGAGTGAATCAGGAATAAAGGTAATTTTAACTACACTGGACTGGGTAGCCTGAATGCTGTGTTTCAGCAGCTTCTTTATTGCTATGGTAGCACTCAGGTCCATGTTTCTGAAGCTCTTTAGAAGGTAATTTAACAGCTTTAGTAAAGAAAAGAGTTTGTATAGGGAATACTTGAATACAGCCACTTTTCAGATATTCTCCCCCTGCCTCCCCCCTTTTTTTCCTTGCAATTTCCTTTGGTTTCTAGGGTCCACGTGAAACCTGAATATATCTTTCAGTCTCTTGTAACTTCTAGTTTGCTGTATTTTTTCCCCATGTTGTACATAACGTGCAGCTGCCTATGTGTGAGTAGGTGTTGGTGTGTGAACATGAGTAGGAAGCAGCATTGCCCCAAGGTAGCTGGCAAGCCTGCACAGGGGAGCCTGCCTGGGCACACACGCTGCCCTGCACTTCCCTGCAGGGCACACAGCCAAGAAATTGGTTTCTTTGTTTTAGTTGGTATGACAGTGCTGCTCCATGATACTCCAGCTGGGTCTGGGGGAGCTGAATCCTCCATGGCACAGTTTCACTCCAGTCTCAGAGAGAAGGGCACTGAGTCTGTGGTACTTCTTTGTCTCCCAGGAAGAAATATTCCATGCTGAGGTCAGGACTATTTGAAGCCTTTCGCACAACAGCCGCAGGAGCGGGCACCAGACAGGCTCCCCGGGAAGCAGCTTTGCCTTTTAGATAGTGTCACATCACAGGCATGGCTTAAAGGAGTTGTTGCTTATCCATCAGCCCTGAATTGAGGATGGATGCATTTTCCCTGTGCTCTCTGTGTCTGGGACATTGGGCTAAAGTAGTATTACTTTCTCCTAGGAGTAATAAAGAACATATGACTTGTGCATGTGTTATCTGTCTGTTCACACTAGTAGGTTTCCACTGGACACAGTTATCTTTTGGATCTTTGGATCAGGATCCTATTCTTTTGGAAAAGGCTGTCATGCCTCAATCTTTGTTTGACAGACAGGAGGAGTGCAAATGCCATGTTCTGTACCCAGCTGGTTCCCAGCTGCAGCGGCGAGGCAGAGTGCCCCCCTGGCTGGCCAGGCAGAGCTGAGGCTGCTGTGCTCCTGACACTCAGTGAGCTTATTACCTGGTGGATGTGGGCTAAAAGTAATCAAAAAGCTCTCAGGTGGGTCAGCATTGCAAGCATTGAAGAAAATACCAGGCTTCTCTATGGGTTTTTTTGTGTCAAAATAGGCTGTGGTGGAGTGAAAAGAATAAAATCAAGTTGAATAGTTGGTAGGAAAAGCACATATCATTGCTTTAAGTCAATTGTTGCAGATTAAAAAAAACCTTTTGGGGGTTGGAGGATGCATATTGAAAAAGCCTAGAAAGCACCAGCCATGTGTATAAGAAGATATACATCAGTGGGACAATGTCAGAGTAAATCAATATATTTCTCCTATAAACTCATGTTCTTCTGAAGTCTGCTTAATATAACAACTACAGGCCTCTTTTTAAAAGGCATGTGCCTTTGCATGTATATATCCTAAACCTTTAGAACTCAAATTCATTACAACTGCTTGTACCACACAAGTACATCTATTTCTTACTTCAACAAAATAGCACTACCACCTTCATTTCAGTTTTAATTGCTTATGCCAGAAGTTGCTTGTGTACTGGCTTGATTTTGTTACAAAACGTGGATTTCTCCATTTTAATTAAAAAAATTAAAATAAAAACACCAATCAGAAATTTTTACTAACTACATTCATTTTCAATTCCCATTTATTTTGAGTAGTTGTGACTCAGACTAGATTTGTTATCCTACACTTCATTATTAAAGATAGTTAGCTATTAGAAATTTCCAGTGCACTTTGTATAACCTCCTGTCCCCGTGCCCCCTATGTAAATAAAAGAGAAGATGCTATTAGTGTAAGGTCAGAGATGGTGTCCTTTAAGTCAGCTTTTGCTACCAGTGACCACACAGGGAGGATGAAGGTGACACCAGAGCAGAGGAGGCACTAAATACTTGAAGTAAGCTTGTGTACATTAAAGTGTGTTAAAGCCCTGCATGAGCAGGCTTGGTCTGTCCTCAAAGGGATCTTACATCAGTGCAGTTGATCCCTTTTCCTCCTGGCGGAAGGATAAGCTGCCATAATATATGTTCATCTGACTGGGAACTGACTTCATTCCCTCTGTTGATTTGCGTTGACTTTCCTGAGAACCCCTGTGAAGATGAATCTTCAATTGCAGCAGTATCTCTCTCCTCTTAACCTACAAAATAATTGCCTCAGCTGAGATATGTCTCTGTTAGCTTTTTTAAAATGCTGACTTTTTAATAGCAGCTTTTTCTGAATTACATCAGGCTTTCTATTTATACACTGTTTTCTTTTCTGTGTTGCAGTGGGTTAGGAGAAGGGAGGTTTGTGATCTTTGGCCACATAAGATAATAGATTAATTCTTACTAGAAGTTTAGATTTTCATCATTTTTTATGCATTGTATGTTAAAGACAAATTTAACTAGGAACAAATTCCCTTTGTGAGGGAGGTATCAAATGAAGCCCAAGCAGTCCAAAGTGTGATGATCTAGATTCCTGTATTTGATCATTATGGGCAGCACTGCTAATAGGCACAGTTGTTGCACGTTGTTCCACAGGCAACCATTGTCCCTGTTTGGGGAGCTGTAGCCCTGTGGAAGCCACATTGGCAGCATCAGCTCATCAGCTGCACCCTTTGGTGCCATGCAGGTGTTGTGCCCATGGAGTGACAGCGGAATAGTGAAAATGTTAAACCTTGATGGCTGAATGAAACAGAACCTTGTGACACAGGACTCACTGAGGCTTCCCCCCTGGCTTGTACAATTTATCTGCAGTTTTAATTTTCAGAGTGCTGAATTTTGTTGTAAGTACTAAAATAATGTTATTTGAAAGCAGCAGTATGTTGTACTACCTGCCAATATCATTTGCATAGAATAGGACCAGCAACTGTCAATTAGAGACGTAACTCTTTTTTTAATCCTCACTTAAGGTTTAAAACATAAGACTAGAAATGAGCTTCAGGGAAGCAATTTGTAAAGAATTTTTATGACTGTCTTCCTTTTTTATCTGTGTGAGTAGATAGATAATACAGCTTCCACTGGAAAAGCTCAAAGAGTCATATTTGTAAAGGATAAAGACATTACCTTTTGGTTCCCTAGAAGTTTAAATAGCACTCAATTTGCAAATTTATAAAGCACTTTGTAATATGTAAGACTAACTCTAGATACCAGTGGATGAGTATCAGTAGGAGTTTCCCAGTGTGAGCATATCTGAATGAGCTGGGGGCTTATCTGCCACTGATCCTGAGTTTATGAATGCTAAAGATGTTTCACCATGTCAGTGGTTTAAGATCTTTGATTAAAACTGTTGTGCTTGTTGTTCAAAGCAGAATATCATTCTGGTAATCTGCAATTACTGAATACACATTAACAAAAATCAGAGAAAGCAGTGAGGTCACATAGAAAGTGATACCCAGTCACCATATGTATTTATTAGTGTCACATATGAAATTTATGAGGTAAAGTAGTGCTGAAAGAATTTGCTGTCTTTCTAAGCAGTAGTCATTTGAGGAATTGCCTCAGATAAATGGGTTTGGCTAATTGAATCATACACTTTCATAGTGTGCTACATAGAAAAGTAGACTAGGAAATAAATATAATTAAAGTAAACATGCCCTTCTAATTAGTAATTGTTTCTGCTGTTTTAAGCAAATTTCAGTGGCACAAAGTAGCTGTTCCAGTACAAACCTAATAATGAAGGCTGTAATAACAGGTGTAAATTAACACAATGGAAAACATTTACAGTGTAACATTCTAAATTAAAAATGACATTAACAAGCCCGATTTTTAAAAAGCTGTATAATTAACATTTGTTCAACTCCTGACAAATTAGTGCAATACAAATACTAGATGATTTTATTTATAGCTTATAACATTTTTTCATTTTATTTTTGTTAAGCAGTAAATGGAGCAAATGTGGTTCATTTTTTTCCTAGAACATGTCATATAAGGGCACTGTCAAAGGAAAGGCAAAGAAAAAGAAAAAGCAAAGATATTTACCCAAAGGCATTTTTTGGTAAGTGATGTGCAGGAATTGTTTGAATACTTAACAATATGACCCAGTCAGTGTTCTTGGTTATGTATGCTCTGAAATAAAATGCTGCAAATGGTTCAAGTTTGGAGAAATGCAAGTACAAACAGAATAGTATCTACTGTGCAATAAAATACTTTGATTCCCCCAAGTGCATCTTCAAAAAACATAACATACTGCTAAGTGCTTAGCATTGATGTCTGTCTCTGCAAGAAAATATCACCAACAGTATTTTCTTTTTATGATGGAAGTAATAGAATGCCATGCCATGAATAGGTAAGCAAAAATATCCAAACTAGTTAAAAAAAGAAGGCTTTACTTCAATTTGTGACAAAACATGCCATATTTTTACATTATAGAAAATGTCTAATCAGATCCCAAAATAGAGTATAATATATCTGTACCATACAGACAAGTTCTTCTCTTCTTTCTTGATTTTTTTTGCTAAAATTGTAAGAGTAGAAAAATAGTTTTCTGGTGGGATTAGGGGCAGTTGTAATTTTTTTTCAGCTTGCCTATCAATAGAAAATCATCATTGTTTAATTTACTTTTTTTTTACAATGTCTTCTTGGTTTGTCATAAATTACACAAAGTAGGTGAATTCACGTATCAAGACTTCTTATTCCAAAGTGAATTTGTTAGACTGTATTTACCTCACAGTTGTAAATCCTGAGAGAGAGTGAAAAAGTAGTCCTTGTAATGTACCCTGTACAGTTAACTTAAGCTCTGGGACTCAGCTTTTGAGGCAGACAGCTTCTTGCTAGCCGTGATTTTCTACCACATTTCCTGGGAGTTCCCAAAGCCCACACTGATGAGAATCTTCCTGAGTTGGCTCTGAATGGCTGGTGCTTAGTGTTTGGCTTGACATGTGCACTGTTGGGCATATTTAAGATGTCAGGGGTTTGAGTTTGGTCACAAAATCATCTTGCTTGTCCCTTACCTTCCCTGTTGTTGTAAAATGGGATTCAGATCTTTTGTTCACCAGATAGTTTTAGGAATGAAAAGTAAATTTCTAATAGCAAATATAAGTAGAACTGCCCTGAGTAGAATCCCTTCTGGAATTTTTAGTGTCAGAGATAATTTTAAGTTTTTCATAACCAATATATTTTAGAAAAACTCTTACTTGTTTTTGCATGTCACCTCTTGCATGCCTTGCATGTCTCTGCAGCAGCTAAAGATGGTTGATTTGGAGGTTGTGGAAAAGATGTTCCTATTCTCACATCTTACAGATCAGTTTCTGAATTCACTTACAGAAAAAAGGAAAATTTCACTGTCCTTTAACCCATACATTAAAAGAAAAGCCCAAACTATTAAAAATAAAAATTATTGCAAATGCTGGGCTGCATAGAACCTTGATTCCACCTCCTAGCTCTAAGTCAGGAGCAGTGCACCTAGGCCAGCCTGACAGAGGAGAATCTAACCTTTATAGTGCCTATGAGTCCCTCAGGATTGTGGAGTAGCCACATAGGGACTTCTATAGGTCCCTACTCCAGAAATAATCTTTTAATATATCTTTTTGATGTATGTCCCTCCTGGAAGTGTCTTCATTGATGAGGAGAACAAGTCTTTGGTAAATGATAACAGTCAGGTGTTTCTGAAGGAGGAGCATCCCTGTAATAATGTCAGGGGGCAGTTTTGTTCCTCTGGAAGGAAGATAGGATGTTGTCTTGTTCAGTGGATAAAGATTTCCCATTCTTGTTTATTTTATGTATTAAACCTGTCTAAGAAGGAACAATCTTAACAATAACTGTCTGCTGGTGAGGACAGGGTTGTGAGGAGGACTGAGATAAAGAAGCCAAGGAGGCTGTGGAGTTGATAGCCAGACTCTTCCAGCCCTTCCTTTTAAAGTTAGATAGCATTTCTGAAATCACATCTAAATCTCCTCTTCTGCAAAATAAGTTGTATGACTTAAGAGACAGAGAACACAATTCATCATTGTCTGCTCTGCAACAAGTTTTTATAGGTGGGTAGATCATTATCATGTGTTTCCCAGTCTTCTCTTTTCTAAACCAGACAAGCTCCATTTGTCCTTTTTCACACCTCACTCCTTTATCCATCTGTCTCTTTTCTGGGCTACATCACATCTTTCCTACAGCAGAGGTCCCAGGCCAGTGTGGGATTTTCTCAGTGCCCAGCTGTGGGTCAGTTTTGGGTGAATCACAGGATCACAGAATGGGTGAGGTTGTCAGGGACCACACTGGCCTCCCTGCTCAAGCAGGGTCACCCCAGGGCACATTGCACTTGAAGTTTGTTATCTTAACATTAAATGGTATCATCTTCAGCTTGATACTTAGGTCTTCCCAACTATAAAATTCTTTTTAATTTAGTGGAACACATCACGAACAGCAAAATGTTCTCTAGAACCATGTCCAAAACTCTGAAATCTTTATTGAGTTACTAAGATACTGTCTTGGTTCACAGCAAAATAGATCCATGCATATTACAATTGTTTCACAGTTTTTTCAAGAAGCAACCCCAAATGGAAACTTGAACAAATTCACTGAGCTTATTTTCTTTTGCTTGTATTCAAAAACCACCCAAATGGATTATCATAAGTTTTTTGTTTTCCATAACCTAGAAGGAAGTAATTCTCTGCCATTCCCTTTGTCACTGAGAAACTCTGTCAGCATTGCTGCTTAGGAAATTTTAAGGAAGGCTAAATGTAGTAGCAGTTTCCTGCTTAACATGGCATGTTAGCAACAAAATATTCTCTTGTTAATAACAGCTTCTGTTTATTTTTTGCACTGGGATATTCCAGTTACCAAGTGTGAATTTTACCTTGGTTTGTTTGGTTTGAAATAAAAATCAAGTTCACTGGTGATTGGTGTAGTTTTGTGCTCTCTCTCACCCTCACCTGTCATTTTTTCCTCCCTGTGGGCCCATCCAGCAGGGTTAGGGAGGAACAGCAAGCAGGTCCCTCATCTTTCTGTTCAGTGCTGCTCCGGGTTTCTGCAAGCAAGCAGCACTGTGGAATTCCTCCACTGCTCCTTTGTCTTACAGCCCAGCCCAGGAATCAGCTTTTAGTGGGGAAAAAATTGTTCTACTAGATCTACCTGACTCACTCTACCAGTGTCTTTAAAATGTTAAACACCTTCCATGAGGTTCAAATGTTATCTATTGGCAAGAATTTGGGTATCTACTGTGGGGGTTTTGAATGTCATCACTTATAAGACCAGAGAGCCTGAGAGCATGTGGGCAGCTAAATCCAAGCTGTATGATCAGCCTTCTTCTAAGTGCTGGATTTTCAGCATGGTGAATGTGAGTTTGAGTGAAACTGGCTAGGGATCAGGGCAGAGCTTCTCTTGTTTTCAGAGCCCTTTCTATTTCAGTCCTGTCCTATCCCCAGAGAACTGTGGGATCGTGGGTTGATAATCTGCCAATACAAAGAAGGAGGATGGGTTCCTCCTGTATGGATCTTTTTTTTAATATTGCAGATCTCCTGTCTTAGGCATCAGCATTTTGTTGGCTTTTCTGAAAAATCAGGAGAATTGCCTTCAGTCTTGTTTCCTGGTTTTCTTTAACTCCTTTTGGTTATATTCTATTATCCTAGTGAAACAGAACAATAATTAAATTCTGGCCCTTTTTTAATGCACCACCTGTCAGAGAATTATTTCAGTCCTTCTCAGTTGTTCCCATGAAATCAGCTTCAGTGGGCTTACTGACAGGTCACACAAATTTGATATTCTTGAGCACTGTAGTGAGAGAAGGTCAAACTGAAGTCAAATGTTTTGACACATTTAAAGAATTTGTAGAAAAAATTACCCAAAGATTTCTAAGCTTCCTAACTCAACAAAAAGGGATCTTTGCTATGGAAGATTCAAATAAAAATGTTATAGGCATCTCCCAAATACATGTTTTTAGAATAATACATACAATTTAGATCCTTCCTCATGTTTTTGCAACTATGCATAGAATTTAGATACCTCTTAACACTTTCAAAATGAAACACTGAATAATTTTACACCTTATACTATACAGGTAAATAATATCTTTAAATTTACTGTGACACAAATATACATTTATGAACTCAGTCTTCAAGTAGAGTATGCAGTAAAAATAAAACATTTCTCTCTTGTAAGCTTTTGTTGTTCTTGCTAAAGCTAAAATTTGCTGAGAAAAAGTAGTCAGGGCAAGGCAGCTGTTAGAGAGTGAGGGAGCAATGTATCCAACTTCATCAAGTCACTGGCTTCCCTGCTTTGGCCTGGAACCAGGCTGGTTCCCCCATCTGACAGCATCTGCCTCTGGCACCCTCCCTGCATGGCCATCTCTGCCTTCTGCATCTATCGCAACCACTGAAAATTCTGGGTTGGTTTTTTTGGTCATTTTTTATGTAATTTCCTTCAAATTTTGAAATATCTAAATGCATTTCAACCTACTTGAAAGTGAGGAACTTGAACAGTCACGCTGTTTCTGCAAGTTAAAATATTGGAGATTTTTTTGCACTGAAATTTCATTTAGCCTTTTGCATTTCTGACATATTTAAGTTTTGGGTTGGATTTGTGGCATGGCCATTCTTCTTAAACAGAAGCAGAGTGTTAAGGGAGGCACAAACTGAAATTGTGATTCAAATCTGGGTTGGTTTTTTTTGCTGGTTTTTTTTTTTTTGTTTGGTTTTTTTTTTTTTTTTTTTTTGCTATAATGAGAGATAAAGTACCTCAATTCCCATTGCATGTGACTTGAGGGGGGAAAGACATGGATGCTTCTCTGCAGCTCTGAAGGTGAGCATGAGTTATGTGATACAGTCATCTTTGTAGTCAGAATTAATTGGGACCTGCATGTGTAAGAAGCTTACATGAATTACACCAGTCACAGGGCATAAAAGTTTTAACTTTTTCATCATTTTAACATGTATGCATCTTTATTTATGTGTGGATATAAATTATTCTTTTATTCATGGGTATGCTGGTTTTGACTAAGTTCTCTTTCTAATTTTGATTGTATAACCCTTGGGGCTAATATGTCAAAATATGATAGAACAAGCAGGATATAATGAATAAAATACTAAAAAAGTCATATGTTTTGTGTGGCAGGCAGTTTTCTTAGGCAGGTTCTGAGGATATGTGGCGATACTATTATTTGGTAAAGCATAAGCCTCAGGTCCAGTTTACATTGTCCATTTTCACAAGAAAGAACTGGGAAGGAATTTGCATTCTTCTTAGTTTAAATGTATGCAATGTCTTTTATAGAGGTTGGTTAGCTTTATGGCACAGTGCATACTACTGTTTGGCTACTACTAGTGTCTTGTGAAAGGAGAGTGAAATGCCCTTTTTTTTCACTGTTTGTATCTTGAAGTTATATATAAGCCACAACTTTCTTAGGTTCTTGAACTCAGATTTATTACAGTGGTCCTTTTAGTTCTGTGAAAGCAAGCTGCCTTCATAGGCTCTAGAGAGTAGATTTAGGTATAAATTTTTATATATAGCCATCTTTATAAATAAATATAGGTGTCTCATTCTATTTTCTGTTGAAATACTTTCAGTTGAGCAGAAGGAAGATGGAATTTCATAATTACCCGTAATTAGATTTTATGCTTACAGACACTGATACAAGCAAATGATTGCTAAAAACAATCACAGTTTCTTCTTATAGTGAGCTACAGTTGTGTGTTCAGGTAAGCAAAAGTAGGGATTTTTGTGGATTTATTATTTGGCAATTTACAGAGGTTGATTTTTTTTTTAATCTCTATTATTAGCATAGGGTTTAACTTCTTTGTTTGTTTTATCTGCATGTGCAGTTATTAAAATGATCCAAAAACACCCTCCAAATTTATTTTTATCATGTAGATATGCTAGCACAGATCTGTTTAAAATTTAGTTCCACCTTACCTGTATGGAGTGATGGTTTCTCTGTAATATGTAAAATAAAAGAATAAAAAATAAAAATAAAATAATAAGATCTCCATCTATCTATAAGATCTGAAGGAAAGATAAATTAAAACAAGGCATCTCAAAACATATTAATTCTATTTTTACAGAAAGCAGACTCAGTGCTTGTCTGCTGAAGATCCTAGAAGTGATTTTCTGTGAATACATAAAATCTGATGACTTATGCACTGACTTGCTAATAACTTTTTTTTTTCCACAATGGGGTTGTTGTGTGGTTTCCATAATGCTGTAAATCATGATTAAACACATAAAAAAGATTGTCGCTCAAGATCCATTTTAAGCCAAGTGAAACATAATGCAGTATAAAATTTACATCATTTTCTTGATTAACCCTGATGAACCTTCAGTCATTATCCATTGTGGTAAAAGTAAATTGGAAATGTTGCTTTGTTAATAAAACATGTATAGACGTTTTCATGAGTCATAGATTTGATGGTTATTAACAGCTGACACATTCATAATGAAATACTGTGCTTTGGCTTTCTGTGAAAGTATAATACTGTGCAAGGCTGCAATCCTGTGTCCTGTAATTCAGGTCTGTATTTTGGTATGCTTTGGACATCAGATAATTTTGAATGTTGATCTAAAACCAGAACATAAATACAGGGAAGAGTTTTCAGAATCTGTACATTGAGATGCTGAATTTGTGTATTTTTCACTCCTGCTTCATAGGGATTCTTAGCAGCACCAAAATTGTTTAACTACTTAAAGCTACTCGTCTTTGTCATCCTGTGAAGTTTTGCTCCTTTTCCTTCTATGTCAAGAATATTTTTTAATAAACACTCTGTTACCTCTGTACAGGTAAAGTGCTCTTAGATCTGGCTTAATGTTTTAAGCTAGGTTTGAAGTGGGAAGGGGATAAAATCGGGCTCAATAGAGATGAGCCTAGGGGTCACATGCCAGTGTTGGTGTGAAATCAGTGGCCCAGGAGAAGTGCAGCTGCACCAGTGCAGCTGCATGGGGAGCAAACCCAAGGAGCTGGAAGCCATCGTGCATCAGGAAAACTGCAACAACAAGGTCACTGTCACAGAGGTGTGGTGACCACTGGAGTGCTGCAATGGATGGCTGTAAGCACCTCAGAAGGGACAGGCAAGGAAGGAGAGGTGGTGGGGTGGCTCTGTACATTAGGGAATGTTTTGCCTGTAGGGAACTCAGGAATAGTGATGATGAGGTTGAGTGCCTGTGGGTGAGAAAAGGGGGAAGGCTACCAAGGCAGACATCCTGGCTGGGAGTCTCTTACAGACCACCCAACCAGGATGAAGAGGCAGATGAAAGGTTCGGTGAGTGACTGGCTGACATGTCATGATCTCTGCTCCCTGTTCTTGTGGGAGACTTTAACTTGCAGGATGTCAGCTGGAAACAGCACAGCAGAGAGGAGGTTCCTGGAGTGTGTGGAAGTTATCTTCCTGACCCAGCTGGTAAGCAAGCCTACCAGGGGCAGTGCCCCTCTGTGCACTGCTAATGTGCTGTTCATGAGCAGAGAAGGGCTGGGGGGAGATGTGCTGATCAGAGGCCATCTTTGGCAGAGTCATCACAGGATTATATTGCTTTCATTTCTCGGTGAAGTAAGGAAGGTGGTCAACAAAACCTCCTCCCTGGACTTTCTGAGAACAGACTTCAGCCTGCTCAGGACACTGTTCAGAGAGTCCCTTGGGAAGCAGGCCTTGAAAACAAAGGAAAGGCTGGGCATACATTAAGACAAAAATCTTAAAGGCACAGAAGCAGACCATCCCAATGTGCTGAAAGGCAAACTGGCAGGGAAGAAGAATGGCCTGGCTGAATAGGGAACTTCTGCTGGAGCTCAGGAAAAGAATGAGAGTATGACCTTTGGAAGAAGGGGCAGGGAACTCAGAAAGAGTGCAAGGATGTCTTTAGGTCATGTAGAGAGAAAATTAGAAAGGCAAAAGCTCAGCTAGAATTCAATCTGACCACCACTGTGAAAGATAATAAAACATGTTTTTATAAACACATTAAAAAAAAAAAAGAAGGCTGAGAAAAATCTCCATCCTTTCTGGATGTGGAGAGGAACCTTGTAACAAGGACAAGGAAAAGCCTAAGGTACTGTTCCCCAGGGCTCAATCTTAGGGCCAGCCCAGTTTAATATCTTAGTTGATGATCTGGACAAGAGAATTGAATGCACCCTCAGTCATTCAATTGCAGTTGCAAATGACACCAAGTTGGGAAGGAGTGTTGAGGGAGAGCAAGAAGTCTCTGCAGAGAGATCTGGACATGATGGATTAATAGGCTGAGGCCAATTGTATGAGGTTCAGTAAAGCAAAGTGCCAGGTCCTACTCTTGTGTCACAGCAACCCCAGGCAGTGCTACAGGCTGGGGGCAGAGTGCCTGGAACACTGCCCAGTGGAAAAGGACCTGAGAGTGCTGGTGACAGCTGCTGAACATGAGCCAGCAGTGCCCAGGTGGCCAAGAAGGCCAATGGCATCCTGGCCTGTATCAGCAATAGTGTGTCCAGCAGGAGCAGGGCAGGGATTGTCCCCCTGTGCTCAGCACTGGCCATCCCTTGAATGCTGTGTCCAGTTCTGGGTCACTTACTATAAGAAGAACATTGAGGTGCTGATGCAGGTCCAGAGAAGGGCAATGGAGCAGAAGCCCTGTGAAGAAGGGAGCTGAGGTTGTTTAGCCTGCAGAATAGGAGGGTCAGAAGTGACCTTATCACTCTCTACAAGCACCAGAAGAGGCTGTGTCCAGGTGGGGATTGGGCTCTTCTTCCAGAGAACCAGGAACAGAACCAAACCTCAAGCTCCCTCAAGCTGTGTCAGGGGAGGTTCAGGTTGGATCATCAGGAAGAATTTTTTCATTGAAAGGGTGGTTAAGAGTGGTTGGAAAGGGTTGTCCAAGGAGGTGCTGCAGTCAAATGTTCCAGAAATGAGTGTATGTGACACTTAGAGCTGTGATTTGGTTGGCATGGTGATATTTGGTCAAGGCTTGGACTTGGTCTTGAAGGTCTTTTCCAACCTCAGTGATTCTGTGATTCTCCAATTCTATGATTCTGATCTTTGCTTTTGCTGCTTTAAGCCAGGTCATACCAGGGTGAATTGTATGGTAAAATTTTTCTACCAGTTGCAGAGCTTTCAATTTGTGTGTGCCATGTGAAGTATACCTTGGAGTATTTAGCAGTCCTGCAAATAGCTGTGGGTAGATGGATCACTATACAGAGCCCCCTGGAAGAAACAGGCTACTTAAGTAGCTTAAAAAAAAATGGGAGCAAGGAGAGATTTTTTTACTCTAAAAGACCTAGAGGCAAAACATAATTTTTCACATTTTTCAGGGCACTTTTTAATTTATTTAGATTTTATAAAGTTTCAGGAAACTTTTAAACTTTTATTAGGTTAATTTTTATGAGTTTTAATTTTTTTTATTACTGAAACTAACACTGAAAATCTTTATTGACTAAAATCCAGTTTTCAGCAAACATATCAAAAGGAAGTTCAACAAACATTTTAAATAAAGTATTAAACACTTACTGCAAAATGTCAAATAGATTTTTAAAAGGCCAGAATTTTTCATTACATTTAAAAGTTCAGAGCATCCCTAGAAATCAGACAATGATAAGAGTAAATTCCGTTTATGGGACCATCCAGTCTGACCAAGATTGTATGTATAATTTCAGTATGTGTGTACATTCTCTACAGAAATGATTTTTTTTTTTAAGCTATAATTTTTGATGAATTATGACTGTAAGAAGCCTAAAGAAGAAATGCAAAGAAGAAGAAGAAAGGGCACAGGCTTGGCAGTTGGTAAGTGGAACAGTTTCCCATGAATAAGGATACAGTGGGAAGCAGAAATCCTTGTGGAGGAAAACAGGCACAGGGGTGTTGACATCTTTGTCAGGGAAGCAATGTGAGAGGAGAGTGATCAGATAGAGGAATGGCCAAGTTAGGTAAGGCCTTGTGTAGCAGCAGCCCAGGGAATTCAACACTGTTAGGTTAGGCAGAAAAAAATGTTCTCTCAGTTGAGAGCAGCCCTGAGGAGAAGGACTTGGGGGCGCTGATTGACAAGAACTCAGCATGGCCTGGCAGTGGGCACTGGCAGTCCCCAGAGCCAGCTGTACCCTGGGCTGCACCAACACAGCGTGGCCAGCAGGAAAGGGAGGGGACTCTGCTCCTCTTCCTCCCTGGTGAGACCCCACCAAGGGCGCTGCACCCAGCGCGGGTCCTCAGCATGGGTGGGATGTGGGCTTGCAGGATGGAGTCCAGAGCAGGCCATGGGGATGATCAGAGGCTGGAGCACCTCTGCTGGGAAGACAGGCTGGCAGAGTTGGGGTTGTTCAGCCTGGAGAAGAGAAGGCTCCTGGGACACCTCATGCCACCATCCAGGACCTAAAGGGAGCCAGCAACAGGGCTGGGGAGGATCTTCTGACAAGGGCATGTAGTGATAGAACAAGGAGGAATGGCTCAGACTGAAAGAAGGTGGGTTTAGGTTAGAAATAAGGTAAAAATTCTTCACTATGAGGATGGCAAGACAGTGGAACTGAGTTGTGGATGCTGCATCCCTGGAAATGTTCAAAGCCAGGTTGGATAGGGTTTTGAGCAGCCTGCTCTAGTGGAAGATGTCCCTGCCCAAGACACAAGCTTGGAACTAGATGATCTTAAAGGGCCCTTGTGGGTGCCAACCCACACCATTCTGTGATTCTGTGGTTCTGTGGGCTGTTGTATTTTTAAAATACAACATAAAAGTAATATTTTCAAAATTAAATTAGAGGACGTTATGGTGATCTGTCAGGTTTATTCTCTTCAGTCTTATTTTTTTTTTTTAATCTATACCTGGGAGATATGGATGAGGACACAAAAGGAATACTTTGTCACATCTACAGTATCTGTTTCTTGGCAGCCAAGATTTTCACTCGGTTTCTAGAGGTTTTAAATTTAATTTTGAATTGTGAAGAAAAAGAAGCTCTTTCCAGGTGTAAGATTATTAGCAGTGGTGAATTTTACACTTGTGAATATACTTTCAAAGAATGTATTGTTAGAGCAGTGAAAAATCAAAGCTGTTGTAATGTTTTGTTTCTAGCTTGGCTCAGTGTTGTTTTAAGATCTTCAACCATCTTAGGCACTTTTGCTAGCAGAATCACGGTTAAAAAAGAAAATAAGCTATTGAAAACAGGATTACCTATTAATACAGAGTGGTGAATTTTTGAATATCTATGTGTAATGTAAGTATGGACTGGTAAATTTTTATCGTTTGATGAAATTATTTTTCCTGAAACTAAAAATAAATTAGAATTATGTCTCAATTTCTCTCATTGAGGAAAACTTCACAGAGGGAAGCAAATGTGCTTTTTTTGTCTGTAGTGAGACTGGAAGAGGTGCTCTTATAAAAGCAGGTGTTGAACTAAATACGATTTTTTAGTGTTCCTCTATTGTGATGCTCTGACTTAACAGCTTAGGTCTCAGTCTTAACTGCAGCCCTAGGTCTTCCCAGCATTTTGATACATATTTAAAATTCAATCAGGTTGCATAGAAAAGCACTTCTATTTTGTGAATGTCAGGTATGAGTGCCTGTAAGGTAATAACTGCACCCACAATTAGCCTTTCCTTGGTTCTTTCCACTTGCCCATTGTTAACCCTCAGAAGACCTCACCCGAACGCTGCGATGCTGATTTTGCAGATATGATATGTATATATTCATTTGTCTGGTGGATGCAATATATCTGCCCCTGAAAATACAGCTCCCTGTTTTGGACTTGGAATTTCCAGGCAGATAATTAAAGTAATCTCACACCTTCCAGCCTGCACCTGCCACTGTGTGAGAGGCTGCCCTGGCTCAGCTTCCCCTGATCATATTCATGTTTGGTCTGTAGTGTTTCATGGCTAATACAAATCATAAACAGGCTGTAAAAGCTGAAGCGTCAATGAAGCCTAGCTTTAAAATTGCTGGAAGCTAAAGTTTTAAAACTGATACTGCAAAGTGAAAAATGAAATTTAACCAGGCACTTTGGTGAAGGAAAAATAATTTATTGGATGTAAGATGAAAAGCTGTGAGAGTAAACATCAATCTCATCTTAGACACATGTCATTGATTGATGTTTGCTCTGTGCTGCTGCCTGGAGGTAAACTCTTTGAAATAGCAAAATAGGTACTTTATCTGTCTGTGGATAGGAGCACAGTTTGTTAAGTTACTGCTTTTTTGAGACCCTGCTACATCTTTATGTTCAATCAAAGTGAAAACAGTAAATCAGAGTAATTGCTTTACCCCACGGCATTCCTGTTTGTAAATGGGAAAAAATACTGTAAAAATCCTCAAATTAACTTCTGCTGTTTAGGATAGATAAAAAGTCTAAAAAAAGCCAGTTGTAGCCTAGGAAGGTATGTAATTGATTATGACACTTGTTCATCAAAGGCAGCTCCTTTGTTATAATTTAACTGATAGTTCAAATATCATTAGGGAAAATATTTAATGCTCAAAAATGAAAGGTTGCCATATCTTGGAGTTCCCTATACCCTATCAGCAATGAGTTTCCAAGCAGATACCATTTATGCTTATCTGGAAATGAAACTGGCACCTAGACATTAGCCAGCAAAAACCATGGACATGAACAGTGAAATAGAAAACACTACTATGTTAAGCATGGCAATTCAGCAAACAAGACAACCTCAATTGTTGTAATTAAATCATTAGAGTTAAGATTGTTTTTTCTAAAAATGTTTGAGGCTTTTGCCTTTACAGGGTCTCAGTCTGACTCATCCTTTTGAGTTTTAAAATATGGCAGAAATACAGGAATGAGGGTACATTAAAATTCAGAATCCAGTTTCTTTTTTGAATTGAGTTTCATAATCACTGTCCTGCATCAGGGCTGGGCTGCTTTTTTATGGTGTTGTGTAAGTTTTTCCTTTGACTTACTCTATTTAGCTACTTTGGCATAAATGTAGTAATTCAGGGGAGAATTAGACTATTAAATATTTAAGAAAATGTCCTCACTTCAGCCTGAAATTTAGTATATTGATTTGTGTGCCAGATTAAAATTTGTGGGGAAATATTGAGAATAATCAGTAAACCATTTTAAAATTTATTTTCTTGAAATATTGCCTGTTTTCCACAGCTTTGAAGCAGTTCTAGCTTTGTTCATAATTCAAAAATGACCGTGTGCTAAAATTTAATTTCAAAGATATATAAGTCCTTGCAGAAAACTTGTTCATGGGTCTAGGTTTATTCTTGAAATGCACATATCTTTTAGTCACTTACTGTATGGGTTATGTTTTTGAGGTGGGGTTTTTTTGCTTATTTGGAATATGGTCAGCTCTGTGCTGATGTGGACTGCACCCAGCAGCTTGGGGATGGTGTCACAGGAGTGACAGGAGTGGCTGTTGTAGTCTGATGACATTGTGATGGAGCTTCTTCATTTCCTGATGGAAGAAGAAGGGTCAGTTGAAGAACAAGTGGGGAGGTTGACAAAATTTGGGAAAGAAGCTCAGCCCTGGGAACTAAGTCTTCCTTAGCAAAGGACTGCCAGGAACTGTGGGTTTGCCAGTTCAGAAATTGCTGCCTGTTATCATGAAGCATCAGCTCTGCTTTTGTAATTAATATGTCTAGACTTCAGGTTCTGAATGTTTTGTGCTAAGTGCCACAGGTAGCTGCCAAGGTGAAGGAGATCAGCCTCCTGAGTAAACATTAACTGCAAACAAACAAGCTACTCCTGCTAAATTTATATAGCAGTATTTATGTGCATGGGGAGGTAGAAGGAAGATGTGAGTATATATGGGTGTGGCAAAGCCCTCACAATTCGGAGAATAATGAACTAAGTCTTTGGACTGGAAAATTATATTGGAAGGTCTGGAAAGGCAAAGGCAAGATTGCAGGGTGCTGCCAATGATAAATTCAGAAACTGTGGCCAGGTCTCTGTACACACATGGTAACTCTTTCCTCTGTTGTGCTGGTACAGCTGGCTGGGTCACAGTCCCCTTTCTTTTCCAGAAAATAAACTGGTGCCAAGAAAGGGTAGTACCAGCAATCTCACCCTCATTTTACCTACCTGTGTCTTTAACAGCCTCAAAGACACCAGCTGTTAGGATGATGGTGATCTTGTAACAGAATAACAGTACCCTTCCAGAATCCCCCTTCGTGATGCAGCAATTTTGTGGTTTCTGAAAAGGTCAAGCAGCATCATTAATGCACACCATGTAATTCCTCTGTGAAGGTGCAGTGCTTCGTTTGTGGGAAAGGACATCTTCCTCTGAATGCAAATTTGGGTGTTCCCAAGCTGAAGGACAGGAGGATATGTTGGTGCACTGTCGCCACCTCGTTCATCATGGAGATGAGACCTTTATATTTGAGTTGCTCCAAAAAGTGATATCTGAGCAAGTCAGGAATAGAGTGCTTAAAAAAAAAAAAGGAAAGGAAAGAAAAGAAAATAAAAGAAAAGGAGATTTTTCAACACGTTAAGCTTTTTATATGATTTCTTTTAGCCTAGCCTGAGACAACATAACTCTTTGGACTTTGTAGGAGATTAAATCCAGCCCCAGGTTTTACAGGTAAAATGATTGCTCTGCTCCTAGGCTGTCCCCTGAGCCATCTCTGTCTATTTCTAATTAAGGACTAAAGGAAACGGTTCCTTCTGATGGCAGAGGTAGCATGAAGAAAGCTGTGAGTGTTCCTGTGGGGAGGCTGGTGCCACTACCACCCTCCCACCAGGAGCCAGCACGCCTGGGCTCTCTCTGTGGGCTGGTCTCACAGGGAGCCACACTCACCAGGGGCATGGCCAAAGACTGGGGACCATCCAGGTAATCTG
Organism: Molothrus aeneus; assembly: GCF_037042795.1. NCBI lineage: Eukaryota > Metazoa > Chordata > Aves > Passeriformes > Icteridae > Molothrus > Molothrus aeneus. The sequence continues at coordinate 86,479,320 of NC_089647.1, read as the reverse complement.
CCAAAAGGTATCACAGCAGATCAAAATTCATGAAACATGCCTACTCTGACATGTTTAGCAATCCATGGGAAATCTCATCTGGCAAATATCTGGGAGTGAAATTATTCCACGTATCTTGGAAGAAGCAGAGGAGGTAGGGGTGCTGTGGCCGGGGTGGTGGTGGTGGTGTGGGTGTGCTGAAAGCTCTTTGAGCCTGAGACACTGGCATTTAGGCACAATTCATTGGTATATCCAGCATGTGTCTTGGCAGATCTTAGGGCTGAGATAAATCAAAAAAGCAATGTGCCAAATTTGAGATAATTTAATTTCTATAAAACAACCTTTATTCATACATAACTTTTGCAAGAGTTTGACTTGTTGCTTACGTTCTGGTTCATGTCCTTTAAGCATGAATTAGAAACAGATGCAACATTTTAAAAATAACAGTATACCATTTAAAAACTGTTTGATTTCACCTTTTGGAATTTGACCTGTAGGAAACAATTATAAATGACACTGACTTTTGAGTGGTGAGTGTTTGCATGTTCTTTGGCTCCAAGTCTTACAAAACTGAGCATGAATACTGCACATATATATGCATATATCACTCACATATGTAGACATGCCCGATGAGGAAAAAGCCATGAGGTTTTCATGAGCTTGTTCTTCATGGCTTAGCTATTGAAACAAGACCCAGATTAAAGCATTAAAAGGTACCTCTGGGATTGTTTTAAATTGCAAATTTAAAAAAACATAAAGAAGAATAAAGAAGAAATCTATTAAAAAGAATCATTTTCTATTAACTGAAGTGTTTGCAATAAAGACAATTATAGCAGTTGGCAGTATTCTCCTTGAACCAAAACAAATAAATACATTTGGTGACATACGTTCAAGGAAATGTGATTGCTGCAATGTTCATGCAAATAAGGAGTAGCTTCACAAATGCTAGACATTTTGCCATCTGGTATTACCAAAGGAACACAACTCTCAACTTGTAGCTCTTCCTAACTTACTGCTTGTAGATGGTGTATTAGGCATTGTCACGGTTCTGACATTTGCATAATCATTCTGAATTACTGCAGGTAGTGCATTGCATTGCCAGCAGTGAATTCATTTGAGAAGGGGGTTCAGAGATCTGATGACTTGTATGGCTTCATCAAATATATCTCTGTCCAATAAAGGGATAAAAATGTTCTTCCACTTTAGGACTACCACACCAGTGAATTTTTAAATTTGTATGAGGACTAGTGAAGAAAGTTGCACTTATTTACTTCTTAGAAATTGGGTAGACACCAGTATTGTAATTAATCTCAGGGAAGCTGTCCATCTCTATTTGGCTGCAGGCTAGAGTACAAATGCAAAGCATTTAAGAGTCAGGATATTCTGGATGGGGACCTGTAGCTGACAATGAAGTTATAACCTGATCTCTTAAAACTCCAGGAAGCCAGCCTAAAAATAGTTGTTAAGCATGGCAGAAAGTCTGATTTAGACACAGGTGGCTGTTAACTGACCCAGCTGATGGGAGTAGGCTCGATGGCACAATGAAGTGGAGACCTCTGCTCTCACAGCAGTCAATGATAACTACTCTGCCTCTGGTCTCAGCAGCATGTGCAGCATGTGCAGGAGGTGTTCTCCCTCCCAGGAGGCCACAGGGAGGCCTTCACCATCCCCTTCTTACTGGAAGAAGGCATTTTCCATGCCCAAAACTCCATCCCTATGATGGCCTCCTCATTATGCTGCTTTTCAAGGAGAGGGTGTTGGAGTGAATAACATGCATTGCTCATGAATAGTATGGGATTAAAACCCCAAAACTCTCAACCACCTGTAAGTGGTTGTAAACAACGTGATGTTTGGATACTGTCTCCAACCTGCTGTGCTGAAACCCTGGGTTTCACAACAAATCCCTGTGTTTGAGATCTATGCTGGGCCCCTGGCATCTGCCCTCAGACCATCAGAGGGCTACTCTGCAGTCCTGCTCGAGTTAGCAGCATCAACAAGAAAACAAAAGATTTTCTGTTCATTTGGTGACTGTTGAGGCATTGTTCTTAAGTGTTAATAGCATCTAACATATCCTGTGTATTTTCAGCTCTCTCCAGTCCTGAATTAGAATCAGATAGCTGTTGGCCTTTTGGCTGCCTTGCCTGAGGCATACTAGGTAGCATCACGTGGGTAGCCAATGCAACATATGCCTTGCTAACTGGGAAGCTGGTTAGCAAGACAACGTTTATCTTATTAACACATGGTGCACTTACATGACATTAATATATATTCCTACTCCACAGATTTACTCTGTCAGAGGAAAAACATTAGCTGAGCTAAGCAAAATAGGAATCAGCATACTTGTCACATTGTCCTGAAACAGCATGTTAACTTTGTTAGACATGTTGGCTTCCTTTCTGAGGAGAATAAAACATAATAAACTGAAATGTGTAAACCTGAAAGGTGTTGTTCTGTAGAAATTCAGAATAAGAATTCTCTGGTTTATGTTATCATGTATTTAACTAGAATTCTGAAAATAAAAAAGTCAGTTTTTATTCTGAATGTCTATATTTGAGCTAAAGTTGTTAATTTCTAAAAATTAATGCTGTTGTGTAATGCAGTGATTTTATTCTCTCTCCAGCTACACTCTACTAGCCATACATACACTGTTGTGCCACTATTCATTTATTCATGTTCTGTGGTTGTGATAGTGTCAAATCCATCAGAAAGAGGAATTGTTTCAGTAGTAGTTTCACGACTTGGCTGATTAGCAGAGATCAGAAGAAGCAACCTAACTGTGGAAACCACTACAGCATATAGTTTTAACAGCTCTTTAGGGACCTAGTTAATGAAAGAATCACTACAGAAACACAGCCATATGAAAAAAGGAGCATTTTCATACAACACTCAGAGGATATGTCATAAGTGGGAACATGTTCATAATTTCTATTTACTCACAGCTGTAATTACCATCTGCCTTAAGAGAACTTCTAGTCTTTGTCAAAGTTGCTTAGATATTTCCTTTGTCACGTTTCAAGCAGAGAAGTTCTGTACAGACTAGATCCTGCCATGTGATTTCTTTTTTATTTTTCTGTAAGAATTTAATTATCTATTCTCTGTGTGAAGAAAGCACTAGCATTCCCAGAGACCTGAACCTCCCCAGCCTACTTGAACTGGCGTTCATTTGATTCATGTTTGTGCTTATTTTTGCCATCTGTCTGCAAAACAGAGTTCTTAACTTTTAAATGCACGCTGGTTTCTATGTTGCCCTCTAATTTTTAACTCTTAAAAACTATTTATCTTTTTTTTTTCTCTAACTCCAGTGTCTATGAGCCAGATAGAAACGCGCTGCGAAGGAAGGAGTGGGAAAGGAGAAACCAGGAGGCCCAGCAGGACAATGGCGCGTTTAACACGAGCTATTCCCTCTTCAGTGAACCCTACAAGGTAGATGCTTCCCAGCTGGGCGAATCTTTGTTTATTTATTTATTCCTCAGTACAAAAATGTAGCCTGCAGAAGGCACTGTCCAGGTTTCATCACCCTCCCACGAGTGCTAGCTTCCCAAAATTCACAGAGAACATGCGTGATTCCCTGAGAGTTGGATTTTATATATATTTATGTTTATGTCTGTGTATAAAGCTTCTTCTAGTGTTTAGCAGGACACAAGAGTGAAATAAACTAGAAATATCCCAGCAATATTTGAGATGGAATTAAAATTAGGAGGTGAAAGTGAAAGTATCCTGTTTTTGCAATACTTAGAAGAAAACAATTGTGTAAGACTAGTGTGTGAAGGTCGAGCACTGCTGTAAACATTGTGCCCTGGCCAAGGTTATTGTACTGAAATATCTTTTTTTTCCTATAAGAATTACCAGGATAATAAGAAAATTTGTCTGCTATACATGTTTTTCCTCCACCAAAGGCAGAAATATCATAGGAGTCTCAACTCCCTGTGTTGTTCCTCATGGTAACAGCAGTTTGATGAGGCACAACTGTCTTTCATCACTCCACGTTAGAAGGTCAAGCAGGGCCTTTTACACACTGCAGGAGCTCGAAAATGGTGAACAGGACCGGAGAGCAATGTCCTATGGGGGCTGCTCCTCTCCCTCAATTTACCCAACTACTGCTTGTATGTATCAAACCATCATCATGTATTTTCTGCTGTGCCTTTCCAGAAATGTCCAAGTTACTGTAACAGCTGCCACATTGTGAAGCCTTTCCCTCCATGCAGCATCACTTGCCCTTGATGCTTAGGCTGCTTTAGTGCCTCTTTCCAGGAGACCTATTTGGAACCTGGCACCTGGCTTCTGCTTTGACTTCCATGCTTGAGTTTTAATTCTTGTGCTCCAGGGTCAGCTTTTAGCTTGCTCTTCTTCCAGATTGTTGTTTATATTTAGTCCCTAATAAAAAAGACAGATCTACCACTTTCAAACCATGTCCCTTGAAGGAACACAGCTCTGTCTGCCTTGAAGCTGACCTCCAGCTGCCCAGATTTCAGATTCGTTACAAAGGCATTTAGAAACCATGTCAGATGTCTTGAACTCCTCAATGACCTACGTGAAAATGTCTACTGTGAGACCAGTCAAGGGCTAATCCATGGAAGAAGGCCTGGAAAGCGTAAGTCAGCTGTGTCTTGGCATTTCTTGAGGGCTGTGCTGCAGCGATGACTTAATGATTTTCCATTTGGTCCAGTCAAACAGACCACACACAAAAAGGACCTGGCCTTTTGCTGTGTCCCCAGTACTGTTTTGTCTGTGGTACCTCAAATTGGCAATGCTGAAGCTCAAATCACTTATAAAAAGCTATCACTTCGATTATTACTTCTGTGCTGATGTACTGACTGTCATGGCACAGATGTGATGTGCCATGGACACACCAGCAGTTTCTAAGTTGGGATGCCAGAAGGCACCTCTGTGCAGCCACAGTAAAATTCCATCAGCTTTAGTAGGAGTGGATGAAAAATCACTGCTGCCTCTAGAAGCAGAGAGGATAATGAGTGGATAATCCTATGAGGCAAGCAGAAAAATGGCTCCATTCCGGCTTCTTACCTTTAAACACTGTGTCCCTATTTTGAACAAATGTGTAAAGAGGGTGCTGCAGAAATACATCCTACAGCTAACTTTGTCAAGGAGACTTGGGGAAAGGCAAAGCCCAGGACAGCAGTATAACTCACAGCTGTGTTGGTGTGGCAGAGTTGCTTGGGGTGATCAGTCCTTCTGATAGTATTGGACATCAAAACTTCTATCAGTGGCATACTCTGAATGTCATGTATACACTGGCAATGGACCATTGGACTCTCTGAACTAAGCCAAGCATTTGTGAACCTTCAGTGCAGGGAGAAAGAGCTGTGGCTTTTTGATCTTACTGCGGAGAGAGCCTAACTACAAAAGAGGAAACCCTTCTGCAAAAGCAAAACTGAAACCCACTTGTACTCCCTTTAAAGATCATGTTCCCCTTTTAGGGGTTTCCAGAGGGGAATGAAGTTATAGCAGACATTCACTGCAAGCTCTGATTAAATTCAGTATTCCTCTGCACAGCTTGAGAAACATGAGCTAAAGTCAAAGGATATGCTATTCAGAAGACCATATCTGAAAATCAAAGGCAGGCTGGAAATCTCCTAAATCTTATGTCCTCTCTCACCTTGACATGTATCACTACTACTGTAACATCAAATTTTCTCAAAAATCCTAACTCTTCAGGTTGCCCCTTATCCTGTTCAAAGTATCCATAGCAACCCTCTATGAAGGATTACAGGAAATCCAGTATCTTTTACATAAAATCTCTTTTACAGGGGAATGAAAAAGTAGGAAATTAGTTCTGGATATTTTCTGGACAGAACACCTTGCCCCATTAACTATGTAAGTATTTTTAGTGAAGAAAAAAAAATTCTGCTGGCCTTCCATGCAACCATCAGGTTTATTTTTAGAAGTGTTATATGTTGCCATCTTCAAATTCTTGGATTTGTCTTGCATTGCAGAAAAATATCAGAGCACTCCAAATTAGACATGTTTGCACAGAATGCTTTTCCTACTTGCCCATTTTGTGACCATGTTTTCCCTGTGGGAATGCTTAAATAAGGCCAGCAATATTTCAGAGAAGATAATAGGACGAACTAAAGCTCAAAACAAGTTACCTCAGATCCCACCATGTTCCCAAGAGGATGTAGGTGAACTCTCTTGTATGAGATTAGCTCAACACAAAATCTCACCTGAAGCTGTCCCAGTGCATCTTGAAGGAATAAACAGCACAGACCAGTTGTCAGCACATGCCATGATACCAGTTTGCTGCAGTTATTCTTGTGGTTATCTGGGATCTCTCAGTACAAGATGTCTGTGTGTGACCTTCACATCACATCCATGTAGAAGACAACCAATGACTCCTCTGAGTTGTTGATAGTCTACAGATAATCTGCAATTAGGATTTTGTTTCCTTTCCATCCACAGAGAAGCCATCATAAAAAACAGACCTAGGGAATTTGGACTTCTTAGGGGCAAAACCTGCACACAAATTTGTTTACATTCATGGAGCTAGAGGCAGATGGGTGGAGAGCTGTCCTCACAAGATGTCTGCGCTGTGGGACACTTGTGGGTGCCAGGACCCCCATTCCATTTGGTGGTCATTGTTGCCATGCTCCTGGCAGGGAAAGAAACCTCACATACACTCTGGCAGAATAATAATGACTATAGGCCCAACAGCAGATTTCCCACCATAGAGAGAAGCTGAAAAAATACTTCTCTACAAGGTATCTACACAGGGTGGAAAATCCAGTGAAGCATAAAGAGATGCACTGGGTAAAAGGAAAGTTTTCTATGCATCCTGGAGCAAAATTCTGCTGGTCAAGGAGATGCCCAAGTGTAGAAGTTATTTAATTGACTTCAGGAGACGTGAGGGTATCTCTAACCTTCTTTTTTTTCAGATGTATGTGATGCTTCCCAGATCTTTAGCCTCATTAATAGTTTCCTGTTCTATAGGACATTGATGTTATTCCTGTTAAGTGAAAGAACACCCTTTTTTAAAGTAACTTGCTATCTATGAGTCGGTCATTCAAATTTTTTTCCATAGCAGGTTATTATCTTTGTAACAGCAACAGCCTCATGTGCAGAGGGAAGACCAGATTATAGTGGTTGAACCTTGAGCCATCTTACTCCAAGTTTCCAATGCAACATTTCAGATGTGAGACTTTCATGTTCTTCCCTTCCTACACCCCTTCAGTATATACTACTGATATATATATTTAGCTCTGTTAGCATAGTAACAAAAACATATCAGAAAGGTAGGTGTAATGCACATTACAGGTACAAGGTAGTGTTGTTGAAATTTGAGGAGAAAAGTTTGAAGCAAAACCAGACTGCTTCTACTGTTAGACATAAGAATGCTTCCACTGTAGACCTCTAAAAGTTTGCATGTGGCAAGCACAGCATTGTGCTTTACTGTGCATTTTTGCCTGGATTCAGGTTTTCTACTAGGAAACCCTAAAAATAAAAGATTCAAAACTGGGGAGTTTCTCTTGAATACCTTCCCTTCCATACCCCCAGTTTTCCAGAGTAACTGATGTGGTTGCTACATCTTTCGTGTTTTTAAATGTAACTTTAAGAGGATCTTCTCCACTTCCTTTACTCCCTTCTTTCTCCTTCTTTCTGTTTTCCCCTAAAACAGAGAGTCTTGAGATGAAATCTTGGCCTTCTGAAACCAATAGGGGTTTTCCCATTCAGACTCCATGTCTGGAAGAGAGGAAGGAGAACTCCACTGTCTCATTACCGTCTTCCTCTGAAAACGTAAAACAAAGGACATCACATGCCTGAATCTTGGCAGGGCTTAAAAAATCTCTGCTGTAAAAATGCTAATGATATACCCTTTTGCTTACAGAGGCTTTTTTAAGCAAGAATTTTCAATCTTTTCCAGTATGTTTTGTTTGCTTGTTTTATTTCTTTGTGAAGCTTCTGCCTTTTCAGTCAGGAAGTAAATGGATCATTTTTAAGACAATAATTAATCTTGAAGGGGAGGAAGGGTGGCTGTATTCCCCTGCTATGCACAGCAAGCACTGAGAAATGTGAAGAATTTGGCAAGGGTTCTGTTCACCTTTTTTTTTTTTTACAAGAGGAGAGTGCCCTGGAATGAGCACCCTGTCAGAGCATTTTTAAAGAAGGGACATAATCTGTACTTTTCTCATTTCCCACAAGCTGTTTTCAAGTCACCTCAGAGCATTTGGCTGGCTTAGACTGACAAATTCATTCAGCGCTTGCATGGGATGTTGCGTGGCCTCCCAGATGGTTATGAAAACTTAGGCAGGCAGAGGAAGAAATTGGGAATGCAGTGTTTTCATTCATGACTGAAGAAGAGTTTGCATTGGGCTACAGGAAAAGTTTTGTCATGGTCAGATTTAATCCAAACCATTCTGTGCAGTTGCAATAATAAATTTTCCAGTTTCCAGGTAATATACTTTAACTACAGCATGATATCTGTGATAGATTTCTTTTTTTATATACTCTAAGGCCCTTTATAGCTTTTCCAGTTCAGGGTAGATTTAAGATGTTGACAAGTGTCTTCAGAGACAATAAGGATTTTCGATTTCATCCCTCAATGCTGCTGCTGAATAAGGCAGTCTTACTTCACTAAGGATTTGAGCAGAAGCATGCAGGGAATTTTGTTTTTCTTATGTTGACTGTAGCAGAACACTTGATTTTTGTTTTGCAGACTAACAAGGGGGATGAGCTTTCCAATCGCATCCAGAATACTTTGGGCAACTATGATGAAATGAAAGACTTGTTAACTGACCGGTCAAACCAGAGCCATCTTGTTGGGGTTCCAAAACCTGGGGTTCCTCAGACATCTCTCCCCAAGACCGATGAACATCTTATCACAGACTCGAGACCACCACCTCCTCCTCCTATTTCCAGCACTACTTCTTCCACACCAGCATCCCTAGCTGCCCAACAGAGCAAGAGTACCACAATGGGCTGGCAGAAGGCTGGGCATAATGCCACTTCAGATGGCCAGCAGAGAGCAAGCAAACACGGACACCGGTCGCTGGAGTCACACAAGGGTGACTTCAAACTGGCCAGCCAAAAATCCAATTTGGAGAAACTAAAACACTATGCATCAAGTCCCACCTCCTCCTCTTCCTCCTCCTCTTCCTCCTCTTCCTCCTCCACCTCCTCTTCTTCCTCCTCCTCCTCCAATACTGCCCAGCAAAGCTCGCTGAGGGCCACATTAGGAGACAACACCAACAGAGTCCAGCAGCCAGCGAAGCTCAGTTGTAGCTCAGAAGGAGGAACCAAAGTCCAAGAGAGGCCAGCAAAGCATGGTGGGGCGCACTGCGTCCAAAACTTCCCACCCTCTCTTGCTTCAAAGCCCAGTCTGGGTCAGCAGAAGCCAACAGCCTATGTAAGGCCAATGGATGGTCAGGACCAGGCTCCGGATGAGTCTCCAAAGCTGAAGTTACCAGCAGAGACAACCAAGTCATATCGGGGAGTGCCTTCCAGCAAGCCTGATTCAGCCAGGACCAAGTCAAAGATCACCAAGTTCAGCATTCCTAAGCAAGAAGAAGTAAGTGTTTTTATATTTCTTATGACATACCTCCATGCGTGGATGGATGGATGGATGGATGGATGGATGGATGGATGGATGGATGGATGGATGATGTCTTATTGCACCTGTCTCTTTACATATTTTTAACATACTGGTTTGCATGTTGATACTTTTGGTGACATTGATATAGCATATTGCAAATAGCAGCATCACAGTATTTAAAGGTATCTCAACAGCAAAATGCTCTTTGTCTTCAGGACCAAAACACTTCCTACAACGGCACATTTTCTAGTAGTGTATATTATTTCACTGACTCTTTCCAGAGTGCTCATTTATAAAACCTGGATTTTTTTTTTGGCAGGTGTATTGCTTCTTGCTGTTCATATTTCATTGATTTCTTTCTCTTTGGCAAAGATTAAATGAAGTGAATGTGAGCAGAAATAGTTCTGCCATCCTCAATGTCAAAGTAGTTTCACAATCTAAATAAATTACTTACGCAATATGAAATCTGTGGAATAGATAAGAATAGAGCAATGAGACTCTCCTTTTAGTTAGTATTATCTGTTTGTGTTTCAAGCCAATTTATGAGAAGACTGAGGTTTCCTGCTTAAAGAATTTCCATCTATAGAAACCTGGTGTAGTGGGTTGACCCAATACACCTGGCCATGCTACAAGTATAAGAACGTATCTGAAAAAGCTTTTAGACAACTTTTATTTATCAACAATAGATATAGAATATGTCTGCTTGGACTTACTGTATGTTCATTTAGTTCACATTCCTCTTATGCCAGGAGGACACTTTGCTTTACCACTTTGACTGTGATTGTCTGTTTTTTGACTATTTGGTCTGTTTTGATGGGAAGGAAGTGATTTGTTTTGGCAGAATAAAGGGTGTTTTTTTTTATTCAAGTGTATTCAAAGGCCTCTATGCCAATACAAAGATGGTCACATCATCCTCTTGTATAAATTGATAGATCTCCCATGAATTCCATAATTTATAGTATTTATAGGACTATAGGACTCTATTTGACTGAATCACTGTGACTTTCTCAGAGAAGAAGCAATGATTGTTTACTCTTTTTTGACAGCTGTGGTGTGTCTTGAGATGTTTTAAGTCTTAAAATTTTGTTTCTGGCATTGTTAAAGGAGAGGAAAAATCTAATTTTTGGTGAGTTCTCTGGCCTCTTAATGCCTGCTTTTCAGAAATGGAGTTGACTCTTGTATTCCCCTTGGGTTTGGTTTGGGAAAGAAATCTCTCTGGAAGCAATTATTTCTGTGATTTTTCTCTAAGTGAAAGTTCCATCAGTTCCAAACAACATGTAGGTGATATGTTGTTCCTGAAAAGGGGTTGTTTTAGGTTCTTAAGCTAGATCTTATAAGCAAATTTACATTCACAAAGTGCTGTAATTGTGCAGATAGATCAGTAACGGCAGATAGTAATATCCATTTAGCTGTTATTACCCCTTTCAGACTTGTGCTTCTATCTGCAAGTGGGAAGCGTTGTTAGAATTAAAGATGCCTGTGGCAATTATCTGACTCTTTCAAATTTCCCCCCTCTACTTGTAGGCAATACTCTAAGGACTAGTATGGAAAGGAGTTCTGATAGGCAATCATTTGTTTGTCTGAAACTCAGGATTTACCATTTGCATTCCAAATTCGTCTACCTCCGGAAAGAAAGATTTAATTTGTTGTATGCAATCCCTGCTGCTGCATAAGCATAAGTTTACACTGCAGTTTCTAGATGAGAACACATGGCTGAGATCACTTTAAACTAGCTTGTTTAGATTCTGATGGCAATGTAGACTATAGTAGGAGAGAGTGGACTGCAGGTTACCTACTAAAATATTCACCAATTTCTCACAGATTTTATGTGATGCAGTGTTAAAAAACCAGTATTTTATAACAGAATATAAACATTCAACTGAAGTTGAAGGTTGAAGGAGGAGGTGGACCAAAAGCAGTGCCTGGTGGTTTAAAAAAGATTTTATGAAAATTTGTAGACAAATTTCTAAGAAGAAAAATAGTAGGTACTATGGGTGTGGGACTTTGAAACTGGACCTAACGAAAGTCGATGTTTAGATCTGAAAAATCAATGAAAGACAATGGACCAGCTATTTTTCACTTATCCTGATATTTTCTTTGTTCTAACTTTTTCCATCCCAAGTGGCACAAGCTGAAACTGGTAACCCACTGGTATTGCTACAGGGAGAAATATTGACCAAGACTGAAAGTTATTTATTTAGTGTTGCCTAATCCACACACTCTTTGATTTTCAGTTGGACTTCTTTTAATTTCAAAATGTTTTTCCATTTCTATTATTTGTATCATAAATCTTCTAGTAGAGTTGTATAAGAATTCCCATCCTTTTAAAAAATTTCTTCTATTAAACTCATAAATTTTCTCCTTTACATCAAATGTTTGCCATCCCCTTTAGGGCTGGAAGTTTTAAGCTGCTTGCAGCACAAAAGCTGCCATGGTCCTGTGAATGTTTGCAGGCAAAATGAGGCCTCTGTTGTTCAGTGAGTCTAAAGGTGTTGGCCAGGACAGACCTGGTGTTCCCAATGGCTGTGGGAAGAGCTGAGATGTCATATAGGATGACTGTGAGGGAAAGCAGGCTGACAAGGAGGCTGCAGCAGTGCCTGGAAGCTACATGGAAACAGAAATGAGAGTGGCAGAAAGCTGTTTAAGATCAGCATGGAAAGAAGGAGAGGGACAGAGGGCTTGGGGTAGGATATCTGAAATGCTGGTAGTGAAATGAAGCTCTGTGTCTGCTAAAATAAAAGGTGTGTGGCTGAGAAGGGCTAGGCAGGGCACTCACTGTGCTCTAGGGTTTGTGTAGGCAGTGCTGGGAGGCCTTCCTGGCTCTGGGCAGCTTTCTGTCCACCAGAACCCCCAGGTCCTTCACTCCTGCTCAGCTTGCTGTCCACCAGAACTTCCAGGTCCTTCACTGAAGAGCTCATGTCCAGCCTGTTAGCACCCAGCCTGTATTGTTGCTGAGATTATCCCTCCCCTTACAGTATTTCCCCTTGCCAGAGTCTTATCAGTTTATCTAACATGAGTTCTGGGCCCCCAGCCCAAGAAGGACGTGGGCCTGCTGGAGCAAGTCCAGAGCTGACGAGAGGGCGGGAGCACCTCTCCTGTGCAGGCAGGCTGGAAGAGTTGGGGCTGTTCGACCTGGAGAAGGGAAGACTCCAGCGAGACCTTATGGCACCAGGACCTAAAGGGAGCTGCAAGAAAGCTGCTGGGGAGGGACTTTTTACAAGGGCATGTAGTTACAGGACAAGAGGTAATGACTTGGAGCTGAAAGAGGGTAGGTTCAGATTAGATATTTGGGAGAAATTCTTTACTGTGAGGGTGGTGAAACACTAGAAAGGATTGCCCAGAGAAGCTGTGGATGCCCCATCTCTGGAAGTGTTCAAGGCCAAGTTGGATGGGGCTTTGAGCAATGTGGTCTAGTGGAAAGTGTCCCAGCCTACGGTACCGTGGTTGAAGTTAGATTATCTTTAACATCCATTCAAACCCAAACCGTTCTGTGATACCTGTGCACTTCCATTTGTGTTCACCAGTTTGAAAGAACCGTCAGTGGAAAAATAAACACATAATGAAACAAAGTTAAGCTTCCCTGTAAGGACTGGAGAATAAGCAGCAGTGTCACACATAGTGTGTGTGTGTGTATGTGCGTGCGTGTGTGTGTGTGTGAGCAGCAGGGTACAAAACCCTCTTCCATACATTCCATGAGGTTTTCAGAGAAACAGGGCACAGAGTTGGCTGCAGTACAATTATTATTCACTTGAAATAAGATCTCTTGAATACGAATTATAGACCATTACTTTTCAATACATGAAAAAGGTTGATTTTTAATGCAGTTCAATAACTCATTTTATATTTTTAATCAGTTTTGGAAAATCTTCAATAGACTTGACACAGAGTGAAGCTTATAAATTTTTAAAATTGTTTTAATGAGAATAATTTGGATAGACCTGTGTGTAGAAAGGTAGCATTTACTCGTTAGGGAATTTAATCTTTAGTAGCCAGGTTCATCAGGGTTAACTAGAATCCATACCCCACCTCCTGGTCATTCCAAAATTACCATACTGCTCTGTAGAAATGATAGCTCGTCATCTCAAGTGCTGGTATTTCACATTTTGAACTACTTAGAAATTATATTGCTGTAGGTAAAATCCCACTGTATTGGATAAAGGGGAAGCAAAATTTGGTATCAGAGGAAAAGAGGCAGGGAAATCAAGAGCCTCTCTTTTCTAAAATGTTCTTGAGTGAAACAATAAAAAAACACAGGGTGACAAATCATGTTCTTTATATCCAAGTTCTGTTTTTGAATTTCATCTCATAGGCTGCATGCTGCTTTTTTATTACATTGAGGAAGCCTTATCTATTGTCCTTTGCTTACTTCTCTTAAGGGTTATGGAACAAAGAAATAGAGGCTGTATTCAAGAATGACTATGAGTCTAATGGTAAAAAGGAAGATTTCGTTTTGTTAAATTTGGAAACACATTTATGTGAAATGTAGGTAAGGTCATCATGAGGACATATTCTTTCTTATTCACTTCACAGAGTACTTACACAACTTCTGCAGCAGAAATAATGCACCATAAATTAAAGGTTGAGTTTGGGGTTGGTTTTTTTTTTCCTTTTTTTAAATATTTTTTTTATTTTTGCTCTGTTCTTACTCAGGCAAATTCCTATTTGCCTGGGTAAGATACTCTCTGCAGTCACTCTCCTTTGAGTGGCTATATATAGCTATCAGCATCTGGCACACACTCTAGCAAGTGTCCTGTGAATCTGCAATCTCTTTTTTTGCCTATCAGCTCTATCCCCACATATTAATGGAAAGCAAAAACACCCCATAACTCTTTTCTCTGTCTGAAAAAACTACAATTTGGCCTCAGTGTTGATAATTTGGTCAAAATCAGTCTCTTTGAAGAAGATACATGTATAATAAGCAGTTCCATCCCAGTTTAAAACTGGAGATACAAGTTCATGTGCTGCTACATTTCATTTGAGAACAGAAGGTCCGTGAAAACTAAATAGGGAATATAGTCATTATCATGACTTCATCTGGAAATCCCACATATCTGGATCTCTAGGACAGTAGAGGGGAAACAGTATCTCATGAGGAAGGAAGAGGTTTTAGAGGAGATCTGGGTAAGTGCTTTTCCTCAGAGGCACAGCACCACATCCCCTTGGCTGCAGTGGAGCCTGTTAAAGCGTTGCAGGAGTAAGAGTAGAATTCAGGCTTTTCTTCTCTACATCCCAGGGTGTTTAATTCTGGCCCAGAAAGGCAGAAATGAAAATAAAAGCACAGTCAAAGATGCTTTTAGATGAAAAGGGAGGGAGAGATTGAATGCATTAGCGAAAGGGTCCAGACCTCTTCCGGCACCGTTTCAGGATGCGCCCGAAGAGGCTGGAGACATCAACACAGAATTAAGTGTGTTGATACTCCTCTACCATTTATTGACTTCATTGAAGAATTGCAGTGCTTGAGAAGCCAGTTAGCAATCACAGCACTTGAGTACTTGTAAGTATGAGGCAGTTGTAGATGTTTTCTTTCCCAGATGTTCGTGCTGCATTTACAAGGAGACACAGATCAATTCATCCCTGTAATGGTAGCACTGACCTTCCACACAAATAAAGAATGTTTTCCCACATTAAACAGGAAGAACTGCACAACAAGAGCAGTGTGGTGCAGAGATGCCTGCTAGTGGTGAGTTACTCAGGACCTTCAAGTGTGTCTGTGAGAGGGCTGTGTGTTACTGCCTGTATTTATGTAGCAGAGTTCAACAGAGTAGGACTGTGAAGAATGAGTATATTAAATAGAGTGGTATTGGAAATGCTCTTAACAAACACAGTGGAGACCACAATGTGAAAGGTTTTTTTTTTGTGTAGTTTTCAAATCATGACACAAGGCTTTGCCTTTCTCACCTTCTGCAGTCTCCAAGGCACACAACAATTGTGTGTGAGGGCAGCTTCAGTGAAAACAGTGGGCCTAATCTCTCTGGTTATTCTTCCATGACAGCTCTTGTAGAATGAAAATGCTGTTTAGACACATTTACTTTACTTTTAGAGATCCCTAAATTTACTGTTCCTACCCTCAGTGAAACAAGTTCCTTTCTCTTTTGAATTAATTGTCAATATATTTTTTACTGGGACAGCACTAGCTAAACTTATCTATAGGTTTTTGAAAATAAAGAATTTAATAGAATAAAATAGAATAATAACCTCTAAAGTTTTCTGTATGGATTGATTACCATATGGTATATGCTGTCTGTTGCTATGGTGAATCACTTGTTCCTCTTTGTTTTTTATTGGTAAGATGACTGTGATCAGAGAAAAATATCTTGAAATTACATGTAAATTTATCATTTTCAAGGATATTCCTTAATGTTTGCACCTGTTTTTTTTTTTTTTGCAAGTTTTCCCTGAGATTGCTGTTTTCTAATTATTGAAAACATACTTGAGCAGTTAATTTGGGTCTCTCATAGGGCAGATCCTCCCTGTGATAAAACTGGTCTTTCCATCTTTTCTGAAGTTGGAAAAGTAGCCACTTTTGGAGTAAGGAAAGCTCAGTGGATGTAAGAATATGATTAATTGTGAGAAACTTGTCTTGCCTTTTAGTTTATAACCACCCCTCCCTGCCCTCCTCTAGTGGATAGCTTGGTTTATGAATCAGCTCTGGAGCTGATACAAGAGTGCATGCATAAAAATGTCCACAACCATGTTTAATTGCTTCTTTAGTTCCCTGTGGTAAGCACTAAAGTTATTGATGAAGGAAATAAGATTTCTGGAATTACCAACCCCAGATTTTAATTGCACATTTTGTCTGATTTTTTTTAATCCATTGTAGTGCTTACGATGATAACTGCATGTAATAAAAGTCATCCTGACCAGAAACAAAGTAGTCTAATAGATGTTCTTTGTAAAATGTGCCTGAAAAGATACACGGTATTGCTATCACTTTTCCACCTTTGGCCCCATTAGCATGGCTTGCTCCCAGGCCTGGAAGGTATTCAGCAGCTGGAGAAAGCAACTCTTCTGGATGTGGTTTCAGGAGCTGTGTGCTGGAGCACAGCGCTCCCACCAACACAAGAAACTGCCCTCCGCCTGGAGTTTTGGCTGGGCATCTTCTCCCCATCTGGTTCAGGGCTTCTTAAACAAAAGAGAGGGTCGAGGTACAGAAGGAGAGCAAGGGTGGGCTTGCTGTGGAGTTCAGATTACAAGTGAAATATTTAGATGGACTCTATTTCCCAGACAGCCCCTTGCACAACACTGGAGTGTTCTGTCAGGTGAGGAGTCCAAGCCCTTGCTGCTTCTGCAGAGTACTTATGTTAATACCAGCTCACATCCTCCTTTCCAGTAATTATAGCAAGGCAGGGCATTTCTGTCTACTCTTCACCTTCACAATCTGTAAGGGATCATGTAGGATGTAAAGGTAGTTTAGGATATTTTTATATTTAAAAAAAAAAATCCATGAAAATTATTTAACTTCTTTGTTCTGTAGTTTCCCAGTCTTTCATGAATCAGAATGACATGAAACTGCTACCACTGAACTTACTCACAGGGGTCAGATATGACTGATGAGCAAGAGAACTCAAGGAAAATACAGTGTGCTTCACAGATCACTGTTAATTCCAGCTAAATAAATAATGGGTATGTGCCGCTTGATGAGTAAGGTTAAAGAGGTCAGATCTCCAGCAACTGTCAATTCATCCAACCAGGCCAGAAGAAGTTAAATTCTTTATTTTTGGTCACATATTCACATACCAATAAATGAAGACAAATATACTTTTAAATATCTGCATGTTGCATACTTTATTCACACTGCGTGGTGTAAAGTTTTCTTTTCTGTACCACTTCTGAATATGGAAGATCTATCCCTGTGGTATCACAAAATAGCTTCCTAGAAAAGTAATTAACAGGAGGGTGGTTTTTTTTTTTTCAAGTTCAGAAAAGATATATAATGTAAGCATCTGATTTCCTGTCACTCTTGGTTAACTTTGTATGAAAATGGATAGCTTCCAAATTAAAGCAGGCACCGGACTGTCTGGAGAAAAATGCATCTGTAAAGAAACGTGTACATTATATATTCATGTCGTTCCAAATCTCTTAGTTGTATTTCATATATAACAGTTGCATGTTCTGAAATATGGTACCTTTTTTATTTCATGGGTCAAAACCAGCATGCCAGAAAGGCTGAGGCTGCCCCTTACATGGTCTAGGGCAAATATTTCCTTTCCAAAATTCCCTCATACATTTCCCACTTTCTTCCCTTCCCACCATGAAGTTTCTCTGAGAAATGAAGGCATGATGTGAAGTTGCTTTTCACCACGATTTATTCAGAAGATAAATATACAAAAATACTTCAAGCCAGTGAGCCAACAGGTCAGGAATATTGAGAACCAGCATCTTCTCTCAGAACCAAAAATTGCTATTCATACTCCTCTGCATTTACTGCAAATGGCTGTAAGGGAAGCTTATGTAACTAGAAAGAAAGGAAAACCAAGAGCATTTCTTGTTAGCTCTTATCACTAACAGATGTTTAAGGGGAGATGGGATGGAAGACTCTCTGCTTCATAGCTTCTTTGAAATGAGATATTGAAGGTGATTTTTTTTTCTTGCACATGCTAAAGATTATTAGTATTCAAATACCAGCAGCATAATCTATTGCTAATCAAATCTTGCATTTATTTAAAGGTAGTTGTACAATCACAGTCAAATACAGAGGTAGGTACAACTTCATGTGACCGCTGAAACTTTGAGATCTAAAGTAGAAAAGGGAAAGACAGCTGTGAGATTATTGATCACAAATACAATCAAACAAAGTATTCATACAAAGTGTATAAAATGACCATGATTTGGTAGTTCTGAAATATTTTCCAAGAGGCCTTCTCTGATTTTAATTACTATCTCAGGGACATCTGATATAAGAAAGCATATTCCCAAAGACAGTTGATACATAAAACCTATTAGCTGGTTAATTTCTGATTTCATGGAAGTAGCAGTCCAGAGCAGAAGTATGCTGTCTAGAAAAAAGGCATGGGATGAAGGACCAAGTGGAGTGTGAGAAGGACAGTTGGGAAAATGCCATTAGCAGATGATGAATTGTCTTCCTTGCACTAAATCATTAGTGTTTAGCATGCAGGAAGAGTTAAAAATACATAGATAGAGAGGACATAAAAATGAACTGGGTTCTATAACAGTGAAGTAATCTGAGAAAAGAATTGTGTGGGAAACTGAAAAGAATGAAATTATGCTTTGGGAAACTCACCGAAAAGGAGTTAGTCATGGTCTAAATTTTTGTCCTCATGGGAGGATCAAGTGCAATGTGAGACAGTTTGAAAAATACCATAAGCAGCAATCATAATTTATGATAAGGTCTGCTTGCAAGACCTTTCAGTAGCTTAGAGATGGCTGTGCAGGGCCCAAATCGTTATTTTTTTCTGTAGTGTGTTTGTTCCCATGAGGAAGCCTTAGGACAGCATTCCTTCCCGTGAAGTTTCTGCTCTCAGGTGGGAATGGACCTATGTCCAGACTACACCCCTGAAAAATAATCAAACTTCATAGTTGTGGTTATTTCTAAAGAAGCTTGTCCTCTCCCATGAGAAGAAAAATTTAGACAGTGGGGCATCACTCACTTCACAGATGTGCAGTCACTGTCTTGGGAGGAAAATGCATTACCTGTTTTGCCCCCATAAGCAGTACTGCAAAAGGCACAAATCTGGGCTTGTGGGTACACATAACTTCTGTGGGAGGTGGAAGAGGCAAAACCTCATGCTCAAACAGGGTGTCTAAATATCTGTGAACAACCTCTACAAAGAGCTGTCATCTGAAACACAGCAGGTCCTTTTTTTCCCACCACCCCTAAGCATAGGGAATATAGCTTCTGATCATACCCAGCTGCATTCTTATCAATAAACAAAAAAAAAATCTCTGTTTTTTACTACTGCAATCTACTGCATTCAGGAGTTTCAAAGCTCTTCATAAGCTCTTTAATGACAACTCTGAAAACAATATTTTGGATCTGGTTGCAAAAGGGATTAGCTGAGGTGAAGGCAGATGGGGACACCTTCTGTGATGCTGCTGCTGCCAGAACAGGCCTGCTTCCCTTGGCCCTACTTGCTGGTGGTCCCAGTGGAGGGATCAGATGGAAAACTATGTGAGAGGCTGCTAGAGGACAGGATGGCACACCTGGATCATGCACCTTACTCCATTCCAAGAGCAAGGCTGGCCAGAGTTGGGGCTGGCCACAGGCCCAGAGAAAGCAGACACAGGGTGTTTTGGTGTCAAAGCTGAGTGCAGAAGTGTAGAGACCAAACCCCCAGTTCTGTGCCACAGTTGACCTCATACAGAGTGACACATGAAGCTCTTCCATAACTTCATGCTGGAGATGGAAGTAAACGCAGAAACATAACTAAAGGCTTCTTACTAAACTCAAATTATTGTTTCTCACTGTATTTCTTCCTGTCATTTAGGTCACTAAATGAGAGACAGTTCCTGAGTGATTATGTCACTGATGGTTTACCACTTCCATCTGAGTTATTCACTGCACATCCTCCACTAGAAATTAATAGAGGTTTTGCCATTGCATTAAGTGGTAGCAACACCAGGGTTTGACAAGGAGGAATATTTCTATTCTACATTGCATAAACTTCCTTTGGTCAAGAAGATATTGCTTGAGGGAAGATGGTCTTTTGTCTTCAATCTTCCTTTGTTTTGTTCCAGAGTGCAGATGTAACACTTGTGGTTGTTTTTTGACATTATTATTACTTTGAAGAAAGTCAGCAATAGTAATACAGAATAAAAATTGGGGCAGAAGCCAGCATTTGAACTCAAAACACTACGGTGCATTAATCTATTAATTTCAGGTCATGTCTTTAGCACATCAAAGGAGCTTCTTGACCAGTCTGAGGTGCTTGAGTAATTTTTTTCTCTTGTGTAATTAAAGTTTCTAGCTCCCTTTTCAGAATTGGTTTCCTCACCAACTGTTCAGTGAATAAATCTACGTGAGTGATTTCCTGACAGTTGTACATTAGGAATTATGGCATATCTCTGCTCATAACTTACAGAACTATCTCAGTACAGAGCAGAGACCATAAAACATGCCGAATGGGGATTTCTCAGATATGCTAATTGCTGCTATATAAAGAGCACGGGATGAAGAGCTGCCACAGAGGAAGTTCAGCTAAAAAGTACCCGCCACAAATCTTTGAAGGTCCACAGAGAAGCAAATCCTTCTGCTGCCACTTTTTGGCAGAGCTCTGCTGAGCAAAGGCTTTGTAGCTGAGTGAGCTTGGGCAGGGAGGGCTGGTGGCTCCCTGCAGCCCAGTGCAGTGGCCAGGCAGGAGCTGGGACAGGGATCTGCCCCTCTGGAGCTGCTGCCAGCATCTGGGGACCTGTGGGGTTGGCACAGTACCAGTTATAAGAAGCACTCCCCACCTTCTTGGGCTCTTGGGTGTGGTGCCCAGGCAATGTTCTTGTCTGTTCTAAATTACACCCAAATGCAGGCCTAATTAATTTCTCTTGAAATGAACTGGATCACATGTCCCACTCCCATCTTCTCATCTGTGAGATGGCTCTCAGAATAAAGCTGCTGTTTTCTTCAGATTGAATTTTTGTGTATTCAGAGCAAAGGCTAAACTAACTAATGGACATCCACTGCCTCTTCTGACAAGCTTAGTTTTGCCATTCAGTGACAGGAAGATGTTGCCCATGTAAATAATTTTCCTATATTTTTTTGAAATTTATATGAAATTGATAGCCATGCCAAACTTTGCAAATTAACTCCTTATCTGTAGAGTACCACAAAAGAACTTACAGCATGGAGGGGAGGATACAGTTCAGCAAATCTGCTGTAGCCAGGTGTGAGCTACTCTCCTGTAGCTTTTCTATATGATACATTTTATGCATTGACTACAGATAGGTATTTTTGCACTCAGCAGAGTGGGACTGGATCACCAAATTAATTTTAAGTAGGCCATTAAGCATCATTGTTTAATACTGATTTTTAGCCATTGCACTTGAACCTTTTACCTCAGGTTGACCCAGTAGACAGAAACCAAAATTGCTGTGCCCCAGCAACTAACTGCAGCTCTGCTACTTCTACTGATACACCTATATACCTATTTTTTTAACAAGTTTTCTGTACTGTGAAATACATACCTTATTGAACATAATAAATAATATGGAAATATTATACCACATAGCTATTATTTAATAATCTTAATATAGACTACTTCTTTTAAAATAAATCAGTTAGACAAATCAAACAGTATAGAAATGGAATGTGCCTTTGTAGGCCCTGTGGGAAACTCAGCTAATGAAGTGAGGGATATCAGTTTCTAGACAGGGAAAGAAAGTCTGCTTAATTTAAAGAAATAAGTTCAAGTATTTGCCTCCTTATTCTAAAATCATGGGTTTGGGCGTGATCACACAATGTGAAAAAAGTAACTTCAGTGCAGCCTTGTGTGTTTTGAAACACCAAGTGAAATACAATTAACTTTAAAATGGTAAATTGTAATGCTAAAAAGAAAATCTTCTGCCTTCCGGGTGTGACTGTCTTTTTAATTTGATGATGTCACCCTGTGAGCCATTAAAGCATTATCAATGAGCAGGCTGTGCATTTTCTAATGATTACTGTGGAGTTGAAAAAGACTCTATAATGTTCCTGCAGTTTGTTCATCATTTTTGTTTGATAATTGTCCTGAAAATCAATGACAGCTACTGAGTACAGAAATTTGATTGAACCAAGTATAAATATAGGCAGCAATTTAGACTGTTCTTACTCAATAGGAAAATGTCTTTGGCTAATAAGTGGATTCCTATCTAAATTCATGAGTTCTTTTATGACATTTTGGGCTAAGCCTGAAATAGATTAATCTTTTTCTGATAAAGTTGCATAAGCTGTGATTTCTCTGGTGACCACATTTAATTGGATATTAAATAAAGTGCTTATCTTTACACCAACAGGTTTTATAGGCTGGATTTCACAGATTAAATAACAAGTAATAGGCACACACAAAATTTTTCTGATTAAACCGTGATATGCTCAGATTAAAAATTAGACTGTCCTGATTCAGGTAGGCTTTTGAGGTGCATGATTACAACTGAGGGTTAAATGCACAGAATAGAGGGAAACTGCAGGATGGTGCAAAGAGCTGTGAGAACAGGTCAGCTCTGTATATTCTTCTTTCCTGCTTATTCTTCAGCAAATGTACAGCAGGGTGGTTTTCTGTTGGGTTTGACAAGAAGCTTGAATTCTTGATAATGTTTTTGAAAAGCCTGAGGTTGGGATTCATTATGCAAGGTGCTGTACAAGCACACAGCGAGAAGTATCCTGTGATAGAGCCTATCAGCCCTGGAAAGGCAGAGGAAAGGTTAACAGAAGCCTGGAAAGTAAATTAACCTATCGCACCTGAAGAAAGGAGATAGCAACAAGGCTGACAGAAATACCCAAATAGAAAAACATGGATGGTGTTTGGGAGGAGGAAGTCTTAATAGGGTGAGCAAAGACCACACTTGGGAGGAAGAGTGAGGTGAGGAGGAGGGGATGGAGAAGGTGAAGCTGAAAGAATAGCCCAGCTCTTACAGGAGGCATTTGTCTGGTACTCTAGTTGCTGGAGAATGCAGACTGACAAAAGGGCTCCAAAGGGGCAGGAGATAGTTAGGACTTGCTGCATTTCCTTTAATGATAATGAAGGACACTCTTGGAGCTGAAAGGACACTTCTGTCGCAGAAAAGTGCAGGACATTGAAGGAATTGAGCTGGATGGCTCGGGCACACGTGCGAGATCAGTGGAAAGGAGTAGAGCAGCTGTGCAGAATAAGACAGGACGGGAACCACCAGTGTGAGCCTGAGGCCTTACATGGGGAGGAAGTAAATGAAGACATTTGCATTGAGTAGGCTGTGCTAAACCAAATGATGTGAAGCTCATGCTAATTACAATGTTTTCTTCACTGGTATGACATATTGTGAATGTGAAAAGAAACTGATGCCTCCCTATGTAACCAAGTCTACTTCTGACTTTCTGTGCATGGAGCTGGCAGCCCTCTGGTAGTGTTTTGTTGATTTTGTTCTTGTATATGGATGAGAGAATTGCAGTAGCACTAAGCAGCACTAAGCTCAGGAGCTTGGACAACCCTCTCCTGATGGATTTGACTCTTACAAGATCAGCCAGGAAGAGTTGAGGCGTGAGTTTGTTGGGTGTTTTTTCCCCTAAATAAAACTGACCCGTTGCACACAGCATGTAACTGTTCCTGAGCTGATGTCAGACTTGCAAATGGTAATTTCTCACAGGAGGTAGGTTACTTCTCACAGCAAGTCAGCAAGGCTGGCAGTTTTACAGGTGGCATTGTTGCCCAGGCCCCAGTGACTCCCAGCCACTGGCATCATTTGTCTGAGACTCAAGGCAGAAGGTGTTAAACATCCCAACTGAGTTACTGAAAGATAAAAATGGAAAATAGCTCCACTGAGTAGTGGGGACAAGCAAATGGCCTTGTGCTGTACTTTGGTCTGGGGTCACTGGGCCCTGTCTTTTTGCATAGCTGAAATAGCTGGTGTCTAGATGATAAAGATGTTGACAATTATCTTCTCCTTCCTCCAGAGACCACACAAAGCTAAGCCTTTTTCTTTTACTTTCACATAATTTTCTTTTATTTTGACTTGTCATGACTTTTGACATTGGCATGAGGATGCTTTCTGGAGGAATTTCCTTTGCCTTCTTGGCATTTGGTAATGCAAAGCATTTTGTTAATATGTTTTTCTTTGAAGCCATATTTTTTGTTAAGACCTTTTAGGATGGTGTTCTATTTGCTGCTTCTCACAGAAGTCAGCTAGTAAATAGCAGCCATTATTTCCCCCTAGGCTTTAGAAAAATGGTAAATTACTTAAAGCTTTTCTCTGACTTGTTTTATTTCTGGTAAAACAAGTATTTTCAATGAAACATCAGGAAAGGGATGGCAAGCTTCAGAGCTCATGTTGGTTTTGGAGGCCAAGAGCTGGTTCAAGGGCTGCATCAGCCCACAAACACATACACTGGTCTCTGTGGAGAGGAAGGCAGCACAGGGCTGTCTGGGGCCAGCCACAGCCTGCCTTCAGAGATGAGACAGGATGCATCTCAATGCCCCGCTGGGAATTCCCCAGCATGTCTGCAACCTCTGCTATTAGCAAGCAGGTGGCATGTTCCCTATGCAGTTGAGGCAGTGATAAACTAGTATGTGACTAGCTTGGAGACTTGGTGACTTAGCAGAACCGTATCTGTTTTTAAACCTTGCGCAAAAACATGAGTAGCTAAGTTCGCACTCAGTGTACCCTTAGAGATGTGGTTTGTGAGGGGGCTGTTTGTGTGTAGATCTCATTTCTTTGCTAATAAGTAGGGAAGACTTAAAATAACCTGTGGAATTGTTCAAGGGGAAGCAGATCTCTGCAAAAGTCTCTTCTTTGTCAGGGTGTCAGAGCTGATACTGAAAATGCAGTATCTAGGTCAACACACAAGATAGGCATGTTTCATTTGCATGTAACAGGAACCAAGGCCTCTACAGGTATAAACTGGTCTCATGCCACCAACACTGAACATTTACCTCTTTACTTGCTGATCTCTTACTAGGTGCAAGTAAGTTCCCAGTGACCATGCACCCTAACAGTAGTTTAATCGCTGCTTTAACAGAGGGTCTTTGTAAAATTCATGTACGCAAATAGAGTGTTTCTAAATTGCCAACACAACAGCAGAAGCTTAAGTGCAATTTTTATTCCAATAAAGATGTGATGAAATTATGCCTAATGGTCTGCAGACTGCACTTTTATATGCACTTGCAATGCTCCCATTGACTTCAACTGCTGTTGTCAAGGTATTTCAGTAGTACTGAGCTAAGGATCATTACCCTGTGCTATTATAATACATTAAACTAATGCTGCCATTTTTCCATTATTACAACAGTACCTGGCGACTGAAGGCTACCTCCAACCCAATAACTTGCAATCAAATATTTGTTTCAGATTTCAAAATGCATATTAATTATGAGGCTTGACGAAAATGTTCAGATTAGACAAGCTCATACCTCCACCCTGGTCTTTAATTTTTTGCGTGCAGACAAAGCAAGCTTTGCACTGATGAACAGTGTAGAGACTCTTATATTTTTAAGAACATGAGGATTTTAGTTTGTAAGTAAGTTTAGTAAAACTACATTTGAACTAAGCTTTCACTGACTTTCATGCAAACAGCATGAAATTATATATCTATACTGTACATATCCCAAATCCCAAAGCTTGTGTCCTTCAAAAACAAAGCAATTCCCTGACTGCTGTTGATGCAGCATGCATAAGGGAATAATTATACAAGTGTCCTGGAGCTAATCTCAGTTGTCTGATATTAAAACCAACCCACCATTTTTTTGGCTGAGTCCTGTTTGCTCTAATGCAACAAAAATACTGTACTTAAGTGCAAGGGGGAAATAGCTTTGCAGAGATTAGTCTATTGGTTCCTAAGAAATGAATAATTTTAAATTCAAAGAAAAACAAATTCACTAATTATATAGCCTTTGCTACACTTGCTGATAGCTTGCTACTTCTTTTATCTTTTTTTATAACTGCCTAAAAAAGGAAAACAATAAAGAAAACAAACTGAAAAATTCTTGAAGAGCTGACTGATATTACCTTTATGATAAAGTGAACCACAGACAAGATTAAAAAAAAAGAAACCATGGCCCCAATTTCCCTTGGAAACCTCTGCGAACTCATATTAAAAATGTACATACAACATCTGCCGGACAAACAGGAATGAGGACTTGATAACCAAAACAGAATCCAGATGTGCACAAAAATAGGCTTCTTGATGATACTCCTATGTCACTTGCACTGCACATCTAGAGTTGAGATACCCAAAAACATAGGTGATTCATATAGCAGGTCCTTCTGATATTGTTTTCTCCCCAAAATATTATTTTATCTTTTCATGCATATTACTATATGTTGTTTGCCATTACAATGGGAAATATCCTTAACCTTATCTAAATTTTTCTTTACCCTTTTCCTTTTAAGAACCTGCTTTTAAGAGCTATTCTTCAAGATTAAAATATTGTTATGAAAGAACAAATAATAAGGTTATTCACAGATCTGGAAAACTGTGTTTTTCAAGACATCAGGCCAACAAATTTCATTGCAAAAGCATTTCATGGTTCAAACTCAGGGCTTACTCTAATATGGCTAAGAATTTTCTTGTGGAACAGATGCAGCCTTGATTGCAGCAGTCCTAATTTGGCCACTTTTTTCTATTCATGCAAAGTTGCAGATACAGAATCTTCTACTAGTGCATCTTACTTTGACAGCTTATCAATGTGTGAGGTCTAGTATTGGCATTATAGATGTCTTCAAACAGAACACTATCTGTACAATGTGGCACCTCTCACCTCCCTTGCTGAAGGGACAAGGAAGACAAGGAAAAAAAACCAGGATTGGCTGGTGCAGGATCATGTAGTCCTGTGCCAGAGGACACAATTGCATGCAGTGCCTGTTGCATTCTAGAGACCTTGGCTTCTGGTCCTGTTACCTTCTGGTGGTTATCTCCCATTGCCTGTGGAAAGCATGGCCAGCTCACTGTATTTCCAAGAACAGCAATAGAAAGTGCTCATCTTATGTCATTGGGGCTTCACAAATCATCTCATCAGCGCTGCCACACTGGCTGAGAGTGGTAGAGGCAGCTGGAAGGTTAAATGGTGTTTCTTGTATTATCTGGAGGCCCTTCCTGCAAAACACAGACCATCTGTGTTGTAGTGCTCTAAATAGCTTATTTAGTTGGTGTTTTTACCCTGGTGATGGGAAAATTTTACTGGGTATGTCAGGTCACATGGATCATTTATTCCCCCTTTCTCATCACATGGTTTGTCCCCATATCCCCCCTCCCTTAGTGGTCTGTCCCATGGGTGGTCCCTCCCTTTGCCCCTCCCCAATGTTATCCCATTGGCCATGGTCCTCTTTCCCCGCCCCCATCACCTGGGGCATAAAACCCTACGGCAGGTGTGGTTCTGTCTCTTTGCTGCCTGGGTGTTCGCTCCCCCCAGAAGTGTCCTGTCTCAAGCTAATGAACTGGATACTCGTCTCCACGTGGCAAAGAGCGCTTCTCGTCTTTTACCTTCTGTCTGTGCAATTCCGTGTGGGCTTTAGTCCTGAGCAAGCTGGATCTGGATTTATATTAGCCCAGAGAACCACGGATTAATTGCAAATCTGTACATGGGTAAAAAGCATATACATATTAGCACCATTTTGCTTTCCTGGCTGTATAGCCCCCCTCATTTTTAATGGAGATTTCATTTGAATTCTTTATGCAGTGGTTTGCTGTTAAAATCTTGCCATTTGCAGATAGTTATGTACTTCTGTGAAACAGCATTCATGATGCTTTGGTTTAATTATTTGCCTTATAACAGTAAGTCCACTGTCTAGGAACTGGTTCTCAAGCAATGACCCTTTTTTTGTAAGCAGGCAAAAATGTGCATGCAGATATCTGCAGGAACACTTTACAAGTCCCGTATCCTCTACTTACAGGTGAGTGTCACTAATATATGCAGATTTTAAATCCAAGCTCCTGCAGTACACAGGGAATCAGTTTCTGGAATGAGTACCAGAAGAGGAAGACTCAGGACGCATCAGTTTGAGCACCTACAGTAAGAGCTGTATTCAGGCTTCTTTTATCAGGCATGCCTCCATCTGAAAAACTGTGCTCCAACTTAATCATCCAGTTCTGCACAATACTTAAAATAAACAAATGAATCCTACAGAGGGATTTAAATTGAACAAATGTATTCACTAGGGAAAGCACAATGGCATGACTGAATGGCTTAAAATACAGCTGAGGCGAAACTGTTCTTCAAATGATCAGATCTGCAGATTGGCTCCTTAAATGATCTATAGACCTTGATAATCACATTCTTTTTGTAATTATCACAGATTTACAGACAGGAAACAATTCCAAAAAACTGCTATGACAGTTTGCCTAAAACCAGTGAGGTTATTGAGCTATGAAATAGCCATAGCTAGGAAAGATGTGATTTTGGAGTGAGGAGAAGACAATCTAGAGAGTCATTGTTTTAAAAGAGAGTCTCTCATGATCCTGCAGCTTCTGATGGACATGCTGCAGTTGTGGGGGTCCAGTCCCTGTTGCATTAATAATCCCACCCTGCTTTCACAGGGCATGATGCTATACCATTTTTACTTTGAGAGGGTTGCATTTCTTCTCCACTAAATGATCCTAGGTGACGTTTTAAAATGTGTGGATAAATGAAGGGGCAATAAATTTTGTGCTTGTCATGATTTAAGGAAGTAATTACCATATTTTCCTCTTTTTTATCTTGCTTTAAAGCATGTCATTTACAAATAGAAGTGCCCAAGGACAGTTCAGAAAGCAATTCAAAATTGTATCGTATTGGACATAATAAACAATTTTGGTATTGGATTGCATGACTGAAATGTGGAGTTATTAGGTATTAGTGTTGCATTATATTTCATATACTGATTGAATGAATTTGATGAGCAAAGACAGAGGATTATTATGCAAACCACCCCCATTGTTTCATATTAAAAAGTGAATATTTAAGAGCTGAAAAAGCAAATTTGTTTCGGTTACACGACACACATTTTTCAGTATGCAAATGTGCCACATCTGTGTATTTGTTTTGCTGCAGATACAACCAGCAAGAGTTTAATGATGAAATCTGTTCTTAATTATGATAGCAGCTGTTGGAGCAGTAGCCATTTTTTTCCTCCTGATGTGAAGTTGCCTGATTTACTCATTTTTGTCTGCATTTGTCAGGGCTGCCAGTGCAGAGAGAGAACTCTTTGTGAGGGGTTGCAATTTGTTTTCTGTGCGAGAGCCAGTGAAAATTGACTAAATCTGCGCAGCGGGGTAGTTTTATCTTTTCTTTTCCTGCATTGCAAGCTGTTGTACCTCTGCTCCAGCACAAGAGGCCTATAAAACTACCAAACAAATGAGGGAGCTGTTAAGTGTTCCAGCAAGTATCTTAAGCAGCAGTTCGTGTAAACGAACTATGCCTTAATGAAGAAGGAAGAAAGAAGTCTGACATCATAGCTGTGGGACAGATGGCATTAATATAATGAATTGATAAACACTTTGGAAGCTTATTTTTCCTTCCTCAATTATTTCATTTCCATATATGAGCATGAAGTTTGTAAATGCCAGACAGTTTAGTACTCTATTTCCTCAATATTTTGATAATAGTGAGAAAGAGTGGGAAGATTATAAAAGGATGATAAAACCTCCTTTCTGAATGCACGATCTCTTACAGTAATTCGTTAACGAGGCAATGCTGTTGCAAATCAAGACAGAAAACGACCAAGAATGCTTCATAGCATAATGAAAAATTGGCCAAAAATTGCAGTGCAAATGAAAACAGAATAAAGAGAAGACATAAGTTATTGATACTTAAACTTCTGTGCTAAAAGCCTACTGAATGAAACATTTATCGTCTCCCTACAATCATAGACTAATCATCTGTTTCACACTGGATTGTTTCCACACCAATATTTTATGCCTTGTTTTTCTTTTGATCTAGGCAACACTAAATTTAAACAGATTTCAGCCCTGTTTCTTTTTCAGTTAAGTTTTTGATGCCTTATCCTGCATCAGTGAAAACTTGGCCCCAGAACATAGTGAGAGCCTGTATAGTTCTTGAAAGAATATGCAAAATTTGCTGTTCTTTATTGAGAGAAGCAATCTGCTTTTGCTTCCACAAACAGAAAAGGGTTCAACAGATTGTGTAACTCTTCACTTAAGATAAGGCTTCTCACTTTATTTTCTGCCATTCAACTTTTCCTCTTTCACTTTTGACCTTTAAGTGTTGCATTTAACTGAAAGAAACATAAAATCATGAGCAAATGAGAGATTGCAGGTAAACTATAGCTTCCTTAAAAACAAAGGATATCTCAAAGTTAAGCTATCTGAAGTAAATCTGTAAGTATGGAATGTTTCTCAGTGGAAGAATATGTTTATATATCATGGACATGGTCATAATAAGAATTGATGTTCAGAATAAGAATATGGGCATGGGTAGGGTGGGAGAGTCATCAGGAATTCCTGTCCACAAGTAGTTGTTTACTTTAATAGAAACATAAAAGGAGAAAGAGGGTTATACAGTGGATTCCAGTGAGGAACTGGAATGGTATAAACACACAGTAGGTAGGCAGGAGGAGACAGCACTTTATCCATGATGGGCAAAGCATACATACTGCCCATGTGCAGAGCTTGCCTTGGGTACCGCTGCCTGTCTGCTGCCACAGCAGCTACATTTGTGGTGAATGACAGCAGGGCCTCATCACTGCAATAATTGGCATCTCTTACCATCTACAAACTCCTAGTTTGCCTTATTTTTCTGAGCTTTCTGAGATGTCTGGGCATGGCCAATTTTACCCTTTTGAGCTGCATACGCTGTTCCCGTTAGCCCATGTATCAGAATGCAGCCTTGGAACTCTGCAGTTGCCCATATTTTCCTTCAAGCTTGACTTTCTTCAGGAAGTTACTTTGTCTCCTGTAAAGAAGTCCAGGTGCTATTGCTGCTGGAATATAAAAAGCATATTTTCGACTTCTTGTCTATATCACATGCGTGTTTCCATGTCATGTGCTTGTTTTCTTGAGAAGTATAGTTGTGGGGACCGCAAGAGTCATAATGAAGTTACTGGCGAAGTGAGGAAGGTCTGGATTTTTCACTGAAGTTACACTTAAAATTTTTCTTCTCTGACTATTTATTTTGACCATTTCTTGTCTTCTGTCTAATCTACCATTAGATATTTCTAATGCAGAAGTGAACTAGTGACTCAAGGCTCTAGCTGCACTCAGTTGAAATAAATAGGCTATTTTTAGCTGCAATTAATCTGACGTTCCCAAATATCCATTTAGAATAAGATCAATCCTTAAAAGCATGCAACCCTCTCCATCAACCAGCAAGGGAATGTGGAGCAGTTAGCTTACATTTAGATGTCTACAGTTAGTCAAATAAATCCCTCACTTTCTGTGTCTGTTTTCTATTGCTGCTGTGCCAAGCATGTTGCATACCTAAATAATTACTGTAGTTTTGAACAGTAGTCACTGAGTCTGTAGCTGTGAATTGCATATTATTCACTTAGTGGATTTTTTCTTCTCAAAAAAGCCTCATTTACAAGAGGTTATAGGTTTTAGCAAGGTGTCTTCGCACTTTAGTGTCGTGATTACAGCAATAAATATACAGAAATGTTGCTCTGTAGCATTATGTCACTGAAATTTGCTGACACAGTAAATCCTAAATGGGATACAGTGACTTATGGCTTATGACTTCAGCATATGTTACAGAGGGTACTTTAATAGAAGAGAGGCGTATGATACTAATTACCCAGTGAAATCACACTATAATAATGCTTCAAGTAATCACACTTCAAAGTGACAAAATTTTCTTGAAAGACATCTTGTCAGGAATGCTGCCTCTTCCAACTTTTTATGCCTGTTCCTTATTACATAACAAAATTTACTTTTGTGTTGGCAAATAGTTTTAAATATATTCCCTGTAAAAACAAAGGTCTGATACTGCATTTGGATCCATGCAGGGCATTTCAAAGCACTTGGGAAAGCAAAATCTTTGCTCCTTCTGGAAGACTTGATGTGAAAATAGAGGAGATATGGCCTTCCCACTGAGGCAGAGAAAAGATTTAAAGATGCATTTTAGATGTCACCTCCTGCTGCTGGGTAACTTACGGTCTGTCAGCCAAGATAAGGGAAAAAAATGCCCTGTACTCAACACCTCAAAACTTGAATGGTTAAGAAATGTGTTCTGTCAGGAATTTGGAGAGGAAACCATGCCCAGTCCTTGCTGATCTGAGTAGTAGCTTTGCAGCAGTTCCCCAGGGCTAGGGAGGAAAAAGTGGGACATTTGATGCACTTCTACTTCTCCACCCTACCACCCCACATTCCTGCAATTGCAACACATTTGAGGATGAAGTAGACAGCCCTGCTTCCTGATGGAGATGTACACAGAAATACCCAAGCAGCTTCAGCATCCCTCTCTGTGTGGGGTGTGCTTGTTCTTCTGAT
The DNA here is from genome assembly GCF_037042795.1 of Molothrus aeneus. NCBI lineage: Eukaryota > Metazoa > Chordata > Aves > Passeriformes > Icteridae > Molothrus > Molothrus aeneus. The sequence goes on along the minus strand of NC_089647.1, from coordinate 86,446,765 downwards.
ATTAGTTATCTTGTAAGCATCATTTCCTCTGCAACATGTTTGTAGGGAATTATTTTTCCTTGGATAACATGATTTTTTTTCCTCCCAGATGATTCACACAACTGACTTCTGGAACTACAGTTCAAAAAGTAATAGCTCATAGGCAAGTGCATAATGCTGGCTCATGGGCAATAATGCATAATCTATATCTATGTAGCTTAAAAATTCAGAGTACCAGGTTTGTTCCCAGCCCTTTCTAGGAAAAGCACAATATCTTTATTCTGCAGATAAAGACAAAGAGAGAAGTCCTGATTCCATTGAAGGGAAAGGTAAATTTCTCTTGAGCTTCCATATTTTTTTTCAAGTTTGGCCTATTATTGATAGAGTAAGGTTAATTTTCTGTTTCTGATTCTTCAAAGCAGTTGGTGTAGAGACAACTAACTGCTTTAGCTGGAGGGAAAAAATAGAAGTGTTGAAATACTTAGTTCCAAAATTTCAAAGTCAAATGTTTCAGATTTTTAATGTGAAAGAAGTCCCTCATTTAAAAATTTTCCTTAGTTTCTTACTCTTTCAAGTGATGAAATTATCATAATATCAAACCATCTGGATTCAAGTAAAATAAATTGTTTTGATGGATGTAGTGTAATTAATTTAGTATTCCTTCTTTCCTTTTTGAAGGAAAAAACAAACCAAAAATATTCAGCTCAAATAAGAACAGTTTTTCTTACAATTTTCACTTCAGCTATCAACCCAGAAAATCCATTATTTTCACATTTTTAATTCATGGTAAAGTCTTAGGAGCTATTTTGGCCTGTCACTTGATGGGTGTATTGTATAAAATACCTGAAATATTTATGAGTGTATCAAACTCTATGACACAAGTAGCTTGACTATCAGATTTGTTTTCTGAAGTAAACTTTACAGATATAACTCTGTATAATGAAGAAAGTCTTGTTTAAACTGATGCAAGAAACACCTAATTATAAAACACATGGTTTAAAATAGAAGTGGGGGAACACAGAAAATACTTTCTGTCCTTCTGTCTTGGGTCACTGTTGTCTGAACTACACTAAATGTTTAATTCATGACCAAGAATATATGATTTTTAGTAGCTTTTCCTGCTGGAGTACAGCTCTCTGTGACTTAATTGGAAATTTAATTTAATTTAAATTGAAAAGTTTTTTCATTTGTGAAGTATTCCCACCAGAAATCTATGATATCCTGTAGAATTAGACTCTGTATCATTGTTAAACCCTTAATTGACTATTTCCCATCAATGTGTTCTCATAGTCAAAAGTCTCTATGATGAATTTTGCATTGTGTGTATTTGATGACACATTCTCTTATTTAATGCATCAATTTTTTCCTAAAAAAAAAAGACAGTGGAAAGAATGAAATTTACAGAGAAGTTAGAAAGTGACTAATTTATTGATAATTTGCTGAGAAGGTGTTGAAGTAAACCCACAGTACAGGTGTTTGGGATAAAGAACAAGGACAGGCTAGCAGGGAAGGTTAAAACCAACAAAAAGCCAACTCCTGCATTGCTGGCTGGCCCCAGTCTGACTCAGGTGGTCCTTTCTGTCCTCACTGGTGGCTGCAGGCCCAGGGCATGCCTGGTGCTGTGTCAGTGTTCTGCTGTTTAAGCTCAGTGCCAGCTCCTGTAGCACTGCCTGGGGAAGCTGGAGAGAGCCAGCTGGGGTCTGTACACCATTGTCCATGAGGCTGGAGAAAAGGCTGGGCAGAGGGGTCCATCCACATCCATACTGGCAGCACAGTATTAACATTTGAAAGTCAGGCCAATTTGTTCCAAAATTGGAAAAATAAATACTCATCTCTAGGCATTGACCTGACGTTCTTCTGTTGAAGCCTTGAAACCAAAGCCTACCAGACCTCACATACTTTGATGGTCTAATTTTTAAATTTCCTGACTCAGATTTTAAAAATAATGATTCATGAAAACATTTTCCTAAGGACGATGCACAGAAAAAAAACCCCAAAAGGTGAGAAGTAGGATCAATATAAACTATATATGGCCTTATTTTTATTTATGATAAGGCCCCTTTATCTTGCTTTTTATCTCCATTGTAAAGAAGCCCTAAAATTAGTGTAGAAATTGCAATTTAAAACCCATTACCCTCACTGTAAAGCAATTCACTGTCAGGATGAAGGAGGAGAGGCATGGTTTGGTGATAAAGAGAATCAGGCCCATTATTCCCAAGAAATCCAGTTTGCTTGAGTGAGAGAAGGGGAACTTCTAGGTCATTTCAGTAGTTATTTTATTCAGTAGAGAATAAATAAAGGAGACTCTGTACCACTGGCAAATTTGATCTATAATGCCTCATGCACAAATCAGATTTTTCAAATGAACCTTGATGGCTGCAGGAAAATATAAGAGAGACTGACAGGCACTACTTGGTTTGAAGAAAATAAATTTTTGTTCTGCAACTGATTGACTTGCTCACCCCTTCTATAGAGATGAGAAATGTGTTTTACAGGTGGGTTTGTGGACACCATTCCCTACACATAAGTAAGGTTTTCTTTTACTGTATGAGGCATTCAATATTTGTGTGTATGTGGATATCCATACACTTTGGGGAATACTGTATTCTGCTCCTCCCTGTGCTCTCTAAATCACTGTCACTGTAGTTTCCTCAAGTTAGGAGCACTCACCAATAACACTGCTCACCATGTTTACCAGTGTTTCAAGGGCCTTCTCCCTGTTCAGAAAACTGTAGTAAACTATATTTACTCACTTTTGTTCATGGCTTAAAGATGGCTTAAGGGATTTAACTGAAACAACTTCTCAGACAAGGCCAAATGTGAGCCATACTAGCCAAAATGTTAAATATTTTGAAAAGCTGTTAGCTGACAAGAGGGAGAAGTTATTATAGAGACAGTTTTGATTAGATGCAAGTAGATCACCCTTATGAAATCAGGTGATAAAAATTTAGTTTTCTTCTCCCATTCATTACATACTGAGGTAAATTAATGGAATTTTTACTTTACGTATTGTAAGTATGCTAGCACCTATTAAAATATATAATCTTTTTATACAGTAACCTAATCCAATGCTGATTATAGCACCAATATGACATATTTCTGTTATCATGCTCTTCTTGCTTTGGAAATAATGGCATGTAGGTCCAGAAAGACAGGCATGCCTTTCTGAGTTGTCTAATCTTCACTTCCTTTCAATTCCATAAGGAGTGTTAATACAATTGGTTGGTGAACATAGAAAGGGGAACTTGTGCTAATAGTTCTTAGATCAGTTTCTTGATCTCCCAGGAGGATTTTATCTTCTAGCTACAGTAGAATGATGAGGTGTATGACTGGGTTTTGTTTTAATTAAGGTTTTAGGCTTCTCATTTCAGAGAGTGTGGCTGGAGATGGTGTGGTCATATTGCACCACTGTGTCAGAAGTTTGAATAACACACTTCTCTGCTTGGGAGGACTTAATCATGAGTTCACAGATGTTAAACTAGAATTATTTCATAAAGTCAGGCACCAATTAGTTTCTCAGGATTGGTCAGGGCAAACTGGAGAATAATCAGGGAACAATTTAGAAGTCCTGTAGTAAATTGCTTCTTTACTCCAAGGCACTGCATTCTGATACCAAACAGGATTGGATTTTTTTCCTAAAGAAAGACTAGCCTTATAGACAGGAACCCAACCGGTATAAAACAGTAAATTTGACAAACTGTGTCTCTCTCTCACTGTAATACAAAAACACCCTCTTATCCCACATCACTGCTAAGATTCTATTCCTTTTGGAATAATACTCAAACATAATGAAGAAACAGTGACTTCTGGAATTAATGAATGTTTCTGCTGGTTTGGGTGTCTCTCATGTTCTGATTACAGGACTTGACATGAAGCTGCTATTAAGAAAGTGTCTCATTAATACACTACTTCCAGAAGGGAAGAATCCTCAGCAGACATTTCCTCCCATTCAGCAGATCACAACACAAGGTCCTTGCCACAGCCATTTAAAAAGGAAATTGAAACAAGCAGCCTAATTAAAATAATATCTGTTGAAACACTATGTGCCACCAAAGACCCATACATGAAGTAATCATTTTCTGTAAAAGGTTTCATAAATAGAAAACAAAAGAAGCATCTAATTTCAAAGAAAAGCAAAAAAGAAAAATTCCAAAGGAGTTAGTGCTTATTTGTAATTAAGAACATTTAAGTCCAGCCTCATCAAAACTGCCTTTGGAGAAAAAGGTTGAAAGAGTGTCTCTTTTTGCAATATATATTACCTCATGTAGTGTTCTCAAAAAATAATGAATGATACAAAAGTGTCAAAGGCTATCTAGCAACCTTGACAAGATTGAAACCTGTGAATATACAGAAAAAAAGGACTAAAAAAAACAAGTTGAAAGAATTCACCCTTCCCTGAGCAGAGTTGTGAGAAGGTTTTTTTAAACATCATTTTAAACCTGTTTTAATCCCCCTGCAAAAGTACATGAGACTTGTTCTGGATTCAGGCAAGGGGAAAATCATCTAGTCTGAATTAGCAGCATTAGCAGCACTTCAGCAGAGAGAGGGGGGAAATGATCCTTTCAGAGCTTGTTTTAAGAAAGCTTGAACTCAGGGAATAAGTAGCTTCTCTTATTAGGCCATCTATAAAAATCCCTCCTTTATCTATGTTAGCATTTGGTTAATACTAATGTGGAGATAAGCTGCAAAATAGTGGAGAGGGCTTACTTTTGAGAGTTGCTCATGTAGTTGATGACAAGAGATGATAGAAGTTCTGCCAGGGATGAGTGCAGGCGCAGGATGCTGAGAGGAGCAGGTTTAACTTCACCAGGCAATCAATATGTGGCATCTGAAGGTCAAAGGAACTTGAGAGTGTTCAAAAATATATGAGGTATGTCAAGAAACTTGAGGGGGTTGCAAACTGTACATCTTTCTTTTGGTCATTTTCTGGGCAGACAGGTAGCTGATGTGATTTTTTCACAGGATATTTAAGGGTGTATTTGGTAATGGTAGCATGGCCAGATATGACAGTCATTATAATTTCTGAATTATGATGCAGATGTACTGATATGTTGTGACAAAGCAATTGCAGGTGGCTTTTGACTTCTTATGTGGCAGTAAATATTCTGTTAATTGCAATTGATGTGATCAGCTTGGCCTTTTAAGGAATGATATCTCAAGAAGAAAATCTCAAAATCTCAAGTCATTCTTCAAGAGCACAACAAAAATCCCCATCTGAAGACAGACTCTTTTTACCTGGTTAAAGTACCAAATGTGTATCTGGTTGAAGAATTTCAAGCTTGCAGAAAGTTTCAGAAATTGTTGTGCATTCCTTCAGAGTCCTAATCAGTGTACATATTGTATTGGTATATCCTGGCTCCTCCAGCCAGCTGAGGTAAAGGCAGCTCCCAAAAATCTCTGGCTCATCTGGAGGCCCAGTAGTGATTACCCCCTGCTCATCTTTCCAGCATCATCATTCCCCATTGGCAGACCTTTCAGGGAATTACATGGGATAGTAAGAAACCAGTCCAGCTTGGAGTGGGCTGGGAAGCCCCACTTGGGAGATGAATGTCTAAGGTTCCCAGTTTTTTTCAAAAATAGTGTACAAATGCGAGACAGACTGCAGCACTCTGAAAAAAGGGTCTCTTTTCAGATAGTCCTGCAGCAGTAGCTGAAGCTCAAAATGTACATTATTAATTCAAGTTCCCTTGTTCCAGTTGGAATGTATAATACTGGCTCCATAGTTATTATCAAATATGGATGTACTTCTAACAGCTTCCTCTTAAGTGAACTAATGTAATCTGAAATATACTTATGCCTGTGTCAGATACCTGTGGTTGAAATAGATAATTTCACTGAAAGTCCTAATGCATGTTATTTCAAGAAGTGTTTTCCAAAAATGTTGCATTTTATAGACACACTAAAGATTCATCAATACCCTTCAGAAGCATCTGTTCCATTTCCTGATCACCTTTTCCACAGTACAGTGAGGTTTCTGTCCAGTTCCTTTTTTCCCTTCCTTTCTTCATGAAATGCAGACAATTCCCATGTATCAGACATTTGCTTGACTTACAAAGGCAAGTGTTTTGGAGGATCATTATCTGTAAAATTCAGTGCAAGGAAAAGGAAAATTGTGCTTTGTGTATGTACAGTGTATGTTATACATGGTTATTATTTAAAGTAAACCTGGAAAAGAGTAATGTAAATACATGGTAAGAATTTTAAAAGGTTCATGACTAGCCTCAATTCCTACTGACTCAAATGTGAGCAGAGAGAGGTTGAACACAGTAAGAATGTTCTTGAAAATCAACTGTAGTGGTTTTGATTTTTTTTTTTTTCCTTAGAAAAAAGCTAGTTTGGAGATGGGAAAACAATGAGCATATTCTGGTCTCTGTCAAATGGTGTTTGCTGTCACTGAGAGCAGAGAAAGTAGCAGGAATGGAGTATATTTAGCAGATGCTACAAATATACCTTCCTCCCCATCAGGACTTTGATAAATAGCGTGTGCTCTGCTGTGTTTCTCTTGCAGGGCATCCAGAAGCAGTAGAATGACACACACACACTCATTTTGTTTATATGACAAGCCTTCCATGTGGAAAAACTGATGAATGAAATGCCACATGTACAGCAGTGCAGGAGATCTCATTTCTCTTCAGGCTGGGAAACACAAACTGCTCTGAAATCACAGAACTCTGTGTGTCTGTGTGTGTCTGTGTGTCTATGTGTCTGTGTGTGTCTGTGTCTGTGTGTCTATGTGTGCGTGTGTGTGTATGTGTATGTCTGTGTGTCTGTGTGCCTGTGTGTGTGTGTGTGTCGGTGTGTGCCTGTGTGTGTGTCTGTGTCTGTGTCTGTGTGTGTGTCTGTGTGCCTGTGTGTGTGTGTGCAAACAAGCCTCTGCTGTGCCCACCTGGCAGCTGTGCTCAGAGTGCAGCTCAGGCCTTTGCCAGGGCTGCCTGCAGGCACCTCCTGAAATGAGGCACTGGGGATGCCCTTCCCTGGCCTGGCCTCCCCACTTTGCCACTGCCCACCCCCAGCAGCACCATTCCCTGCCAGAGCAGTCCCTGTGCCAGGCACCACCTGCTCTGGATTGTGCAAAGGTACAGTTTCTCTGTAGCTGATGTGGTACAGGTGAAAGGATATACCCACTTTGGGGTTTGAATTCCATCCCCACTGCTGGTTGATTCTGACCCCTATGCTGCACATGGCTCCCTGGTGGGAATGCATCCCATGGCATTCCAGGGCAGGCAGGGGGGCCAGGGGGGTAGCCCAAGAGGGTTACCACCCCAAGGGGGTTGCCCACCCCAGCCAGGTAGAGACCTGGCTCTCTCAACACCTTTTTGGTGTGGGTGGTACATATCTGCTGGGCCAGAGAGATATTTTGTAGGTGGCCCAGAGAGGCAGGGAGGTTGATAGCACTATCACAGCTTAATGAGCATAGTACTGGGCTTCTGCCTTCCATTTAGCAAGGCTCTGGCTCCCACTTTGGTACATGGTGTCTTAAAAGCGCTGCCTGAATATTCTGTCATGTCTTCTCACCACATAACAAACTAAACTTTTCTGGCCAAAGGATGTGATCCTTTTTGCTTCTCCTTCATCTGGCCAGCATGCCCAGCAGTTCATGCTTCCTTCTGATTGCTGTGCCAGGGACTCTCCTCCTCACAAATCCTCTCCCATGATGATCTTATTTCTCATGCCATCTCCTCAAGTACCTGTAAGCAGCTTGTTTCAGAGGATGAGAGTCCTTGCCTGGCAGCTTTCTCCAAGGTCCACATCTGTGTTTCACACGAAGAGCATGTGTATGAAGCAGTTTGGTTTTTGCATCTCGGGAGACTCTTTTGTCTCCCGTGTAACCTTTGTGTTCCTCTGGGGCAGTGGTGTCAGCACTGTCCTCCTCACAGTGACCTGGAGCAGTGTCATTGCCCTCCATGGCGATGCTTCTGAATCAGACAAAACTATCTGCATTTTCTGTTTTGCAATCTTCTGTTTTAGTGCCTTCACTGTCTGGTGTTTTTCTCTTGAAGAGTCTTTGCCATTTTGTATGCATGTCTGTGGTAAAATCCTCCAGCCTTAACCCTGTTTTCTCTTAATACCTGTGTAATCACAGAGTACACGTGCAGATGTATGTTTTCCTTTTCTTTATTTCTCTTTATGTGTGCCTCTTACCTCAGGTGCAATAGGAGGTGGGTGAGCTTTTTAACTGGGAATGATCACAAGGTATTGCCTACAGAAGTGTTGAAAGCTGACCCTGTAAACCATCTCAGCAATATTTGAAAGGATGTGCACATGCTATCTGCCTCATAAAAGCTTACATTCATGCAGTTAAACTATTTACTACTGGCAAAGGTGTGTTGGGTCAGTGAAGGGGAAAAGCAGAAACAGCAGGCAATTTCTTCCTACAGTGCATGTCCTCTACCACAGATCAGAAAGGCAGTGCGTGATCAGAAAGGCAGCTTCAGGTGTCCCTCAACATTGGCTTCATGTTGTCCATGCTCAGTGGAACAAGCTCTTCTGATCAATCCATATCTGACAGGATGAGGCCCCTCCTAGGCAGCAGCCTCGAGGCACTGCTTGCTGGATGCACACACCATCATATATCCCCCCTATGCCTTTCTCTCCACACTGCTGGGGGGAGTTGGGGCTCATGGTAAAGGGATGAGTGGTTTTCATATTTTTCTCCTTGATTTTGCTTCAGTCTTGGGCCTAGCTTGCATCTCTGTGTGCTTGGCCTCAGAGCAGCCAGTAGATTCAAGCTGGCTAGCTGCAGCCCCCTCCTCTTTCACTACCTGAGGTTGTCTCTGTTACCCACACCAAGCATTTCTCCCTATTCAGCCTCCACATCACACCTTACCTGATCCTGCACATCTGTGGGGGCCAACTGCAAATGTAGAAATCACCTGCAGTGACTGTGACCTTCTGAACCCAGCAGGAAATACTTGGGATAGGGAATGGAGACCGTCTCGTGTAGCAAAGGAGGAGGAGTCCTGAGCTGCTGAGCTTGGAAGGTGCCAACAGTAATGAGAGAAGCACAATCAGAGTTGTTGAAATGGCATTATCAGACTGCTTATGGCTGAAACATGACTGAAATTACATGTTTTGTTTTATTTTCTTCAAATGCTTGCTTATACCACAGGAATGTTGGACTAAATTGCATCTAGTGGTCCCTTCCAGCTTTAACCATTCTTGATTTTTTATTACCTGTCACCTCACCCCTCGTTTGTCTTCCTGCCTTCAGTCTTTAGGAGTCTCAAATCCAGGCAGCATCTGCTTTTTGTTTGGAAACTTCCTGATGTATTGGAAATGCTCTTGAAGTAAACAAATGAAGACAATAGTGATGGCAGTGTAATGTAGACAACTTGTGAAGCAAAATTCTATTCCCCCAAAAGAAGTCTGGGTCAAATTTGGCTCTTCTTACATCCATGCAAGACAAGAGAGTGGAATCTGCTTGGATTTGTGGGAAGAAAATCTGATTTTTCTGGGCTCAGATGTAGATCAGAAGGGAAAGCAAGAGAATTCTGCTCCTGATTATGCTGTAAATCAAATTAACTTTACACGTCTGCTACGTCTTTCAAGTTTAGTGTTCTCTGAATTACTGCCTTCATGTTTACACTGTTAAAAGTCTAATGCATTAGTAAGCAGCAATCACCACAGCTTTGCTCCACGTTAGAGAAAAAAACCCCACTCTCTTTACCAAGAAGGACTGTCAGGGATTACTGCATGTGCATGTCCTGACAAACCAAACAGCCTCCAGGGTGCTTATCTCTGCTGCTGCTCACTTCATGTTTTATCCATTAAATGAACATGATGATGGTATTTTTTCTTATTTCTTGACATCACTTTTAGCATGCTGGCAAAATTTAACATGCAGTCATCTTGGCTCAGTATAAGCAGTAATGTCATATAAATTAGTTTTGAAGAAATAATTTTCTTGTTAATCATGGATTTTAAAACCTCCCTTGTTCATTGTATGTGTTTTGAAGGGAAAGACCTAGGTTGAGTAGGTTTAAATTTGGCAAGATTAAGATAGATATGCAAAGCTTTTCTCATATCACAGGGGTTTTATTATTGCCCTGTTTTTCTGGGAAGTATATACATTTTTAAATTATTTCAATAATACAGGTAGGTTTATCACATAGAGAAGTCAACTGCTAATATAGCACTACTGTGATCTATAGCTTTTTTTAAAAAAGGTCTTTCCAAAAGAAGAGGAATTGTTTGAGGAAATAGGTTTATTGTAAATGTGTTGGGATTACACTCAATAATGGAGTTGATGTTCCCTGGGAAAAAGCTTTTCCCTTTTTCTCTGTTGTATGTCAGTCTTTATTTGCATTTTTAAAACATTTTCATTGCACTCTGTGGAGTTGCCTCACTTCTTCTTTTAAGAATTTAACATAGCTGAAAGTGATATTTGTCTCCAGTTTCTCTGGGAAAAGAACAACAACTGCTGCCAAGAAGACAGAGGATTTCTGATTGTTGGGTTTTTTCACAGAACTAATTACAAAATTGCATATTGCCTGGCATGACAGTCTTTGAGCTGTGGCCTCAGTTGGTTATGGCAGGATGAGAGGGTGTGCATGCCTGGCCTGCCAGATGGGATTTGTTTTATCAGGAAAATTCTGGTTTTGACAGGGCTACCATAGTGTCCCGCTGCTCGCCTTGCTCAGTATTGTACGGGCTGCTCTGTTCTTCAAACCCTGGCTCATCTCTTGTGCTTCTGATGTAGAACACACATCAGACACGGCAAGAATTTCCTAGATCCTGAGGTGGATTTCCCCTGAAAATGATTTTGCTTGCTGCCTTTATCATCAATAAATCTTGGCAGCCAGACAGCACAATCCGCTGCCATTCACATCCTGCTTTGTGTGAAAGTTACCCTTAACCTAACGGGAGCCATTTGATCCTTTTCAAACTGCAGGCTGGCTTTGGTCAGGTCCTGCTTTTCAAATACTCTGCTGCAGCTTCAAACAGTTGTTTCGCCCTTGTCATCACCGTCATCATCCATTGTTCTTTTTCCCCCAATTGTACTTAATCTCCTGTATCTAAATCCAGTCTTGCATGTAAATAAAAGCAGAAAAATTCTCTTCACTTGGTTGTGTATGATAATGTTTAATAAAAACAAAAGTTGTGTGGTAGATAAATATTTAGGAATGATACAGGTGCACAGTGCACATTTAATTCAAGAATCATTTATTGAAGGTAAAAAGGCTACCATGCCTCCCTGACCACATCATTCTGTAAAAGCAGACATTTACTTAAAAATTATCTGTATCCCAGAGAAGAAACAAACCAATTTGGAAAAAAATATTGCTTTATTTTGTGGTGTCTTTGTACTTGTGGATATTATTAATAACAAGATGATGCCCATGAGTAGGGCTGGTTTTATTGGGTTCTGTGCTCTAACCCTGGTGCATTTTTTTAGGTTAGAGAGAGTGTTCTTATTTCTCCTGTTAGTGTCCATCCCTCAGAGGCATGAAACACCCTTATATTTTTGGTCTGAAATAAAAAGATCCTGGAGTCAGAGCCCCATACTCTGGGGACTGGAGTGGGCCTGTTGTGTCACCCAGAGTTTATTTCTTCTCTCCATCCACAGATCCATGCTATAAGCATCCACCAGTTCACATCCAGTAAGGGCAAAATGTCCTCCCATGTAGGTACCCCTGAAGTCAAGTGAAGTGTCAGACAGCAAGGCCCCCCCAAGGGGTGGTCAGATATGACACAGGTATGATCTGTGGTACCCAGGCTAGTCTGGAATGAGAGTCAGAAGCGCCTCACAAGACCCCACTAGTGGTCATCCAGTGGCCCAGCAATTGCAGCTGCCACCAGATAATCTTTAAGGTGAAAGTGTAATACATTCAGGAGGAGTCTTCTGCTTTAAATCTAGGTGAACTACGTGAACTCAAGTCATTTAAAATCAAATCTTTCATTCTAGGTTTCAGAATTTTAAGACTTTACCACTCTGTCTTCTCTCTATCAACAATGACAGCAGTTCAGTTACTACAGCTTCATAATTCACAGCCTTGATTTGCTTCTAATACAGGATTTGGAGATAGAGATGTAAAAAAATATTTTGAAATTAAGAACTAAAGCCTCAATTTGAATTAAACTGTGTCAGTCCAGATTGAAGTAATTGAGAATTGGCTCCATAGGCCAGTTTGTTCTTGAGTTCAGTTAGCTGGCAGAAGACATTTAAAAAGCCAAGTCCATATCCAGTAGGAAAGAAAGCTAAGAAAAAAATTGTTTTAAAACATTTTCCCATGAACAATCATCAGGTTTTACATAACACTGTATTTTTTCTTCTGAATTCTTCGATTCATTCATTCTTTTTAGGCTGAAAATGCCAGAGCCTGAAGAACACTTTAGGTATTATATAGGAATTGCTTGAATGTTTTAGCAGAAACTTTTCAAGCAGCTTGAGCAGCAACACTGAGACAATAAAGCTTGCTTGGATTTTTAGATCATTAATCAGGGTTCTTTATACAGAAATATTGCTTGAATTGGCACAGTCCCACACATTGATGGAAAAGAACTGCAGAATGAAGAAGTCCATTTATTTCAAAGCAAAAAATAACACTGCAGAAGCATGACTAGCAATATTATACTAAAAATAGTTGCTTTCTTTGGCTTTTTATCTGATTAATTTGTTATGTAAGAGGAATATTTATAGCATAGGAGCAGCTCAACCTGCTGCATGCCCAGAAAGCATAGCATGACATGCAAAATTTGGGAAGAATAGCTGAAAAAAAAGGCTTGTCTTTCCTTTTGTTCTAATAGTATGTTATGATATATGATATATAATTTGATTTGATGATTTGATATGATTTAGCACTGGGGCCAAGAGACAAACAAAATGAGGATTGATTTAGCCCCTTTAGTTGGTGCTTGGGGTGGCAGATTTTCTATGAATGAATGAATGAATTTCCTACAAGCAGAACTGGTCAGTAGGTTTAAGTTTGATTGGTGGATTGTAGTAAATGGAACACAGCAATGTTAATGTCTCATAGTAATGACAGTTTCTCTCTTCACAATTTCAAGTGACTTTACCTTGCTATGTTTAGTATTTTTCTTGCAGAACAAGTGAAGGTGCCATATGCCAAATATGTTTCATGTCATGGCATCTCCACCAACTCTCAATGATACATTACATCTGTCTTAAGGATTTGACTCCATTTTTGTCATTTTATGTAAGACTGCCAAGGGTTTCTCAAAGCAACTGAAGACACTGACTTACCAATCTGTTCCTGATGCATTAGGAGTAGAGAAGGAGTAGAGCCTAAGAAATATGGAAATGTATTCTTTTTCCTCTTTCTAAAATTTTCAACCCTTCTAATTTCCTTCTTTAAGAATAGGTTCATGAAAATGAACTTTTTTGCTCTGCATTTTGTCTGTTTCTATTACAACTCTTTTATTCTATGCATACTACAACAAAACTTTTCTGAGTTAATAGAATGTGCGAGATTAAATAAGAAGTGAGAAATTAACAGCCAAATAACAAGTAAATCTTGGCAGCAGCCAAAGCAAAGGAGGAGAGAAGGCAGCACAGAAGGAGGGAATAAGGACTCCCAGAGTGAGAACATGTAGAAGTGCTGTCTGCAGTGTGCTGTTGTCCCTTCTCTTTTCAAAACAAGCTCATGCAATCTTCATAGTTATTATTGCCCCTTCTGATTAAGCCCTGCAATTAGCTCTGCTCCTTACTCTAGAAGACTGCATTCCACGTAAACACTCAACTTTTATTTTCTTGAAGGCCAACTAAGAGAACAAGCTGTCTACAAGGAAGTAAAATACCAATCCTTCCCCTTAAAAGTTAATCTAAAAAGCATAAAACTGTTTTTTTCCAGTGCAGCTACATCAGTGCCCTAGTTTGGATCTGGAGTTGCACCTGAAGCCCGTCTTGGTCATCCTCACTTAGCAAATTTTGGTTCAGCCTGCTGAACAGTCAGAGTGTGCAAACTAGGTTCTTTTCAGGGGGAAGTAGCCCTAAAATGTTTTCCAGAAGCACACCTAACCCACTAATGGGCACTCTGAGGAGCAGACTGAGTGCTAGTCTGCAGTAAGACACACAGAAATTCAAGTGGGGGGCCTCAGCACAAGCTGTTTCAGTCTACTGCTCCACTTTGTCCCCACTAGTCAGTGAAATACTCTTCTTTATCCAGGTTCTCATTCACTGACTGTAACCTTGGCTCTGTAACCAGTCTGTCTCTCCCCCAGTACTGCCTGCACTGAGATCTTCCCTTCACTGTTAAAAATCAGCAAAGCATAAGGAAGTGAGTGAAGTGACATAGCTTCATACCAGCTGAAGATCTCAACTCTCCTGCTTTCATCTGCCAGCTCTGTCTCTCTCATGCTCAAAAGATGAATAGAAAGAAAAGCTGATGGAAGAAGTAGGACCTGTTGGGACATACACAGCAGCATTTTTGTGACAGATCCATCCAGTTTTACTTCAAATCTACTTCAAGCAACATTGCACCTTTGGATTGGTTTTTAAATGGTAATGTTTATTCCTTATTAATAACAAGACTGTCTCATAGTAGACAGTTTTGGACCAAATCTGTCCAGTGCTCACATGTTTGAATAGTCACAAAAGAATTTTAACAGTTGCCTATAAATTTAATTGCTTCATAGCAATTATTATACAGAATAGTATATGTTTTTTATTACCCTCAGGTCCCTTTTTAATAGGAGTGCTGTGCTTTGTACAAGTCAATTATTTTTGATAGCTACAGTAATTAATGTTTAATTATATTTTATTAGTCTCATTTTGTTCAACTATCTTGGAACCAATCCAAGCATTTCTAAATGCTATACTTTGTGTGTGCATGTGTGCACACATCTGCATACTCTTCTTATGTTGATAAATGCAACCTCTGAGTGCATTATTCTCACAGAGGGGCAAATATGAGACTCATCTCAGAAGACTGAAGAAACACATGTGCTGTCCTCTTTCCCATGGCTATCAATGATATCCCTCATGCTCATCTCACAACTGCAAGACAATCTCCCAATTTTCTCCTACACAGATAGATTTCTGATGTCTCCTGATAGATGTTTCTCATGAGTTTAGAACTGTATTTTCAATGGCTTTCACTGTGCACATGTATGAGTGACTTTTTTCCTCTTCACTTATTTTCACTTTTTCTTCTTTGTTGGCTTTCTGCCTTTTTCCTCTTTTATTTCTCTTTTCCCTAGGAATGACTTTTGTTACTATTTCTGAATCCTCTTTGTGCCTCTTTTTTTCTGTAATGTTTTTCCCTTTCCTTTACTGTCTTTCTTCCCCACTTTAAAGGGAGTAAAAAACTTCTGTCTCCCTCTGAAATCTTTTTTCCCAAATCTCATGTTACACCAGGTGTGTTGCTTATCTCAGAAGTTAAACAGCTCTACAATTTTATATTTTGTTTCATTTTTTCTGTTTGGGTTGGTGATTCTTTCCTTCTCTCTCTCTTTCTTCTCAATTTTGTCACGCTGTCATCTCTCCCCTCCTTCCTCAATAAGCAAATTGTATTTACTTTGTTCTTTCAAAAAGAAACTTTTTAATTTTGGCTTTTCGTGGCATACTTTTTAATTTTGGCTTTTCATTGAATCTTTGTGCACTTCATATGCTTGTCAGTTTTCCTGTGAAATGACAATAGCATGAAAATACTGATAATAGTTTACTGGAACTTTTTCTTCTGGAAAGAATATACCACCATTTGAATTGCAGTGACCAAGCATTTTTTCCCAACAAGTTTAAGAGCTTGTGACCTTAAGAATCCATAGAAAACCTGCTGGCTACACACACATTGCTATCTGCTGTCTCTCTTGTTTGGCTTTTCTAGGTTCCATGTTTGACCTTTCTCCATCAGTGCAGCAGCTGTGACTACTTTTGTTCTGAGTACTATTTATGTTATGGGAGTACTCAAAGGCCTTAATCAATCCTGGAGCTTCATAACCTGAGTGTCTTACATTCCTAGAAAGGAAGATTCATTCAGCTTAATTGGAGGATCTACTGCTTAAATGGCTGCAATGAGAGTTTTGCTGTGTGCAGTTTTCAAAGCTAACCTTTCTGGCATATTTGCCTAGAACACAGTGCAGTAAAAGGCAGCTGCTCATGACTTCTTGAGGCTGTCATTCCACTGACAGGTGTTTTCTGTTCCCTTCAGTGATGATTGAGTTCAGCATAGTGAATTTTGCCCATAAATCAGGGATCAGAGTCACCAATGAAGTGTGGGAAGGGGCCTGAGTTGTCTCACTCATTAATTCCTTTTTATTGTGGTAAACTCGTGTTGACATGTCATGTTTTGGGGACAAATATTTTGCATATTGAAGGAGAGCCAGTGTTTAAAGCTGTCTTTGCCTGCTGCTCATTCCTGCTTCCTTCCACTTTGCTGTGAGTACTTGCAATGCAGTTTGGTATTCAATACAATCTTTCTCACATTGGTTTAATAATGCTCACTGGGTATGAGTTATGAAAAACACACTGGGAATAATAAGAATGGTTGTGTACTGGCCACATCTTAAAGAACATTTTAGAACTGCTGAAAGAAAAGCTTCTTTACGCAGTTTATTAGATAGAGCAATGGAAACTGAGGAAAATTATCTCTTCTGAGAGACAAGGAAAAGATAAATAAAAAATATTTCCCACAGTATAAAAAACATTGACAAAAGCCACAAAAAGGCAAGGTTCTCAAAAAGAGATCACACCTCAGAAAGACATCCAGGAGAGAGAATGTATGGGCTACATGACTCACTGAATGCTCCTAGAGGTGGACAGAGAGAGGTCCTGCTGTCCTACAGATACTGTGGCAGAATTATGGTACAGCTTTACTTTGAGACTTCTTAAAGATTTTTGAGTTGGAGTGGTCCTTGCCTCCCTCCAGACAGAATGCTTTTGCTAATACTCATTATCAGATCAGACCACATATCTTCTCAATATATAAAAATTCAGATTCTTCCCAAATAAATCAGAGTGGGGCCTTGAGTGAGTACCTAACTATTCACCTACACTAAAGAATTACAGTTTTTTACCACTCTGCCCTAAGGAACCCATCCAAAGCCACTTAATTGAACCCAATGTGTTCCTATTAAAAGCTTGAGCAAACCAGCATTTTCCATTGCTTATCATGAGAAGTTTACCAGCTGGCTCTAATTGTCAAATCCAAGTGCCAAATGCCAATAAGCATTTGTAGGGGGACTAAAAGCAAGCATTGCTCATTCATCCTTTGCCCTTTGCCTGAACAGAGACTGCAGAAGGCACAAACAGCTTTGTCAGAGGTGCTGCTTGTCCTTTCTACCAAAAACAACCCCGATGGCAGCCTGCTCAGAGATACCCACCACCTCATAAGGATGTGCAGTGAGGTCCTCGAGGGAGCTCTCCAGTCACACAACACTGTGCAGGAATTACTCAGCTGACTGAAAGGGCCCTGTTCCTCACTTCACTGCAGTGATGCTCACAGGCATGACATTAAACAAACTCTTACACACATCTAATTAAATGGGGCCTGAGCACCGTGTCCCTGGGTGCTTAACGTGGTGTGGGTTCTTGTGGCTGGCTCACACCGAGCCAGAGATGGCTGGTTTGTAATGAGATTACAAGATCTGATAATAGCTCTCCAGTTATTATCTCTGTGCCAAGACATTTGTAGCTGTAAAAGGTATTATGAATAGGAGACTGGAGGGTGCACTCCTAAGCCTCTGACTAGTAGATGGGAAACAACTTTGCAAGTTGAGCAAATTTAATACTTCCCCCAAAGAAATCCCTGTCTTCCAGAGCTGAGAAAGACAAATTGCTGGAGAATGCCCAGATGTGATTGTGTGCAGCCACTTTTGCTCCTGTCAGCTCCAGTCCCAGGCATCTGCTTGCAGGCTTGGACCCAAGCAGCATCAATCAGATGAGCTGAAACAGCGCAAGAAGAAACACCCATTCCAAAAAGATCGTGGGAGTTTTTTGTCGGGTGTTTCCCAGCAGAAGACTCAAAAAAAAAGACTGAAAACTTTGTTGTTTCTGGTGTGGTTGATACTAACCTAAGTATGCAAAG
Organism: Molothrus aeneus; assembly: GCF_037042795.1. Classification (NCBI taxonomy): domain Eukaryota; kingdom Metazoa; phylum Chordata; class Aves; order Passeriformes; family Icteridae; genus Molothrus; species Molothrus aeneus. Next base: position 86,428,802 of record NC_089647.1, on the reverse strand, counting down.
GCAAATTCAAAGAGATAATTAATTCAAAGAGATAGCACTTAAAAACAGTGAAAATACCAAGCACTGTGCAAACTATTTCTTAATCTTAGTAATAAATGTAGACTGTAAAATATTAACAAAGATAATGACTAGCAGATTAGAATTTATTATGCAAGACTTCTTCACTATAACCAAGAGGGATTCATTAGAAATAGATTAAAATGTACAGCAATAATAACAGACAATTATTGAACATAATAAATCTATGTAAAGAGAGGGATGAGTTAATGTCTGTCTTTTCTATTAGACAAAGAAAAAATTAATCTGATCATGTAAACTCAAGTCATTCAGTGAGAATGAACAGGTCTATGTGTGACAGAAGAGAGGCACGGATATGCAGAAATGAACTCAAGGAGATGTTTTAGAAAGAGACATAAGCTCAAAATGCCCCACTCATTTTTAGGGTATTTTCCCCATAGTTAAGTGTAGCCTTATGTAACAACCACAAATAAATAGATTGGGTAAGGATAAGTGACACTAGTAAACAGTACATTAATATTACTATCACAACCAATATATGCTCTTTGTTATTTTCTTTCTTAGTTCAGTTAGATTGTAAGAAAGGAGGATGTGTGGGGTTTTTAACACAGCTTTAATTAATATTCAGAGCGCATTGTGGCATTATATTTCTAATAATCATATTTTGATGTTATTTTAGTCATTTTATTAAAAAGTTTATTCCAGTGGGAACTTGTTTTATAGTGCTTCAATTTGTCAAATATTATTATCTGTGGCAAACTTTCTACAATTCCACCTGCAGGAAACATCTGCTTTGCAAATTTTCCAAATAGTAAACAGCTTTTTTCTAGGTTCTGTTGTCTTTACTCTGGTTTTCCTCCAGCCTTTCAGTCCTTTGCCAAGCTCAACACAAGACAGCTAATCTCAGAATGATCCAGTGATCATGTTAGGCCATTTTTCTTAATCTGAACAGACAGTCTTTTCTGATGCTGCCAGCTGACTGTACTGGGGCCCAGCATGTTGGACTTACTCATGAAGTTTCAAGGATCTTACAAACAGTTGAACTTTGCATCCAGCTCCTGGGTTACAAACAGGTGGACACTTGTCTGTGTCTTCTGCTGCAAAGAGCAGAACCTGTTCCACTGGCTGGTGACAAATAGAACTGTTCTTGTTATTGCTGTTATTATTGACAATAATTACGGTAATAAATGTCCCATCAAGAGTTACTTATTTAGACAAATGTGTTTCCTTCTCCTTTTTCACTGAATATGTACTTAGATGCTGGGTTTTTTTAAGAAGTTAAATGCTTTCATTTTAATGCTTTAATGAAGCAGTCCAAAGCAGCTGGCAGATACTCACTGTTCTTCAGTATGATTGACCTTAAGTAGGATGGAATGTTCATAAATTTAACATTAAAAAAATCATGACTTTGAAAACAAGGCTCTTGATGATATTCTGTGAATTTTAGCCCTAAACCTAAATTTCTGATCTCTGTTGAAAAATACAAGTAAAAGCTGATAAGGCTAATAAATCACTCTCTGATTTGAACTGAGCTCCATTACAAATAGAAATTTGTTGCTTATAAAGTACACCTCTTGGCTCTCATTAAATCCTTGTAGAAGGGATATGCTGCACTTGAAAATCATAGACTGGAAAATAAATACATTCAAGTTGCTTTGCTGGGCCAGTACTCTGTATCCCAGTGGTAAACTTAGCCTATTAATGGCTAATGCTTTAAAGAAACACAAAAGCCCTAAGGCTACACTTGTATTGCATTGTAGCTGCATAGTAGCAGTGAATATTAAAGCCTTTGAACTTGTGAAGTAGCACATTGTCCTTGATTATCTGTAACTGAATCTAGACCAACTTTGGACACAGTTTGGCTAATTGCTCCTGCCTGAAAATGCTTGGTATCTTTTATAAAATAGCTTTATTCTCCACTTAATTGCCCAAATAAAAGAACATGTTCAACAGGTCACGCAGCAATGTTAGGCATTAGATGCTGGGGACCTGATTTTGCATAGATGTCCATGCTCATCTGCTCCTTTGAGGTGACTTCAGGAAGCCCCACAGAAGTCCCTCTCCCCCCTGCTCTCACATCTCCTTCCCCACCTTTGCAGTGAGCAAAGACCCTTGGTACTGGACCTTTCTGACTTTCTTCTCTCTGTCCTTCCCTTACCTTCTCCTGCCCTTCCAATGTAGTCTTCATCCAAGGTCCCTTGAGACAGGGAAGAAGATCTCTCACTGAGATTAGAGAAGAGTATTTGCAGCTATAGAGATCATAAGAACATCCTTCTCTTCCTTCCTGTCCTTGTCCCTCCCCTGCTAACAGAGCACAGGGCTCTGGGGGTTTTACCAGAGTATTGGCTGTCCTGAGCAGCAGCTCCATGCAAGGAGAGAAGACAAAATCCGCTCCTGACCTTTCTTTTTTTCCTGAGACAGACAGACACACTAGAGGAGTGTCTTTTCCTTCCATTCTGATGGTCCACATGAAGCACACAGTGCCAGTGCATCCATACCACTCTTGACTGGCTCAGTGGTGCCAAGAGCATCCATCAATACTCCTGGCTCAGATTTGGGCTTGAAGGACTAAACGTTTTAGCCTTGCAGTTAGCTGGCACCTGTATTATGCAGCATTCAGAGGACCAACACACAGAATTTGGTACAAGTATGTTCCAACATTTTATCCCTGTTTCTGTACTTTTTACATGGCATAATCACATTGAAATCCTAACAAGCAGGAGGGTATGGGATGAGGCAGCCCCTCATTTCCAGAGCTTCCTCACAGGGCCATGCTTGCTCCCTTGTGTGTCATGAGTGGCTGCATCTAGTTCCTGTGAATTAACACTGCAGAAACATGGAAAATTTGAGCTGTGTCACTGTGAAAAGAAACAGCTCTAGTGACGTGAAGTGAGTCACCTTGGAGTGGCTGGCAGCAGACTGAAGGGCACAGTCTGCTTCTTGGGACAGTAGTTGCTCAAGGATTTGTTTTTCCCAATCTCTTATATGAGTAAGGAGATAAAATAGAGTGTTCTGTGCATTTTTCAAACTCCAGGAAGGGTATCAGTCAATCTGACCTTCATCAATTTTGAAGACAAGCAAGCACAGTTGAGAAGAGTTGCTCTCCCACTGTGATCTGTTTGGGCAGACAGCAGGCATGGGGTCCTTGAAAACCTCAGGCCTCTTGTTCTGAGTGTGGAAGCTGTTGGGCTTGGCTTAGATCTTTCCCTGCCTGGTTTTGGTCCTGTTGCTGATTGCTCTATTTATTGTGGTTTACAGGACTAAATTGTTGGTGGTGTTGCACTGTGCACTCAAACTACAGCAATACCTTCCTTTTAATTTTGGTACTTCTTGCTTTCTATTTATCTCAGGATGTACAAATCTGCAGTGTAATTTGTTTACAGCTAAGGCTACACTTACTCAGTTTGAGAGCTGAGAAACTGAAGTTGCAGATTGCTGTAGGAAGACATGGACCACTATTTTAAATATTCTTTTTACAAAGTCATTTTATTTTACACAGTCAGTGTTAATATGGGAGAGTGATTTCAGAAGGAAACTATGAGGGAATACAGTATAAATTCAACTTGAAAAGGTTGCCTTTCACTAGTTACAAACAGAGTTAAATCATTTCACCACCTTTTTCTAGGTTCTTTTCAAAGATTTAGTTGTTTAGATTATGCCATTTTATTCAGACATTACAGCAGCAGCTTGTTGAAGATTCATGTGGCTATGATGTCTGCAGTCTCAAGATGAAGAACTGCACAGTGAAAATGATGCACACATTTAAGTTAATTTAAATCTATTAATTAGTTTTAAAAGAGCAAATGATAAATATTCATAATGATGAAATATAACTAGAATCCCCAAAGGACTCAGCTTATATCCTGGATGAGTGACTTACAAATTTGCCTTTAAAACAGGGGGTGGGGAGAGGACACAAAGCTATTTTTTAGTTGTAAGTTAAGAAGAAGAAGCAAGGTAAGCCAGCAAATATAGATAACAGTACATGGTACTTCTCTTTTCCAGATTTGTTTGAACTGCTTAGGGAACAGAGTGAAACCTATTTCACAACTCAGAAAATGTGAACAAATGGGTTTTGAGAGCTGTAAAATTAAATATCAATGATTCCTTCTCACATTCAAGCAGTAGCATCAGGCTTGAGAATAAACATAATTATAAGAATTAATAAAATTAGTTAGAGGACACACCATTGTACTGAAGATTTTCACTGAGCAGAAATATTCTCAGCTGGTATAAATCAGTATGGCTCCATTGACGTCAAAGGCTCTGCAGCAATCTGCACTGGCTGGGGAAGCAGTCTTCTGTGGCTAAGAGTGCTTTTACCCAGGCCAGACCTGCTGCTTTAAGGATTTTAGAAAAAACAGAAGAATGCCTCATGGTCTTGTGACAATTGCTTGTTGCTGTTGGAGAAAATATTGTACTCAGTGTGCATCAGCACAGGCTGCTGGAACAGAAAGACACCTTCATTTGTGAGAATTATATCTGAGCACTTTAGACATTATTCAGTTTTACTGGCCTATATTTACTTTAACTGGCTTTATTTATTTCCTTTCCATACAAGAATTTAGTGCATACACATAATACTTTCTCTCTTCTTTATGATTGGATTTGCTTTATCAACTTATCTCCCTTAAATTTGTTTTGGTTATAACTGAGCTGTTACTTTTTACATATAAACACTGACATGTAGGAATTGCCATTCTGGGCAAGACCAGCTATGCCACCAGTCCAGCATCCTGCTTCTGGGCTCAGCACTGAGGCAAGGCACTGAGGTTCAAAATTACCTGCTGATGGGCAGCACTGCTTCCACAGTCTTGAGGTTTCTAGTTGCTTTATACGCTGGAATGTTAGGCTTTATACTTCTCATTAAGAACACTGTGTTTGCCAACTAAGGGAACAGAATGTGTTCTCATTACCTGTATAAAGATCCTGTCCCTTTTTAATCCTGCTATGCTCCAGGCTTTTCTCATTACCTTGTGACAGTGAATGCCACAGTTTAATTATGTTTCACCTAAAAAAAATTAAATCTGTCTTCAGTGTCATCAACTGTTCTCTTATGTTGGTATTGCAAGAAAAGTCAAATGGCAGCATCTAATTGACTTCTGCAGGAATAATCTGTGACCCATTCTTCTGTCAGCTAAGCCATTCAAGTCTTTTCCATCTGTGTTCATCTAGGAGTCCACCCATGCCTTCTATCATTTTTACCAGTTATGTCAAATCCTCTTTTCCCTGTGTCCTCATTTGGTCTCTGTCCTAACTGTAGGACTTCCCAGTCCTGATACCCCAGTGATCAGAGAGATTTCTGGAGCATATTGATGCCTCCTTTCTGCCTACATACCTACTTTTCTACTAGAACTCAAAGCACTGGGCAGTGCCTAAAAATCTAAGTAAAGGGTGTTACACAACTGGGCATTCTTCCCCAGTTAAGACACAGTTGTTGGGACCTCAGAGCTGAGAAGTTCTCACCCACCCCAGAACTAAACATCACATTTCAAGGCACTTCATTAGTTTGAAGCAAACCAACCTCATCTCTTCCGACTGGGGGGATGGAAGGTGTGAGAGATAAAGGATCTCACTAGATGTGACCTTTTACATGTACCTTATGAGATGTGTCCTCCTACCTGAAATGGAGTAAAACTGATTGTAGATTTGCGCTGTCATCTTGTTGTCTTTACAGCACGGTGACTTTGTGCAGGGTGTATTTATCAGATTGCAGAATACCCTACAGTGCAGAGATTAGAGTGAGTTAGTTAATCACACAGCACATTCCATATGACACATATGACCCAGATGTGAAACAAAAAATATTGCCATTATGATGAGATCAGTTTTAAAGTAGAACAGAAGATGGAAATTTAAAAATCTGTAAATTGCCTAGGCAACATAAAAACCATAAAACAGCTTGCATCAATTGGTGGAAAAAAACACAAATCTCTATGCAAAATAAAAGATAAGTGTGTGGCAGAATTATAGCCCCTCAGTCCATATGGTATTTATGCATATTGTTTTTATTTGTAGGCGTGCAAAAGAGAATAAATGTAAATATTTCCTTCTTTTTGATAAAAGAAGAAAAAAGAATGCTTTAGTATTGCCTTAAATTTATAAACAATTTTCGTGATGAAGGATCCCTGACTGGCAGGGGAACTGAAATGCAATATTCAAAATGCATCCTTCAAAATGCTGCACTTCATATTTCTGGTAGCATTGTTCATTTATTTGAAACAAGAGCTTCTTAAAGCTCTGTCTGGTTTTTCTATGTTTAATATAAGTTTAACAATTTTGGAGCTCAACAGATAAAAATAGACAGTTGAAGCAGATTGCTCTTCTAGTCTCAGTAACTAAACTGGGGCCCAGAAAAAATGTCTTTGCCTAAGCTAATGACATCTATTGGTGTGTCTTGGTCTAAAGACCTTCCTCTTTTGCAGAGGACAGGATGGTTGCATAACAGTGTTTTTGCTATATTTGCAGCAGAGCTGTTTAAAATTATGACTCCCTTATGCATCTTCTCTAAGAGTGTCCCCTGCTGTCTCTAGCACGTAGTCCTCCTCCTCTGAAGGAAATTCTGACCACAGCACTGAAAAGGAGAGTATTCTTGAGTGCCAGGTAGGGTGCTAGAGAAGGGCCTTCACACCCACACCTGCAACAGAGTTGTTGTTGGTGAAGATATTTATGAGCATTATGGCTAATGTCACTTGACAGGTGCAAAAGACTCTTCCTTCAGCAGTCACAATGGCTGCTGGATCATTAGATCTCCATTAGGGATTTATGTCTTTTTGCACCGGAAATAGTCGTGTGCTGATTTTTGAACAAGTACAATTTTTCAGGTTTTTTTTCACTCTGCCATGTGCCATGAAATCTAGTGATATTAAGCAGTGTTTAGCAAAAACTGTTTTGAGAGTGTGTCTCTTCTTTTCTGTTTTCTCTTTATTTTTCAATACTGTCAGCTCTATCCTCTAAATTGCCAACCTGTGCTTTATAGCATCTCAAGTTTTGTTCTAAGCAGTATTAATACAGACAGGCTGTCAGCAACCTCATTGTGTAAATACTCCATTGGTTCCCTGAGGGAGCCATCTTGCTTTGAGCTACTTAGCACTTGGTCTACGAGTTGGTGGCTGTAAGCAGGCTCGTGTCCCTGAGGAGCCAGGTTAAACAAAACCCCACAGCTTGTCTCGTCTTCGTTTTTCCCCTCCTGCCTTAATGAATGCAGAGGGCTTTTTTTTGACGGCTGCTAAATGGATCCCTTATATTGAAAAGCAGCAGTTTCTATCATGGATGGCCATAAGGCTGAGTTTGACTGGGAGAAGGAGGACCACAGAAAGAGTTGTTCTGAATAGTGGCCCTTAGTTTACATGGCAGAAGTGTACAGCATCATCAGGCTTCAGTCATGTTGTGCCTTCTCAGCATCTCTCCCAGTTTAGCAGCGAAGCAGAAGCAGCTGTCAAGATTGCCAGGAAAATACATTGAAAAGGCAAGCTGAAGAGATAAACACATGCAGACTGTGCTGCTGGGCTGGAGCAGCACACCCACAGCAGGCACGAGCAGCCTAGCACTGCATTTCATGTCACACTGTTGTGCAAGCTCTCCATTGCCTGCAGCAAATGAACTCTCAAAGCTGTAATAGGGGAGCAAGTGACAGGATGAATTAAAGAGCTGCAACAGCAAGGCAATAGTGGAGGCACAGAAATGCTTACAGAGTATCAGAAGGGACATCCAGTAAGGCTGCAGCCAGTATTTGAGGACAAAAAAAGATGGTTAGGACCTCTCTACAGCATTATGGTCATAAAGTGGCATCATTGTGGTGTTACATGGGAAGCCCTAGTGAGCTATCAGTCTCCCGGGATAGTTCAGGTAAATCTTTCCATATGGGTGCTGTCAAAAAGAAATCAAGTACTAACTCTGAGATCATCATGTGTGATATGTGATCCTTGGGAACTACATCAGTGACCACCAGTAGGACAGCGTCTGTGGGAGAAATGCTGGAATATTCCTTAGGTGCTTCAGAAAGAGCAGGGTTGATTAAAATTATTTGATTTCCACTACCAAGTAACAAATTTTGTCAGAGGATTCTATATCCACATCAAATTTATAAAAGATGCATTCTAAATCAGTTCAAAAACTCATGTAAGTGGATACATAAATATTTGTGTATGTATATGAATGTAAATATATGTCTCTCATATGTGCATGGATAGATATATGAAATCATAAAACGGTTTGGATTAGAAGGGACCATTAAAGATCATCTAGTCCAGCCTTCCCTTGTAGTGGACAGAGACACCTTTCACTAGACTGGGTTCTTTAAACCCCTATCCAGCCTGGCCTTGAACACTTCCAGTGATGGAGTATCTGCAGCCTGTCTGAGCAACCTGTTCCTGTATCTCACCATCCTCACAGGAAAAAAATTTCTTCCTTATATCTAATCAAAACCGACCATCTTTCAGCTGAGAACCATTACTCCTTGTCCTGTCACTACAGGACCTGATAAAAAGTCTTTCTCCATCGTTCATAAAGTCTCCTTGGTAAGATGGTAAGGCCTTCCTGAGCCTCTTTTCCTGGGTCAGCAGCCTCAACTTTTTCAGCCTGTCTTCATATGAGAGGTGCTCCAGTCCTCTGAGCATCTTCATGGCCCTCTGGACTCCAACAGGTCCATCTCCTTCCTATGCTGGGGAGCCCAGAGCAGGATGCAGTGCTCCAGCTGGGGTTTCACCAGAGTGCAGTGGCCCTGCTGGACACACTGCTTTTGATGAAGGCCAGGATACACAGTTGGCTTTCTGTGCTGCAAGTGCACATTGCCAGCTCATATCTGATTTTTGTCTTCACTATCCCCAAGTCTTTCTCCTTAGGGCTGCTCTCAATCCATTCTCAATCCATATGTGTTTGTGTATTCATAGGACATCTCAGGGAAAGCAAGAAAATGTGTTACAGTCTCTTCTTTTGATGTTTTCCTATAATCCATTAATTAATTGTTGGAAGGAAAATCAGAAACTGGAATTCTTCACTGGATGAGTGCCATGACCACCAAGCCACACAGTTATTTTCTTGTCATTAGATACAGGCTTTGTTGTACTTCATGTCTTGTAATGAGAACTTTGCACCTACTTTTACACCAGACATTGTGTGATAACAAGAAATTTCCATCACCTAAGAAAACACTGAATATTTTTGAGGATATAGTTAATATTAGTATTTCTGTGTCAGTCTTTACAGTCTATGTTTTGATGTTCTGTTCAGTCCCAGTAACAAGTGCTCCCCTTCTACCATATCCATAACATCAGTTCACAAAGCGGAATTTCAGGTCTGGCAATAGTCAGGTAGGTGATTTTTCTAAAATTTCTAAAATAAAGGGGGAAAAAAAGCAGAAGAAAACAAAGTCCAGCATTCAGAGAGCTGCATTATAAGTGTCTCACTGCAAGACACTTTCTCTGGGGGAGGTCAAGCATCACTGACTGTGCTGGGATCTACTCAGAGCTGAGCACATAAATATCAAATCCATAGAGGCCTATGTTGAGATGGCATCAACCTCCAGGAAGGCACGCTTTTCCTCTATACAAGAGAATCCTGTGCATGTGGGAGCCTGTGAGTATGATCTCAAGCATTTTTAAATATGCATAAGAACTTAAAATGGTTTTTTTTGATTGTCAGAAGAACCAGTGTTAACTCCTGCTGGTGATAAGCAGACCTCTCTGGAGTGTCTCAATCCCTTCCCTCCTCCCACTCCTATACAATTTATCATAGTCCCAGGCTACTTTTAGCCAGTTGCTGGAGTGAATTGGAGGAAATCAATTCAGGAAATAACCATTAACAGATTTGTTTTGCTTAAAACTCAGAAGGTTCAGTTCCACTATCATCAGTCAGCAGCAGTAGGAAAAAAAGAAAAGGGCAAACAGGACCTTGAGTATGTTACACGTGCTTTCTTTCAGTTCTCTAACCAAAGAAAAGCACATTAAAATGTATAAGAATTAGCTGAAAGTGAAAATAGAAGGGGTGTTTTTTTAATAAAAATCAAAAACTGTTTCTAATGGAACAAAGCATCCTACTCAAACCCAAAGGTAAAATGCTGCTATAGAACACACCTGTGCTGGAAGCAAAGCCACTGTCAGATTAGACTGATAAAATGGGATGAGGAAGAGATGTCACAGGTACCTCTACCTAGAAGCATTGGAAGGACAGTATGACTGCAAGCCTGCAGAATACTTCAGAGAGGACTGAGAAGGATTTTCCACCTTTTGCTTTGATACTGTTCTACTTTCTCCTTGCAAGCTGGTGCCTGGCATGGAGAGTAGAGCCCAGGCTTTCTGTGTCCCGAATTAATTCCCCCTAAAGCAAGGGAGTTATTTACTAGCTCCCTTTCTTATCCAGTGTAAAAATAGTGGAACAGCTTCAACAGGAAGAAATTGCATATGTCCCATCTTCACATTGCTGAGTGGGAGTTCAGCCATGCTGTTATTGGGACCAGGATGGATCTAAATGTAGCACTCTGGTCTTCCCAAGGAGCATCTAGTGAGCACGTGACATGCACAGCAGGGCCAGGCTCACTCAGTCACTTCTGTGGGAGATATTCCATTTTTGTACCCTACTTAAACATGCAGTGAACCAGAGAGAGAAAGTGTGATGACCCAGGCTCAAATCCCTGCTTGCAGTCAATCAAGTTGCTGAGTATATTTGCTGGTTCTCATCCGTACTGTGTGCTGAAAGTGGGGCTAATGGTAAACAGATTGCTCTCAATAGAAATGTATACCTGATTTTCTTTTCAACTTAAACAATTGAATAAGTTCATAAAGAGTCATGTGAAGGCCAGCATTGAAATTTGAAGTTCAGTAAAATATTTCTACACTAAAAGTTTGAATCTCTTGTCTTGAGAATGTGATCCGGGCCTCGTAGGACTTCACAGATAAATAGCTGAATTTTCTTGCAGAAACAGCATGAATAGCCATAAGCCCTTGTGCAGTATGGTCCAAGTGTGATGTTCCTGCCAATAACCTGCAGAAAGCAATTCCAGGTTTTTATTCTTAGAGAGAAAAATTGTGGGTTTTTTAGGTGATGAAATTTCTTATCCCTCCATTTCTATTGCTCTTCACCAACCCCAGATCTAAAAAAAGCAGTAATTCAAAGGTTCTATCCACCACAGTTACCTTGACCTGTGGTCTTATAGGCAAGCCACAAAACTGATCAGGAATTTTAACCACTACTCAGGATTTTGCAATATAACGGGGAAATCATTATCTAAATCTTGTATTGTATTCACTCCAGTACTAGCAGTAGGGTCTTCCTGTATTCAGTCTGGAATTGGAGTGATGACACTGTGTTTTAGGGTGGTCACACATATTATTTTTTAATTCCCAATAGTCAATAAATTCTATTTTAGAAAGACCTATCTTTCATTCCTGTCTTTAAATATTTTATGTAGTTATTTCAAAGTTTTAAGGGTCAACAGTTGAGTGTCTGCCCTCAAAATCACTCACAGGTCACTGTGTATTCATAGCACTTTTAGCTGAAAAATACATCAATGAACATGCTGCAAATGTACCTGGAGACCATTTACCATGACCATGAGAGTCACCAGTGATCACTGGAGCAGAAATTAGAAAGAAATCACACCAGTAGCAAGGCCAACATAGAGAACATATTTAGAAGAGAGTTTGATGCATCTTTTCCCATTTGAAAGTGATGCACTAGTATAGATCCCTCTTCTAATCAAATAACCATGATATTTTAAAACATCGTGACATCTGAGATTTAAATGCAGTTCAGAATCCCTGTGTGATACTGAAGGCAGTAAATGAGTCACTTAGACACTGTCATTAAAAGATTTTAGGGATAGGCTATATGGGTCATGCAGTTGTTCTCATGAGGTTTTAGGTTCACTGCTACATATCTACTTGGGAAGAGGTAAAAGTGAAAAGTTGAACTGGAAATCTGATCCTCTAAGTACTGTTCATTCTGCTAGTAAATACTGACTTCTCCCCCACCAGTAACTGGTATGAAAAAGACAACTGAAAAGTAAAAATTAAACTGTGCATTTCTTAGGTGAAGACACCACTGATAGAGACAAGTGCTGTGCTATTTCATGCATTCATTTTTGTTTTCATCTTTTCAAAATTATTCCTCAAATAATTTAAAGATGCAAACATTTGGGAAGGGAGAGTTTTTTTCTTTCATAATGATAAATTGAGGCCTGTCTCCAGTAGAAACATTGTATTTTTTCTTAGAAATACTGAGACTTCATCTGTGAAAATGGAAGCAATAACTAAATGCCTAGAACATAATCTCATTTGCTAAAAATATAGATACTTGAGTATTTGTGGTTGTTCCTCTCCAAGAAGTCTTAGGTTGGGGGACATTCTGGGGCTGCTCTGTCCAGGGCAAGCAGAATCTTCTTTCTACATGTGTCGGCAGGTAGAGTGTCAGCAGGGTTGATGCTATGCTGGCTCCCACCCTGTGATCCTCTTTTAGACACGATCACCTCTAGTGTCAGCAAGGTGCTCCAACTCTGCTGAGTTTCCTGACAACTTTGTGGGGTGGTTTCCAAGACAGCTGTGAACCAGTTTGACATCACTGACTTGTATTCAGTTATATTAAGAATCATAGCATCACAGAATCATGGAATGGTTTGGGTTGGAAGGGCTTTTAAATACCATCTAGTGCCAGCCTTCCTGCCATGGGCTGGGACACTTTCCACCAGGCCAGGTTGCTCAAGGTCCCATCCAACTTCACCTTGTTATGAATTAAGACTATATATGTGCCTGTGTCTGATAAGCTGCACAGGGTTTTCATTTGAAAATGTGGAAATTGTGAAAATTTACATCAAAATAAATCAATGCAGTCCACACTGGTTTCAGAAATAAAGAAAAATAAAATGTACACCTGAACTCTTCTCAAGCTATCAGCATCCTTTTGGTGAGCTCACTTGACCAAGGGTCTCCTCTATGTTCTAAAAGAGGCAAAGGATTTTAAATGGTCAGATTGTAAACAAAGAGTGCTTTATATGGTAAATGTGAACTAGAATAAATTTTTTAAAATAATAGGAGAGAAGTACCAGATTGAACAAGCAGTAAATTATTTATTCCCTTTGGACAACTAAACTACTCTGAAAGAGAAAAGCTTTTATAAGAATTGATTGTGTACTAGCACATTATGACTGGAGCAATACCACACCATACTAGTTCTTCAGGGTTTTTATTTCTGTAATATTTTTATGTAATAGCCAAAACAATAAATAAAGCCCAGAAATTTCTTTGTACTCTTTGTGTGGTGGGATAATGCAGCACCCTTGTCAGGAAAGAAACTACACAGGCTGTCATTTATTCTTATTATTGGCTAATATAGTATCTGATGTGGGGATGTTAGTTCATGAGAAATCTAGACAGGAAATAACATGAAAGGCTGTTAATCCCCATTAAGAAGAATAACAGTGTCATGAGAAATACGAGGACGCTGTTCCATTACGGGTGTTAAATGATGGGGAATGCACCATCCTAAGAAGCTCTCACTAACATCCTTTCTATCTGCAGGTTTCCGTGAAAGTGCATTTATGACCCTTTGCACAGCATTTGTCATCATGAACATAACCTTTAGAAGGTTTCCCTAGTTAGCACCTCTCTCCCCCCCCTTTCTAGCACCTGGCCTGGGTCACAGTGCATCTGGTCCTTAGCACTGCAGGCAGATGGAGGACACGGGAGATGTGTGTTTGCACACATCCAGTGCAAACACCGCCAGGATTACAGCCCCCAGCTACAGGGAGGGGACAGCAACTGCACGGAGGAGCAAGTTGTGACCTTCTGCTTGGTTTTGTCATGGTCTCCGACTGCTCAGGAGGAGCTCCTGCATTTGAGACCAGGAGTTTAAATAACACGCTTTGATCAGTAATTGCGGTGCCGGCGCTAACCCTAAATCAAAATCTATAAAATGACAGCCATAAACTTTGGAATACAGATTTTACTGCTGACCTCTTGGTGATATCATGGCCAATTAAAATTGTTAAGGTGTGTTCACTGTGCTCCTTGGAACCTAAGTTCAGTTCTATTTCCAATATATAATTTGCAAATGCTACTGCCCTGAATACTACATATGTTTAAGAGACTGAAAATGTCTGTAACCTCAGTATAATTAAGGAAAGTAGTTAAAATAGGACACTGGAATGCATAGCAATATATCACTGTGAGCCCTTTTTTTCAGAAAGTACTATTTCAAACAATAAATTTTAAAAAGCATTTATAAAAAATGACCTTTAATTTTTTAGAGATCAGTCAAATTTATATTTTCAATCTACCACATTTTAGATTCATTCTGCTACCTTATATATCTAAAAACCTGATTTCTTGATGGATCTGGATTGTTCTATAATTCTATATATACATATTAATTTCTAAGAGTTTAAAACTCTGGTCTGTTATAAAATTTTGCCTCATTAGATAGTGCCTGAAGAACATAAACTCTATACTATTAGAACAAAAAAAAATATTTATCATATTTTAACAGGATCATTAGGTTAAATAAAAATTTGAAAATCTTCTTAAAAAACTACTAATGTTTTTTTTTTTGCTGTGGTAAGACAGGGTTGTGACTCTTTGCTAATAATTTCTAGTAATCCAAATGATGAAGTGATGTTTATGAGCTGTATTTGGCATAATACATAAAATTTTAGCGAAAGGCAGAACTACTGATTTGCACTTTGGCTGGCAAATACTTTTTTATTGGTCATAGTGGCTCCCACCCTAAGAATATAATAATGCCCAACATTGTTGGGTTAAGTTAATAAATGGGAAGTTAAATTTTATAGACTAATAACTTCCACTTATCAAAGTTCACTTCTCTATAATAATGAGAACACAGCATTTTTGTATACATAGCACTTTCCATTTCTCATAACTTACAGCATGTTTTGTCAAGGTAGTAGCAATATATTATATCTGTATAGCACAATGCATGGAGGGTGCTATAGGTCAGGGAGCAGTGTCCAGAAGTCCTACCAAAGCTATCCATGTGGAAATCCTGCAAACAGGGCTGCACTTTTGGGCTGCTCTCCTCCCCAAGGCTTGTGTCTCTAACTCTGGACTGCAGATTGGTGCACTTAGCTGTAGGTGAAGAAGAAGGGATTACAAGTGACCTCACCCCTGATAAGTCACAGTTGTTCTAATTACTAAAGGAGAAGAACAGCCTTGCCCTTAATGGGTTGCAGCTGTGACTAATAAAGTGTGATAAAAGGGGTGGGTTGGCCAGCCAGAGAGGGCCTGGAGGAGGGAGACTAGTCCTGAGGAAGAAGGAATGATCCAGAGAGACACAAGGAAGAACAAAACAAGGAAAGGAGTTGCTGCTGCTGCTGCGAAAGATCTGCTGTGAGGCCAGTCTGGGTCTGAGTTAGAGCCTGCTGTTGGAGCCTGCAGTCACAGTTGAGCTGGGTAAAAGCCTGTAGTCAGAGGCAGCAAGAAACTACTTGCAGTCATATGCCAGCAGTCAGAGTCTGTCAGAGAAGCCAGCAGTAGGAGCTTGCTGTAGTTAGAGACTGGATGGCTAAGCTGTAAATAAGAATAAACTGGGACCCTTTTCTGGTTGTGAAATGAGAGTCTGTGTCTTGGCTCATTTCTACCCCTAATGAAAGGTCTGCTGCAACACCTGAGACTAAGGTAGAACATCTAAAGGCAACCAATAAAGAAGGAATAATCTACCTGTTTTCTGGGCTCTAGCACAAGGGAAAAGGAGAGCAAGGGCCTCTTCCTACCTACAAACTGGAGAGGAAATGAACATTCCCTTACCTGGATCTAGTGGTTTACAGGCACAAGAGTAATTCATTATATAGTCCACCTTGAACTGGGAGTTGGTGGGATAATGATCTGCCATCTTGATCATCTTCTTGAAAGCATCATAAAATGAAGATTAAACTGATCAGGGAGGAAAATCCTTCTTCAGTGGAGCGGGTGAAGTACTTCACCAGGAAGCTGGCATCAGTGGCCACAAGAATTAGACCCTGGAAGGTTGATCAGAGGTGGAACTCCAGGTAGTCAAGATCATTGTCCCTGTAACACTTAGCTACTCCAAATTCACTTGCTCAAGCCCCTAGGTACCCTGGCAAACTCCTCCAAAGCAAAGCTGTCTGAGGTGCTGCCTGTTACTGTCTTTCCCCTTCACTCCTTCTTCAGTAATAGGTCAGCAGTGAGAGCACTCACCTGGAAAAGAGAAAGCCAATTTTCAATCTCTCCTTTGTCTGACAGGTTTTCAGTCCATGTTGTCTATCTACTAGATGTTCTCAGCTTCTGTCAGCTACCACTCCTTCCCTAAGGGCAGATGGCTCTACATCTGTCCTTGCTGTTTTGGTTTTTTTTGGTTTTTTTGTTTTGTTTTTTTTTTTTTTTTGTTTTGTTTTTTGTTTGTTTTGGTTTTTTGTTTTGTTTTTTTCTGTAATAGTGGCTCTTCAGACTGCTGGCACTGTGTTCCTTAACCTTAGCAAAGCATCCTTGCCATGGAGGCCCTGGCTAAAAGGAAGCACCATTCTCCTGAAGGTCATGTGTTGTGTGGTACTAGCCCTACAGTTTGGTACTAAAAGGCTCCTCATGGTGAGAGCAGTGGGCTGGGAAGCTCATTGCAAGACTTCACCTTGGGGCATTGGGTGTGCAGGTCTCCAGAGCCTGAATAAAGAGGTGTTTGAGCTTCTTCAGTGCAATCCTGGTGCCCACACTGGGTGATAACTATGTCCCATTACAGACCAGGTCAGTATTTTCCCAATTGGGGAACATCCCTTTTCCCCAAGGCAAGGAACATGGAAATACTTGTGACCGTGGTGGGAGGAAGTGCGGAGAACAGCAGCCCAATTTTGTTCATCTTGGCACATCCAGTAGTAGAAAAGGATGCTGTGTGTGCAGGGACAGGGAACTTCAAGGTGTGGAAAGGTCTCTCTAAAGATCCTAGGCTCCCATGTGATAGGGAGACTGAGGTGCCTGTGGCACTCTGGGTTGGGTCTCAGTGACAAACTGCTCTTTGTGGACTGTTGATGGTTTAGATTCTCTGTTTTTAATATGGGGACCTTCTTGGATCATTTAGTTGTGTCTGTTCCATTTGTATATTCTAATTTGTCCAGTCATTGTGCTTTGTTTTGGTCTATTACACTTTGTTAAGTTAGGCATTTTTATGGTTTTTTGTCCCACTGCTAGCAGGCTTAATGGTATGCTCAAAAAATCATTATATAATTGGACTTAAACTTAATTTTTTTGTTGTTTGTATACTTCATGGTAATGAATTTGTATCTAATATAGTCAAATAAAGGTTAGAAAGAAAATAAAATCCAAGTACTTGTTACTTTTACAGAAGGGGGGAAAAAAACCCCCAGCCTAAATTGTTGCAAACTTACTTACCTGTTTGAAATGAAGGCATGACTAGTGCCCAAAACATCTGACATAAAGACTATAAAATCATCGTTATCAAGGGCATGTGAAGGAGGCTGAAATTTTGCATTTAATTTGAACCTCCACAGATCCTTCAGAAGTGGTTGGTTTGTAATATAAAATTAATTAGCCATGATACAGGGGAGAAACAAGATGGACTGGAAACAGCTGCAAAGACTTTGGAACATGCCATGTAGCCAGTGATGGAATTATTCAGGCATTTCAGTCAGGTAGGAGGGAGGACATTCAGGGAGATGTAGGCATGGCAAAGGTTACAGAGTGCAGGGTAGCTGGGGGAGAAGGCACTTGCACAGCAGATGTTGTGACCATGCCAGGAGCTGATGGCAGGATGGGTTGTGCAGCTGGCAGAACCCACTCCTCTTGTTAAAGGGTTTGCTGTCCATCTCACCAGCCACTGATTCTGGATCTCATTGTACACTATATGATGGACTCCAAGAAGACCCACATGTCCCAATTTGTAAACTGTTGAGCATCTGAGCCTGTCTCCCATACAGATGTCCCTTTCAAGGCCCTTAAGAAATAAAATGTGCCTCAGGATGCCAAAATGTGCCAGACTCTATCTACTCTAGCATAGTTGATATAAGAAGAAAAGATGGCATGCGGTATCTGTGTCAGCTATGACCCGTGCTGAGGTTCCAGGGCATTGCCTCCTGCCTCTCAGCCTTTTGTAGTCTGGGTGGGGTATGCACCAGTAGGCAATACAGCTCCCAGGACCACTGGTTCCACATGGTTCAGAAGGAAAGTTATATTTTTGAAAGGGGATAGTAGGAGTTTTATGGGCCTGGACATATTTGTGCTATTTAATTTGTTTGGCAAAAGTTTGTGTAGATAATCCATCTGAAGTGCACATCTCATGATGGAATAGAGTCTTTTATGTCCATAATGCATGACCATTATATTACAGTAACAGGTAGGACAAGGAAATAACAAATGGGAAGATAAGAGATTAGTATAGTCTTTAAAAATGTCTATTATTATTCAAAACTCTATAACTGTCATTGCTGAAGACAAACTATATTATAAAAACACACTATAGTATTATCTGAGTTATGGAATCATGGCTTCTAGAAGCATAAATACCATCGTTTTGGCATTTCTGCTATGGTGTCAGTACATAGTTCTGCTTGTTCCATAGAATGAGGAAAAGCTAAATTAAAATTTCCTGACAACTTCTGATTCAGCAGTTTTTACAACAAGTAGAGGTTGTATCTACCTGAAAGCCTGTTTGAAATATGAAAAGGGAAAAAAAAAAAAAAAGGAAGTGAAAAGAGCATGAAAGAGAAGAGCAGAAGGCAAAGAAAGAGACCAGAGACATTAGAGAGGTGAAAGAGCCCCTACTGGATGCTTCATCCGGTTGGCAGCCAGTCACTAGTGGAGTTCCCCATGGCTCAGTATGGGGGCCAAACCTGTTTAATATTTTTATCCATGATGTGGAGAAGGGGATTGAGGGCGTTCTCAGTCTGTTTGCAGATGACACCAAGTTGGGAGGGAGTATTGATCTGCTGAAGGGCAGGAAGGCTCTGCAGAGGCATCTGGATAGGCTGGATCAATGGGCTGAGGCCAAAAGTCTGAGGTTCAACAAGGTGAAGTGCTGGGTCTTGCAGTTGGGTCACAGCAACCCCAGACAGTGCTAGAGGCTGGAAAGCTGCCCAGTGGAAAAGGACCTGGGGGTGCTGGTCCACAGCAGCTGAACATGAGCCAGCAGTGCCCAGGTGGCCAAGAAGGCCAATGGTGACCCGGCCTGTATCAGGAATAGTGTGGCCAGCAGGACCAGGGCAGGAATTGTCCCCCTGTACTTGGGACTGGTGAGGCCTCACCTTGAGTCTTGTGTCCATTTTAGGCCCCTCAGTACAAAAAGGACATTGAGGTGCTGCAACATGTCCAGAGAAAGGTAACAGAGCTGAGGAAGGGTCTGGAATGCAACTTTTACAAGGAGCAGTTGAGGGAGCTGGGGTTGTTTAGCCTGGAGAAATGGAGGCTCGGGATGGGCCTTATCACTCTCTACAACTGCCTGAAATGCTGGGTGGGGATTGGCCTCGTCTCTGAGGTAACAAGTGACAGAATAAAAGGAAATGGCCTCAAATTGCACCAGGCAAGGTTTAGATGTGATACTAGGAAAAACTTCTTCACCAGAAGGATTGTCCAGCAGTGGAACAGACTGCTCAGGAAAGTGGCTGAGTCACCATTCCTGAAGGTAAAGACATGTAGATGTGGAGCTTGGGGACATGGCTAAGTGACAGACTTGGCAGTTCCAGGTTAGTAGTTTGAGTCAATGATATTAAGGGTGTTTTTCAGCCTTAATGATTCTGTTATTCTATGAATACCAGACTCAGTGAAATCTGAGGCCAGCAAACATGGTATACAGTTAACTCAAATTGATTTGAACACACATGGAAGGGGTGTTCAGCTAAACTGGTTAATGAATACTTCATGCACTGAAAGTTTTTTTCCTCGTGGAGAGGAGAACTAGATATGCTTTGTACAGCTGAAATGCCTGAGCAAAATACATTAATTTCAGTGGCTTCTACTCAACTTCTGTAAATTATTTGGATTACTTAGATTAATCAATAAAGTTAATTTCCTGTCTTCTCTGCCTACCTTCTAAACAGACCAGAATAACATAGAGGAGAGACAGAATTCCTCAGCTCCACAGCAGTACAGGCTGTCAGTCCGTATGTGGGCAGCTGCAGATAGATGCCTCTGGAAGGCAGCAGATTTACAAGTGGGACATAAAGACCCAATGTCAGGTCAGGAACCTGCATGGCTGGTGAGGAGGACAGCTTGCAACTTACAAAAACTTTGGGCACACATGCTCCAGAAAAGATAGACTGTGATATTTGGGGAATCTTTTGAGCCTTTTTTACATTTGTTGGCCAAAGCAAACTTCTGCTTATAGCCTCATCCCTCTGAATGAAAAGCTAAAGCACTAAGGATGCCAGTAAGTTTCCTTTTCCATCAAATCCTTATAACTTATATTTCAATATTATCTTGTATACCTGCAGCCAATTTTTTTAACTATGGTTATTCACAGTATTTATTTAATAATATGTGAGTACCTTGCAACATCATATGGATTTCCTGGGGTTTGCATTAACTGTGACCATTAAATTGGTAAGCCAGCTTGTCCTCCGTGGTGCTAGGGATTGATTTTCTTGACTTTTTGAAGTTATTGCCCAAATCTTTCCATACAAAGAACCAACTCATTCCCCCTTTTCCACCGTGGTTTGTAAAGATGGGATTCAACTGGTCAGATTTCACTGCTGACATCTGAGCTAATTGTCTAGACTGTCCTTGCTGTCACAGGAAAGAAAGGGGCCTCATGGGTCTCAGTTCACTTAAGGCAGACATTTAAGACAGACCAGATGAGTGACACATTCTCAGTGCATGTTTCTTGCTGGTGATTCATGTGAGTCAAGATGATGTGAGTGTGGCTGTTTCAATGTGAGTCTTTACCACCTGTGAGTGATATCTGCAGGGGGGAGATGATTCCCCTTTAGCAAGGATTGCAGGTAGAAGGGACCTTACTGATGATTAATTTCCCACTATGTATCTTAGAAACAATTTGTCTCCAAAAGAAGCATGCATTTCAGAAAGATTCTTACATGCTGGGCTTCTTTTGGACTGGTTTGGGTTTTGAGGAGGGAGGTGTTTTGCTTTTGTTCTTGTTCTTCCCTTGAAATGCTTAACTGCCATCAGTTCAGCCAGAGTTTCTTGTGTCTGTTGCACAAATGTTCATGTGCAAAGCACAGTAATCCTTGAAGTCACGGCACTGACTTTCATTGCTTTTTAAAGACCCTTTAGGAGATTCCTAGAAATCAGCTTGGGACCAGGAAGAAACAGTGCTGTGAATATTTACATTTTAACACAAGATGTCATTCAGTGGAGTAACATCTGCTGTGTCTGTAATGTGCTGTTTTTCCAGGAATTTGGATCAGTAACAGTTAAGTTTTATCTTGAATTTGTGCTGATAGTGTGATTCTTTGGATGAGAAGGGGAGTTTATCTGAATAGCCAGAAGCAGTGAAGAGCTCTTCAGTTTCTGGAGGTATTATGAAAAAGTTAAGCAGCCCTTATATTGCTGCTAACTAAAAGAAAACCAGCACCAACCATATCAAAGAGAGTCAAAATAAGCCCTACCTCTGGGTGGCCAGTTGAGTGGATCCAAGAACAGATTTCATCCTTGCTAAATAGCTCAGACACTTGCCATGGGTTTTGCAGTCTGTGTATACAAGAGCAAAATTCTGCCTTTTGCTGTCCTGCTGGTAAGCAAGGCCCAGATCCTTAATGACCTACTTTTTATTATTTGGTAAAACAATATTTATTATTCAGCAGGCTTCCCAATTAATTGATTTTCTGCTGTTTGGGATGTAAGAATTCAAGCTGATAACATAGATGGTGTTCATGATGGTAACACAGGCAGATAATGCTAGAAGGGAAGATTCAGGGATTTTTGGCTTTTAACTGATGCAGTGAAGTGTGTTCATTTGTTCATTAGAAGTGCATTTAAATTGGCTTAACCATATGTTCATTTAGCTCTTCATAATACTTTAATACTGGCAGGAGTGAAGCCTCCCAAAGAACAATTCCCTTATGCTTCCAAACATGATGTTAAACAGATCTGCTTTAATATTCTTTCACTGCATAAAGCAAATGTATAAAACAAACTCATTTATCAAATGAAAAGAATACAAACACTGAAATACAATTACTTTTCTGATGGCTGTTGAACAGGTGCTATATTGTAATGTATGATAAAATACCAAACAGATTCATTATGATTATTGCTCACCATTACAATAAAGGTAACCTTCTTTAGGATCTGATCCTTCAAGCATTTGTATACCTGCCTAACTTTGCAGATGACTTCAAGGCAACTGGTCCCAAGGGCATGTTTTCAGGATTGAGAATTTAATGCCTGGACTTCTTAAATAATACATCACTTAAAGTGTAAGAAAGTGGATGAGTTAATTATTTAGCTTGTTTTTCCTGTCGAAAACAGTTGCCAGCAAGTAGAACAGATAGGTAAGAAGAGTCACAACCCGTAGAGATTTTTAAATACAGAGCAAAACAGAAAGCATTATGTTGCCATTTGCATACATTCCTAGAAGTTACAGGGAAACTCAGCTCACAAATCAGAAATTGTGAATGAATTCAGCAGATTTGTCAAACAACATGATTTAAAAATAACTGATGGGTATAGTATATGTCAAAACAAGCCAGGCAAGGCAGCTTCACTGCCCGTGCTCCTTCTTCTGTGGGAGTCAGCAGAGACTTGCTATCAGCCTTGCTGAGGAAGAAGCTTTACCTCCCGTTGCTGGGAGAGGGCAGTCTCCCTGGAGCCTGCCTGCACCCTGGCCTCACCCCACCATCCCTCAGCCACTGTCCCAGGGCACATCTGTGGAGCTCTGCCCAGCAGTGCCCTTTTATCCCCTTGCTAGCAGGATTTCTGTTCTCTTTTGAGTCAGTTGCCTTCCCTGTCCTGCGTGTTATGGCTCAGAAACATTCTGCTTCTTCAAAGCTTTGCAACAACAACACTTTGACAATCTGTTGGTGTTAAGCCAGGTTTATATCAAAGCACAGAAGTGAAGTAATACCACATATAGTGGCTGTGGGACTGATTTTTCCTTTCAGAGATGTGGTTGATTTGCCATCTTCCCCAGACATATGGAAGATCTTCACAGAGCAGCATTACAGAAGGGGGAGAATTTTATTGCTGTCCAGTTCCTGAGCCAAAACAGCACACCAGGCTAGAGGAAGCATACCCTGTGTCATATACAAACCAGTGTGAAGTAAAAAAAAAAAGGGAAGAAAGAAATTAGTACTAAAATATATTTATACTGAATATATACTCTGATATCAGAAAAATATTTGTATATCATACATGAATATTGTTGCTGGAACATGGGAAATATTGTATCTCTGTTTGTTTCTGGTTACTGTTGGAAAATTAATGGTTTTCTGGAGCAAATAAATCACCACTTGGCAGCTGTTACTGGCAGGACAGAGCGTAAAACACACATATGCTGAGCACAATATTTGTCTCCTTTTCTTTCTTATGAATGTGAATGAAATAAAGTACTGGTAGGTGTTTCCAACCAGCATTAAGCTGTTCTTTGGTAATCCTGTTAAACAGGATGAATACATAAAGATTGGCTGTAGTTGGTTTTCTGTAGTGCCCAGCTCTGGTTCATTCAAGAAGTTGAAGTCACATGCACCTGTGCAGATTCAGACAAGTGAACAGTTTTCTTGAAGCATGTTTCACCAAGAAGGGTCTGGATGAGTGCCTGGGACGGACCCTAAAGCTGGCAGATCCTTGTCATCTCAGCTTGGCAAGGGAGGGTCACCTGTATGCCAGTGAAGTTTGCTACATGGTAGCCAAAAGCGGTAGCTGCTTTCATTAAGGCTCTGTCTGTGTAAAAGCCTACACAGCAAGTTAGGACTTGTAGCCTCTTTTACCAAGATACAAGTAAAAAATAGAGTTATCTGGTGAACAGCTCCCAGGATTTTCTCTTTGGTCTCTGAGATGAACAGTGTGTGTCCCATGGCTCTAGGTGGCCATCTAAGGAGCTGTGTGGGGGTGTGAAGCCCTGATGTCATCAGAAGGAATTTGGATGTCAGTTCTCCTTGGCCTGACCTGTCCACGGCATGCCTGTGCAAGACTGTAGGATATGTAAGGGCTGCCTCACTTTGATCTTAGGCAGCTGAGCTGCAAGGGCTCAAGAAGGCCATAGGGGCTATCTTGCAAGACTGAGGTACAGTGATACTTCTCAAATATCAATTGATGTGTCAAATCAAAATTTTTTTTTTCTTACAGATTAAAAAACGTGACCCTGGACTGCATCAGTTAATTTCTTTCAATAGAAGTTTACATACTTAAACCAAAAGGAAACTTGCTTGTTTATTAAGTTCTGTCAGCTTTTGTTAACTCTCTTTTCTTCATGCCCTTCAGTTTCCTTGCATTTCCTTGCATTAACCACCTAACACAATTCTTTTTTCTTTTATTTAGCTAGCAGTGCTTTTGTAGTCCTTCAGACTTTGAAAAGCCTCTATGTCTAACCTCTTTCTTTCATAAGCAAGTACCTCTGCCACTTACAGACTGCTGCAGCCATTCATGCTGAAGTTTCATAAGGTTCCCTTTCCTTGTTTCTGTGTCTCCCTGTCTGCCAGTGTCTCCCCTGTAGCTGCAGTACCTTAGGTAAGGAGTCCTTGGAATTCTTGCTCTTCAGGGGAGAGCGGGGCACGGCCTTGCCAATTTTATAGAATTATTATGCTGCCTGAGGTGAAATCAAGCCCTTTACTTTTCTGAGCAGCCCCGTTCTTTCTGACTGCCTAAAAGGTGGTAGCCTCTTCAGCTGCTCTTCCATGGGTTTCTTACAAGCCCCCTGAGGAGTCATAAACCTGGATTCTAGGGAAAAAAAGACATGGAGAGATTTTTTCCTGTGTTGTCACTTCAATTAACCTTATGCAACCATTTAAAACTGCTAAAGGTTTAAAACCATCAGTGTGTCCCTGTTTTGTTGGGTTTGGGTTTTTTGGGGGACATTTGGTTGGGATTTTGGTGAGTTCTTTTGGCTTTTGGTTTTGTCTTTTTTTGTTTGTTTTTTTTGGTTTTTGTTTATTTGGGTTGGTGTTGGTATTTTTTTTTTTGTTTGGTTGGGGGGTTTTGTTTTTGTTTTGCTTTGGAGCTTTTTCTTGTTTGATTTGGTTTTGGGGATTTTTTTTTTTCAATTTGATGACTACAGGAAAGGCAGCTTCATTTGCTGAACAACTACCTATTACTCTTTCACTTCAGTGAATTCAGGATGTCGTTCTTATCACTGATACTCTGCATAGGAATCATTTCCCTTCACTTGCAATGTTTAAAATTTGCATGTCCAAGACTATTTTGGACTCTTTTTATGGTCATAAGACCAAAACAGGTGCCTCCAAAAGGTGGTTCATCTGGTCTTTCTTAGTCAAAGACCTTGGAAGAGGAACCGCTTGCAAAAAGTGTCTGATTCCTTCCATGGACTGTAAGCAGAGCAGAGAGTGACTAGCCATGACCAGAGATGTCTAGTTTCTAAAAACTTTAATTTAGATGGATAGCATACATCTGTTACCTAGGTATCATATAAAAATGTGCTACACAACTTCTCTGTCATTTTAACTCAATGCCATTGCATTTCTTTTCTTTTTCTTTCCTATATAGCTTTGCAAAAGTAGATTCATAGTTTCTCACAAAGACAGCAGTTCCTTGTGTCTTAGACAAACCTTGTATTTGTCCAAATAGTCTCTTACCACCTTAAATTCACATCATAATCACAATGTAGCGGGCTCTGCGTGACTTTTGCACTGTAATTTTTATAATATCCCCGTGACTTCTTGAAGTAGCTGTTATTCTGCTTGCAATTAAAGCTGCATAAAGTCACTTCAGAGCATTCTCATTACTTATCAACGTGAATATATTGGCTGTTATCACATGTCTTTTATTTTTTTAAAGCAGAATGCATCAGTACAACTGTGATTCAGATTCATTGCAAATGTAAAAATAAAGGCTCTTCTCTCTTTTCCCTATCATGTATTTCCTATCTTGTGGTTATATTCTACTTTATATACGGTAATGCTCATCCTAATTCACCAAGCCACATTCAGAATTGCAAACGAGGCGCTGTGCATCAATGGTGGAAAGTCATATTTTGTCCTCCTCTTTAATACTCAAAGCAGCATAAATATAATCCTGATTTTTCAGCTCAGTGCCAGCAGTCTAAATATGTTCCCATTGTTCTCAAAATCTTCATATGGATAGTATTTCTTCATGATAACATTTATTTATCAAAGTTTATGCTTCTTTGACTTCTTATAAAATAACAGCAAAGATAAATGAATCGATTGACCCCAAAAGCAGTTTATTTATCCCTTTAGTCACACTTCAGTGGCAAAATCAATACTCTTCTGAAATATCTGATATTACAGTGGTTCCAGTAAATACTGACATTCCTGAGCTATGTGAAGGGGGAACAAAAATTTATTATCAACTTAGATTTTTAGTACCTTTATTGATTTTTCTGGGGATGCTTGAATTTTTATTTATCTGTTGCTAAGTAAGTGACCTTTGTTTCAAAAAAAACCCAAAACCTGCAAAGCAAAACCAAAAAGCCTTAAGTGTAAATGCTTTAATTTAAAAAGCAAAAGGGGAAAAAACCACACATCTAATACAGTCAGTGACAACAATTTTTACAGAAGAGTGTATCTGGTTTTAAATGATGCATAGCACATCACTGTGTGTTCTTTTTCATGCCATCTCTGCATTTGAAAGTGCATAACGTGTAATTTTTTTTATACTGATACTGTTGACTTACACTTTGTGTGACAGCAAAGATGTTTCTGAGTCATGCATTGCTACCAATTATTTTGATACAAGGGTAAAAGAGATGAGTGACCTGAAAGAAAATAAAATAGTACACAACAGGTTACATACTTCATCTAATGAACAGATCTAATTCCTGTAAGCATCAAGAGGATTTATGCACACGTATGGAAGAAAATTTTCTCTCTCTTACCCTGGAAGCTTTTAAAATACAAAAACTGGATGAAAAAGATAAGATTTGAGGGAGTTCCTAAGGGCAATGTGGTGTTTGCAGTCTGGGGAATCTCACTGAAACAGTGTTTGGACTGTATAGCAGAGAAAAACTCACTTTTTCAGTTGTGCTAAACTGAGAGGAACCCACTGTGTCAGAATTTGGAAGAGAGGTTTGACTAAACCAGCTTGGGGCAGACATGGTTGGGAAAGCTTAAATTTAGCAGTCACTAAGAAGTGCAGGTTCATCCCAGGTGGACACAAGGGGACAGGAGGAGGCCATCAGGGGTCTATAGCAGCCTTGCCTTACCATGCTTATGTGCCTTGAGTTGTGACAGAGTCATCCCAAGATTTGCCAAAGATGGACTAACAGTTGGACCACATTGCTTGGAAAATTCCATGTGACTCTGCTGTCTCTTTGGAGCATAAGGAGGATAAGTGGAATGAAGGGGATAAGTGGAAAAATCAAGGTATAAATCAGCTTTCCCATTGTTTTGTATCCTGGCCAATCACTGAATATTGCCCATGTTACTCGCCTGGGCAGAAAAAATTGAATGTAAATTTGAAATGCGTGTAGAGGGGTGCCTGCATCTGCATGTTTTACATATAAGATCAGACCTCCTTAGGGAAATTGTCTTGCAAGAAGAATGACTTTTCCAGTAGCAGAGTATTTGAGACCTGAAAAAAATTTGTAGAAACTGACAGAAAAGCAAGCTATAGTTTGAAGTTTGAAAAGTTATTATTTCCTGCCAGTTCCTATTCTTGCTGGGATAAATGTGCTCATTTCTGAGCTGCCTTGATGTTCTTGAAGCACATCTAGATTTAAATCTTGAACATTCTTCACCAAAGTTCACCAAAAAAATAACTGGTAGTGAGTGCTTTAACTTGGTTTGTCAGTCCTTCAGCTGTCACTCTGTTCAATCCTTGCCTCAAACAAGTCTGTCCTGCTTTCCATTGGCATCACTCAGAAACATAATCTGCCACCAGTGAGAACTAATGGTGTCTGTTTATGGTTCCTTGATGGAAGTGTAGTTCTCTCCAACACTCCTATTAAGAGCAAAAATGAAAAGGCTCAGTGGTCCTGTACATATTTGGGATGTAGGCCAAAAGATATGTAAACTCAGCACAAGCTCTGGCCATAGGTTGGTAGGTACCGTGGTGAGATTCAGTAAAGCAAAGGTCTTTTGTGAATAAAATTCTCTCCAAGGCCTTTTCACTGTTTCCTGGTACTGAAGTATTCAACAAGACTATCTAATATTAAAAAGCTCCCAACATTTTCTATGGTTTTTTCATTCTTTTCTAGCTACATCCCCTGATAATCATGAAATCATCCAGAGAGAACTATCTCACTGAACATTTCCTCCTCCTTTAGACCTGCCAAAAGATTAATTTTCTCCACAGAAAGAGAATTCCATAGCTTAATTCCATTTGTGTAAACCAGAAAATCACTTCCCTTCAAAAGACGTTGCAATTAAAATACATTTTCAGAATTTGTATGAAAATCAGAAAAGTTTTAAGTAAAAGTTCTGATCCAGATGAAAACTAAAATATGTGTGTGGTTTTAAACTTAGTAATTACAGAAACTTCATGTAGATGACAGGTTAATCATGACCTTCACTTTTTTGCGTAGTCAGGGATATATAATATTGAAACAAACAAAAATACCCCAACAAAACCACCAGCCTATTTCAAACTGTAAAGCTAAAAGAGAACTGACTGACTGAAGAAACATCTGGGAGCAGATAACTTTCTGGAAGTTTCAAAAACATCAGGACAGTGATTGTAATGTCCTGGAGCTAGAAACAAGAGAGTACATGAGGCCAGTCTACAAGTATTTTTATGCTGAATCTAATATTGAGAAAAAACTTGCCAGAGGACAGAAGAGAGAAAATAGACTGAAAAACATTCAGAATGGCTGTTACATGATGGAGATTTTCTCTCCAAATGTTGCAATGCTCTTTCCCAGAGGCCTTTCCTGCTGTGCTGCTCCTTCAAAGAACTGATAAGTTCTGTCTTATTTGGTTGTCTTCTATCTCTAATGTCATAGTTATAAATCTGCTGAGAATCAAATATATTTTGAAATTTTTAAATAAAGTACCACCAGAAATTCCTGCATGCATTGGCAGATCTAGAGTAAATTTTCTGACAGGAACATTTCTCAGAGTTTCTCTTCAGTCTTGTTTCACAAAGTTCATGCCTATGGACTGAGTATTGATTGCTTAATTCCCCAAAACAAAAGAAAAATCTACTTACCACTAGATTCAAAATTGGCTGAAATTTTGAAGCATGGTGCTCTTTGTAAATGAATGGATATCTCACTTTCAGTTAAAATCACGCTGTCTGATCAAGCAGAACCGCATCATAATTAGTAACTGGAAGAATACTTGGTTTTACTTCGAAATAGCCCTGGACACAAAATGGTTTTGAAGCTGGCTGAGTGAAAAATATTCCCCTTGCAGTTTGGTGTGTCAGGTGCTGTAAGGTTGTACTAGACCAAGTTGTTATGTATGCAGTTCTCCATTAAATATAGGAAATAAAAGGATGTTAACAGATGTATGGGGAGGGAGACTTAGAAGTCTCTGCATGCTTTTAATTTCTCCCCCACTCCCTCTGTGGTAAGTGCCAGCATATGTGTTTGGAGCACCAGCAAGGGTTCCTGCCATATGCCAGCCCATTTCAGTGGTTCTGCCTGTATGTGTTTGCATGTGTATTCATATGCATATATGCATACAGGTGCAAATGACATAAGGTCAGTGTTCAGTGCCAGAGGAAAGCAGTCGGTGTGGAGGAGGGGGAGAATCATAACTTTGACTGCTTTGAACTCAAATTAAATGTGAAAATGAGTAGTTACTTGAAATGGATTTGTCAAAATAGCCAAAGGGAGTTTTGACCTCATCACTCGTATGTGAATGGCTTATGGACAACTAAATTCCCTGGGCTCCTTGAAAATCCCAAATCTAAAGGATATTTTTTAGAGCTAGCAACAAGACTCGGTGCCACTGACATACTTCTGAGAAATTGGCATCATGAACCTTCAATCTGATTAGTTACACAGGTACTTGTGAAATTGCTTTATACCAAAGCCTTAAAAAAAATTTACAGGATATATTCCAGTGCTCAGAGAAGTCATCACTGTAAGAAATACATGGTGCCAACGGGAAAAAAACAAGTCAATATTCCCCTGCCTTCATATCTAGCCAATCTGCCTATCCAAGTATTTTCTTTAAATTTAGTATAAATTTAAAAGGTTTAAGGGCATGCAGTTGTATCATCATTTTAAGGCAGCCAAATTAATTCTTTCATGCAGTGCTTGAACTTAATGGAGATTGACTGTCCCGTTTTCCTATTGTAATGATGTGTACCAACTCGAAAATGAAGATGTTGGAGGATAAAAAATAGTGCTGTGACTGCTATTGATTAGCTGTCTTGTTTGCTTCATTGTTCAGGCTCTGTTGGCCTCTTGGGCAGAAGGACACCCAAGTATAACATCCCTGACATTTTCCTGAAAAGATGCATGCCTTAAAAGTGACAGCCTTACTTAAAAAATACAGTTTTGATGTATAAATGCGGTGGTTTTACCTGAAAGGATTCTGATGGATTAGAGCAGACAAAGAGAAAGATTTCTGAAACGTACCTTGGGTCAGCCTTGTATTGAGAATAGATTTAATAGCAAGTGTCTTACATGATGATGACACTTCTAGTGTCTCTCCATTTCCTTGTATGTGGGAATGAGCAAGAAAAGTGGAGTTTATCTTCAAAGACAGAGCAATTAGGTTATTCTGACTAATGTGCTCAAGTTTCTTTAAAGGCTTTGAGTGGTCATGAATTCCAGAAGACTTGACTGTGTGTGCTGAAGAAGAAAAGTGGCCCTTGAACTGGCACATAATTTTATCAAAAATACTGCCTGTATTTTTAAAAGTCTCTGTATAGATTGTTTCTTACAGCCTTAGATTGTTTCTTACAGCCTTCAGGCAGTGGGCTATTTGATACCATTTTGTTTATTCTCTTGCCTGTTTTTCATGAAAAATATTTAGTACAAGAGTCACGTAATTAAATTTGTAAAAACAATCATTCTTCATTGCATACATATGAATTTAATGCCATATCAGTGTGTATATTCAGATATGGCTCTTGCTTATACAGAAAAATAACTCATAATTTACTTAACTCTCTGTCAAGGTATTTAAAGGAGTCAAGTACACTAAGTGATTTCATGCATCACCTTTAATGAAATGCACGAACATATGAGCATGACTGTAGGACTGGGTTGCAGCCAAAGTTAGAAATGCCTCTGCTTTTATCAGTGTTATGTTACAAAGGGCCAGATTCTGCCACGTGTACCGTCATGTCTGGGAGAAAATGGATTTTGCCCATGAATGACCTGTGGCTCAACAGGGGTGGAGATATTAGAGACTCAGTTTGCTAATGGCTCTGTGGCAAAACCATGTTTTTTATTAAATCATGTAACTGCTTTGCAAAAACCTGGGCAATCAGGCAGTAAGTGGAAATCAGCCAGGAAAAAAAAAAATGAGGTTTCTGATGTGCTTCAGCTGGAGGTATTGCAGCACCAATCTGACTCTTCCCCTCATCCTGCACACCTGAGAGCAAGCCAGGGTGCTGCTTCTCTTTGATTCATGCTTTATGAGGGTCCTGCCTTCACAGAGCACATCTAGCCCTGCCAGTTCCCTGGCTTGGTGTGTCTCGTCTCCTGGTTCATGGCAAGGTATTTTCATTCTGCTCTTGCAAACACCCCTCACAAAGACCACCAGCAACCTCAGCTCATTTCTTATCTACCAGATCAAAGTTACATTTCTTCTTTTCCCCCTCAAAGCCACTGAGAAGCTTGCTCCTGTTCTCTTCTTCACTTGTCCCTGGTGAGCTGAATTCCCTGCTCCAGTGGGGACGCTGTATCTCCTGCCCCTCTACCTGACACTGTGGACAATGGACTCTGATGAAATGACCCTCAAGGTCACACTTCTTTCCTTATTCAGGATCTCCAGGGAATTCATCTATCCTGCAGCATCCACTGAGATGTTTATTTACTAAAAGTAAACTCTAGAAAGGCTGACAAGTTCAAGCCAGTCTCCAGCCCTCAGTCCTCTGGTATGTTTTGTTCCTCTCTGTGCATGGTGTTCCTTGAGTCCATTTCAATGGCAAAATGTTTTGGGGACAGAACCTGCTTCTTGCCTTCTGCTTACTTATCTGTTTTTGAATGAAATTACTTGAAAATGAAGTCCTCAAAATTGAGCTGCTCTTCAGAACTGAGGAGCAGCTCAATTTTGGAAATGGCAATCTTAATGACAATCTTAATTTTCTTCCCATGCACTGTGATTTGATGTTTCATTATATGGTCCTGAACTATTTCTCAAATAATACAGCATATTTTTTTTGACTGAACAAAGAATCATTAGACCCATATTTGCATTATCCCCCAAGCGTTACCATGCATATATGCCTTCATACAATTACTCAACATATGGAAAATCTTCAATAAAGTGTAGATACAGTGAAAATGGCATGTATAGACAGAAAGCATATTAAAATTATTTCAAGGAATATATTATCAGGTGTAATTTATTACTGAATTAACTACATGCATGTTACTTGAAGTAGAATCCATGTTTTTCATTCTGCGAGCACTCATTTCAAAACATGCAAGAATAGGATGGAAAAGTGAGCCGAGTACAATGTCAACTGTAGTAAGGGCAAAAGGGTCGTCTGACATATTCAATGTTCATTTGCATCGTTCAGCACTCTCCAAATCTCTTTATTCTTCATCATTCACATTTTACCCATTCTTGATGGGTAACTCCTAACTCCTTTGTGCTGTAAAAAGGATATTTGGAGGAGGTTTGTGACTTTCAGGACAGCAAAAGCTGTTAAACGCACTGTATTTTTTTTTCTTCTCACTCCTTCTCTTTTCTGCCCAATTCCTTTTGTAATAGTGATTTTTGTAGTCTGTGCAATCTAGAAAACCCTCCACTGAAATGAAGGAGCCATAGCTACTGCTGCCAGAGTCAGACTTACAAAGGGCTCCCATGTAACAGGCAGCAGCACATGAAACCAGCCGAGGAACAGAATGCATGAGCTCAGGGGAGATGGGAGCATTTTCTACAGAGAAGTTTAATTCTGCTACTTCCTTTGTGTTTTGATCTATTTTGCTTCCATCATTGTTGTCAACATTGTAAATCATGGCCAACAAGATGAACTCTGCATAACAGTCCACTCTTTGTCAGGACCACACCTGGGCCCCAAATAACAACACTTATTTTAGGGTGTGTTTTAAAAGGCTGCAAGTGCCAAGGAAGAGCAGAGGTTGTTAGTTTTGTGTAGCACCAACAGCTAATTTTCTTGTAGCCTTTCCATCTGCCGCAGGAAGCATTGAGGCCTCCATGATACTGAAGAAAGCCAGGATCTTTGGGAGCAAGCCTCAAGGACAGATCAGTTCTATTAATTTTTCCTTTGTTGCTGTTTCTGTTAGATTTTATAAATCAAATTAACAGTGATAAAAGAAAAAGAAAGGAAAGGAAAGGAAAGGAAAGGAAAGGAAAGGAAAGGAAAGGAAAGGAAAGGAAAGGAAAGGAAAGGAAAGGAAAGGAAAGGAAAGGAAAGGAAAGGGAAAAGAGAAAAGCAAACAGAAAAGCTGTTACATCCTGTTCTTTTCTAACTATGCCATTAAAATTGTGGTATTGTGGATGAGATTTAAAATTGTGAATCTACAATATTCTTATAATACCATAATGAAATGCACTGTTTTCTGGCTGATAGAGAGTCAGAATAAAGATGTTTTATTTTATTTTCTCTTTTCTGGCTTTTTGGGTGTACTAAAGTCTAACAGAAAGATTTTTCTGAACTCTCTGTAGCTTTGTGCTTCAGTTTTGGACAGCTGGCTGGAAAAACCCTAATTTGATGCAGTATATAGGATCCAAGGATCGGTGTTTTGACTGTAGCGTAAAAAAATTAGATAATAAGAGGTACTTAAATACATCAGTGAAAAGGGTAGTTAGGAAAAATACAGGTAGTGTACCTAGGTGGATCATACATGCACAAGGATGTGAAAGGCAGGCTTTGCATCTAGTAGATACTCTTGAGTTTGAAGATTAGTTGAGCAAAGTGTAAATTCAGATGATGCTGCATCATGTGACTCTTTGTGACGTGTTGAGTATGTTTGAAGTATCTTCAAATATATTTTCAGCTTCAGCAGCTTATTCTGTAGGCATAAAGTCTTTACTTAATTTGTAAATTACTGTCTTCATTTATAAATTACTATACTGTATGCATTTATTTTAATCAATCACTGCAGTTGTGAATGCCGGTCTGATTTCTGAATCAGCACTCAAAGATAAATGATAGATGGTTTGTTAAGCTCTCTCAGCTAGGGTTCATGATGCTTAATTTTCTTAAGTGATAATATTTCATGCCATAATACTGATCTTTTTTTATTCTTCTTTCTGCTTAGTGGAGTTTAACCTAATTACATATGGTCTCTCTAACAGTTGCAGTATGGAACCTTCGCTGAACTTTCATAAATCACCATTTTAACTTTTTCAGAAGAAACCCTACAAAAGGTCACCTGTCATCAAAGATATTCTAGCTAAAAGTCGTAACTCTTAACCCCGTCTCTAAGCTCTCTTAACTCAATTATGCCAATGCATCACTCAGCTCTCTTTGGGTTTGCAATAAAAGGAGTATTGGTCTAGGGCCATTTTTTGGATCCCTGGCAGCAAGACACCATACATGTACTTACCTCATTCACAGCTGGATGGTTTCATTGTAACCCCTTGTGTCTCACTCCAGCATTTCGACCTCATAAAAGCATAATGTCACTGAATGCTGAGGTTTGATGTAATTTATTCTGAAGATTGTGGGTTTTAAGTCTTCCACATGCAGTTTAATAACAGCATTCTTGTCATCAGGCAAACTTTCCTCTCTCAATATTTTCATCTGCATTTTTTACACACAGAAACGTATAGACCCAAAATAAGCTGAAGATGTTTTTGAGAAGTATTAGAGGAAGAGAAAGAGAAGGGAAGAGACAGAGAACAAGATAACTGAAGATTAATCATACCAAAACCAGGCATCCTTTTGCTGTGTTTTTTTCCATTCCTGTTATATTTTTGTTTGGACTGGCTCCAGAGAAGCCCTGTTCCATGTCGCTCTTGTTGTTGTGTGTGTGCTCATGCATAAATTCAGGTCAAGTATGAAACCTCTTTTCTGCATTCCTGGTAAGAATGTGTAATGTCCTTATCAACAGATAACAAGAAATCTGAACTAATTTAGCTCACGACCCTGGATTCTTTTCTTTTTTTCTGCCATTAGCAAAAATGTAGTGTTTGCTTAGTTGTTAATGTATTTGGTTCAGTAAATTAGAGCTGCTTGAAATTTCTACTAATCCTTTTCCATTGAGGGTTCCCTGTACTAAGTGACACTGAATAAAACAAAAACCACATGCACACACAGGTTTCTGAGATTTTCTGAATCAAATATAATTTAAGGAGGACAACATTTTAAAACAAGGTGTTGTGGTTTTGGGGTTTGTTGTTTTTTTTTTTGGTCAGTAGGTTGGTTTATTGGGTTTTTGGGTTGTGGGGGTTTTTTGGGGGGGTTGGTTTTTTTGTTTGGGTTTTTTGGAGTTTTTTTTTTTTTGTTTGTTTGTTTTATTTTTGTTTGGTTGGGGTTTTTTGTTTTAATTACTGTGCCAAAAGTAGCAATGAATAAACAGTATTTACTGAAAATATGCTTTGCTTGAACTTGGTCATTAAAGCTTACAAGGGCTGAGGGGTTATTTTGTAATGAAAGAATGGACCAGTATATAAGGATAAAAGTAGAGAAAAGGTTTTACACACAGCACAAAGATGTTTTTGAATGAATCAGTCTTTGCTATTTAATTTACATTTTGAGGGCTCATTAGGATGATGAATGACACTGCTGGAGAATAAAACATACTTCCTGAACAAAAGAAAATCTCTGTAGCCTAATAACATTTTATGCCAGCACTTACATTTGTCAGAAGTGGATGCTATTTATCCCTATGATTATTTAAAAATCATTTTTATTGTCCTTTGTGCTGTGTCCTCTTCTGGGAATTTTAATTCAGAGTTTGACACCTACTTATTAACTTCCATGAAGTATGGAGTACAAAGGCTTATACTATATAAATGATTCTAACCAGCCATGTTTATATTGCCTGGAGCTGTATACAAATTAGCTAAGTTTGGATTCATTTCTCCTAGAAATGGAAAAAAAAAATTGGAGTTGTGTAACCTTTACCACCTCAGCAAAGTAAATGTGAGTTGAACATGGCTGACCTGGGCTTACCAGGATATGGCAGTGAGTCAAAAGAACAAAGAGGAGAAGTTTATGTCATTAATGCCATGAATTAGGAATCTCTGTGAGTTGAGAACACTCTATTTCATGTCTTCTCCTTCCCCATCTGGAAGGATGAGGGTGAAATAGGAATGCTAATGTTTGAAGTTTCAATCCCATCCACTCCTTAATCAGTAAATAATTACTTGCTGTCTTTTCCTTAGTACTTACATATGCCTATACTCTAGAGTCAAAGGTATGCAAATACCAGAAAACAGACTATCTCTGGAAAAATGTCAAAATATTTTGGTAAATTATACACTATTATAATAATTTTATTTTTATGGTTTGTCTCAGAAGACGCACTGCTTTTGTATCAAATATTACATTTTAGACCCTTAATGAGTGTAAACCATCCTTTCACCTACATTCCCTCTTCCACTCTCCCTGTAGTAGATCTGCTCAGCAGCAGTGATATCCAGCCTTAAGAGTGAAACAAGTCAAAGATTTGCTTTGCCTTGCTGGGGGAGTGCACTTGTTACTCAGTTAACTTTTTAACTTTTTGTGAGAGCATGTAGAACAAGGTGATATACAGATTTGTTTGGTCATTATGATAGGATGTGGGAATGTTTGATCTTGTTTTCCTTCCCCTTTCCAAAGCCATCCTCTATGCCTTTCAAGAAGTCTAGCTGACACTAAAGCAAGTATGAGTGTGCAAGAAAAAGTATTTTCTTATATCTAATTCTACAGCATATCATATTGATTTTTGAGGTGGTGCTAATCATCTGAAACATTAGATCCCAAATTTAGTTATCATTTTTATTTCTGAAGAAATTGCTCATCAGCCTCCAATATATTCCATAAATTTTCCCTGTTGCATATTTTGTGGGCAAATAAATTATGGGAACATTATGTAACATCGTGTGCAAGTGTTACATGACTCTGTGCAGGTAATGGGTGAGCAGACAGAAACATTTGGCTACTTTTCATCCCCAAATGTGGTAGAGGTATTTCTGGGCATCAGTGGCAGCCTGTTGTTTGGAGAGCTCCCATGGAGTTCTTGCAAACCTCTTCGCCTTGGCTGGATCCAGCTGCTATGAGTGGAAGCTCTGGGAATACTGCTCCAGTACACACTGTGCCTTGGCTCCCCTTTTACGAAGGACTGAGCCTGAGAAGGTTTAATGTCTACAGGCTTAATTTTGAAAAGCTGAGATCTTGTGGACAGACCTTATGTTTGATTTCAGAATACCCACTGTAGATTTTTGAGAGCGTGCGTGCATGGGTGTGTATTAGAGTTTGTTAGGACTTCTCTTGTTTCACTTGTTACTGTAATTTTCAGAGGGAGTTC
The DNA here is from genome assembly GCF_037042795.1 of Molothrus aeneus. Classification (NCBI taxonomy): domain Eukaryota; kingdom Metazoa; phylum Chordata; class Aves; order Passeriformes; family Icteridae; genus Molothrus; species Molothrus aeneus. The sequence goes on along the minus strand of NC_089647.1, from coordinate 86,391,179 downwards.
CATCCTGCCTACCTAAAATGCTTCCAACCCCTTAAGCTGCACAATGTATTCTTTGTTATCCTTCCTAAAAATATACTGTGTTGCCCATATAGAACTGTAGCTATATCTTGTATTTGAAATTATATATACCAATACATATCTAGATGGTGAAGTGCTATACAAGCTTTCATGGTAATGTGCTTGCATACCAAATGCAGATTATTTCAGACTATTTTCAGTCGAGACGTCTGCTAACATTTTTGTTGGTGACATGGGCAGTGGAATTGAGTGTACCCTGAGCAAGTTTGCTGACAACACCAAGCTGGGTGCTGGCAGCAGTGTGCTGGAGGGAAGGGACCTAAAAAGACCTTGACAGGCTTGAGAGGTGGGCCTGTGCAAACTTGGCTCAGGGCAATCCCAAGCACAACTACAGGTGGAGGGATGAATGGATGGACAGCAGCCCTGAGGAGAAGGACTTGGGGATGCTGGCTGGCAAGTTCAATGTGACCCAGCAATGTGAGCTTGCAGCCGAAAAAGCCAACTGTATCCTGGGCTGCATCCAAAGCAGTGTGGCCAGCAGGGCAAGGGAAGGGATTCTGCTCCTCTGCTCCACCCTGGTGAGACCTCACCTGGAACCCTGCATCCAGCTCTGGGGTCCCAGCACAGGAAGCACACAGGCCTGTTGGAGCAAGTCCAGAGGGTCAGAGGGCTGGCTGTGATTCTGTGATTTAATCTTTTCCTTCTGAACAAATAGCAGGATATACCACGTTCAAAAGCATCTCTTGTGTTGGTAGCTTTGACTGAGCTCTGAACCCTAGTGAGACACAATGGTTGACTTTGGGTAGGTTCACATGGCAGTCTCTGCCATGGTTAGTCCATATAGAGGCTGAGAGGTCTGATGCACAGGTGGACACAGATGAAGAGTTTCTGTCTCTGCTGTAGAGATCCATCAACCATTTATGCAAATTGCCAAAATCAGTGCTAGTTTATTTTAATATGCTAGACAGTCAACTGTAGCAATTCAGCAGCTGCTATGCAAGCAGGAACCTCTGAGACAGTGTCGGTACAGAGAGATAAGAATGAAAATGTAAGCTTGGCTTCTGTCTCATTTTTGCTGTTATTTTCTTCTTTAGCTTAGAGGTACAGTTATTCTGGGTAGCAAATGAACCAATATCACACCTTTTCAGAGGCAGTGGTTTGGTTTTGCAATTATTTTCTAGGAATGAGCAATCCCATTGTATCTTGAATTTATATTTAGATGCTGTCAACAAGGCATCTGGGGCAGTGAGTGAGGGGTAGCAGACCCTGAGACCCTTGTGGGTGATCTGTGCAGACAGGCTGCTGTGTCTAAACAGTCCCCATGGATAAAGTGATGCAGGTATTCAGCCCATAACTGTTGGCTGTTTTTCCAACTGCAGGTGTTTAAAATCCCCTTGTGTTTCAAGCATAAATGTATATAAAATTTATACTAGGCAGGAGCTGCTCTTAAGTAGGGATTTTCCCAGTAACCCCCTAAGGCAGAGGCAACAGTGACCAGCTGGTTCCTGACTGTCAGGTCTATGCCTTCACCTGCACAGAAACAGTTAAAAGTCTCTGCCTGCAACCCTTGTTAGAGTATCTTGTTTCATAGTTGTATTTTTCCAGCAGAAAAAGAATCATGAAAAAGAGAGGGTTTTGCCAAGAACATTTTATTCTGTTCCTCACAAAATACCTGTTGCTGCAAATGGTGCAGGACAATCTGTGTTTTGGAGTGGCTTTCCCATCTTCTACCTGCCCTAATATCTAACTGGGCTGCAAGGGACTTGGAGTGGCATCTGCACATAAAACATTCTGGAAGTGCTACTGGAAGTATGGCTGGGGAGAGGGAAACAGAGAGCTTAAAGAAGCCTTTAGAATATATGTAGCCTTTTGCATTTTAATTTTTCTCTGGTGTTATTGCCTGATGCCCTTATGTGACAATATGGGCACACAAATAAAAATCGGGTCCCAAGTGTAGTTTTGCCTTTCCCTCCTCTCCAACAAGAACCAGGACCTGAAACTCCAAACCCTTCATCAAATAGTTAATTCTCAGGAGAATGAGCCCCTCATCATTCCCTTCATAAACAAACAAATAAATAAAAGATACAAGGATCTGATCTGTTTAATACACTCTCTAAAAAAAAACAGAGTGCAGACTAAACATAGTAATCTGATGATTACAAATTATTCAGTCCTATAAACAAAGCATGACAATTGATGACAATGTGGTATCATCTATCATAAATGCAGAGCATCCTCTCTCATCCATAACAAATAATTTGGAGTATTTCAAACCCATAACAAATATATTTAATGTAGTTCACTGTAAAACAATGCATGTTTCTCTGTTTCTAATGCTATATTCAAAAGCCAGCCAAGAGCTTTTTGTGTTTTATTCATTATATTCATTTATGCTGCCAATTCTACTTACTATTCTAGTATTCTGATTTGAAAAATCAAAATTTAATGTATTTCAAGCACAGTTAATGCATGTGTGTCTTCAAATTATAGGACATGGTTTATAAAGTAAATGATGAGACCATAATATAATTCCTGGGTTTCAGATAAATTTTTATCTTGCTAGTTAAAGTATTGATCACAAACCTTACATTCTATTGGTAGCTTTTTACGTGAGGCAAATCAGCTGCCATTGTTACCAAAGCTGAAAATCTCCCTGAGTAACCCATGATAGGTTTATTACATAGGAAGCTTTGATCCTCAGGAGTCGACTAAGATATTCAAAGTTCTTCTAAAGGTGTCTTAGAGACTGCAATACAAATTCAGATGTCTGCTGTCAAACGACTCCTATTCAACAAACCCCAATGAGCCACCTTTGAAAGTGAAGCAGCAAGATGACACCATTCATAGCCTGGCTTTTGGAGAGATCTTTGTGCTCCCCTGCCTTTCCGTACCTGAAAACTCGTTCCACCCCCTATCAAAGTTGCATAACAGAATTTGTAAAAAACTACACAGAAGGGTTTAATGTGTTGAGAACAAATAACTTCTTTGTTGATATCCACTGCCAGATCAAAGTGACTGAGGGTAATAGGCCCAGGACTGCATTACCTTCAGTTACACCAGGGAACAAAAGAATAAAATAAAAGAGCAAAGGGTGGCAGAGAACAATAAAAAAGGGAAAATACTAACAAGTTTAAAGGATTCAACGCCCTGAAACATGAATAAAAGCCACAGAAAAATTCATCAAGATCAGATAACAAAAGGGAAGCATGTGGCTTCTCAGCTGAAAGGCTTTCCAACTGCACTCCTGTTTTCTGTATGTGTTGTTATAATTCAGGGTGCCACAAGACCTGCCATTCTCAACAGGGACAGAGAGCTGGCTCTGCTGCTCAAAAATGCAGATTTGTTGTACTTGACCTAGATGGAAATATCTGTAAGCAGTATTAGGGATTTTCTCTCCATTTAGCTTCCATTTAAAATGAAATGGGGCTACACTGAACATTTCTTTCTCCAGAGACCAAATAACCTGTTTTTAAGTGAAGGATTGTTAAAAAAATTCCTAAAGGCTTATTTTGAAGCTTTCCAGTGAAAGTTTTGGAAATCAACCCAAACCAAACCTAAGGGCAACATAACCTTTCTGTGAAACTCACGAACACCTTAAAGACATGGTGGTCCATTAGCTGTGTGGGAGGGCTCAATGCCAGCAGGTGGGAAATGTGTGCTTACTGGAAGGACAAATGTGCTTTTCCAGACAGAAAATCTGGGAAAGCTGAGACCAGTTTTTCTTTCTACTTTCTTTCTGTATTTCGCTGTTACTTGTAACAGTGACGGCAAAAGGAAAATCAGAAAGCATTGTGACATTCAGATGCAATATCCCCTTTAAAAGTGGATACCTTGAGAGAATATGAAAAGGGAAAGCCAAAAGAAAAAGAACTAGGATCATTTAAAGCAAACCTTTTGTCCTCCAAGACTGAAGGACCAGTGTGGCTTCCATCAAAAAATGTTAACAAGTACAATACAGCTACTTGGGAACTACCTGTAGCTCTCCCCCAAACCTGGGACATCATTTATTCTCCTGCTCCTGGTCTTTGTGATTGCCCAAAAGGTAGGGTGCTCTCATGGAGCCCACAGGAAAGCAGGGACTAGTGCCGGGAAGCTGCCATTCCCTGGGATGGATGATTTTACAGGTGTGGAGATATCTTCATTCTGGAGGTAAGGGAGCATGGGACAGTGCCTGGCTCCTTCCTAGCTCCCAAAAAAGAGGACTGATATGGGCTTGCAGTGAATCAGTGGTAATTTTTTTTTTCCACTGGGATATAGGGAAGAGGGGGCAGGAAAAAATAAGGAAGGTATTTCTCTATTCTGCAACATTATAGATGTGCTGAATTTATTGGTTCCCATATTAAGGCTATTGTTGATAAGATTTGGCACTTGTTTGGTTACTTTGGACATTTCCAGGAAACTTTTAGAGTTTTTTTGTGTGGCATGTACATACATACATGTACATGTATGTCTACCTTGGTATATATATTTATACCTTGATGTATACATGGTGCCATGTACATTCCTAGCTGGAAGGAACTTACATCTGTGAGCTCTAAGACATCCAGCCCTGACATTTTAGTTGAAATTTTACATATCCTGTTAACTGCAATACTTTTAGAAAGTACTGGTTTCAGTAGGTTTGCCGTGAATGTGTTCCCATCAGTCTGTCAGTGACCATGGTATGCCTTGATTTTTCTTTTGACTTTCAGGAATGCTGAAAGCACAATAAAACTCTGCCAAGGTTTTCACTGTAGCTTGAAGAATTGTGCTATTTATCAGCCTTCATGTGAGTTTTAAGAGAATCCACCTGAGCTGACCAGAAGCATCAATGGATTGATTTAAAGATGCAGATGCATACAACTGTTTTTCTTCATTGATAATACTTTTGGTTTTCAATAGCAAATTACAACCCTCTTGGGCAAATAGGTGTCCAGGTCATAATTGCCATGACCGGAATATGGTTTTTGTGTTCTTTGCAATGAGGCTAATCATTGTCAAAACCATGTAAGGCTCTCTTCCTTACACACAAAAGATTCTTTTTTTCAAGCTCATTTCTGATCCATCTATTCTGTGAAGCAGTTGTATTCTGTGCAAGTCAGGGAAAGCAGTGCAATGTAAGTGTTCTAAATCACTGGAAAGGTAATATCACCTATGCTCAGGCAAGGTAGAAATATGGTCTAGCTCTGGATTTGCAGATAGGTTATTTGACTCTGCTGTCTTTATCACCAGATGCTCACTGGTCAGACTGGCTCAGTCAAAGGTTCTTGATGCTTGCTGCCCTCATAGTAGCAGTTACAGTGAAAGGTTGAGGTTTGTTTTCCTGGGGAGGAGACACTGTCAAAGCCAAAACTGTCAGATGTTTGTGACATCCTTAGACTAACAAAAGCCATTAGCAGAAAGCCTCTGGTCTCCAAATCATGGGGGGTTTTTACCTGTTGAGTTTAGATCAGTCTCAGTCTCTAAAACTGAGGTGGCTGCTTTCAGCATTAGGGATTAGTGAGATGTTGTTTCTCCCCAGGAAAGCTTTTTCATCTCTGTGTGTTGTACGAAATAATCCAGTGTTACCTTCTGGAGCTACAGGCTGCTGCTCAGTGTTTTGGGCTTTTGGCTGCCTCTTGAAGATCCTGTAATCCTCTTTTGTGCCTCTGTGAAAGCCTTTGGTCTTGGTATTGGGTAGAGTGACATTCTTGTTACCCATCATGACAGAAAATACCCTTGTGTCCTTTGTCCTGTCCTCAGCTTTTTTAACAGGATGGTCATTCAGATTTTTGGTAGTATTTCAGTGTTAGTATCTTTTCTTTGGACTTTGTAGAGATGTTGTTTGGATCATGAATTTTATTAATATTGAATTTCTCGTATGAGGTTCTGTTTTTCAATTATTGCCTCCACCACTGCCCAAAGGGTAGATTTTTCCCCCAGTGTTTCCTAAATGGATGTAAATAGGCTTTAAGGAACACCTGGTAGATGTTACTCTTTCCATCATCACTCATGTACAGGGGCATTCTTCCTTTGGGGCCTTTTGTGGGAAAGATTTCTCCAGAGTTGTGTACTGTAAAACCTTCAATCTGTAAGAGATTTAACCCTTTCTGTGCAACAGTTTGTAATCACATAACCTTTAGCTCAGTGGGAATGAATACCAATTATCATTTATAAACAGTTCCTCTCATTATGCGCCTATTTATGGCATCTTTTATAGCTTGCTAATTACAAGCACACAAACCAGAAATGTTTGGAGTTAAATAATGTAAACAGGGATGTAATTGATTTTCATGTTGAATAGTTTTTATTGATTTATCGTTAATTAACACTTTTAAAGGATCTCTTGGCAAAGTAATCAATTTAATTTATTCAGTGTTATACTAGCTGATGCTAAATTCATGTTAAAATTCACAAAAATATAAACAGTTCCATAATACCTGTTTTTCCAACTGTTGCCATTATGCAGATGTTACATATCCTCCCCAAACAAACACAGACAATATATTAAATGCAATCAGTCAGGCTCAGTCCAGGTCCCAGCCAACAAATGTCCACATCACTAAAAACAGCACATTCCAGTTGACACCAACTGGCCATCTGTGCAGCAAGGAGGACAGGTATCTGTGGGGGAGAAGAGCTGCTCTCTGTTGGTCTCAGGGCAGAGTCCTTGGGTGGGCTGTTGAAGGACTGCACGGGCTGAGGGAAGAAGATTTCATGCTGCAAAGCCAAGACTCTGGTGTCCATAATGGGAACTTTCTGACAAATACACCACTGTGTGAAGCAGCAGTCGCTTGACATGTTTGGGGCATGCATAGAGTACTGCAGAAAATGTAGCATGCTGAAGACTCTTCCAGAGGTCCCCAATGGCTTTTTCCAGTTTTTTCCGTGGGAAGCAGGGACTGTGGAGTCCATTCAGGGGGGTTTTGGCAGCATTTTCAAATATGTTAGATACCTTCCTCTCCTGCTGACTTTTCTGAAAGCACAGGTGACTTACTAGCACCTCCCCAGGATCAAGCATCTATCAAGGAGTAAAATTGCAAGGTGCAATCTTCATTATCACCAGCCCATTATATTTTTCAAATGGGTAGTAAGAGAGTGTAATCACAACAGGCCCTGTTTTTTCATTAGTGAAGAAAAACATTAATATACTGTGACATGATATTGATTTGATGCAATCAATCTTTCCCAATAACAATAAAACCTTTATATTTTATTAATAGAACAATGCAGTTCATCTCGATTACAACTCCACTTTATTGTTCTGGGTCACAGTGTAATTCTGGCATGTTTGGAATTTTATTTTTATTAATATAATGTAAAAGCCTGTAAAATCACTCTGCTGATCTGTCAGTAGGTTTCATTTGAGGCTCCCAAGCATCCTTTACTAGATGAAATGTTACCGATGCAGCTCCAGTCATTGATTGTTCAATGACCCTTAGGGGTGGAGAGAGTGGGGAGGGTTAAGAAGAATTCTTGGCCTTTGATTGTCTTGATTTTATTTGTGGTGTGGACACTGAGACTTGGACTCAGACCATGTCATCAGTTTGAAGACCTCTCAACACATGGCCAGACCCAGCCCTTCCAAATACCCTCCCAGCTGGGCTGTAGGAGTCTGAGCTCTGCTGAAGCTCCCAGCAGCCATCCAGATGGCAGCCCTTCAGCATCATTTCACTTCCTTGTCCTGGCTTCTCAACATTTACTGCAGGCCAGGCACTGCATGGACAGGAGATGATGTCTCAAGCTCTGGGACAGGCCATGGGCACATAGGGGAGGAGTTATGTTCTAACATCAATTCCTTGCTCTTTTAAAAACAATACAATGAATGGCTTTACTTACACACCCACAGTACATCTATCTTCACCTAGACTCGTCTGCTATAAGACCAGCACAGCCTTGTGATACTCTGGGTTATGGCTCTGTGAACTTCTCTCCAGTCTTTTTTTGGAGGGTCTTGCTCTCCAAAAGCTGCTGTTCTGCCTCAGTTCTAGGGGAGCTGCTAAGCACACTGCTCTGAGTGCCATTCATCAAGAGCACAATGGGCTCTTGCTTCTCTTTCCTAGTGTGCATGGCAAGTCTGTTGGGTCATTTGGCATTTCTCTCTCTCTCTCTACAGATATTTTTGATTCATCTCCTTTAATTAGCCAGAACATATTCCTGGTCCTGGTAAAAGACTAGGGCATCATGATATTCTAGTTGCAGTGAGGCCCCAATTAGTACAGATACTTTCATTAAAGCAAAGCTAGATTACTTTCATCACTTGATCTTTTTTTTTTCCTTGAAATAAAATCTTTTTAAAAGCTACTCCTCTTCCCTTTTGAACCAAGAACAGTGTTGCAAGATCCCTTGGTAGGAAAAATAATCCCCATAAAAATATGGTGGGTCCATTTCAAAAGAAATGGGTTTATTAAAGGTAGCAGTTTATTAACAGTGACTGTGAAATAGATGGATTGAATGACTTTAATTAGTGCAACGCTTTCTGACACAGACCTTGAAGAGAATTTAGCTCCTCTTTCCCATCTCCCTCCTGCACTTCTCTTTGTCTAAAGAAGTGTCAGCAATTCCTCATAGTAAAAGTGAAACAGCTCCTACTCACAGCAATGCCAAGCACAGGAGAAAACTCCTGTACCAACAGACTGTGGCCACTGGCACTCCAATTAGTGGTAAGGCATAGCAGGAGTGCAAAGTAAAGCTTTCAAATATCAGGAACAGAAAATCAAGTTTTCTGAGCTGTCTCTTTATATCTATTTCCTTGGTGTAACCTTACACAGCTCAGCCCTGCTTGCCTGCCTCCTCAGGGAGAGATTAGGAGTCTTCTTCACAGAAGGCACAAGCATTATTAATGGCACCCAGTGAAATGAGGGTGACTGCAGTGTGCCATGGCTCCCTGAAGTCTATCCCTCTAAAGGTAGATGGAAATATTGCTGGTAGGTCTCGTGTCACCCATCAAGATCAAAATGCCGTCATTGTTAGAGAGGGAGAAAGAAAAAAGAGAAATGCCATTTTTAATTTTGTCCTGATTTTTCCTGCTCAGTCCTTTTTCTATGGGATATTCCAGATTATCAGAACTGAAAATGCCTGCATCCATGTTGATTTTGACCAAACCTATTTTCATTCTTTTTTGAAGAAAATGCTTTCTTAAAGTAAAAAAAAAATTCCAAAATTTGGAGAGAAACATTTGATATTTTGGTTTAATGCCTTCTTGATTTAGGCTATATCTTATTCTATGATTACAGATTATATTTCTTAAAATTTGTCATTCGAGTATTGTGATTTGATCAAATTTTGATTTCTCAACTGAATTGAAGAATAGTTCATAAAAGTTCATTTTTAAGGTAATGATGTGACACAATTGCATTTTGTATGGAAGCATAGCCAAAGGGATAAAATCAACAAGTAGCCTGTGCCCAGGTCCCCATTCAGAATGAAAACATTACAAAAAATGGGGGCAAAAAGGTAAATTTTTAACTAGGTTGATCTTTTTAGATCTTAAATCTTTTTACCAGGCCATCTTTCATGAGGTTCAAAGTCCTTCCTGTTCTCTTCAAGAGCCGTGTGGGTTCAGCACAACCACTCCATAAAGAGCATTTTGGAGAATGTAGCATATGTAAGGAAAGCAGTAACAACTTAAGCCCTGCATGTCTAAAAACCCTTCCTGGACATCTGCAAATGACACTTCCTCAAAATTCCTTTCCACAGCCTGGCTATATTTCTGCAGAACCCCCAGAAATCACATCTCCGATCTCAGGCACAAAACCCTGTTAAGCTCCAGCAAATTCAACAACTTGAATGTGTTAAGATCTCGTTAAAGAAATGATTGAAGGGAAACTTTGAGAGTAATGGTTCTCCTGAACCCAACAGGCAGAACACATACTTACAGATAAGTAAAAAGATGAGGAGTTTACTTCTTCATAGTGGATATCCCTTTCTAGCAAATGGATTGCATAGAAAATGTTGTATGTGCATGTGTCTGTGTGTGTGTGTGTGCCTGGCAAAGAAGCATTTCTAATATGCTTTCAGATTTAGGTTCACCAAGGTGCGATTTTCTCACCCCTTTTTTCCTATTTTGTTTCATCATGGATTTTGGTTATTGCCTGCCAACATTCAGGGCCTGAAGCTTCCCTTTCCCCTTTCCCCTTTCCCCTTTCTCCTTTCCTGAGGGGAAATCCTGCAGCCCCACGGTGGGCAGTGCTGTGCTGTGCCTGAGCAGCATGGGGCGGACGTGGGGTGGCAACTGTCATGCTGCTGGCTGGAGTTGACACAACCAGCCTGGCACCCATTGAGGGGAAGAGAATGAGTATGTACCTCAGGCTTCTGGAGATCGTCCTCATGCCTAATTGATACTGGAGACAAAAATCCAATAGCTTCTGGACACTTCATAAAAACACCTAGCACAGTCCAAATAATGACAGCACCAAAAGCTTGCATCATAAAAATCTCTTGGGCTAAAATGGAAATAGATACTTGCAGAAGATTTTTCTTTCTTTCCTCAACATAAAGATTTAAAGGAGGGAGAAGTGTCACAAGATAGGCAATTCCTTTCAGAGAGGTTTCTTTATATATCTCTGTGTGAATGCTCTTGGTAAGGGAAGAAAAAATAATGCTCTAAAACAAAATTTTTACCAAGGTAGCTTTTTTTTGAAATGGCATCCCGTTTCCCAAGAATTCTATGTAGCCTTTAGTCAGTCTTGTTTCTTACAGTTCTCTGTGCTTTGCATGGTAATTAGCTGCTCGTGTTATCAGCAGCACGACGCTCCCGGGTATTTCTCGAGCAGCGCTGCCGTTATCCTGGGCGGCAGCTCCGCGCATCCCCCTCCAGCCCGCACGGCGGCCGCCCCTGGGCGCAGAGCTCAGCGCTCTGCAGGCTCTGCTCACCGAGGGACGAGGGCAATGGGCACAGAATCCGAGGGGGAAAGAGGCTGAGCCCACTTTCCTTGACAGGTCCCCAAGACTTGGCAGTATTTCGCTGATGGTCCACTGGAGGTTCAGTGAGGCAAGTTTGTTATGACAGATCGCAAAACAGAGAGGAAGACAAACCAGACGGGTTCATCAGTGTCAGAGCAAACACAGGGGAGCAGCTCCTCAGCTTAGTTTGCAACAGCAGCCTCAAAACCTTGATTCGGTTTTAATTTTAATTTTTAAAAATAATAATGAAAACGTTTATTGCAGGAATGTCCTGTGGAGGGACTGCTTTGCAGAGCCTGCCAAGCTGTACCAACATCAGCCATACGCAGGGGCCGCGTCACGCAGCCGCCACCAATGCAATAGTGCTTGGATGGGGAAGTCCACCCAAGCAAATAGCGTGTCAAGGGCTCTCTGCAGCTAATGCAATCCCTTCTTTTAATTTACATTTCAAGAAACATTTGCCAGCTTTTTTTTTGCTTTTTTTTTTTCAACCTAAACTGTGGCCACAAAGTTAAATTCAGTTTGCCAGAATCCATGGCAGCGCACGTTCCTCTGTAGCATCAGTAGAGGTGTAGTGGATGGTCTAGAAAGTTTGATATCAACAGTAATGTTAAGATGTTCGTAAATACTCAAAAAAAAAAAATCAATTTTACATTTGGCACTCAAGAGATGAAAAACAGAGAGGAAAACGTAGACATTAAGGGAGTTTCCCACAAATATTATATCAGTTTTACATGTCTTGTCTTTCGTTTTGTGTTTCCAGCCTATTTTTCACCCTTTGAAATGGTGCATGATGATATTGAGAGGCAGATGTGAAAAGCTTTTACTTCCTGCCCAGACAGATGATGGGCTAGAAAGAAAAGCGAAAGTTTTAGTTCTGGGGTAATAGAAAGCAAAATTTCTTGCTGATGAGTACTTGCAGACTTTTTTCACTACACTTCTGGGGGAGTTATTTAATTTCGTAACAGACACTTGTTCCTAATCCTAGTCTGAAATAGCCTGCTGCCAAATTCACATTCAGTATTTTTATCCTCACAGAGAAAGATCATCATTTTATCATATGTTCAATGTGCTCTATACAGCATAAGATCATATGGTCATCTTGTCCCTTCTGTAAGATGGCAATAGACTAGAACAGACAACTTAAAGATGGCAGTGAATTGGTTTCTCTCTAAACAAGGCACTCATGATGAGGGCTTTGCATTCTCCACTGTTAGTGGGATAGCAAGTGAACAAACTGGGGCTTGGGGAAGGAAAGGGAAAAAATAGATGGAAACCCACAGAGAAGAGAAAAATAGCAACTATTAATTTTTAAATTATTAAATATACAGAGATTGTTGTGTCTCTCCATCTTGCTAGGTTCACTGGCAACACAAACACTTGCACTCCTGCTCCTGTGACAGGAATATCACAAATGGTGGTGTGCAGCTCCTCAGGGGAGGTCTGAGGTCAGAACAGGGCTATCTGCTCAGGGCAGCAGCTTCTCTTCAGCATCCATAGATCAGATATGAGTAATTTTTCAAAGTCTGACTTCACCACATGTACCTTTACCTTTGAAATCAGCTGTAAAGCTGATGGACTGTGCTTCACCAAGAGTTGATGTGATTAATTTGTTTGTCGAGGGCCATATTCACCAAAGATTTAGCAGGAGTGCAGGCAATAAAACACTTAAGACTTTCTACGAATTGGCATGAAACAACAGCCACAAAAAATTAGAAAACATAAGTTGTTCTTTTGCATATGCATGGCTGCTGTTCTCCTGACCTTGGTTACAGCTGGTGGGCTTTAAGCAGTTGAAGATCCAGATGTCCTCACTCCCTCAGCTCAAACTGGGGAGTGGTGGTAAAAGTGTCCAGGACTTGCACAAATTGGTCAGTGCAATCATTTGGCTTTCGTAGGCAGAGTTATCAATTTTTGAAAAAGCCTCATGATTTTTTGGGTGCACAAATACAGATGTGGTAAAGAAGTCTGATTTCCAGAAGAGAAGAGCTTCATTTGGAAAAATGAATTGCTTTGATATATCTCCAGGTGCACACCTGAAAATTCAGAGCATCCAGGGCTTTTTGAAAACAAGAGAAGACCAAGCTCACCTCTCTGCTAGCTCTTTGGGTACAGTAATTACCAGATGGATTTTTTTCTATCCCCCTTTCCCCACATGGGAAGATCTCAAACCCCTGCTTCATGAATTAGTTCTGTTCTGCAGAAAGAAGAAAGCCTTTTTTGGGGGGATTGTCAGGGAGTGTAGTGTGGTGAAGGAAATCCCCAGACAGCTTGCTGCATGCAGCAGCCACCTGTATCTTGTGGAGAGCTGTAAGAGATGGGCAACCCCTTGGCATCAGTACCTCCATCCAAGTGTGCCCTCTCTTCCCAGGTGTGCTAGGCAGTGTGAGCAGGCTGGTACTGGGCAGGGGGCAGGCAGGAGGGAAGGGGGTGTGTGTCTCACACTGCCTCGTCCTTGCTGGCAGAAGTTTGGGTCCCAGTGAACACCCAGGCTGAGCACGCAGGTGAGGCACCATCTGGATGGTCTCCAGCTGCCCGGCCAAATCTCTGATTTCCCCTCTGCAGAGTAGCTCTGGAGTGAGTCATACTGCTTGGGAGAGTCGAATTCTTCTGCGCCCTCAGTCCCACAATGCAGGGGTGGCCTTAGAGTCGGCATTTTAGGAAATGACAGCTTCTCAGGACTGCTGTGCCCATGCTCAGTGTTGCTGCCTGTGTTGCAGTCTCTGCAGCTCTCCCCTCGGCATCACATCTGCCCTACACATCCTCAGCCTTTGCACAGACAGTGTCACTGCAGAGCTGTGCTGCCCAAAGGATGTGGAGAGATGTTATTTACTTAATAGAAATAAATGTGCATTGGATCCATGTACATGCAATAACTTCTTTGCTTCTGCTTACTCATACATGGTAGAGCCCAAACTGCAGGAACAGACCCCAAAAGTGGTGTGAAAAAAAGTCTGTTGAATTTATAGAAATATGTTGCAATCATATGTAAACACTGTAAATATTGCATCTTCCTGTGGTGCTGCTAGGGAATAATTTGGGAATTTTAAGCAGTGCAACTTTTCAGATGCTGGAAAGACTTGGTCTCATTTTGAATCTGTAATAGAGGTTGGAATATATTTCATGTGACAACCATGTCTTCAGACCTATTTGTTATTTCTTTTTAAAACATAAACAAACTGTCTTCTCATTTTGTTTACAGGACAGTGGAACAGGAGATAACAGCTGCATTGAAGAAATATTGCGGGTAGGAATCTTAAAAAAAACCCATTTTTTCCAGTCCAATTTTGTTTGCTCTGAAAAGACAAGAGAATAACAAGAATATTGCAATTACTGCTGTTAAAATTTTCCTCCTTTAGATTGTCATCTTTCTAAGGAAAAAGTAGGCAGAATTATTTCCTCATGAAAAATAATTAAAAAATCTGTGAGAACAACCTTTCAAAGCCTGTGGATTTCACTGCTACTTTATGCCTGTACAGCTGACCTTCATGCATGGAGAAGCAGATAATGGGACAAATTATAAACTGAAATGTACAATGATGTTTCAGGTTTACAAACCATGCAAAGTGCATGTTTCCATTAATCATGACTGTCAAAAATCTTAATTTTGAAGGGAGGTCTAGGAAGGTCATTTTCCACCTGGATTTAATTATGTAATGTCATTATTTTCATTATGTCCATTACATAATGACAATGTGCAAAATCTGTAGTTATTTCCATATTTCATTATTATTTCTTTTATCTTTGTAATTTCTAGTTTATTTTCATGGAGCAAATTAATACACATCCAGACAGATCTTGGCTTGAATTAACTTGGATATTGATTATTTTCTGTGGCAGAAATATTTATAAACAGTGAAAATTTTCTGTAATATTTTAACTCGTGGTTATCTTGGTTCTTTTTCAAAAACAATAATTCGATAATTCACAATTCTTAAAAATTTGATGTGATTGAAACACAAAGCAAGGTAGATGGAATGATAAAACCTCCCTGTTACTGTATGTGCTTTTACCTCTTGGGTATTACACCACCCAAATATTTCTAATGATTTATAAACTACAGGGTTATAAATATTTGGTTTGGAGGTTAGCACTGCATCAAGCCTGTTGTTTCTAAAGGCATTTCTCCATTCTCCCTCAATATGTTAAATGCAGCTTTTAATTCTTAAACTGGACAAAGAGTTTATGGAAGGGTGATGATGATGTATTGCTTATGACTTCACTGGCAGAGCTTTTGCTTAGCTAACATTTACAAAGTAGGCTTTGTTAGGACTTAGGTGCATATTCAACAAGCCCAAGCCACAGTCCCTGCTGGTTTGTTACAAATTAGTGGCAGATATCCTGAATTCATGATGTGATGTGACACTTAGGCTCCCATTTTCATTTTAAAGCAAAGCTTTTAAAATTAACAGTCAGAGAAACTGGTCTTCCTCCTTTAGTTTCTGTAGTTTGGCTCATGCCATTAAGAAAAAATGCAGAAGAGGCACAATTCCTTCCACTCAGGGGAAGATGAGTATGTAAGAGACCCCACCTGAGAAGGAAAATGGGCTGTATGACTAAAGATAGTAAGGTGCATCTCCAACATAATGAACATAGCTGCTGCTCTCTCTTTTTTTTCCTTTGGAATGTTCCTCGAGAAATATTTTTGTTAAGCTTCATGATGAGTAACCTCACCAATCTGCCCATCTTCCATGTCTGCAAACCTGGGCATGACTTTCTACTCTGACCTTCCCTTGTGTCTCTGTGTCTAGGACTACACGTAAATCTTCCAGGCTGTTACTCTATAGAATTTCTGACTGAAGCTCTTTATTCTCAAGGGTGTAAGTCTTTGGTCCAAAATTCTCATTACACACTTTGATTGCTGCTGCATCCTTTCCTAGTTTTTGACAAATGCAATGTTACCCACCTCCATTCATGCTGCTGCACAGATCATTTTCCTAGCTTGACATCTTGCCCAGAGACATCTGTCTTCACATCTCACCACTGTCATCTCCTTCTCTATCACATCAAGTACAGCAATGTGTCTCTGACTTTAAGGTCTCCAGTCCATGCTAACATATGAAATCCCACTTTTAGCTTAGCTGGTGATGTCAAAATATTGCTAAGTTTTACATCAATTAATTTCTCCAATGCTTCCCATCAGATCTGGGAAGAGCCTTGAAAACTTTCCCAATCAGCTCCATAGCTACCTCCCAATCTTAAGGGGCTCTTTTTTCCCCAAGGATGGTGGAAAACCAGTGGTGAGGTCAGGGCTCTACCACTGTTTCTCATGCTTGAACATTTTTGTCCCAATTGTTTCTTGTAGTACTCTGTCAGGTCAGATATATCCATCTGCTCTCTTTTATACTGAAAAGTGGACTTTCTATGTCAAGGAACTGCTGTGTATTACAAAAGTAGTGCTTAGGTACTCTCATAATACAAATCCAGATCTGCAGTTGTGGTTGTTATTGGTAATTACTGAAAACAGCAACAGTAATAATGTGCCTTTGCTGCTCACTTTGTAATTTACTGGCATCTAGACATTTCCATCCCTCTCCATTCCCCCTTTTTGTCCTGAGCAGATCCATGAAGTTGTAACACAGATTTCTACTTTTCTGACACAGCCTGTTAATAAGGAATGCCATTTCCATGGTTTTGTTGGAGGTGCTATTCACATCATAAAGCCAAAGTTTAGCTTCTTTTCAAACAGAAAATATGAAGTTGCTATACAGGTGCCCAAAGGCAGACAATGAAAAGCCACAGCAGCTGAAATACTTGTGTTCCCCTCAGAAAAGATGGCTGGCCTGCTGGAATGTGTTTATTATGGGAAGGACCACTCCTAATACATGGAGCATCAGCAAAAGGAAGAAGATGTTTAAAATTCATCATTTTAAGGAATGTTTCACCCTACTTAGGCTGTGTCTTGCACAACACAAAGCAGAAAATATCCCCTCTTTCTAGATGATGTGTTCCCTGCACAAATCAGGCTGTGGCTTTTCCATGAAACAGATACTTCCATGGCATGTCCATGCTGCTGCAGTCAAGAGTGAGGGCAGTAGTAAGTGTGCCCCAGGTCTGCTCCATCTGCTTCCCTGTGTTCCCCCAGCAGGTGAGAAGAGGCAGGTTTGTGCATGGATCTTGTCACCCTCTGGTTCCAGCATGTGGCCATGGCCAGAACTAACATCTGGGCCTGGGCTGCAAATCAGTCTAGGTGTGGCTTTAAAATCACCAAATCTGATGTTGCACTCACTGTGACAAGATTTTATAGTTTTTTTGCTGTCTGCTGCAACACAGGTTGCCACAGCTTAAGTCTAGCCTTTTTTGATGTTGTTTTACCAAATGTATTGAAGATCTATGGACTTTGTAAACTGACAGATCCTTCTGCACAAAACTGCAGCTTCCAGAGAATGCCCCCAAGTGCTGAAGCACAGAACCTCTTCCAGTCCTGAAGGAGGTTGATTAACAAGACAGTAACCCTGTCGAGATTGGAGCTGTTGTAAGGCCTCCTGTAGAGTTTATAATCACTGCAGGAATCCTGAACCTCATCTAACCCCATGCACTAATTTATAGCAGCTTCTTCAAAGTGTGCTGACTTCTCTGTCCAGCTGCAGGCACACACTTTGAGGATAGAGAAACTTCTAAGAGAGCTTTCAATGTAAATAACTCCAGTAAGATCAAGTTAAAGATGTAATGTTGAAACATGAGAGAAAAGCCTCATTTCTTGCTAGTAGATTTAAAAGGCAATTCCTTGTAAGCTTTGCATTGTTCATGGAGGACATGATAGAAAACTTTGAAGTGGAAAATAACAGTTAAGACTACACAAATACCCTTTGTTCCACCGTGCATGGAGCAGTTGCTATGCGAGTTCCTGAGACATTGCCAAAGCCAACCTACTCACTTCCTTGCTAAAACACAGCCTGGCTAAGCAAGATTACTTCAGTTCTGGGGTCCCCAGCGCAGGAAGGACATCAACCTGTTGGAGCAAGTCCAAAGGAGGCCACCAAGTTGATTAGAGGGAAGGAGCACCCCTCCTGTGAGTAAAGGCTGAGACAACTGGACTTGTTCAGCCTGGAAAAGAGATGGCTTAGGGGTGACCTAATTACAGCCTTCCAGTACCTAAAGGAAGCCTACAAGAAAGAGGAAGACTTTCCATGAGAGCATGTAGTGACAGGACAAGGGGGAATGGATTCAAACTAAAAGAGATTAGGTTTAGGTCAGATACTAGGAAGAAATTCTTTACTCTGAGAGTGGGGAGGCCCTTGAACAGGTTGCCCAAAGAAGCTGTGGATGCCCCATCCCTGGAGGTGCTTAAGGCCAGACTGAATGGGGCCCTGAGCAACCTGGTCTTGTGGAAGGTGTCCCTGCCTGTCCCTTCTCTGGAGGGTTGGAACTAAAAGATCTGAAAGGCCTCATCTGTGATTCTATGATAGTAATTCTGGCTGATTTCTATTTGACTTTATTAGTGTGTGGAACTGTGTATTTTGCTATGACTGGTGAGGTTTAAAGTAAACATTTATTTTTCTGTAGTACCTTCAAAAAATGGGAGCAATAAGAGTCCTGCCTCTCCACTAAGTTAACTGTTGCAGTCAATACAGGAGGCACTCAGAGAATATTTGCTATGGAGTTAAGTAAGGGAGCGTGTTGAGTGCAGGCAGTTCTTGATTTGTAAAGTAAGCAGCGATTGATCTGGCTATCCTTACAGTCTTAGCTGTGATTTCCTAGAGCTGTGGTAGCTTTGTTGGAAGGAAACCCACAGGCAAGCTGAGCTTTTGATTATTGAAGAGGTTCCTTGTGAATTCCCTGGATTTTTTTGTTGACATGAGCAGTGTCATTGAACTGGGTAGACAGAGGCATAGTTTGAGTGTTTGGCCTGCAAACAGTGTTTGGCTGCAGAATGAGAAGACAGCAGGAAGCTGGAGGAGAAACAGGAATGCAGAGAAAGGGCTGGAGAAAACCCGAGCACAGCCAGTTAACACAGAAAAAGCCACGTCCTTTGAAATGGCATGGAGCAGTGGGGAGACAGGCTGGGCTCTGCAGTGGAGGACAGATAATTTCTCTCAGAGGAGATAGAAAAAGCCATTGGGAGGCAGTGAAAGGACATGGACTCCAGCTGAGAACATCCGCCCCAGTGAAGGACAGCTCTCCTTGGTGCCATGAACCTCCTGTACAGGGAGGGATAAGCACCCACAGATGGCCTTGAAATAGGTTGTGACTCCTCATGGCCACAGGACATCCACTTATGAAAATGACATTTTAAGTCTGATGGCTGTGATAAGTGATTTACTTGACTCTCTCTACCCTGTGAATCTAATCAGAGTGTGTAAAGCACTGCATTTCTTATTTGAGCAACATTAAAAAAATAATGTAAACAGAATCTAATTCTGTATTTTTCTCTTCCCCAGTTGGGATTCCTGGCTCATTAGCAGTCTTGCTAATTCTTTAGCAGGAAGCATTAAGGATCGACCCATCAAATATTCAGGGCCTTTTTTCAAACCTCAGCAGCCATATATGCCATAAGATCAGCTGCACTCCATCAGCTGATTGAATTAAAACAAGAGCAGAGGTAAATTAGAAACTGTCTGCACAAGACAAATCCTGTGAAAACATGAATTTCTACCAAACACACTGTCACTGTGAATAAGCATCACAGTCAGTGGAGCACGTGTCAATACTTAGAGGGGAGAAAAATCAGTTTCTTAGAGGTAGGTTGTTAGTTCAACAGCTGTGAACTGCTGCCTTGTAAATGTTAATGACTGTAAGATCCCACTGGCTGCAGTTAAGCTCCTGGTGGAGTCGGACATGTGAAGAATTACAGAACACAAATATGGTAATCAGTAGTATATTTCTAAACACTCCTGTTGCTTTCCAAAGCAGAGGCAAAACCCTACAGGTGGAGTGAGACCCACTTTGCTGCACAGGCTCATGCAGTAGCTGCCTCTGCACCAGCAGAGCATTTCTCTGCAGTCTCACTGCTGGGAAGAAACTGCTGGGCAGCATCAGGAGGGGGTTGAGAAGGCCAGCCTCAGACTAGCACCTTTGTGGAGTCATTTGGGTTAGCATTTGGGTTGTAACTGAACCTGGTGGGAAATTCCTGGAAAAGTTTCTGGAGGAACACACCAACTTTGGCAAAAGAGAGATGGTCGAGGAGAGAGAAAATGTGGAGACCTATTAGCATCCCCAGTTTGCAGAGACTTGTTTAGTCTCATTGAATACAGAAGTCCTCCAAAGTGTCAGAATCGTATAAAATAATGTATCAGATGCATAAAATAGCGCTTTTTTTCATTGCAGTCTTTCAGAAGAACTTCCACAGCATGGCTTTGCTTTTGGTATCCTAAATTTCAGAGCAATTAAAGCATTTTGGCTGATGTATACTGTTCATTGCATTTCTTCAGTATTATTCTTTTTGTCTTTCTTACTCAAATAAATGAGAAATCATACATACCCAAGAGTGTTTGGAAAATCTAGCATTTCACTCAAGGACTAAATCCCAGAAACATTAAGATACATTTCAAGCCATTTAATTCAACCTGAAGGACTCACCTATAAACATTGCCCTTCTTACCACACCTAGACCCAGCTCATCTGTACAGAACCTTTTCTGAGCAGTCACTGTGCCTTTGTCAGCTTTCTTCAGCCAGCCTGGGTATGCCTGTCGTGTGGACAGCAGCACTGTAGAGCTTCAGCAAGCTCTGCCTGGAGCTTCTCCAGCTTCTCAGTGAGAATTAGCAGTCCATACGGTACCTTGGGCTGTTAGAGCAAAATTAGCAGCAGTACCAAAGATAAAGATATTTTGTCTTTGTCCACATAAGCTGCAGTGATTAGAGAGCCATACCTGTGTACACCACCATCCCCTTGACTCCTCACACCATGAAAATTTCAGGACACACCCTCTGTATGCACTGCCCTGGACTGTCTCTGTGTATCTGCTTAACCCAAGGTCTTCCTCCCTCCAAAAGGCTGGAGGGAGATTGCTTACTTTTCAAACATTTTGTCCCTTTTGATGCCTTCTCAGATCATCAGAGTCCCTCTCCAGGTGATCTCTTACTTATTGTTAGTTCATCTGAATAGAACCTGCTCCTGGTTTGGCCACCATGCATGGCACATCCTTTTTATTGCCCACATTGTGGTTTTCAGCTGTCAATAAACCTTCACAGTCAACATTTTAAACCTAGACATGTAAATATTGCTTCCCTGACCCTTAACAGATAGAGTCTGAGGTACAGAACACCATGTAAAATGCATTAAATGCTACACTAACGGTTTTAATGTCAACCAACCATAAATTAGTTGTACATCAGCTGTTCCCTTGAATTTTCACTCTTTGATTTTTTCTGCCTCCACTGTTTTTGTTGAAAATGCTGTCTCAAAGGAATCTGAGGTTGGAAGTATGCTGTATATTTAAAACTCGAATATAGTAAATCTTGATGTCAGTTAATAAATACCACCTTAAAAAGACAAAAATTATAAATGTTTTAGTGGAAATAGGAGATCAAGATAGAAACTCATATGTGGGACTATAACTTAGAACTAATACCACTCAAAGGTAGTCTGTCTTTCAGTCTTCAGGTGCCAGTGCAGGATGTGGAGGCACACTCTGTGCTGTTAGCCACCCATGTGCTGGGGCACTGACATTTTCAAATACAGCAAAACTTGGTGGTTTTTTGAACTGAATAGGGTGCTACAGACAAAAGAGAGCCATACTCCTATTAGAACTCAAGTAGCTGATGTGCAAAGGCTTTGTGGTAGGGAGAGTCAGGTCAGTGTAGAAATGAAACACTACAGTGCTAATTTGGTGGAATTAATTTTTAAAATTGCTGTTTTGTAGCAAGTGTATATACCCTCTTATTTGACAAAGCAAGAGAGAATCCAGAATTAATTATCCAGCCTCTCTGCTATGCAAAAACAATACAGTAAAATACTTACTAATTTTTCCCTCTGTTTAGAGTGTTTTCACAAAGCTGGGGAAAAAAGCACAATCACCAGCTTGTTCCAATACAGAGAAATGATTCCATGTTATTAGGGGCAAAGGGCTAGATAGATCCTCATTTTGTATAGCCCTGCCACAGCTCCTCCGAGGCCAACAAAATTAATACCAAAATAATACCAGAAAGGATCTGTATTATCAGTCCTAACACAAGAAGAATAAAATTTGGGCAATAGCAGGTATCTGCACTGCTGGGAGCCTGGGACTTGAGCCTTCAGCTGCTGTCCTTAGAGAAGAACTGACTTTCTACCCTCTTGGTAAGACTGACACAAAACAATTGAAACCACAGGGAAGTGGTGTGACTTGAGATGGCAGAGCCCTTCAGCAAACCCTATGGTGACAGTGGTTTCCTCCTTGATTAAACAGGCATTAAGGAACTGACCAGAGAATGTTACTAGATGCTGGTAAATTGTCTGATTTCCAGGGATGGCTATAGGGCAATGGAGGGAGAGGCAGAGCCCATACTCCATGTGTTCTGGGCTGCAGAGCCAGGCAGTCATTGCCCCACAGTCCCTGACACCTAGGGACACAGCCCTGGTTTGTCCTGTGAGCCTGCAGGGTGACAGACCTGGTGCCATCCCCACCTTAAGCTGTGTTTCTGAAAACCTGCATTGCTTTGAGCTGTGGGTTTCAGTGCACAAGTACTTTGGCCATGCACCTTCTCCTGTCTCCCACACTGGTATTTTCGGTAGACATTCTCTTATATCTAGGAAATTCCTCTGTGGTGCCTGATTTTCCACAACTGGAGATGATCACCAGGAACTGTCCCACCACTGTCACATTTTGGTCTGACCCAGGATGCGTGAGCTCTCTGCTTATGTCTGAGGGAAGCAGCTCTCCTCATTTGGGACAAATACTCTTTTGTTAATCTCACTTAATCATATTTAGGAGCAACACATGAGTTAGCAGTTAGCTTCACTTGGCAAAAAGACTTGAAGGAAATTGTGAGAGAAAAGAGGAGTCTAATAAAAGGAAATTAAATCACTTTAAAGAATATTCTATTGCAATGTCTGTAGTAATAAGTGAAATGGTCTAATAAGTGTTCTCTTTGCCTGAGGCTAATCAGCATTGCATGGCTCATGCCCAAAAAGCTAAGCTCTCTCCCAGCCATGCAGCAGAGTGGATTCACCCATGCTGCCTGTTGGGAGAGACCCCAGGCATGCAGGGTTTTTCTTTGCAAGAGCTGGCCCCAGTCAGAACCGTGCTGCTGTCAGAAAATACCATTTATTATATGAATGGCTGTGGGCCAGCGCTCAGGTGTGATTCCCTCGCTGTGTCAGGAGGGATGCAGTCGAATTTTCTGTGGTTTCTTCCTGCCTTGTGCAAAAACTCAAAGACCTTGGACAATACAATACTAGCCACACGGCAAAAAAAATGTGGTTGAAGATCTGTAATGTTTCAAATTCTATGTATTTTGGCATGTTTTTGCCATTGTAGTTCTCTGCCCTTGGGACATACTGGGTTGGGTTTTTCTTTGAAAATGTAAAATTTGGTTTTGAAGGCAATACAAGAGCATATGCTACTTGTCTGCAGTGATAGCATACTTTAAGAGAGACTGACTGAATACCAATCAAGTTTTGACCAACCAAGATGCCACAGTATCTGTCCTTTGTGATTAGTGCTAAATGCCATTTACTGTGTATGGTGCATTGTGTCATTCTTAAAGTTATTTAGGATTTAGTAACTTAGGAAGTAACATGCTGTCATGTAGGCTTCAAAAGTGAGATACTTGGAAATAATGCAGTTATTTAATGTACAAATTTTTAATGTTTTCTGAAATGATGGGCCTCTGAGTGAGTTGTCACTCTGAGCTGTGTACAGATTGTAATGAAGATGGTGATAAAACATGATAAAACATCACATTTCTGACAGTTTCTGAAAATCTAATTTTTGCCAACAGAATTAATTTAATTTAAAAAAAGACATTTTTGCAATAATATTGACTAAACTTAAAGTCACCCAGACATAAAAGGGCTTAAATACAAGCTTCTCTTAGAAACCATGCAATTTTATGTAGAAATTGCAAGCCTGTCACTTTACCCTTGGAGGGGAAAAAAGTTATTCAGAGTAATGACAATAGCTTGGTGGGAGAGAAAGAGGACTTCACGCAGTAAAAACGTTTCTCTCCAGCTGTGTGGGTTTTCCACAGGATTTTTTTTCATTAATATTATCAAGTTATTTGTTATTTACTCATGAATGGTGAATAAATACTGAGCAAATCCAAGACGTTGTTAATTTTTCTCATATTGCACGTACGCATATGTAATGGTTCTTTATAACTCTGCATTTCCAGAGTATTCCAATGTAAATGAAAAGAGCCCAATTAAAAAAATTGTAGACCCTGATCCAACCTTTGTTGACTTCAGACCCTGATTTTGAATTGAGCACCAGAAGAGAAAATCATGGCTATTAAATTGAGTAAACATTTTCTTCATTTATCTGGGTGGCTTTTTTCTGTCAGAGAAAACTATTTTTTGCTAAAAATGCCAACCCTTAAAAACTTAATGAGTATTAATGAAAAGCTGGAATAATTTAGCATGGACAAAAAGAGGGTAATTTTCCTCAGACATTGTGTTAATATGAACTAAATCCTGAAAGGCCTGTTCTCCTTGTGGTTTGTCAGAATAATTCTCCTTATAGGTGATAGGTACCAGGTATATCTGCATCAATAGCAGAACAGACTGCTAAATATAGTTGTTGCAGCAGCAGCTGGTTCTCTATCATGTTCATCAGATGAGAAAGCTCAAAGCTGCAGCAGCCTCATAGCATAGGAAGGATGATGCTTGAAGAAAATTTTTCATGGGACCAGAGACATGAGCTCGGTTTTTCACTTCAGCCACTTCAGCCTTTTTCCAAGAACATGGACAATGTCCATCCTGCTATCTGTGGGCCTGCCCCACAGGGACAACCAGCCTGCCTCAGCCTAAGGAGGCTACCCAGATTTGCTGTCTGCATCACTTTGTCCAGGCTCTGTGACCACTGCAGGTTCTGTAGGCTTTCCAAAAAAAAAAAAAAATAGGTGATTGGAGCTTTTCCCCATTAGATTGAGAAGCAGTGTGTATTTCTAGACAAAGCAATAAAAGATCTGCACACTTTTCCTATCTAAATTTTCCCATCATTTTTTGCTGTCACTTCAGCTCTCTTGAATCCAAAGATGACATTTCCACCCTGTCTTCCAGGCTCAGCCTGGCTTTCCCTCTCTCTTCCCTCCCAGGCAGCAGCATCTTTCATCCTCCCTGGTGTCTTTCTGCTCAGAGAGCTGCTTTCAGGCTCTCTTCTCCTAAACAAGCTGCCTTTGTCTCTGGGCCCTTGGAGTCTCACAGGAGTCACTTAGGCTCTCTGATTTTTTTTAAGACCCAGGATTAGTATCTGATATCTTTTTTCACTTGTCTGGGATTTTCCACTACCCACATCTAGACCCCTCTGGAGAGGCAGGGGAAAAAACCACGGCCCTTAACCTTTTCTTTTCCTTGGGTAAAATCTTTTCAGGTGCTGATAATCTTTAGCTATCAACCTTCTCATGCACAGACATTAACTTTTTTTCCTTGTCGTCTTAGCATATGGAGTATAAAGCATTACATAGTAAAAAACAGCCATAAGGAATTCATAAATTATACATAGGCAGATTCCCCAAATCATCAAACATTCCCTTCTGTTAAAGATGTTCCCTATCAGTTATTTTTTCTGTGGTGTATGGACCTTTCCATATCTTGTCATCTAAGCTTTCATGGATTTTTTCTTCTTTCTTGTTTTTCTTGTTTGTTTGTGGTTTTGGTTTTTTTTTTGGTTGGTTGGGGGTTTTTGTTTGGTTTTGGTTTTGGTTGGTTTTTTGTTGTTTTTTGTTGTTTTTGTTGTTTTGTTTGGGGGTTTTTTTGTTTTGTTTTTTGTTTTGGTAATTTCAGTGAGTTCACATTTAAAACAAACCAACAGGAGTCTGTTTTTTTACTCCTGTCTCTGTCCATTTCTGCCAGCAGAAACCATGCAGCTGGGTGAACAAGTGAAGGGATTTCTCAGCTTAGATAGACACAAACCTAGGGTGTTTGGTTTTGGTGTCCTTTCTCACATGCTTCTCTTGGCAAAAGATAATTCAAAAGCCATGCCAGCTAAATAGTGTGAGTACTAATAAACTCAACACATGCAGAAATGGGTTGATCCATGATTTCATCTTATTCTGCTGTTGAAGTGCCTGAATTTTGAACAAGAGCCATTGAATTATTATGCAAAGTACATCAGAGGAAGTATGCAGGATGTAGGGCCAGCAAGAACTACTTAGTTGTGATGAAACCATTATTATATGATCTATTGCAATGTGTCCTCAGTTTTTCCACAAAAGATGCCACTCTTACTAAGTTTTTAAGGCCATGTTTCAAATCAAATCTTACAAGTACCAACATTGGTGTCTTTAAAATACAAACCAAGGATTTTAAAGCATTGTTGGCTTGGCAGATGCATTTTTATGAAGCTCATATCCCAAAATAAAAGCACTTTAAGAATCCTGCAACTTAAAGTGTGTTAAAGTAAATGGAAATGGAGCATTCTTGGAGATGAAGATAAGGAGAATCAAGTGTTGAAACCAACAGAGGTAAAAGGGGAAATACAGCTGATCATACACCCATCCACCACAGCCATTCCTCTCCAGCTCACCTCCACTTATCTCTCCACTGCTTTGGTGCTGTTCCTGTATCCAGAAGGGATTGGGTATAGGGTCAGTCCAGCCAAGCACTGCAATTTTTCTGTGTGGAACAAGTCAGGCTCCTGTTGTAAATCACACTCATGCTGCTGCCTCCTCCTCTTCTCTAGGTCCAATAGAACTGAGAGGGAGCAGGCACCCAGCCCTGAGTTCAGGGTCAGACACAGCCAGTGTGAGCACCCCATGCAAAACAGACTCAGCCCTGACAGCTGAATGCTTTGTGTTAGTTCTGAGCAGGAGGGATTTGAGAAAGAACCTCAAATCTAAGATGTGAGATGTTATAAAAATCTGCAAAATTAGATGCTTGGTGTAGTGGAGCACTGTTGATTCATCTGACTCCATGTAAGCTGTTGGTGGCCAGGAGGTCCTTCTGATCTCACATGTCTAGCTGGGTCCTGCCCACACAGCAGGACAACAGACCTGCATAAATCAGTCCACACAACTTTCCTGCACCCTAGTTTCAGCCCCAAATCCCCTGGATGTACAGGTTGAAGGGAGTCCCTGTGTAGCTCAGCTGGGTTATGGATCTAAGAAGCAGGAAGACAAGGAGCATGGATGGCAAAGTACAGCTTTGCAGGTGAATTCAGACTAAGCCAGAAGGAAATTATTCTGCTCCTGTACTTTCCAATGTTTATGTCATTTATCTCAAAATAGAATTAAGGTGTGAAAAAGCCTACAAAATGCACAACTGCATTTCTCTGTAAAATTACATGGTTTCTTCTTTTTGGAATAATGACTGTAAATTCCTTGGTATCATGGAGACTACTTAAGGTCACATTTACCAAAGAATATTTAAAGAAAGTTCAGACCTTTTGTGTCTGACACATTCTGATTATCTGTCTGGAGGCAAGACTCCTCATTTTGATATGTAATGAATAAAATGCACAAGTGGAAGGAATGAGGATAATGAATTTGCAGGATAATTTTACTAATTATCTTGTTGCTGATCATAAAACTAAGGCTCTGCAAGTCAATCCTACCACAGCTATTAATATGCAATGCCTAAAGCTGTTCTTGTAACATTTATTATGCATCTCTCTAGTTCTGCACAAGTTGATAGTTTACTATTAAATTTGTAAAAGTGGGGTTAGTAACAAGTTCATTGTTCTAAGCATAACATGTAAAATTACACAGGTTTACTGAAGTCTGAAGTAAATGAAAGCACATAAAATAAGATTTTCTTTTACTGTGTGAATATTACATGATGAGTTGAGATGGAATTTATCTCACCTTGTTGTTATCTGAAGATAGGTGTCTAATCTAAGTTAAGATTTTAATCTCCCTACATAGTCACAGGAGAGAGGATGGGACAAATTATCCTCTGAAGATGCCTTTCTCCTCACTGACTATACAGGGATCTCAGTCTCTTTGCTATTTTTTTTTAATTAAAGCTAAAATGGATTCAAGTTTATTGTTGAGAAGTGGTGAATAGGAAAATTTTCAACAAGGAAAAGAGTCAAAAATAAGTAATAGTACGATGAGGTTATGATTGACCCACCAACCATTTGGATGACAATGTTTAAAAGGTAGTTGGAGGACATAAACCTAGAGTCAGTCCACAGTGATGCTCTGCCTTTGGGAACAAATCAAGAACATGAAAAACTATTGTCAAAGTGAGAGAGACAAGCTCAGGAGGCATAATGAGATGCTCAGTTGTGACTTTAGGAATAGGAACCGATGAGTGAGGGTGAAAAATTACTGACAAGAAAGACAACAGCAAACACAATACTGGAGAATTGAAAAGTGGGAGGAAGCAAGTGGATCCTGGCACCTATTTCTTCTGCATCCAGAGGGCTAGGAACTCAATCTCCTCCCTCCCCAGAGCAGTGCAGAATTGTCCCCCTCCCTGTGTAACTGACCACAAATCTAAATTGTTCCTGTGACCTTCACTGCTTTGCTCTCCCCTCTACAAAAGTTTAGATATTGCCCATTATTTCTCCCATGTAGAAAAGTCTGGTGTTTAACTCATTATGATGCAAAAGGGAATCAAAAGATAAAATCTGTAGGCATTAGAAATGAGGAATTCTGTAGGGGGACTCTGTGGCATGGGAGTGCTCTGGGAAAGTGGCATGGTAGATCTTAATCCTGTGACCTCAGTTCTGTGTCATTCTGCCTGGGCTCTGTAGGGACCTTGTCTCCACCTCACTCAGTATTTGTTCAAGCAGACTGCAGTCATTGGCATCTCCTGTGTGAGGAGAGCATTGTGATGGGCATACAAATTTTTCTTAGAAAAAAAATACAAATCCTCCCAAAAAGATCTATTCAGACTACTCCTGCAGGTAGCTAAGACACCATAAAGTTTTTGATAACTAAATCCATTTGGTGTTTTATCTCCCACCTCAAATCATTTCCTTCTGATATTAGACAAAACTACAGCACAATAAAAACCAATAATGATCTGGCACTTGGCTTAATAAAAGAGTCTTTTGAACTGCTATAACAACATAGAAAAGAGGTCATCCATTTCAGCATAGATCTTAAAGTTAGCTGGAAATATTTATAATATTAACGGAAGAATCAAAGCTGCTTCTGTGCCAACCATGCCACAAATAAGAATTCTGCAAGTAAGGACTTTGGAAGCCCCACAGGACTCTGCTTTAATAAGCAAGTCATCTAAAAGCACTCTTGCAGACAGCCATGGGGTACAAAATAACCCAGACCAGAAATGATCTGGCTGCAGAGAGACATTGGAAGCAACAGGTTCTCTGCAGATAACAGGATAAAAAACAAGACCATTTTGAAAAATAAGTATTTTTCATGTTGCCTTTTTATTTTTTATTTCATGTCTTGCTTGGGCTTTTCTCACCCATAAAAGCTCATCAAAAACATTAGAAGAAGAAATGAAGTGCTATTTGCAGGTTTTGGTTTTGTTGTTGTATGAAATGGAGAGCATACTGTGCTATAAATAAAAACTTGTAAGCAAATTAAAACCTGCCTAACAGGAGATTAAGATGGTCTGAAGTCACTGACTCAGATCATAAACAGTGCCGCCGTTAGCTGAAACCATTAATCACTGTGGGGCGAAATAAAAGAGGAAATTTGTTAAAAAATAAGCAGGGGCAGGATGCTAACTCCAGGGGCATGCTGTTTGGCTCGTTAATAATGTATAACGAAGCGTGTGCCAGATCAAAAGCAAATCACATGCAGCTGGCAGAAAATGAAATGGCATTAGGCAAAGTATTTGTCTAGCTATGAGGCTATTTAAGAAACTGCTGTCTATTAATGTGATGTTGATTAAAGCTTTTCAAATTAAGCTTTTCAAATTAATTTTTGCTCATAGAAACCCCATCAATAAAGCATGGTATATGCCTTTTATATATATGCATGCACACATATGGGATACCCATATGTATGCATTATATATTATAAATACGGCAAATATTTAGTCACAACTTTGCAAAATTACCAGGAGTTATCAGCAGCTAATTAAATCATCCTCACATTCTTATTGTAATTGATACTCTGTGTGTGTGTGTGTGTGTGTGTGTGTGTACTGAATAATTGTTATTTGTCTGTGTTGTGATGCTATTTTTGATACGACAGACTTTGTTGAAAATCTATAGCAGAGGGAAAAAATGAGTGTTGATGTCACATCCCCGTTCCTCACATGTAAAATTGTTGGTTTCAAAAATCTAGAAGGGGCACACCTGTCTGCTGAGCTCCTTCATCTTTGAATGTGTTGGCTCAGCAAGGGGTCAGGAAGCTGAGGTGCACTACTTGCACAGACAGGTGTGTTTCCACCAGCATTCTGTTTTTAAGACACTGATACACCCATAAGTAGCTGAGGTTAGGCTCATGCAGGAGGCCAGAGATGTGCTTCTGCAGCTGGGTGCAGTGTGGACATGTTTTCAATCCAGTGAAAGGCTGAAGCACCAGGCCTGGCCTGAAATACCCATGGTCTAACCCATAGACTGGAAACATGAACCTTTGTCATGCCTGTTGGGCTGGCTTGGGCTTTTTCTACCTTTGCCAGAGGTCCAGATTCATCAGGAGAGAGTGGGCAGTATCTCCTCACAAAACTCAGCAGAGTCTGAAGGTCTTGAGTCTTTCATTAGTAAATTTGCAGATGACATTAAGCTGGGAGTATGTGTCAATCTGTTGGAAGGTAGGAGGGCTCTGCAGAGAGACTTGGAATGGTTGGATGGATGGGCAGAGTCTAGGAAGATGAAGTTTAATAAGTCCAAGTGCCAAGTCCTGCATTCTGGCCACAATAACCCCCTGCAATATTACAGGCTGGGGACAGTGTGGCTGGACAGTGCTCAGGCAGAAAGGGACCTGGGGGTGCTGGTCCGTATGTCTGAACGTGAACCAGTGTGTGCCCTGGTGGCCAAGAAGGCCAATGGCTCCTGGCCTGGATCAGGAATAGTGTGGCCAGCAGGAGCAGGGAGGTCACCCTTCCCCTGTACTCGGCACTGGTGAGGCCACACCTTGAGTGCTGTGTCCAGTTCTGGGCCTTTCAGTTTGGGAAGGACATTGAGACACTTGAGTGCATCCAGAGGAGGCAACGAGGCTGGTGAGCGGCTGGGAACACAAACCCCACAGTGAGGAATGACTGAGGGAGCTGGGGGTGTTCAGCCTGGAGAAAAGGAGACTCAGGGGTGACCTTGTCACTCTCTACAACTCCCTGAAGGGTGGCTGTAGTCAGCTGGGGGTTGGTCTCTTTCTTCAGGCAGCAACTGACACAACAAGAGGACACAGCCTTAAGCTGCACCAAGGGAAATATAGGTCAGATATTAGGAAAAAGTTTTTCATGCAAAGAGTGATAAAGTACTGAATGGTCTGCCCAGGGAGGTGGTGGATTCACCATCCCTGGATGTGTTTAAAAAAAGACTGGATGTGGAACTTGGTGCCATGTTTTAGTTGAGGTGTCAGGGAACGGGTTGGACTCGATGGTCTTGAAGGTCTCTTCCAATCTTGTGATTCTGTGATTCTGTCTCCTGAGAAGCAGGAGCCCTTTGAGGCTGGCGAGAGCTTGCCAAGTTCCCAGCGTTGCTGCTGATGCGGGTGGTGGAGCACAGCCAGCCCCTCTGCCACCGCTCCCTCCGCCACCAGGCTCTGGAAGGGCACAGTGTGCTCTGTGTGCTGCACAATGAGCGACCCCGCATTGGTGCCAGAGCCCCGCGCTTGTCCCCCTGCAGCAGAGCCCATCAGCCTGGAAAACACAGCTCCCGCAGCCTAGAAAACACAGCTCCCGCAGCCTGGAAAACACAGCTCCCGCAGCCTGGGAAGCACAGCTCCCGCAGCCTGGGAAGCACAGCTCCCGCAGCCTGGGACACACAGCTCCCGCAGCCTGGAAAACACAGCTCCCGCAGCCGGGAACACACAGCTCTCGCAGCCTGGGACACACAGCTCCCGCAGCTGGGAGCACACAGCTCCCGCAGCCTGGGACACACAGCTCCCGCAGCCTGGGACACACAGCTCCCGCAGCCGGGAGCACACAGCTCCCGCAGCCGGGAGCACACAGCTCCCGCAGCCGGGAGCACACAGCTCCCGCAGCCTGGGACACACAGCTCCCGCAGCCGGGAACACACAGCTCCCGCAGCCGGGAGCACACAGCTCCCGCAGCCGGGAGCACACAGCTCCCGCAGCCTGGGACACACAGCTCCCGCAGCCGGGAACACACAGCTCCCGCAGCCGGGAGCACACAGCTCCCGCAGCCGGGAGCACACAGCTCCCGCAGCCTGGGACACACAGCTCCCGCAGCCGGGAACACACAGCTCCCGCAGCCTGGGACACACAGCTCCCGCAGCCTGAGACACACAGCTCCCGCAGCCTGGGACACACAGATCCCACAGCCTGGGACACACAGCTCCCGCAGCCTGGGACACACAGCTCCCGCAGCCTGCCAGCCCCGCACCCTTCTGCAATTACCACCAAGCTTCACTTCTGTCACCGCTTACTAAAAACATGGCACGGTTACCGAAATAAGTGAGCACTTAAGGGAAACCCAGACCTTTTATGTCTGCCACTTATTTCCTGATTATCTTCCTGGAGGTCAGGCCCTTAGTTTTGACACTTAATGAATAAAATGCCCACGTTGCAGGAAATGGGATAATGAATTGTGAAAAGACATAATCAGCAATGACTAAATAATTAAGGGAATTGAAATGTAGAGTCATGTGGGAATGTATTAATAATAACATGATTTTTCCATATGCTAAAAAATTCTGTCTGTTTTTAGAAAATCAGTCATCACACATGCTCTGTGGAAAAAAAAATTAATGTAGACTAATATGAACTGTAATTAGATGTTCTGCTTTTAAACAGCTGAATAAAAGATGAAATCATATAGAAAGTATATTTAGATACAAGCCAGAAAGTAAACTGATTATTATTCATAGTGCTGTTAATAGGAGCTGTAATTTATGCATCTAGTGGGAATCATGTTAGGCAATTAGGAAAGGGAGTCACACTTGACTTCCCTTTATGCATTTACATATTTATATATTTTTCTATATCTTGCCAATGTCTCCGTTTTTTCAGTTACCTTTAATCCACAAAACTGCCTAGAATAAGACCTTTTACACTGAAATTCTCTGTTGGAGCTCAAAAGTTGGCCTTCACTTAGATTAAAGGAAACCACACAAGCTTATCTTTGATCTTATTTGTCCCCTGACACTGGACTTTTGCAGGTCCTCAGTACTACATGAAGAATGGGACTTTTTAATTTTTCTCCACGCTTCACCTTCAAAAGCTTGCAGCAGAAATTATCCTGGCAGTAGAACAGGATTGTGCCTGCTTGTGATCCCCTCTGCCTATGCTACCCTCTCCCTGCTTACCCAGGACCCAGGCACTCAATTACTTGGTCCCTCTAGTCTGCACCTAACAAATCCTGGAATCCTATAATTCACCACACTCCCAGCATTGAAATCCCAGTGATCTGGATTTTGCTTGTTGGCATTGCTGAGTTCATAGAATATACAATCCACTATGAATATTTAATACTTTCAGAAGTTCAATGCAAGAATGCATTGTGCTTACCTTGAGCAATAACATGGTTAATGTTTTCATCTCAAAGTGTCCTGGTATCTAGTCACATGCTAATGCAGACTTGCAGCAATCCCATAAAATATGGGTCAGCTGGAGAGGGTCACATCACCAGATATGTTTGAACAGATGGGTGGGCTGAGGTACAGAGAGCTGTTGTGGTTTGCTCAAGGTAAAAAAGCAAGTGGCAGAGCAAAGATTAAAATTCAAGGCATTAGATCAGCAAAGGATTAAGTGTCATGTTCATCTGCTTCATTTCCAGACATATATAACATGTATCTCAATTAATCTGCAGATTTGGAAATATTCCAGCGTTTGGAAATATTCAACCCATAACTTTCAAGAAAAGAGGCAGGGAGACATGACAGAGACAGGGAAGGGACAACAAGGGACTACAGGATGGGGTGGACCAGTGAGCCTTCTCCCACAGGGGCTGTGCTGCCACTGGCTTGCAGGGCAGTTTCACAGGTAGCCTGTCCCCATGAGTGTGCAGGAACAATGCAAGGTGATAACCTGAGCCAAGTCCCCACTCCCAGCAGATAAGAAAGAGATTTTCCTCTCTGTGTAATGCTGAACTGAGCCAAACTACCCCATAAGCCTGACACTGGCTGCTACCAGACCTGTCTGAGATGAGTCCTCGATGAGCCTTGTAATACATTACCAGTCCTAAACTTCAGGTCATTGTGCTCTGGCTTTACTTGCCCTGTTTTGCTAAGGCTGTTCTTCTCATCACTTTGCTGGGTGTGATGCTGCAGAAGGAAAGTGAGCCCCCCAAGGCCTGGGGCACTTCCCCACTCTCTCTGTTCCTCCACAAGCCCTCCTAGAGATGAGGGCCTGGTGTCTTGGCACGGCCCTCTGGCTGCAGGGCTTTCATTTTGGCTGTGGACCATCTTTTGTAACTGGGCTGGAGAGGGCTGCCTCTGCTTCTGCTTGGGGCTGGGGCTGCCAGTGCCAGCTGCTCCCCCGCCACCCAGGCTGCAGATTGCCCAGCAACACCTGGCACCTCACCCTCTGACAGTCCCCTCTGTCACCCTGTCCTGTGCAACCATCTTCACAGTACTACTTTTAGCAGGCATTATGCAGTCACGACCCACTCTTTGGCATGCCCTGACACCCTCCTCGCCTCTCCCATTCCAGAGCCAGGAAGCAGGAGGTACTCTGGGAGCAATATCATGTTAAGCTACAAGCCACAGAAGAAAAGAAAAAGCAATAAATGCATTTCTGTGCATTCCAATAATGCTATTTTTTTATCAGACAGAAGGTGATTTTAATTCGCCCCCCATAAATGCATCTCTCTCTCTGCACGGGTCTGGCTCATTGCATTTGTTCTCTGTTGAAGTGTGATGTCTTGGGATGGATCCTGCAGGCTTAAAATAGAAATGTTCCTGCTTGCTGCTGCTGATGTATCATTGGGTAATCATTAAATAAATTCAGTGTTTTACTGCATTAACAAAAACACATGATTGTTTAACAGAGTGTATTACAGAAGATGGAGGCTTTAATGGTCTCTATGGATTTTTAGTTTGTAAGAGTACATTATGGAGCTGTCTTGGTAGGGTGCTGTTTTCATATGTGAAAGAAGTTACTGGCGTTATACATCATTTTTATATCTTGTTGCTAGGCAACATATCATAGTGCAGTTATTGCAAAGGTGTCTGCTTCCTCGTTAAAAATCTTCATGTTGCTCCTTAATTCTGCAAAATTAGCCCTGTTCTTGATCCTACCCTGCTTCCTCAGATATCTTTTGATTGAGGTTTCATCTGTTAAGTTTTGGAGAAATATAACAGGTCTTTTATTAGCTGAATTTGGGGTTGAAGCCTAAAGCATGTGCATTAGTGCTAATCTTTAGTTTCCACCTTCATCACAATTTGTTTTCACGTAGGGAGCCACGCACTTCCATCCACTTGGGATTCAAAATCAGACAAGTAATTTGAGTGGTGGTATATTTAAGATAGGGTTAAAAAAGCAGCAACAACAAAATACAGGGACTACCTAGGGTGTTCTGGGAAACTTATAAAATTCCCTTTCAAACTCATTTCTTCTGCTCTTCAACACAATCTGCAGCTCCTGCTTCAGCATAGTGTTGTTGCAAACTCTAGTGTATTAGCATTTTCAAATCCAGGGACAGTTTTGCCTCAGCTTGGGTCAGGTTGTGCAAGATGTGGGGCTTTACAGGACTGAGCTGACTGCATCACCTCACTTCATTCTCACCTGGAGAAGGCACAACTATTTCAGAAAAATGCAGTTGGTAATAACAGGCGGTATCACTCACAAATATCTTCCACACAACAAAATAACATTTTTTTTTCTGAGTGCCAGCATTTATTCCCTTCATTACCACTTCTCCCAATCTTCTTTGACTTGGAGAGCTGTCTGCTAGGGCTGTATGTGCTCCCCAGGCACAGAGGTGGCTCTGGCACGTGTACCCCCCAGATGCTTTTGCAGGCTCACGTGGATCCACAGCACATGAAGGGGCTGCCAGCACTAGGCAAGGGGGAACTGGGGGCTTCCACAGACCTCAGCATGCAGCAAATGGCTCTTTATTATCCTCATCCCTCATACCTTTGTTGGTAGTGTATTATAACTCCTTTCATTAACCAAACTTAATGCACTGGCAGTTAGTATACCTACTGTTCATTTTGGGGCAAATGGTACTATTACAATATCTGGTTTTAATTAAGCTGTTCTGGATAAAAGCTGGCATGCTAAAAGCTTTTTTAAATGCTGTTCCTTGGTACACACCCACACAACAACAACCAGTAAGTCAATGGGATTTTGTCTAACATCTCCCTTGGAAGATATAATTTGAGGTGTGGTATCAGGGCAGTTATTTCTACAGGCATGTGCACCAGAGGCAGGGAGAAGTGAAAGAAACATTAAAGAAGTTCATTCTCTTATTCTTTTTAAACTGGAGAAGATTTAAAAATAGGTATAAGACTTATGCCTTAAAGTCTACTTTTTAAAGGATAAATGTGCAAATAATTAATTTATAATTGGACTAATTTCACAATTCTGTGAAATTTTAATATATAAAATTGCAAATGAAAGAAAAGAAATTGCAAAGGCCAAAATGTTTCACTTCATGATGAATCAATGTACCTTACTAAAAAATACCTGCAAATAATTTTGACAGTGATTTAAAGATGATTAGTTAAAGCTGGTAGTCTGAAATAAATTTATTCCTGCAGATTTCACCCCAGAAACACACTGGATTATTTCTGAATAACCAAATGGCTCCATTTGTACCCTACCTACTTCCCCGTGACTTGCAAGGAAAGGGATAGGGTGGACTCACACTACTCTTCCATTGCTTCTAACCACACAATTTACCTTTAATGTTTGGGCCCCTGGGTGGTCCAACAGCTTTAACTCTGTTCCTCCAACATAATTTGTGAAAACATTAGCACTGCTTTCCCACTAACAATTCCTCTGCTCTGCACCCCTCTCTGATCCTGCTAGAAGTGAGTAATGAATATCCAACCTGACCAGCTTTCCTCCCCTATCTCCCATCAGTTTGAGGAGACATTGTTAAAATGCATGCAACTCACTGTAGTCCAAGAAGTGTTGTCAGTGTCCAGAGGAATCTTCCTTCCATTTCAAAGAAAGGAGTTTGGGGAATCAGCATCACTTTTGGTATCTGTTTATCCATAAAGTCATAATTTTTTTTGAGCAATTTTACCAGTTGATCTCTTGAAACTCCTT
This sequence comes from Molothrus aeneus, assembly GCF_037042795.1. Lineage (NCBI taxonomy): Eukaryota > Metazoa > Chordata > Aves > Passeriformes > Icteridae > Molothrus > Molothrus aeneus. Next base: position 86,353,956 of record NC_089647.1, on the reverse strand, counting down.
TGGTCCATATAGAAATCCCTGCAAATGCAATTGCATCCCCTCATGCCCAATGAACTCAGTTATCAGTCAGAATCACCTTATGGTGGATGATTGTTTCATTCACGAGAAATTTCTAATAGGTAGCTGACTTGGCTTAATCACTTGTCTTTTCTCTGTGCAAAATACAGAGGAGAATTCTCTTTTAACCCATATTCAGATTCAAAAATTAACCAAGACAGTGCCACAGGAAAACAAGAGTACACTTGTGAGCACTGAAAAAGCTGTTGCTTCTCACTCAACAACGCACTCCAGAACAAAACAAGTGGTGAGACTCCAACTCACACACCACATCATTCCCCATGCCTATGTTTCACTGGTTTATAAAAAATTCATCTCTGGTTTCCAATGGCACTGTAGTTCCATGTGTTCCCACTGCTTCAGAAAGGCTGTCCTTGCTGATCATCAGGCCAAATGTGCAGCAGGATTGCCTCTTCTTCCACCTACAACAGTACCTGCCATCATGTTCATGTGCAGGTTGGCAGCTCAGGAGGTGAAGTGGCAGCCTCCTTCTTGGATCAGTGGCAGACATGAAACTGCACACTGCCCCTCACCAGGACTGTGCAGGTGTGACAGGCAACCTTGCCCTCTGCCATTGCACTCATGAAACACTTCATCTGGGGCCTGGGGGACAAGGGAGGGTTTCTAAATTATTGTCAAGTAGACAATGCTTATTTCTGGCATGGTCTGTAAAATACCCTACCCCAAGCAACTCGGCTTTTCAGGGCTCTATAGGGATTTATGGATTAAAAAATAGCTGTGACCGGGAAGAAGGATGTTACCAACTTCTATTTGTTATGCACTTCATTAAAAAACCCTTGATGTTTTACTTCAATAAATTCTTTACTTCCCCACTGACTCTCTAGATGCCTGTAATTCTTAGAACACTCAAATAAACAGGATCAAGACAATTTTGTTTGTCCAATGTGATGAATCTTCCAGCCCTGCCTGTTGTCTTTCTGTGAATCTTAGTCTCCCAGGACCAGAGCCAAATTTGACACCTGGTGCGAGCCAACACCTGATAGTCCAAGTTCTTTTGGCCAACACTCTTCCAAACATATTAGTGCCAGAACCCTCTACAAAGCTGATCATAAGAATTATATGGACTGGTTTGCTTCACAGTAACTCTCTGATCAGCTCAGTCATGATACATCTTTCTTGTTGGAGCCCAACAGCAGCATCTCACCATTTCATGTCACCATAAGTGGTCTTTCCATTTTTATTTCAGTCTGAGTTATCAGGTAAAAAATAATAAACCAAAACAGAAGGAAGGCTGAGCCAGTCAGCATCTTCAACCATGGGACAATTTTTCTGACATCTCCTTTCCTATATTTTCAAACATACATGCCTTGGCCCTTGCTGGTCTTCCCCCAGCTTAGTTACTGTGTCTTGGTTAGGATACAGAGGTGAATGATGCCTTTGATAAGCCCACTTGTTAAATGTGCTGTGGTTCTTCTGGGGAAAAAAAGAAAAGAGCAAATATGCCTAGTAGCACTTGGACTTTAAAAACACTGTTACACAATCTTAGTGTGCTAAAGTCAATTTGGTAGCCAAAATTAGATCATTGTTTTCATGTCTTGTTTCCTTTGTCTGCATCCATCTTGAATTTCATCTCATATTTGGACTGCCAGTGTTTTGGGGCAGGAGCTGCTATTTCAGTGTCTCTGTGGAGCACTTTGTTGAGTGGATCCAGACCAGGACTCAAGAAAAGAACTACATGTTTACACCTCCCATTCACAATTATCATGCAGATTCATGATCCAAAGGCAGATTATTTGCAGGGGCCTTGTGCTCCTAACTGGAAGGGACCCTTCCTCTTAGCATTTCAACAGGGTTTGCAACACCTGATAGGACCCTTTCCTGGAGAATGGGGGAGAGATCCAGAATGTGTTGGTTCACCCCTCTGCTGCTTCATCCTTTGAAATTCAGCTTTGTCTGAAATTGTCTCCTAAGTTCAAAAGATTCTGAGAGGTCCCAAATCCTAGGCTCCTTTGCCAATAATTATGTATCTGTAGCTTTACTTGTCATGAGGCTTTGCCCCCAAAGGCACCTTCACCTTAACTAGGCCATTCCAACTTCAGGCTCTTGCTATGTCTTATGAAGATGCAGAAGTGAATCTGTTGAACTTGTATATCTGGAGGAAAAAAATTATAATCCCTTCACTACCCTAGAGCATTTGTTCTTCTGACAGCTTTCAATAAAGTCCTGACACAATGTAAGTTCATCACTGGAAATGTGTTTAGCTTATGTCATGACCTGCAGATAGTTTTGGAGACTTCTGCAGATTTCACATCCATCTCCAGCTCTATCAGTTCAGCCTTCTACCTGTTTTCTTCCCGAAATCTCAATGCACTCTTAAAAAAAATAAGGTGGTGATATGTCATTTAACGTGTATAGGATTGACACTTCTAAGTGATCCTCCAAAATTGCTCAGATGTCCAGTCTGAAAGGGTTAGAAACCAATTTATTTCTATGGAAAGTTGTCCAAGTAGATTTTGTACTATATTGCTATTTCCCATGAGTATCCTCCAGAAGATACTCTAGGCTTTGGAACCCCTTTTGACTCCATTTGAGGAGGTACATCTTCAACTTCCCACTTCCAGTTGGAAAATCAGAATGCTGATCAACTTGTCTCTCTGTTGCTCTTTGGGTAAGATTTCTCCCCCTCCATCTCTATTTAAAATGCAGTTGTTCATTACCAAGAATTTGTGGTCTCTGTGGCCCAGCATTTGGAAGAGAGGAGCAGCTTCCTTGACACTGGTTTTCTGCAAAAGGTTTTCCACACAAACTCAATGACCCATGTCCCCTCGCTGCTGTCACTGCTGACTTGGAGCCCAGTGCTCTGACACACCTCACTGATAAGGTACCAAGTGGCAAATGCCCTCCCTATCAGAACCTTGCTCTGGAAAGGTTCTGGATGGTGGTGCTGTACCTGGTGCCACCTCAGTCTTGTCCCTGTAGAGGAAGCCAGGGACTCCTGCGCTGGAAACTTGCCCCTAGGGCAAAATCTGTGTGGAAGCCCCTCTTCAAAACCACAGTTAATGTCAGGTAATTTACCTTTTTTCCCCCTCAGTCTCTAATTAGACATCCCAATTATGCGGTTTAATCTAATTAAAGTAATGATGCAATTATACAATAATTGATACATAATCGGCATGCAAAAACCTGTGTAAGTATTATTTAACCAAGAGAGTAAATTTTAGATGAACCTTTTCAGTCTCTTAAAAGTATATCATTTTAGCAACCAGCTTGAGGAAGGGATTTTGCCTACTCAAGCATTTATAAATCCTTACTGCCACTAGTAAAATTCCTTTTACTTACTATTTATGGGCATTTAGCTCCCATTGACTTCAATGGGAGTTGTCTCTGAGCACCCACAGACAGAAGTAAAGCTTAGATCCTCCAAAAGGCTCACCACAATTATCTCATCCAAAGATGGCAAAGCGCTATGAAGTCATTTCAGGAATGCCTAATACTGGATTGCCTGCTGCTAGAGATGATAAAAAAAATAAAATAAATCTTATTGTAGATTGCAAGAGAAGACAGCTCTATGGTACCTGTACTGGTACTTTCTCAATAAACCTTACCACTTAAGATAATTTTTTTTAATTAACTGCAAATTGCTTTCTCATTATCCAAAATAAATGTGCAAAATGTGCCTATTACATATGTACCACACTTGCAAATATATAAACTAAACCTTAGCTGTGTATCCACCTAAGGTCTGATGCAGCAAAATGATGGTGTGAATGGGGATGCAGGAGTCCTGGTTCTAATGGTATGAGGAAGAACCTGGTTTTCTTCACTCATTTTTCTGAAACAGACAAACTGACAAGCATGTGTTTCATTGTATGAGGATGTTAGCTGTATCTGCAATAGCCAAAGACCCATGTTCTGAAATGACATCAGAGACTTGAGGGCTTGTCTGATAAAAAATAGGATTTCTTCTCATCCCTGGATAATACTTTCTTTAGCCTACTCCCCATCCCCTTTCTGTTGTGCAGTGAACTGTGCACTCTATATAGCTTTTTCCCACCTGTGATGTGGCTGAATATCAGCAATATTTTACCCTTGTTTTGGGAAGCACTGTGGAATTAAACGTGTACATTTCTATAATACTCTCTAAGTAATCCAGCATGCCTGGATGTGTGAAGAAATGAGAATGGCCTGTCCCTTTCTTTGTCTCTGTTGCATAACTCCTGCTTTAAACTAGGTGTGTTGTATTGAGAGATGTTATAAAGTGAGTTTATTCAAAATACCCCAGTATCTGTGTCAGTGGAACTATTTACAAGTAGGGAAATTTCAGAGGAAAATGTAAATGTTCCCTGACAAGCAGTCACTTCAGCTTTTGTTGTTGTTGTCGTTTTTTGCATGATTTGCTGCTAAGGTTCTAGTTTTAAGTGTTACTACCCATGTGTGTGCAAGTATAATTTTGATTTGATACATATTCTTTTTAATGCCAAAATTGCTGAGAAAAGCCTTTTAAATTTGGTTTCAATTCAAATATGATGGGTTTACTGTCAGTATTTAATTGTCAGTATTCATATTGCTAATATAAGTGTTTAATCCTTTTCATGATAGACACTGAAAATACATTTTAAAAAAGCCTACAAATGAACAATTGTTCATTCCTGGTGATACAAATTTGGTTCTACATGCAGAGTCACTGTGAGCCTGCATATACGGCTCACAGTTTCCAAGCTTAAGAAGGAGTCACCGGTGCTTAGGTGACCCTCTGGTCACTGGTAAGGGTCACATAGGGAGACAATTTTTGTCTCCCAATGTATTTTTTTCCCTCCCACTGTGTGTTTTCAAACTGAATGTAAGAGGACAGACTTGGCTAGGCAGTGTATACAGAAAGTCTCCAGTTCATACTGAGTCCTAGTTCTTTGACCTAAAGGATGCAGTTATTTCAAAGACAAGGGAAAGAAGCCTTTCCTGTGCCTTTCTAAAGTGCAATTCTCTTGTTGATGGGCTACACAACATCAGTAGGTCCATCAGAAAAGACTGCCCAGGGAAGTGGTTGAGACACCATCCCTGGAGATATTTAAGAGATGTGTAGATGTGGCACTTGGGGACCTGGTTTATTGGTGGACTTGGTAGTGCTGGATTAATAGCTGGACTTGATGATCTCAGAGTATTATTTACTCAGAGGTCTTTTCCAAGCTAATCAATTCTGTGATTTAGTAACAGAGATCTGGAGATGGGAAGAAAGCAAGGTAAAGGTAGCTAAAGGGTATGAAAAAATTCAGCAGGCATACTACTGCACAAAAACTCCCAGAACTCTAGCATATTTATATTCCATGGAAAAAGTCAGCATAAAAGCCTGGACATAAATGTCCAGTTATTTCACAGCTCTATGGCTAACAGAAGTCTCATCACTGTAGATTGCAGGCAACGTCATCGTGCTAATTTTTCACTAGTCCTTATTTTTTTAGCAGCAAACTCACCCATATTTATTGTAGGAACTTGAGTTAGAATTTGCCAACAATTTGGGGATTCTGGTAGGCCAGGGGCTGCTGTCTTTGGTCAAGATACAATAACTACCAAAGTACAGCTGATCTCTTATGGCTGAGCATGATTTAAAGGAAAATCTTTGAAAGAAGTATAACTGCCTGAATTACTACTCTTTTATATGTTTTTAAATGAGAATGTAAAGGCCAAGGGCATTTTTTCCTGTTTAATACTATTAAATCCATCATTAAATCTCTCACTGAACACTGGGAGAATTTAATGGTGCCCTCAAGTGCCGATGCTGATGCTTGACTGTGTTAATATTGTTGTATATACAGATACAATAAATAACACTTAGCTAAGGTAGTGTTAGCAACCTTATTGGGTATATCAATACAAATAGCTGCACTAATGAGATTAAGCATCAGAAACCAGTGGCAATGTGAATTGAGGCACTGAGGCTAAAATATGGATAGGGATTCAACACATTGAACCTATCAATAAAACTGAACAGACTCTACTAAAAGCTTTACTGCTAGTTGGCATTAAAGGATTAATTTGAAAGTACAGTTTTTATCTTTTCTCATCTCACTTTATCACACCCTCTGTCTTAAAACTCCTCTTTTTCTGGTGCACAAGTATTATGAGTGCTTCTATTTGCTGAACAGTCTGCAAAACCCTTGGCAGGTCATGGTGCTTTGCCTTGCTGTAACACAAGCTCCCTTTGGTTGATGTAATCCAGCACTGGAAATGCACTGGGTTTGTACCACTGGTATTTTTTCTGTCTGGTATTCTGAACACAGAGTTGCACTAGTTGAGTCACCTCTAGATCACTGTTTCTTCTCTCCACACTACAAACTACATCCTTTGGATGTAGTTGCCTTGCCCATGCAGATTATATTAAGCCACCTTCTTGCAGGAACCCCAAATGTTCATTATTATAGTACTTTTTTACCAGTGCAGAGATCTTCAACTGACTCCATTGCTTTTTGAGGGTATTTCAAATTTATGGTTTTATTGCTAGTAGGGAAAAAAGCTTTATGTTGTGGTCTTTCTTCTGATGGGCTTCTCTGTATCCTAAAGCTTAGAAGGATATACCCACTGCTTGTTTTACTAAGAAACTCTTTCAAAGTGAAAAAGAACTGACCTAAAGGACTAAGTTTAATCAACAGGGGTGAAAACCTTGCTTGGGCAGAGAAGTCCCTGAAGGCTTAAATGGATATTAATTGCTACATAGACATTATCTGAACCTTCCCATTTCAATGAATTGCAGTTTGATGCTTCTTATAAAGAGGAATTAAAAGAAATTAATGTTTGCTACCATGAAACAACCTTTTGTGACTCTCAGTATTTTAGATTCCCAATGCTAAGGCAGTTATTTCTATTTCTCTGTACTCTGAAAAATAGGTAACATAATTAAATAGTGGTAAAGACATGTCCTGTTTCCTTTTTCTTTATGTATTACGTTAATTTTTCCACATGATTTCTAAGAGGTTAAAAAAAAGAAAACATATACATCCTCATTTTTTAAATGTCAGCAAAGGAATGGTAATTATATTGTAAAGTGGATAAGTAAATCATGTAGTTAAGAGTTCAAAAATAAACAAACATTTGTAACCATCTTATTTCCTTGCATACCTCTACCATAATGTAGCCTATAATTTCATAATCACCTACTGTTTGCTGGCAAACATATTGAGGAATTTTTTAGAGAGTCATAAAAACTTTTGCTAGCATCATTTTTCATATCATTCTAGCTGTAAAACCAAGCTGTCTGTGGTGAGAGTCTGGTACAGCACCAGCAGAGAATGCCTAGAAATGGTGAGGCAGCCTGACATGCTGTCCCACAAAGGTTTGCTGTGCCCCATACAGGGCCTTCAGTAGTTCAAGTTAAACAGTTAAAAACTGTTTCAAACATCTGCTTATTTTGCTTTCTAATAATTTAATGTGATTTTAGAAAAACCAGATAAATCTAAATGTATTTCATTTTCGTTAAAATGGCTTAAAAATCATTGCTTTTTTCTAATATATGCAAATTTCTTATGCAGACAATGTCTACAATAATGCATAAGATACTGATGTTAATCTATTTCTTAATGAAATAAATGGTGTAATGGATGAAGCCAGAACATGTTTTCAGAGTTGACTGAAGTCTTCAATGTATATTTTCATACCTTGTACTATTTTTTCCATCTGGAACCACAGATTGGCATTGTCATCCTCAGTGCCATTTATGTCAAGACAGGGGTTTTCTTAAGGGACTTTCTGACTCAAGATTCTTTCAACCTTAGTTCCAATTTTATGAGTTGTAACTCATAATAATATTATGGTACTTACAGAGATTATGGGGATGCTGGGATGCCTAATTCAGCTTTGCAGACTACCTTGCAAATGCAAGCCAGTGCATATAATAAGCACAAAATACTGTTTCAGGGCTTAAAACAGACAGAGCTTGAGACATAAGAGTTGTGAGGAACACACTTAATATAAGCACTAGACAAATGTAAATTGCACAGCTACAGAATGATCCCCTTCACTGCTCCATGGCTGTGTTTGCAGCTAGAGAGAAGCACACACACAAAATGAGCTTTAACAAGAAATGCCAGATTGCCTAGGGACATATGAGGCAAACAAAGGGGCTCTGCCCGCCTCTGACAGCATTGCAAAGGCCACCCCATGTGTTGCAGGGAGAAATTGTAAGTGCTGTTTCATGCCCATGGAATCTGGAAAATATGGAAACTAAACCTTAAGGCATCAGCACTGGCTCCTGAGCACAGGATGGTGAGCAGAGCTCCCAGCCAGGCGGGCTCCCTGCTTGTGCACAGTGCCCACACAAAGACTCCTGACACACCGTGCTGCTGGCAAGCCTAACACACCGTGCTGCTGGCAAGCCTAACACCTCTCTGCACAGCAGCAAGAGACTGGCCTCCAGCCCTCTCCCCACTCTTCTAGAGGATGGTCCAGATCTTAGGTCCACTGATGTCCCCCTTGCTATCCTTCTGCAGGCCATAGCAAGAGTGTTGGGCAAATGCCTCCATTGTGTTTATCCCAAGGTTTATTGTGGTGCATCAGGAGCTTATGAAATCAAAAGCAGCAGAGGACAAGTATGGACCATAGGTTATTCATACTTCTGTTTCTATGTTTTCTAAAGCACAATGGGACTTGCCTTTCTCACAGTCACTCCTTTTGTGGTCAGTACCTAACATTCACAGGTGAATGCAAATAGTTCACATGTTTTCTTGACTTACAATGTATTGACAACCGTAAATGCTCAGGATTTTGATGGACTGAAAAATAAACAAGAAAATCACACTTAGCTACATTTTAGGTGTGAGTCTGAATGGTGTATCTTATCACCCAGGATGACTAGTGCTCTGACCTGTGTGACAAGCCAGATCACTCCAGCCACTCTCCTCTGTCTTGAACCTATTATCTTGTATTTGGCTGAAGCATATAATTTGGAAAAACATCCTTTATCTTATGACTTGAAGAGATGAAGATAGGCATTTCCATAGCACTGCATCCCTGCAGTGAACCACCAGCTCATGAGAAGTTGTTCTTTTTTTCCTACCTTCACCTTGCCATTTGGTTCTTCTATCCATTGCCTTATAATACACACACAAGATGTTTATTGTAACCCTAATGATGTTAGTGATTTTTGTCTTTTTCTATTATTGTGGACTGGCAAGAGTTTCCCCTGACTTTTAAAGTCATCTCTTGAGAGTCCTGTTAAAGGTGTTGAGTAGAAGTTCTGCCTTTCCTGGGGACACTTCACAGTTAGCTCCAAATAGGTTTGCTAGAAGTCATGTTACAGGGGGTTTTCCCCCATGAAGATGCTGACACAAATCAAACCTAGTGGCTCTTAGTGTAACAGAGATGATTTCATCTGTGATCTTCTTTGTTCCTTTTTTTTCACTTCTTCAGAATTCCCAGCATTTCTGAAGAAATGTGTTCAAGGAAATACACTATTACGGCATTGCCATAACCAGTTCTGTTGTGCTACCATATTCAAATGCACCCCAATGAACTGAGCTCTTTGGGCAAGAGTATGAGATGTGGGATATTTGTTGTTAGTTTCCTGTCCTCTGATGATCCCTAACACCTTTCCGGGTCCAGTGTCCCAGTCTATGGTGTTCCTAATTTCTGGACATGAACCTGTCTATGTTCAACTCTGTACACCTCTGTACCCTTAGCTGAACTAGTATCTGTTGCCTTCAGACATCACATTGTGCCACTGTGCTACTTCTAGAATACAAACCAGCAAGATTTAACATCTTTCTGTCAATTCAGATATAGGAGGCACATGATGTAACCTTGAGAACAGATGGCTGAATTCACATACACTGAAGCACACAGTGCTACACTGATTTCTTAATCTCATTCAGAATAAATGACTTGTATATGAACAGATTCCCCAAGTTGTCAGAGCATCATAAACAAAATTGTCTGCTAATTGCAGTCAGCCACATCCATTCAAGGTTGTCCAGGAAGGATTTACAGGCTGCTTTGCCTTGCAGAGCCTCTTTGTTTTATGGCAGGGAAAAGGGAAGGAGGGGCTCTGTCTTGGTGCTCAGCTCTTCAGCCCAAGGCTCCAGCCTGCTGTAATTTTCACCTGTAAATTTACAGATTTAATTTAATTGCATTAAGAAACCACAAGTGCAAAACCTCTTGGAACTATACTTTATAGAGCTACATTTGACAGCATTTTAACTTCTAATACTTTATTTCTGACTTTTTTCTTTTTATGGATTTTTCTTACCCTCTCTATCATCTTTTCACACTGACCAAGTTTTTGTAGTAGCAAAGAACAGAAGCTTCCTTGCGTCTTGTTATGGTTGGCAGCCTTCACAGGTATGTTAGCCAAAAGGCATTCTGGTAGCACTTCAACCCAGAGTACAAGGTACATTTACTTCATGTGGTGTCTGCCCACAACTTGTGCACAGAGCACACAGGCATCACTGTGTTCCCCCTAAGTTCATGGAGGCTGACATGCTCAATCAGTTGGCTGAACAAGCTGAGCTAAAAATACCAATTCATACCCACTGGTGAATCTCCACTGTGGATGCACAAAAGAGCCCTTTGAGTGAGGCCCCAGGCTTCCAGGAACCAAGTAAGTCTTTATGGTACCCCCAGTCCTCTTAAAATGGCTTCAGGGGTATGAAATTGGAATTAAGAACAAATTAGACTAAACCAATGACCTGTTATTTCGTCTTCTGATCAGGGAGTGATCCAGGACCACTAGTGCACCTATCACAAAACTTCCAGCCTCCCACAACATAAGAGAATGGAAAATTTTGTTTAAAAAAAAATAGATTTTTTCCCCCACAAAATTTGCTTCAGTGACCTCCTTGCATTTATCAGTGTATTTTTATCTGAATTGAAGGAGTGTTTGTATTGGAACATTGCATGCATTTGTGGAAAAGATATTTCAGTATTGATAAATATTTACCGTGATGGTATTTCTGTCTTCTCCAAACCACAGATGTTTTCCTTACTAAATGTGCCTGGTTTTTGAGATTTGAGCATTTTTTTCTCTGCTTTTTTGTCTGTATTAATACAATAATCCATCAAAACAAGAGTAAGACCAGTGTCCTATTTTTTTTCAATAGCCTTTGTTTTAACTTCTTGAAATGTTTCCAGAGCAATTCTGAAGCCACTACCATTGCCTAAGAATTAACATGCTTGTTATTACAGTCTCTGAAAATGTCAGCTATATGCGCTTTTTCATTATTATCTGAAATCATGCAGAGATCTGGACCTTGAAGTATCCTAGGTCTTTTCCTCTCCTCTTTTTCCTCCCCCCACTCCCAAGAGGCAGCTATTCATCTTCATTAGCCACTTCTGTTAGCTTGCTGCCAACTGAGACTAGAAAACTAGCTGCATCAGTCTTGCATGGCAATTCAGGAATTAGAATCCATAGTCCTTGGGTGCAGGAGGTTAATGCACTAATAAAGATTGTACCTTGATTAACCACATCATCTCAGCTTGCCCAAGCAAGGTTGGTGTTCAGACAGTTTGTTGTATCATATGGCTCAATGCATTCATCTGGAAACATAGCTTCTTAGCTAGGAAGAGATATTCGTCTTTGTGACTAAAGGAGAAATTTTACCTTTTTTTTTTTTCATTCCAGTGAAGAATATTTAAAAAAAAAATAAGGAAGTTGTCTAGTGCTGTTCTGGGATTTACCTGTAAAAGAACACCTTCCTTTCCTAATAAGGGAGGGGAGGGAGGTTTGCCCTAAACTCTGATATGAGAGAGCATGACATGGTTTATAAGCTAGTTACCTTGTTTTTAGAATGAAACCACATTTCTTTTACGTATCCATAACTTCTTCCAGACTTACAGGCTCATTTATTCCCCCCCAAAATGAATAAAAATTTGCAAGCCTCTATGTTAAAGAATTATAATCATACAAATGAAGGACCTAAATAAGTCAGTTTGATAAGTAAGCAGCTGTAGCCTTCTTTTACATTTATCTGTCCTAGATTGCTGAACCTTGACTAAGTGTTGAGGTTATTTTCAGGATGGTTCCACTAAAGCAGAGATAACATATTCCAAACAGAAACTTATTGCACTGGCATTTCTGATTTGCTGTAGGGTGAATTGATCCGCAGATCACGTTGCAACTGCTCATGATTTGGAATGGTTTAGTTCTGTAGATACCAAATATCTGGAGATTTAATGCTGAACACATTCTTTAGTGCTGCAGTCGGCAAAATCTCTTACCTTCTTCCTTTTCATGGGCCAAATTTCTCTTTTTTTCTTCCCGCTCATGGGCATGAGCATGTACACACACACACACAGAGACTCCCAAGTCCTGTTACTATCAAGCAGTTTCTGCTGATGACCATCTGTGCACATCTGAAGAACCAAGCACAGCAAAAATGGCACAGTCACAAGCTACACAGTTACCTTTATTTCTTTGTTTAGAACAAAAATAAAAAAAATATTCCTTGACAAGCACTTGCCCCTGGATTGCCATGTACCTTTGGACATTATACCAATGAAGTCTAATGAAAGGAATTCATATTACAGAAAGCAGTGAAGCATTTGGAGAGCCTTGGGACTGGTGCCAGAGGGGAAATGTGGTAGAATGTGTTTGCAGCAGATTGCAATGAAAAAAGTGACTCCCTGAAATCATTTTAACAGGAGTAGGAGAGACAGAAGAACTGCTGACTGAGGTTCAGTGCTGAACTGGCACCCAGCTCAGTGTCCTTCCTGCAATTTCGGCACCATGATAGGGAGCTCACCGGAGTTCCATTATTTCATCCTTCAGTTAGTGGGTGAAGCCATGTGTGCTGCTTATCTCAAGTTTTGGAAAGCATTTTGCATCATACATGGCAAATATTAATTATAAATTAAAACCCACCCAAATGAGTAGAGAAAACATAAGTGAAAAAGGAAACAATTGAAGCTGGAAAATTACGAGGTATTTTTTCAGGTGGTGATGGTTCTGAATAACATGTTATCAAAAGGATAATGACCAATAAGAGATGCTCAAATGGAAAGCAGAAAATTATCAGTTGCTCCAAGGAAACTGTGGGGCTGATGAGGAAGTAGAAAAAGAGTTCTAAGTATGGATAAGTGATATCATAAAGAAACAAGATGAAACAGCTTTATCTTTCCATTTTATAGGTGCATATTGGAGGTTTGAGTTAGAAAAGTTGCAGCAATGACAGATACCACAGGAACCAATTTTGAAAAATGAAAATTAGCTTTTCACATGATAGGAACCTTACCAAGGTGAAATACTGCCAGCTTCAACACAGTCCCCAAAAGTTTCAGTGTCTGAGTCTTTGCTTTGGATATTTGACACTAAAATCATAGCCATGTTGTCAGCTAGTGGCAAGGAAGCTTCATTGAATTGAAAGGGATATTTGCCAACTGACAGCAGTTAAAAAGGGAGACTCGTGTTAAAAAAAAAAAAGATAATATTGTGAAGACAGAAGAGTAACTAGATCAGAGGTTCTCAGACTGTGTCTTGTGATCACTTGCTAAAGGGTCTTGGAAAGCTCTGCATTAGTTTTGCATGGCCTTGACTTCCAGCTGAATAAATATATCTAATGCTTCCCTAAAATCTGCATTTCAGTGTAGGCAACTACAAAGACAGATCCTCTCCAGTCCCCCTGAGCTAACCAGCAAGAGTATTTGCAAAGGAAAATTGTGTCTCACAAATCTCCTATAATTCCTGTGACATGTCAGTAGAGCAGTGGATGAAGTTGAGTCAGCTAAAATAATTTTCTAAAGGTGTTTGACAGGGGCCTTTAAGAGGTGCCACAAATATTTCTTAAATCATCATGTCTAGAGAGACAAAATATTATTAATCAAAAATCAGCTAGGTGAGCATAAGTAGAGAGGAGGATTAAACAGTTGGTTTTCTTACTGATCCAGTGATAAGTTCTGGTTTTGGCACTGAGTGAACAGCAAGATTATGCATGTGGTAAGACTTAAAATCTAGATGATACCCATCTCCCTGCTTGTTATTAATTATGATTTTTCTGAATTGGTTCAACCATTCCTGGTATCATGTGCCACACAGCAAGACTGATGACACTAGATAAATAGCATTGCCTTAAATCTAGAGTGACTACTATTATTTACCTCTGCATGGTACTTTTCCTGAAAAATTATCAACAAGCTAGGGTTAAAAGCTCCAAACAAAACACTGCCAAGCAGTCATTAATCCCCAAGAAATGTCTGGTTACTTAATTGTTGCTGCAGAAACTGAACTTGGAGCAAGGATATGCAATACTATAGATTTCTTTATTTGTAGGTTTTCCCTTCAGTGAGAAGAAAAGCCAAGTTGGCATGTTGAGTAAGATTAACTAGGCTTGGACCTTTATAGCTTGTAAAACTGGACATTTATGTATGACTGCTGAAAACTGATTTACTACAGGCAGAGACGAGCAGAGTTGCAGGGTTGTAGAGTTACAGTATGCATGTGAATGAGACCTGCCATCACCACCAGCACCAGCGCAAAACAACATTGCTGCAACTCTCACAAGGAGAAATGTGTGTTACAGAACAAAGAGAGGGTCCCTGATCTGCTCCTTGGACTGGTGCATCTGGCTGCAGGAGAAGGAGGGCAGTCATTGTCATCTCAAACAAGCTGTCCTCCAGTTGGGCAGGACATATCCACATATATCATTATCCACATATATCATTATCCACATATATTTTTAAGCAGCCTGGTCAGGGCTTCCTTCTTTGATCTAGAAGTCTTTGTTTTCCCCACTTCTGGACCCCAAATGTCTTCTGAGTACTTTCTTTAGTTGGCAGTGTTCAGGCTTTAGGATTAAGTTAATCAGGTTTGAAGAAGACTATAAATTGGTTTTAAATTGGACCATTATCTTGTAGTGGCCGGAACATTTTCTGGTGCCAGGTGTTTCTGACTTATTTTTTGTCTGATTTCTGCTAAAAACGACCCTGCTTTTTTTCTCTTTCTAATTTCAAAAACCTTTGTGTCAATCAATGTTCTAACACCAATTTGAAGGTGCTAAGTCTCTTAAATACATTTAAATTTTCATCAGTCCTTTTCAAATCGTTTTCAGTCCATCGGGTGCTTTATGGCAGTACTGCCAATGCCAAACTTCAAAGGCAGGGAATTTTCCTGAGAAAAGATGTGCATGAAAGTTCACTTTACAATAAAAGTTGAGTTCTTTCTGTTTAGTTAGTTAAATAGTTGCCATTTAGGCTTGCATTTTCAGACATTTCACACTATGTACCCAAAAAAATCTCAGTATAATCATATGTCCCTACTAGTGTTTTGAATCTCTCTTAAGTATCTTCAGATAGAGTCTAAAATCCTGAGACTTGGCACACTTGAACATATTCTGGATTTGTTTCTGCTTGATCTTGCAAAGTGTTGACATTTTCTGGACACCTTTATCCTTTCTCCTGATTTTTGAGGCTCTGTTCTTGGCAGCCAGAGGGAGACTCTGCACATAGTTTAATGTTTCTATTTTCAAGAAAACATTATACTACATTTAAATCTTACCACTCCTCAGTGCTGACAGCCTGTTGTTTGGGACATTTTTCATGGTGGCTTTCTGATTCTTTTTTTCCTAATTTTATTTAATTTTATAGTTTTCTGAATTTCAAAGGGTAGAGATAAATAAACAATATATCAACACAGTGTATTATTCACAATAATACACAACTCAGTGTATTATTCTAGTAAATTCACATTCAGATATTCATGATAATGTCAATTATCAACCCTGGCAGATATCAGTAGTCTTACTAAATCTTTGTGTCAGAAAGGGTTACATCAAATTTAAATTATGTAGAAACTTTATTATATACCACAACTGAAAGTAAAGAAGGAGAAGAGAAACTAGTTGGGGGAAAAAAATACCATTAAGGCTGCTTTTTATTGAAGTGTGGATGAGAAATGATGTTGGAGAAAAGAAGAAATGAAAGATTTTGACATGTCAAAAAAAAAGGTCACCCTTATTTTTAATCAACCCTCTGGTCCTTTCCGTGGATGAAGGCATCATTGTCAGACTTGGGCAGGCAAGGTGGGAGGAAAGAGCTCTGCTGCTGTAACAGATTGGTTTGTGCTGGCACAGAGCAGACTCTTCAGGACACGTCTTCCTGAAGGTGACAGTAGGGTCACCAATTGTGTAACCTGGAAGAACTGCCTCTTGAGCAAATGGCAATCACAAGCACTGAATGGAATATTTCACAAGTAGGATAACTTTAGGTCAAAGCCACCAGATGTTCCCAGTCTGGCTGCCCCCATTCTTCAATTGACAAAGATAACATAAAGAATTGCCCTTTGGAAGAAAGGGACACTTAGTCATTCCCATGTGTTCTTTTGGGTTCAGCACCTCAACTTTTTGTAGGGAAAAACACTTTGGTTGGGAACAGGGTTTTAGCAGTGGAAACAGCTCTAGTCTATGTATGCAACATCACATTTCTCACAAAATAAATGGTCCTCTGAGGGAGAAGTAAGAAAAGCAGGTGTGAAAGTGGTACTTTTTTAGATAACAGACTTAGGGTTAAATATCCACATTGCAAATCTCCTATTTGTCAATTTATAGTCATACACCTTTACTGTTGGAATATTCCTTAATACATAATTCCTTAATCTTTTGCAAACAGTAGCACATATGCCAGATACTTGAGGTAAACAGCAATCTGATTGCCTATGTTTTTTGCTGCCTGAGTTTCAAGAAGTTACTGTATATTAAAAATTGCTATATACTGTTATTGCTGGCACTTATCAGATAAGGAAGTCATAAGATGAATGATCTGCCTCAAAGAAGTGAAAAGCAAAGCAATTCTGATACTGAAACTGCAAACCAGATGATGCTCTGATTAGAGGCATGCACATAGATTACAGAAGTATAATAAATCATGCAACTTTTTAGCCTCAAATAAAATAAAAGAATGCAATTTTTATTAGGAAATAAACTGTTTATCAAGAATGCTTTAAAGGTGACATTTATTGCTAATAAACTGTGTTGAAAGGGCTGGTCCTTTCATTGGCAGAACAGCCAGAGACTTTCCACTATGTAAAAAATGCAGCAGCTCAGTCCATGCCAGGTCAGGAAGCAGTTCTGTCAGCACTAATGAGGAATGGGCAAGAGACTCACACATGCTTTTTTCAAACAAGAACATTTCTTTTCTCTTTAAAAAGAAATGAGTCATGGAAATATAACTCCAGTATTATTTTGGGAGGCTGTGGATCTCTGCATGGCTCCTTGGAATATCACTGAGAAACAATTCCACAGTCAGTTAATGGTAGCAAAACCCAGCAAAGCATCTGCCAGGCAGGCTCTTGATAGTGTCAGCAATCCCCCTGCCTAAGGCAGGATGTTATTGGCTCTTCAGTTCTTCTAACATACAAACCAACCTTCAGGATTGTCATGCTTGGCACTATTTCTCATATTAATTCTCTTAAGTTACTGTGTACCAAATACTGTGGCTGTTGGTGCTGAAAATGTCAAAGAAACATGTCCATCCCTTAAACTCCTGCACTAGAGAGGAGCAAACTTCTTGTCTGAAGTGTTTCATTAATCCCTTCCCAAAAGCTGCCTTGCTTTGGAGACCAACTCATTCAGACTTGAACCATAACAGTATTGAGCAGGTGCGTCCCTTCTACCTGAAGCTGTGTAAAGGATGACTACATAAAAGTCAGGTCAAGCTACATCTGTCTCTTAGGTATGAAAAAATGTCCCAAGACAAAACAGGGAGGAGAAAAAGGTGGAGTGCAGCACCCCTCATCTGGGGCTTGCCACATGTCTGTGTCCTGCAAGGCACAAACACATTGGAGTTAGGAACTTAACTCCTTCACAATGATAAAGGCAATTTTAGGAATTAACTGCTAGCAAGTGGTAAGCATTTACCATTCTGACCTTGCCTGTGAAATCTGTTTTGTGGTTAGTCCACAGTGTGTACCCCATTGAACTGAAATTTCTATTCCCATCTACAAAAAAAATGCACTTGTGTTAATCTCACCAGCCTGGATACATTCTGTGATTAAAATGTATTTGCAGATTGTCAGAAAAATCAAACTTTTTGCATTTAAGTTGAATTATCTATTCAGGAAATTGAGACAGTGCTTAGGAACTGATCTCAAGAGTCTGTAAAAATCATTGTAGCTCATGTTTTGTCTAGATTATAAGAAAACTGGGCATTTCCTAGAAGCTGCAGTAACTTAAATATTCCACTGCCCAGGTACTCTTGCTACTGATTGCTATCATTGTCTCCTTTTCTACTGACTTTCTAAATGCAATTTGCTGAACAATATTGTTTTTCAGGAGATGACCCATTCATGGCCTCCACCACTGTCAGCTATTCACACACCAGGAAAGGCAGAACAAAGCAAGTTTCCCTTCCCAAACAAGGTAAGGCATTCAGCATCATGGAGAAACATTCCTCCGGCATGTCACAATGTGGCCTACACAAGGACATAGTGACTGAGGTCTCTGGGCTGAGGTTGATGCCCTGGTGATGATCTTCTTCTTGTGTGTGTGCCAGTATTCCCTGTTTTTTCCCTTCTTACAGCCTCAGCAGGGCTACACAGTCTGCATCTCTTGGCAGCAGAATTGAAGATGGTGTGGGAGTCACAGGTGCCTCATGAAAAGGCAAAACCACAGGTGTCTGTGGTGGGATATCCAGATGGGCTGGCTTCTGCTGAGGCTCCTGACTGATACCGTAGGGCACAGACAGCAGTGGAAAGTCCAATGCAAAGGGAGCTCCTCCTTGCATCCATTGCTGCTGTGTCATTTGGCTTCACCAGCTGAGATTTTGGTTGAAACCTTGGAGGAGGCCTTCACTAGTACACTGGCCTCTAGTTGGGGCCTGAGGATTGGCCATACACCTTCTGCCACCAGCCTGGCTTCAGATGGGCAGCTTTGCTAGAGAGGCAGTCAGCACAGTGCTGTGATGTCCAGAGGGGCCACAGAAGCATTTGCCACAGAAACATTTGATCCCCCAAGAGATCAAAGCCACTAGTCCTGCTGATGCTCCCTTAAAACCAGCCCCACTCTTGGATATGTATCCACGGAAGGATGCAGTGCAGCATGGTAAAGCTCATCAGCACAAGCTTGGCGAAATCACATTATTTATACATGGTAAGTCAGGAGGGAATGAAATCAACTGTCTTGTGCAAGAGCCAATAAATTTCACATTGTATCACCATATACTGTGTAGATGTCACAAGCATATTTCATGCAGCATTCAAGCTTGAAAGATGGTATTGATGCTGTTTATAGTCTTTCTCCTGTTAAAGCAAGCTCGTTTGGCAACTTTTAAGTCCATTCTGCAAAACTTAGTTCAGGGAATAATTATAACTACAAAGCCAAGAAAACTTCATTTGCCTACAGTAAAACAGCTTTTCTATGGATGAGAGTGTCACAATTTTGAAGTATCAGGGGTGTAAACCAAGACGTCTCTGGCATGTTATGAAAGAAAAAGAAGGAAATAACTCACTATTTGCTTGTTGAAGGCAGACAAATGACTGAAGATGGTAGGTGAGGTAGAGGCTTGTTAAGTTAGAGTAAGTCCTGTAGGAGAGAGGTGGATCAGCAGCTTACAGGCAGGTGAAGTGCCTGATAGGGATGACAAAGTGAGGTGGTGCTTGCAGTGCTGCATTTCCTGCCACAATGATCCCCACACGATGCATTTGTGTGGCACATGTGCAGATGTGCACGGGTGCCTGTCAGTGGGTCTGTGTGGCCATTGTGAATCCACTTCCTCCCAACTAAATGTATTGTGATAAATATAGGAATAGGAGAACCACAGAGCAGAGAGCAAAGATACGTGAATAATGGTTGATATTGACTTTCTCATCTTCTCTCTGCCTGTTCATCCATCTCTCTGGGAAATTTTCTCTTATTTTGAAATGCAGAGCCATTTCAGAGACCTACCATTCATTTTTAAAGATCTTTTCCACCGTGGTTTCCTTTTCTCTTGCCAAAATAGAATTTCAATTTTTTTTAAGCTTAGGATGAACAAGATTTCATCTAGTAATATATGAGCATACTTTTGTACATATAATAACATCACAACTGTATTGTGGCCTGGGTGGTCTTCATGGCCACAAATTCGAGTGCTTTGTGTGTGATGGGAAAGAAGTACCTGAAAAAACTCACTGGAGTCCTGGAACAATCCTGCATTACTTGCCATAGATTATGTTAATTTTAGACACCACTTCTATTTTAAAATATTTTAAAATAATTAAAAGCTATTCTGTTGCTTAATTGGTAATCTGTACAGTTACAGACTTTGGAAAGGATTTGCTTTTCAGACTCCAAAATGCAAAAAATGGTTTCCTAATTTTTCAAACATGTTTTTCAAAATTTCATAAGCTAGCTATTGCTTTTCACAAAGCATGGTGTAAAATCTGCACCAGGACATCATAGGGAATGTCTCCAGAGCTCTTGGAAAGCTTTCCCACAGATAAGCTACGTAGGTGTCCTTATTTTTTAAAACCTGAGGATGACACCAAACTTTTGTGGATCGCACGTTATTCAGATAAATGGGTCTGTCAGTTAAGTAGTGACCAAGGCAAATAAAGAGACTGAAAGGCTAAAATCAGGGCAACAGCTTCATGTCTTAGTTACAAGTCATGCACAGTAACGTGATTTCCTTTTCAGTCTTAAGGGCAGTGTTGAGACATCAGTTCTATCTATTTGCAAAGACTCTTCCAGCAAGAGAAGCAAGTAGGCTGCACCCACTTTTAACAGAAGACAGTTTCCAAACATAAAAATACTCATCATTTTGGGAATGAGAAAAAGAGAAGGCTCCTGCCCTGTTACAAGGATGCAAATCATAACTACTTTTCTGTCTGTAAAAACTGAGTGTCAGCATCATTAGTTCGCATTCACGCCACACTGCTTTTAACCTGCAATTCAAGTAATTAGCGATCTGACAGCTTGAAACTTGAAATTTATTAATTAGGCTATTAAAGTTGCAAAGGCCACAGCAACTATGGCTAGAGTGGTTTTGAAATCAGTCTAGTAAAAAAAAGCTAAATATCTGAGATTTATATATCACAAATATAACGGAATTCCACATTTGAAACTGCACGTGTATCAATCAATATAACTAAATGCTCATTTGATGGAGGGGATGGATGTGCATGTGCTGTAGTTCTATATGAAATCAGGCCTCATTAGCATGGGAGGTTTGGATTGATTCACTAGAATGGGAGGAGAGTCTGGGTCAGGTTTGACACATGTGGTACTGCCCAGTAGGTTTCCAAGTACTATGCTGCTGCAGGAGCACCACTAGAGACGCGTCCTTTATGTAATGGAGGGCAAAAAGTTCCATTTCATCCTTAACTTTGAATTTTCTTTCTCTCTGGAATTAATTTGTACTCTTGAATTTACTTGGAAGGGGCAATGACAGTCTCTGTATTTCTTGTTTTTCAAAGCTTAAGGATAATTGATTGAATGTGTGATGTGACAGGCTGTGTGTGCTTTCCTTTCTCCTATCTCTGCCACACTTTGTTATGTACAAATGATCAGGCATTTCTTCATTTTAATTTTATTTAAAGCATCTTAATAAATAAACTTTAAATGAATAATTAAATTTGTAACTAAGAGCTCACTTGATGCTTGTGTGGATGAGCTTTCATGTTCAAGCATTAACTCTCTTGTGCAGAAAAAAATGCTGTTAATTCTGCTGCCTGCTTTGCTCTCTTTCTTCATTTTTACTGTGATTTCTTGTCTTGATAGTTTGATCAGGTGTTTGATTTCTGGTTATGTATATGTGATATTATGGGATCAGCCATCATTTTGTTATTTGAGAATTAATTTAGCCACTCCAGGAGAACTGGTTTCTTGTCACAAAGGCATTGGGTGATTATTCTCAGCAGATGCTAAGTTATCATAGTGATGCTGTTCTTTACAAGTGCAATTCATTTGCTTTTTCCTTTCTTGTTGATTTTCACAAGCTAGAGGAAATACACTGGACAATAATCTTCAGAAATGAAGGCTTCACCTTTTTTTAAAGTTATATTCTTTCTTTCCTCCATTGGTGGGAATATTCTGTATTTCTCTATGAGATATTTTTACTAGCCTTTGGCAGAGACAAGAACTGTACTCAGCAGTTAAAGGGGAAGGTGCATTCTTCCTGAGGTTAATGAAAAGGTAAAAGAGTCAGCAAGATCTTTGTTTAGAAGTTTCAAACACTTTTACAAATACAAATTCCCCTCAAAATTACTGTATTTCCTTGAACTTCTCCAGGTACATAAATTCTCTGTTTTGGAAACTGAACATGCTCTAAAAGCCTACTTTTATTGGGAGTGTGGTTGGCTACAAGAATAGCATTTAAATTCAGGTGTACATACCACTATGTCACCACTGCAAGCTGATCTTGACTTTTTAAGATTACATTCATTCTCTAGAAAAAAACAGGCTTTAATCTCTCTCCATCAGAAACATTCACAAAAATCTGATGCAATTTGTCAAAAGTAAACAATTTCAGATTACTGAGAAATTATTCTTGGCATGTGAAACATGGTGCAGATCTTTTCATATTGCAGTAGAGGGTAGAAACTCCTGGGGCTTGCCCAAAAATTTGACGTCTCACATTACAGGTATGTAGGATGGAAGTAAGTTGCAGATGTGTACTATGGTATTGAAATTACAGATCAAATCCATGCAGTCTGGACAGGGCAAAATGTGCAGATTGAGGGATTCTGATCAGCTGAGCCCTCAAGATACTGGGCCTGCTGTCCAGCCAGCCTCTGTTTCGAGGGCCCACAAAGCTCCTGGGCTCCCAAGCCCCTGAGGAATTCTCCTGAGTGACTTAGCAGCACAATCTCAGCCCAACCAAGTCAGAGCATCCTTGGCTCTCTGGGGACCTGCAGTTCCTCTCCCCATGAGCTCTGTGTTTGGCTCATCCCTCTGTGTCTGTGGACCAGGATCTGGTCCAGCACCCAGTTCCTCATTGAAAATGATCACGTGTGTTCCTGTGGGTGCCTGGCCTCTCTGGGCAGCCTTAACTACAGCTGTAACTGCAGCATGGATATGAGGTGGCATTCCTGTGTGTGTCTGGGTTATTCAGAAGCAGAGTTACATACAGGATACTTCTCCTGCTGCCATTCATGGCAAAGTATTGTTTTTTCCCTTGATTTAATTAACTTTTGCTATGGTTTATATTTGTATTTATAGGCTTTTAAAATATATATTTTTGTGAATGCAAACAAATTCTGTGAGTAAAACACAGTAAGGTAACATTTGCTCTGGAGGGAAAAGTGGTCTGATTTATTGCACCACATTCACAGATATTGGTGTTGTCATACAAGGTCGACCTTGTAATCTCAGGGAACCAGAACTAGTCTGTATTTTCATTCTCTGATGCTGTCAATGTCAACATGTAAAAAGAAAAGACCAGCTGTGCTACTACCTCAGGAATCCAATGGTCCATGAAACAATATTGGCCTTCCCTCTGTCTTCTCATCTGAACTTGTAGAAGATAATAGACGAGTTTTGGCTGATCAATACATGAATAGTGAGCAGGAAAGTCATAGTAGCTGTACAAGGAATTGCACCATTAAGGGGTTGTTGTGAAATAAGTTTACAAGCCTAATAATTAATGGATTTTCCAATAAATATTGGACTTGTTCTCGTAAATGAAAATTACTTTGAAACCAAATGAACAATCATCAGTGCTGTTTGTACTGTTAAGGTTATGTCCAATAAGTATTGCAGAAAAAAAATTGCTGAAAAAATAATACACCTTCCCTTTTTTCTATTATTACTGTAGGAGTCACAACAGGGATCTACAGGACACAGCAATACAAGTAAGTACCAACTCATTTTCTGGCTTCATTGAGTGGAGGGGTAGACAATGACTTAGAAAAAGAAGTGGCTGATGAACTAAGGGATCAGTGGAAGACTGGGACAGCACAAAGCCTCAGCAGGCAGTACTCAGCTATGGACAAATATGGAGAGCTGAACTGAAGAGTGACCATCAAAATGTCAGCTCTTTTGGTGGCCTGGGAAGAACAAAAAGTTTTCATTTCACTATGGCTATTCCATTATGTAAATGACAAAGACTGAAAGAGCAAAAGAGTGGTTTTTTTTGGAAAACCAGAAAAGAGCTGACCTACTTGCACAGTCAGATCTAGACTGCCAGAAAATTGTGCAAGAAAACTTGTAATCATTTATCTTTCATACACAATGGTATATTTTGTGGCTATTGCACAGTAATAAGCCGCATAAATCTTGCCAAACTAACACTAGATAACATTTCAAAGACCCTATGGCCATGAGTCTTTTTGGCTAGCAGTGCAGGTAGGGGAGTGATGGGTGCTTGTGTGGCTCCTGCTCAGGGCTTTCCAGTAGACTCCAGTTTACAAGTCATGGTGCAGATCAGTAGTACTTTTATAACATTTAACTGTGGTAAAAAACTTAGCATCTGTATTGAACAGGAAGATTGAGTTGTTCTGCGAAACAAAATATTAATCCTCTCCCTTGACACCTCTGATGGTTGTTGATGTTTTCTTGCATATTAAAAATACATGATTCTAGCCTGCTTTCCACATAAAATTATCACAACCAGAAGAATTATTTTGCTAGCTTCCTGACCTGTCAGCCAACACAAAGCCCAGTTTGCAAATTGCAGGGCTGTGACTGAAGGTGAAAAATTCCCTGAGCTCGTAGATAGGGCTTTGAATGGGTCTGGTCACCCACTGTGTGAGGGAAAAGACATCCAGAGAGACAAGACTGGGAGATACAGGCTTTTAAAATTGTGTGGCTCTTCACTGGGGAAAGGTCAGCCTGAGGAAGACAATGTTGTGAAGAAACATTCAGCGGTGTCACTTAATTGCTGGCATTGGTTTGATACTGCTGCAAGTACCAGCACTAAGGAAATAATAAAAGGCAAAGGGTATAAGGTTCTGTCAGAAAATAATGAATACAGTAATGAGAGAAAGAAGCACAAAAGAACCATAATAGAGAGGGCTATGCAAACACAGGCAGAGGCACAAGCATGACAAACACACTGGCTGAGCTGAGGTCTTTGCAATGACATCAGAGGCCACAGTAGTTGGCCAGCTTTGGTCCTAGCTGAGTGTTTTCTCCTTCCAGCACTTGAATAAAATAGGTTGTTCTGCAGATTTAATGAAACCTGCATTCCTGTGTATTACAAAATTGATCCTATGACCTTACAACTTTTCCCTGCTTCTTACTCCTGTGGTCTCTGATCCCACTTCACTTCCTATTGTCCCATCCCTCCTACATCCCCATACTCCAGTTTCTCCTCTTTTCATTCATCCTGCCCAGCAAAATCTGCAGCTGGGCAGAAGCTACACTTGGTACTGCCTAGCTGATGGCAACCAAACAGAAGAACAGCTGGACTCATGCAGAAATATTTTCTTCATTGGTGGCAAAAGCTAGGGTCACCGTTGGGTGCCCAGACACATTTTCTAACATCAGAGTTTGACTACCTCTGAGAGCTGTATCCATGAGAATTCCTGTTGAAGTGCTGGAATAAGATATCAGATAAAACACAGTTAGAACGAGATATAGACTTTACCAGTCATGTATGTCAAACTCAAGAGAAACTTGGGAAAAATTTATTCAGATGTGCGGTGGGTTGATCCTGACTGGACACCACGTGCCCACCAAAGCTCCTCTATTACTCTCCTGGACACAGGAGAGAAAATACAACAAAAGGATCGTGGGTGGAGATAAAAACAGGGAGACAGCACTCACCAGTTACTGTCATGCGCAAAACAGACTCAACTTGAGAAAATAAATTTAACTTATTACCAATCAAATCAAAATAGGACAATGAGAAACAAAATCAGACTTTAAAAGCACCTTCTCCTCATCCATCTCTTCATCCTGGGCTCAACTTCACTCCCAAATTCTCTACCTCCTCCCCACCAGCAGTGCAGGGGACCAAGGAATGGGGGCTGCAGTCAGGTAATCAAATCACACCTGGTCTCTGACACTCCTTCCTCCTCAGGGAGGGGGACTCCTCACACTCTTCCCTGCTCTGGTGTGTGCCCCCCCCACACATGAACTTCTTGTGAGCCCTTCCCACAGGTTTGCCTCTCATAAACTGCTCCAGCATGGGTCTCTCCTCCTCAGGGAGCAGTCCTTCAGGAACAATCCCACACAGGGTCACAGGTCCTGCCAGCAAACCCACTCCAGTGTGGGCTCCTCTCTCCATGGGTCCACAGGTCCTGCCAGGAAATATTAGCAAATTACTCTGTAAGAAAGAACTCTAATGGTCAATGTATTGTGTTATCCAAGTGCACATCTTCAGAGTCCCAATTAGCTGTTTTTCCCCATTGCACCCTGAACTTCTTTGGAGTGGCTCTTGAGCCTGTCATTTGCAGTGGTTTTACTGCAGCTGCCAACATTGTCTTTCTCATGGATAGCATTTGCATTTCTGTCATCCTTCCCTCACAAGGAAATCAAAGCATTTAAAAACTCATAATGGCTGAAATTATTCAACTCCATCACAATAAATATCATTTATCCCTGTTACCCAGAAAGGGAAATTTAATCTGGTTGAGTGATTCACCAAAATTCCAACTAAGAGGAGAAAACTCCTTTTCTGGCCACCCACTATTCAACAGGGGAATCCTACAAAAGTTCATTTGAAATTTATTTTGAAATTTGAGCAATCTGGACACATCTTCTGCTTCTATCTAAAAAGGTTGGGTAAGAAGTTGTGTGAGATGAGGCAGAAACTAGCAAAAACCTCCCAGTCCTGTGGCTAAGGATCTGTGGACTGACTGTTTCCACTTGTGTTTTCTGCATACACCCACTGACACACACCTGTTTCAGGAGACATAACTCAGTGCTTAGCATCTGAAATAAAATGTGCTAACAGCAATCCCATAGCAAAGTGGGTAGCATGTTCTTTGTTAATTACAAAAAGGCTAAGAAAAACAATGGTTCACACAAATTTGCCCATAAGAAGCAGTCAATACTAGAGAAGATTTAGCAGTTCAGCAAATGCCAGCCTCCCTCAATGGTACCTGCATGCATTTGACAGGTTACATGAAAAAATCAAAAGCAAATCTTAATTTGGCCACGAGTCAGTGTAAAAAAAGCCAAGTTATTGTAACAGGTAATTACCTTTTACATACCCTTATCCAAAAATATTATCTGTACCGTATCTGTGACATTCACCTATGCTTAGGCTATACACATTTGTAAAATTTCCACATTTCAGTCAAGTGAGAATGAAGTTGGTAAGAACTGATAAAGCATTAATGGCCAGATTTTCTACTCTGGTAGGCTGTACTGATGCATTTCTACCATCTGTACAGGCTCTGTCCTTCCTCTCCACACAGAAATATGTTAAGTGACAATTAGCATAAAAGCAGCTATAAATGCTTACAGTAGGGTAATCCATTAATATCCAGTTTGGCTAAATCACAGACATTCTGTTTCCTCACAGTACGTATGCTGTTTCCCTCATTGCTGCATTAACATACATTGCTGAAAGTAGAACTGATGTGAACTCTGCTGGCAAAGCACTCAGGAATCCATATTCCCTCTCACACTCAAACAGACCAGTGTTCATGGTAATAATTCATCACTTAGAAAAGACCCAAGTTACAAATAGGAAATCTTTGAATATATGCCAACTGTTACTGTTGGTTTCTTGTTCCAAATTACCAAGATGCAGATGAGCTCCAGGGCTCCAGGCTCCGGAAGGCTGACAAACGTAGATTGTAGCAACAGCTTCCTAGCCAGCGAGTTCACCATCTGGATAGACTTTCTGAGGTCTCTGCTGAAAGTGAAGGGTGACCTAGAGATTATGGAGTGGATGTGTTCCATCCTGTGTGGATGCCCTGCTCATGTCTAAATTTTAGGTGGCTTTAGCTGTCCTCTTATAGTGAATGCTGAGCTTTCCTAGAGGTTCATGTAGGCATTGGTGGTTTTGAAGTCATACAGAGTTTTCCCCATCCTGTTCTGTAAAGTTTAGGCACCTCAGCTGGACAGACACAAACCCTACCAGAGGGGAGGATGACATCTAAAAGCACTGTGCAAAGGTATTTGAGATACTCAGAACTTCCACTGCAAGTCAGCTGCCTCCAGAAGGTCACCGTATAGAGTGTCCTTCAGCTTCCTTCTGTACAGCAGTGGAAGAACACTGGTAGCAGAGTCCTGCCTCTTCTGAAGGCAAGAGCAAGTTTTCCAGAGGTGCCCTTAACAGCTGCTGCTCTGTGGAAACTGAGGCTGAGGTCTTTGTCAGCAGCAAATAGATGATGTGTAATGCTCATGTGCATGGACTAGGTATCCAACACCCACTCAACTCAACAAGCAGCACATCAGGCAACACCAAAACAGCCTGATCAAAATAAGAATTTCTCACGGTTTTTTCAGGAGGAATAGGTGCATTTTGGCTTAACACAGCTCATTATATGCTAATGGAGAAAAACACATCCATCAGTAAACCAGTCACATTCAACCTCTGTGCCTCCTTGTCTGCTAGGCAACATAAACTCATGTGTAGACAGCTATTAGCATCCAGCAACACACAAGAGCAGCAGCATCTGCACACTCACTAGGCCCAGGATTCAAGTTCAAGGTGGTTCAAGGGGAGTAGCTTACCCTCTAAATCCATGGTAGAGCTACAAAGAAATCTTACACTGGAGTGCAGCTCCCTCATGTTACTCAGAGAACATTAATTACAGCAAACATCAGCCTTGCTGGTTTTTGGCAGGCAGTAGAAAGGAGGGAGAAGGACTGTGCCTGGCTCAGCAGAAGCAGCGCCACCCCACCTGCCAGCAGCCTGCCTCCCACTGTCTGTGCTATGTTACTAAGTTGTGTTGAGCAGATACATTACTTTGGACCCGGGATGGGGATCATCACAAGCTAGCATACCAGAACCCACATGATCCACAGGGAAATGTGGAGAGGCATCCCTTGGGCCTCTGGTGCTTCCCAAGCATTTGGGTACTTGGCGTCTCCTGGCATTGAGAAGTCAAACATAGCAAAGAGAGCTTCCCCAGCCCCCACCTACAGAAGCTAAAGATCAAATCCTTAATGTGTCGAAATGAATGTGAACCAAAATATACACTGGCAGAACTGTGCCCTGATCACTGCCTTACTGTCCCCTGCTGATACTGTTTTGCTTTGTATGAAATAATTACTGTTCCTGGAGCAGGGTTCTGGAGCAAGTGCATGTTGTATGGAGTGCAGTCCCAACAGCAGAGCTGTAGGGCCCTAGAGAAATCCTTTCCATTGCTCCAGGGTCTGCTCTCCCTGGTAAGGTCTGTGTACTCTAAGCACCTCCTCTTGTGGAGTTTCTCTGCCTACATTTACAGAGCACTTGTCAGTGACGAGAAGAGTCAAGTCAGGATTGACTCCCTGCCTGCAAATGCTCCAGCAGTGCCCCTGTGGTTGCCTCCACAGCTGTCTGTGTGTGTGGCAGGAGTGGTCAGTGTTTGCAGTGAATAAAGCGTTGATGTGTCACATCTGACCAGTTTTCATAC
Organism: Molothrus aeneus; assembly: GCF_037042795.1. Lineage (NCBI taxonomy): Eukaryota > Metazoa > Chordata > Aves > Passeriformes > Icteridae > Molothrus > Molothrus aeneus. The sequence goes on along the minus strand of NC_089647.1, from coordinate 86,324,540 downwards.
TGACCCATTTCTGATGTCATTTTCTTCTTCTCTTTTAAAGGGAAAAGTGATGTAGAGCCAAAGACCCCAGAGAAAAGCGCAACCCATACATCGTAAGTCACATTTGCGTTTAAGATTGGAGAAGGCAGCTGTGTTTTTATCAGATCTGTTGGGCAAAATAGAATTTGTTTGTTTTCATTAAGATAAAGCTCTTTCACTGATGCTTTTCGTAAAACGGCTTTTTAGATAATGACTAAACATTAATTATTCCTAGAACTTCTGCATGCTAGTAAGTCAGCAATCCTTGCAAGTGAAATGGCTCCATATCACACTGAATAGATATGAGATTATTTTTGTGGGTGGGCAAGGCTGGCCTTTAGAACCTTACTTCAACATTACCTTAATGCTGCTGGAGTTTGTCACACTTGCTAAAAAACATCATGTCACATATGCCTTTGATGTACTGATGTAATTTTAAAAGACTGCAGTCTGCAGCTTCACCTCTGAATAACTTGAAATCCAATTACAGTTATCTCTGGTCTCTCACGATTTTGTTGCTGTTTTTGAATTAACGAAAGAAGTCAAGAAATAGATAGGAACAGGCACTTGTAATATATCAGTGTTCACCTTCACTTTAGTGCAACAATAGAAGCTTTTACCATTTTTTACTCTAGTATACAAAAGGCTGAATTGTTTTGCCAACATCAACCAGTCTATGAAACAGATGGGCTGCAAGCTAAAAAAATTTTAAAATAGCATCAGTCTTCCAAACTAAGCAAGATAAGTGAATTCTTTTAATAACTACCAGGCAGGAGCATTATGAATTTCTGCAAAATCATTCACCTTTTTAATCCCATTTTAGAGAGAGAAGTTCTTGTAACAGTCAGTCATGTGAGTTTTAGAGTGCATCTGACCCATAATTTATGTTTTCTGATTCCTGTTATTTAAATTCAGAGCATTATATCATGTAAATCTCACAAGGTGTCACCATTTGTTACATGGCCAAAAGTAGTCACAGAAGGAGGTACAATAACAGTGATTTATTGTGGGACGTTTTGATTTCTGCTGCAAATACGCATTAAAAATCTTCTGGAAATTAATCTGGGAAAAGATTTGACACGGTGTAAGAAATGGCTTGTCCTGCAGATTGTGTTGTGGAATGTAATTATAGTATGCAAGCACATTTAGGCAAACTTATTAAATGAATTAAGCATTAGCAACCTTATGCCTTCTGATAGCATGATTGCTGGGAACATTTAATAGAATGATTTCAATAATTATCATTTTTAAAAATAATATTGCAATAAAGACCAAAAGAAGAAGGGTTTTAATGCCATCTGGAGGTATTTTGGAGAAATGAACGCATTTATTTTTCCTGATATTAGCAATATGTAAAACACAAGCCATCCTCCACAGTGTTTTTTCTAGTTAGTATTTTATTGATGAGGAATGTTCTTTTCTTCTGCATTAGATTAAAATCCTGTAAGATTTCTGAAGCACAACAGTGGTATCTCTGAACCCAAAATACGGGTTCAGAGGTACATCCCAATGTGGTTATGGGTTGGATTTGAGACTACATACTGGGTGATACAGTGTGTCAGAATCTGGTTAGGTCTGAAAGGTTCCTTGCCTAATAAGAGATCTTGGTACTTCTGAAACTGCTGTCTACTAGATACAGTATATTTCTAATGCTTACCTTTAAATTATTACTATGTTCTAAGGCTACCCCACAGTATACATTGGTTCACAGAAAATTTTTAGTGGCAGAAACAACTTGTTACTGTTGATAAATTACTGCATTCAGGACCCAGAGGCCCGTCTATTTAGGGAAATTCCATAGCAATGGAGGCAGGAGAAAAAAGAGGAGATGAGAAGAAGGGAGCCAACAAGTGTTGTGTCAAAAGAGAAGGAAGAAAGTGGGACTGATACGGTTAAGTTGGAAAAGGAATTGCTAACATCAAGTTTTCAGAAAGAGATAAAAAACTGGGAACAGTAGAAGAGAAAGCCAGAGATCAGAAACTGAAGACAAGTAAAAGCCATTAGCAAACTAAAGATGTACATGTTGCTCAGAGGGCTGGATCTGTGAGTGTTAGTGAAGGAAAGTAACTCACACTGATATTTAGGCACACACTGATGCCCCAGTTCTCTTTATGGTACCCTGCTGTTGGCCTTTCCTAGGTTTCTTCTCTTTTCCACCATCTTTTAGGACAGCTTTTTATCCCTGGTATCTCAGGCAGTCACAAATACAGAATTCTTCTGCTCTTTTGGGGCTGCAGCAACTCGCACCTGTGCACACGATGCACAGCCAGGAGAACCTGCAATGCACACCTGCACATGGGGCTGTGAGCCTGTGTGCCTGGTCTCTCTGCAGATGGGTGTTCTCTGCCCTGATGCACATGGAGAAGACCATGCCTGGGCAAGAGCTCCAGCAGTGCCCAGCTGGAAGCCTCAGGGGTGTGCAAGGGGCAGGAATGCTGCCAGGGTCCCTGTGGGTAAAAAGCCTGTACCCTCTTGCAAGGTGTCACTCCTTTCAGAGTGTCAAAGGAGCCCAGCTGGCATCTCCTGGCAGGGGTGCTAAAAAGGAGCAACACTGATGTAGGAGAGAGATGGCACGTTCAGGCCTGACATGGGGAAACTGTGGATGCACCTCACCATGAATCAGCATTTCCCTGTGAAACAGGAACAAACAGCAACAAAAAAACCTCCCCCAAAGTCATGTTTGCCTAGAGGAAAACTACAGAAAAGATAGGGAGAATTAAATTCATGTTTTTTTCTTGAAAATGTATTTTTTATTTTCCTCAGGCATGTTACAAGCCTCACACTCTAGCCAAGCTTATATGATTCAGTGGCAGTTAATTCATCCCTGGTGCAGATATACTACCTCCATCCAAACATTATTTATGCAGCTTCAAAGGACAGGTTGATTACCCTCCTGAATCAGACAGTGAGGCGTTTGTGAACCAAGCATTAACATGACATCTCCCCTCAAGATAACCCTCATGCCTTGCCCACTGGGCTCCAGGTCCTCAAAAACAAACATAACCCTGAGACCCAGAGCCCCAGGAGCAGAGGTGCTATCTGTAATCTCCAAGAGTACACAAACTGAGAGTGCAGAATGCATAGTGCTCTGTTCAGAGGCTTTGGGTACAGGAATCATTTGGAACAGCATTAAGCACAGGGGCTTTTCCTGTGTGTCTAACTCCATAGATAGACTCATTATGGCCTAGCTCTCCACCGATAATAATATTAAACATTAAAAAAATAGTAGGCATTAGATGATGCATATTAATTGATGCAGCATCCTAATGAGGCAGATGAATAAGGGCAGTTATTGCAATGCTAAGGATAACAGAGATGGGTCTAGGAGAATAAGACTGATGGAAAAGTGGAAAGGAAATCTAAGCAGAACTGTATCGTTTTGCACAATATTCCTATGGCTTTCACTGCCTTGGCATTCCCAATAATCACCTGAGCTGGCACTAAAGAATTGCAATAAAAGGTGCAAACAATACAGAAGTGTTAAGCTGTCTGGAGTCTTCCCCAGTTGATTCATGTTCCTTGTAATTGAATGCTTTTAAAGCCATGAGCATTCTGTATTTGAAGGGGTTTTGTTGTCATTGTACTCAATATGTATAGCTCTCTATGGGTCATATGGTTATAGCTTTGCTGAGCATTTCCAAACTTTTAGGACTGATCAGAGATATCTAGTGATGCTTTGTTCTTTTGGTTTTGTGATCAGAGGGTCAATTTTCAAGGGTCAGAAAACTTTCACAAATTTTGTTTAAAATATCTAATTTTTATTAAAATTCTTTCCCCTCCCCGTGTTTTTACCACCAGAGTCTGGAGACCTGCATTAAGACATGGGCATGAATGAAGGAAGAGTGGTCTTTGGTTCTTTGATATTTGCAGTTACACGATTTTAGTCTTTCTTTGACAGATCTGTGTGTCCTTTCTGTAAGCCTCAGATTGTTATAATTAAAACTTTTAAATTTATAAAACTGCTGTGCAAGGCAAAGTGATTCCAACCAGTGCACGTGTTTCAGAGGATGTTGCAGAGCCACAGAAATGCCTCCCTGAGCTGGGGATCTGGGATCTTCCATCTTCCCACATGCAAAATATGACAATAATTAAAAAATAGCACAAATATACAAAGTGCCCAGCGTGACTCCTGCTCTTGGAGTGACTTTCGATGTACTGTCTGTTGCAATGTTCTTCAGTACCTTTGTGTTTGTAAATGATTTCCAGTTCAGACTACCCAAGGTTAATCATGCCTGACTGTGATTCACTGCTATGCATTTACCTCGACATTTCTAGTGCACTTACTTAATGATATCAGGGCTAGCAACCAGATACCTCAGTGCTGTCTCTTTATTAACCCTCCCACAATTGTTTTCATGCTGAGCTGCTCCAGATTTTTCCCTCCCTTTTTACAAGAGAATTAACTAAGATTGAGGGAGGCTTTTATAATTTATGGCAGTTGTGCAGGTTTTGTCCTTTGCTAATACTCTCTGAGAATCACAGCGATCACAGTGTGTGTGTGTGTGTGTGTTTGCTTGTTTGCTTTTGCCAGGCAGAAATAGATGTTGACTCTGTTCCCTCCCTGTACTGGTCCCCAGCATCACGTGCAGAATGGTTTGCTCAGGGGGATCTTCATTAACAGCACTAAAGTCAGCAGCTTCTAAGCTGCCCATTTGCAGACATTAGTGCTACAGTTTCTTGCCCATCCAACACCTGCTCATCATTCTCACCACCCTGAATCTCCTTCAGGAAGGAAACATCATGTTGGAGCAACATCACTGCTGTTCTTGCTTGATGTGACACGTTTGTTGTATTGGCATGAGCATCGCATGTTGCGATGCATCTTTGTTCCTCTCTTGTCTTGCCTTTTGTATCTTTGTAGAGTGGCTTACAGTTATTCAACAGCTGAAATCACCTGCTGGTTCCCCCCTTCTGCAATGGGAAGACTGAGGCAGAGGGGTTACAAGGTGCCTGCAGAGAACAGAGAGAGCCAGTCTCAAATACAGGCACTAAGTTTGAACAGGTGCTGCCAGCTCACCATCCAGCCCTTAGCCCTCAGGGAGCTTGTCCTCTCACATCTGGCTGACGTGGGGTCTTGACCTCAAGTCTCTCAGGCAACAAGTGCAATCTAATGGGACATTGGGAGCTGGAAGAGTAGCCTTAATCCCACCTCACTTCGCTGAAAGCCCCAGTGCAAGTTATTTTAAGTTAACCTTGGGCTTTTCCCCAGCTAAAATAATTAGACCACCGTGAAGACTATCTCATTAATATTTGTACAAAGTGTTGAAAAATGTAATGTCCTGTAAAAAAAGCTGAAGATTACTCACCCAGAACAGTAAAGGAAATGGGTGGTAGTTTAAGTTTTCAAAGACAGACTTTGGTACTAAATGGCAAATGTCCTGAGGAGTGCCACATGTAGGGAGAAAGGGAGAGCAGAAGCTGTCGCCTTTCCCAGGTGCCTGCAGACCTGGTGAACAGTGGCAGCTCCTGCCCCATCACCATTCTCCCATCCTCTCCCCAGAGTTTCAGTCTTGGGACAAGGGTCACAGTTTAAATTAGAAGGATTTGGCTTTAGTCTTGCTGAAGTGGAGGGAGAGATGGCAAATAGAGAAGGGACAAACATGCAAACTGCAGAGGAAAAAACCCTCCAGCGGTACATCCTCAATATCCTTCTCTTTGTTTGCCAAAAGAACCATGATGGATCAAGTCAACTGAACCAGAAAATAGCTAACAGATGGGCCTGGAGGACAATGGAAGGGGTGAAATCCATGCTAGTGAGGAAGCTGGTTCCAAAAAAAAAGGGCTGCACACACTTCTGTGGGATATAATCCACTTTTCAGCTTTCTGATTAAGATACTGGGGCAACTTTCTAATCTCTCACAGCTCAGTTTGTGGGCATTTTAGATGGCAAGAACATCTGCTGCAGACACATCAGCCAGTGATTTGATGAAAACTCTTTTAGTAACTCCACGAGCTCTATCCAGGGCTGTCCTGGGGCACATCAATCTGCTGATGAGCCACCGATGACCCTGCTTTGCTGAGAAGCACAACTTTCAAAGGCTGGTAGCCAATATGAAATAGCACCCTTTATGATAATTTTTGGGGTTTTTTTATTTCTAAAAACTTTAATATGTCAATGGCTTTTAAAGTATATCTGTGATGTTTCTGAAAGAAGTCATGCAGTCCATGAAAAAAAAGAGAAAGAAAGAAAACAACCCCTCACTATGATGAATGAAGGCAGTGTCTTTCAGAGTGATGGAGGTCTTTAAAACTGCAGAAGTGAAAGTCTGGTGTTTATCCATGAACTAAGTCTCTGGCAGAAGAAGAAGGCTGGTTTCATTGCACTATTCCACCTGTTTACTTGAGCCTCAGCTTGCAGAGCTAACCCCTAACACAGCCAGATTCTCACTCTGCTCAGCCAGTCAAGCAAGGGCAGCTAAAATTTTAAAACCCTCTCTTCAGCTCTCAAATTTCCATGAAAAAGTTCCTCTTTTCTGCCCTCTTCCCTGAAATATTACCCTTAGTCCATGTACAGAGTGTTTCTCTGTGTGTTAAATATATAGACTGTTAAAAATGCAATTCTAACTGAACTTTCCACTCCCGAAAATGAAGTGATTTCACCTGTGGGATGCATCAGAGTCACTGTGGTATTGTCACAATGCTGATGTGAACCTTTCCTGCCAATTCCTAACCTTTTCTGAGCACAGATTTTTTGAGTTTACAGAGCACAATGCTGCTGATAGTTCACAAAAAAACCCTATTGTAAGTTGACACCAAGAAGTCTGTTTTCTTCAAATGCTATAAAGACATTTTTTTGGAAGACATTTGCTCACACACATCTTGACTGAATCTGTCTTTAAGGTCTACAAAGTTAAGGAGAAAGAATAAATTTGTATTAGTGGTCATCTTTTTGCCATGTAAAAAATATAGACACACAGTAGTCAAAGTTGATACAAGTAAAAATAATCTTTAAATAGCACCTAAAGTCATAAAAAGATCTCAAAAATATGATCTTCCTGAAAGAAGATGAGTAGGAGCTGATTTGTTGGGTTCAGAAAGAAAACATATGGAAACCCAATCTGACCTTAATTGCAGCTGTGGCTTTCCTGGGATAAAATTGAGCTTCTGTTGATTTTGAGTCAGATCAAAAAAAGCATTATCTGAGATGTCAGCAAAAATGGGCATAGGTGAATGCTAAATAAAAGTACTACTGAGGTCTGGGGAAGTTTTGTTTGACTTAGATGGGGTGAGATAGGGCTTTCACTGTCCTATTTTTAAATGCTATCCCTCTCTTTTACCAGATATAACAAATAGCTTGCACTAGCCACCCTTATGGCTCAATGAAGAGTTTTATTTATAAAGTAGCCTTGATACAGACCCTCTTATGTAGCACCTTCACCTTTACTATCTACCTGTACTCCTCACACTGTAGGGAAAAATAATTAGTTGCAGGAAACTGCCCTCATTTTGATGCCACCCTTGGCTCAAAGCTGAAGGGGAAAGTGTTTTTATGCAAGAGAAATCTTCACTCCAAAACAGCAGCTTTGTCCCATTGGAAAACTCAGTATTATGCAGGGCATCATTTCTAATTTTATACCAAGTCAAAAAATGCTTCTGTATCACCAGTGTTCATTAAATGCTATTTAGAGTGAAGCTGACCAACTTAACTGGACAAAATATCATCATGCTTGAGGAAAGGTTTTTCTTTATTACACTGAGAGCATATTTTTCTCTTAGGGACTGTTTTCCTTGGACTTTGTCAATTGTAAGGGACTGATTAGGAATTTTGTATGTGTTATGTATTAGCTCAGAATGCAGTGGCTAAAGAGGAGTTGCCAGGACAATCAGGAGATGCAGGTAGCTGGGAAGAAGCCTGTTTTACTGGCAATGCCTCCAAGAAGGCAGACACAACACCACCAACCCCACGGTGTATTTTCTCTCTGAAGAAAATGATAAATGGAAGCTCTGCGTCTCGCACGTTGGAGTCGCGGTGTGCGTGGTGCTGGTTTTTGCTGGGCTAAAATTCCTGGTTGCCAGGGTAACACATTTTGGAAATTCTCTACCCTGGGCGAAAGCTGCTGCAACTTGAAACCCGCCGTAGCTGATGCTTGGCGGGGGCACCAGCACTGCTGTGTGTGGGGGGCTGCTGGCTTTGCCCAGGGCTTTGGGGCAGGGAAACAAAACAAAATGGGTCCAAAGGAAGAGAAGAGTGATTGGGAGTGTTCAGTACTTCCATACTTCCAGGATGTCATAACCTGATTGTTTCCTCCACACCATGTCAGCCAAAGATGGGGGGGTTAGCTCATCTCAGGGCTGAATTGTGGGTGATGGGAAGAGGAGAGGTGTGTGTGCGCCTGGAGGGTGGGGAGAGGAGGAGGGTGAGAGGGGAGGAAAGAGAGATACAGGGTTCTGGCCACCTGCCAAGAAAAATAACTAACATTTTGCAAAAGAGAAATCCTAAGACTGAGGTCATAGTATGGAAAAAGTCTGTTTCACAGACTCTTGAGCCTGAATACAGGCCAAGTTTTTTAGGGGTTTTTTTTTCCCCCTAAATGCAGGCATCCTATTAACATTTGAACACTAAAGCTTGTCCAGGAATGGAAAGATTTTGGTATCTGAAGTGCCTTAGTTTTATACTTTATTGGTAGACAGATATAATTTTTTAATAACAAGAAAGTGGGATTCTGAATGAGAAGCTCCCACATTTTGCAATTAACTTATTTTATGACTATGAAGAACAAATTAAAGGAATCTAAAGAAGCGCCTGTTTCTCCCACAGAGTGACCAACTCGAAAAAAAGAGACATTTCAAGCTTGGTGGACAACTTTTTATTTGCCATGCAAAATACAAAAAGATACTGAAACCTGAAATGATGAATTTTCCTGTGTGGAAAAGTCTGACTGTTCAGCCATGAATAGCTATGATTTTTTTAAACCTTTATAGTGGCAGGCTGGCAGTTTCATGACAAATTACTTTTCATACCTAACTAAACAAATTGTTGAAGTTCTTCTGCCTTAATCTTTGGATTTGGATTAAAAGTCAGAGTGTGGATATTTTTTAACTGGGAAAAAATAACCCTTTGGATTTGTTAGGATGTTATTGCAAGCAAGTTTTCTGGTCTTTGATTTGCTAAGCTACAACTGGAGTCTGCCTTCCTCAGGGTAAGAATATTTCCACATTATCATTTCACCTGTGGTATTTTAAGAGGGAGAATATTATATCTCAGCATGTATCTTGGCTTTGTGCATTCTGTTCTTTGTTTAGCATGCAGACAAGCCTCATCTCCCAGAAGAGATGTGGAATATATTTATCGGCAGTTTTAGAACTGATGATAGATTTGACAAGCAAGCAGGGTGACACACTGAAGCTATCAAAGCTGGAGATTAATCAGGACAAAGGTTTGGATGAGGTATATTGTTCCTGAGATTCAAAAGGATTATACTTACTGATCATTCCAAAATCAGGGCAACTGTACCACTGACTTACAAAGATAAAAGCTAAGTTTTTCCAAAGGGAAAAAAAAACAACCACATGGTTTGATTGGCCCACAGACCTTTTATGGCAAAATAGTGCAATTACAGCTGGCATTTCTGCATGCTGATTTTTATTAGTTTTGTAAGATATTTTGTCAGGATTCATTTGTGCTGATTCCCCCTTTCATGGCATAAACTGTAAGCAATTGTCAGTAGAGAGAAGGAGTCTCTCGACATATTTCTTCAGAGACACACTCCAGGAGGTGTGATAAATCAGGGATACTGAATTAAAACAGAACTGATCTGTTACCTGATAATCATGTGAACTTGCTGTATATTTAATTGTATTCGAATTTAGTGCAATTATGGGTAAAAATCCTGTATATTCACCATCAGCTTTCCTACTATCAAAGCAAAGCAGACAAATCAGCACAAATAATATCTTTAAAGTATTTAACACCACAATACAGACAAAGAATGAGCAAATCACCCTTTTGTCCCTGGCTTGATCACCAATTTTTGTGGCATTTAAGTGGGCATAGAGGGGGCCTTCTGTTCTGAAGTCCCCCAGGGAGATGAGGCAGGCACCCAGATGTGTGACCTGTCTTGATGTAGTTCTGATGAAGGCCAAATACAGCAAAGAGCAAGGAAAGGGTCTGGGGCTGGGAACCCCAGAACATCACAGAATATACCCTCAAAACCAATTTGTCATTACTCTGGTCTATACTGGTTTTAACTTTTGGTCTTAAGAAACAATTCAGATCTCTGCTCATGTAAAATCCATGCTTTCCTTATAACATACAAAAATGTGATATGAGGCACAAACTTTAATACTTTTAATAACTGTAAGCAACAGCAATTTCTATACACTTCTATGGAAAAACAATGAAGCCTTTTGCCACAAACTGTTAAAAAAATTTGGGATTTCCTCTGTCACATGGGAAGATTTTGATCTCATAAATAATTATAGACAGGCATGATGCCTTTTAGCAGGACTTCTTTCAGTATTGCTTGAAAGATCAAGAATTCCTGTGAGTACCTAGATTTGTGCTTGTGCTGTGCTGCCCATCTCCAGTTCAGTTAAAAAGCATTTCCCTGAGAGCAGCAGGCTTTACTGAGAGCAGCCTCAGTAAAGCAAGATGACTGGCATGTGTAGAAAAAAAGGGCTTGCTTCAAAGTGACTACACATGGAATGAGCAGTTGGGGAAAAAAGAGGTTCCCGTGTTTGTGAGAGTGGAATTCTGCTTCTCCTGCCCATCCCTCCCAGCTGCCATCAGCACCCTGAGTGTTGTCCTGCAGCTCGGCTGTCCCAGCACCGCTCCGGTGCACAAGTGGTCCAGGAGCCAGGAAATGCACAGCCAGCCTAGGACAGATGCCCTGTCCTCTCCTGAAGAGTTTTACTCTTGCAGGCTTTGTATTCAGGATAAGGCAACCTCTCCCTGAGCCTTCTGCATGTATTTCATTACTGTCTAGGAGTGGCTGGCTGATGCCACTCTTCAGCAGGCAAGCTCTTGTGAGGAGCCCTGCCGCACCCATAGCAGCATCCAATGACTGATGCTGAGCAGGAAGGAGTCAGGGACCAAATTGCCAGCTCTGAAGCCTGGGAGACAATGGAATAAAGAAAGAAGGGGGAAGATCAGAGGTATGGTAACAGAAGACTTGTCATCCAGGATTTTAGGGGTTTCCATTACTATATGTAACACGTAAGACTAAACAAGCATAAAGACACACATAATACATAAACAGTGAGAGCTGGGCTGAAAGCTGAATGCTAAAGGTAGGATTTGTAGAAGGACCTATAATACTGATATTATTCCAAATTTGTATATATTTCCCTCAGACAAAAGTAGGCGGATTACTTAATAACCATCATCTCCAGGCCTTGTGAAAAGATTATATACAGCAACATCGCTCCTTTTAAAATTATTTTGATTTATCTTTATCTAACAGAAATGGCCAAGTATCTCTTTAGCATGATGCCATTTGGCTCAATGACATTGCAGAGCTATGAATTCAGTATGAGAAGAACAATTCTTTCCGTGCACTGAAGAACATAAAAGTTCGGGTGCCTAGCTGCAAAGCAAATACCTCCTGCTCAAGCCACTTATGTTTTTCTACTTGAGAGAAATTAAAATCTCATCTTATTTCCTTGCATGCTCTTGTCATCCGCTCAGATTTTTATTCAAATAAATCTCTGGTTCTTTTCAAAGAATGTCTTCTGTATGAGTTGCATTAGCTTTAAGGACTGACCAAGAACAACATGGTCCAGGCTGACACTCTCCCATCAGAGAAGGAACTGTATGAATCTTATCCTACAATTCTGCAGCTCAGTTAATTAAGCACTTGATGTCCCAAGAAGCTGCTGCCTCCCAAAGCCAAGGAGAGGAAGCTGCCAGACCCCGTTTCCATCTTTGGCCACCAGACCCAGTGACGTTCAGAGACTTTCCACCCATCACACCATGTTACACAACTCTTCCCCTCTTCCCAGGCCAGAGTGTTGATGAAATTAAGTAGCATGAAAAATTAACCCCACTGTTGTTGTAATGCAGCTGGGTAATGTGTGGCCTCATTTGCTGCTGCTTTGGTAGTGTTTGATGCTTTGGCAGTGTGGCACTGTGAATGGGCAGAGGGGAACCCAGTAGAACAAACGCAGGGAACAGCGCCAAAACCCTACCTACTCTCCAGGTATCCTTGGGCACCTTAGGCCCAATGCAGACTATGATTTCTGATTTCTCTTTCCCTGCCTTGTTACTTCCTGTCATCCTTTGCCATCCACCCCTTCTGCTTTTTTCCCTTCAATTTCTTCCCTGCTGCAACCTTTCTGTTGTTTTCCTACCATTGCATTCCTGGTTTTGTCGGGATTCATCACCTGCAGCCTCATTTCTTATTGTTTTTCACCTGTGTGAGCCCTCCCATTTTCTATTTCTTTTTTACAAAGCATGTCTCCATGTCTCCTGAAAAACAGAAAAGAAATAGAGAGATGTATGTAACAAGGGATACAAAAAATACACCCACAGTAGCTCAGATGTCTGGATTAGTGCATATCATCATTTGCCTCCTTTCTCCCTTGATTTTTCCATCATGTCATCTCTGTTTAATGGTAAAGACTAACTTTTAACTCTTTTGTCAGGTGCTTGGTATTGCCCCAATCTTCCTTTAGGGCACACAGTTTTTCATTACTTCTAAGAATCACACAAGAAAAAGAAAATAAAAAGAGAGAGAGAGAGAGAGATTAATATGGAGAAAAGTTTTACTTAGCTACAAAATGTTTTCCTTTTATAACTTTAGCCATGATTGACAGATAGGTTTATTTAATCAAATTGCCTTTTCTGACAGTGTATTATTTAATGAGGGAGTTCTCTTTTTTTGATTGCATAGGAAGTGTGGAAGCATCTGAGAATTTCTGATGTGCTATTTACTTATCCATTATGTTGGGAATCAGTGTAATTTCAATGTCAGCAGTGGAATTAATAACCATAACTGTTATCTGTCACAGAATGATCTATTTGGGGATTTTCTCAGCAAACCAGGATATATCCCCCTCCTTACACCACAGAAGTAAGTTTTAAAAAATAAGTCAAATTTGAATATGTTTTGGTTTTGATTATCCCTTCCAGGCTAATGGTAAAGGCACATATTTTTGGGCTTTAATTCAGCATGGAGTCACTGATATTAAATCCTTTAGCAACATAAATTATCCCTACTCTTTTTTCCCACTATTTATTTCACTCTGTTTCTCAAAAACATCTGTCAAGGATGGCTCCCCATTGAAGTGCACCCTCTCTTCACAAAAACAAAAACAAAAAAACCAACAAAACCTCCAACAAAACAACAACAACAAAAAAAACCAAAACCAACCAAAACCCCACCAACAAAAGAAAACAAACCAAAAAATCCCTGACACTCTAGTTTCCAGAGATAAGAAAAAAAATCCCTTTTTGGCAGTAGTGTGAATTTGTGCTGACTTTGTTCTGGTTTTGGTGTTGTACTTCACCATGTGAAAGTAGGGGAGTGCCTGAGCAGAGAAATGGAATTCCATGAGAGAGGCAGACAGGGCCCAAATCTGGTTCTTCTCTCTTGAGGTTTTGTGCAGCCTCACATAAGTAAATAACAGATAAATGAATAAAACCTTTCAACTGATACATTTGATAAGCACCAAGACTTTTTATATGACTCCAAAGTAAGGGCAGTAACTATTAAATTAATTGCTTTTTAAATAAAACACATAAGAGAAATTTTTAAATCCTTCATTGTTCCTAAAAGTGTTTTAGTGCCTCATTAATTCTTGATTAGCCTGGTTGTTAAGAGGCCATTATTATGTGGTAATAAGGTGTAGGAAATTACCTCTAGGACTATAGTCAAGTCACACAGACCTGCTATAGTTAGCACCTCATCAGGTGCTCACACCAAGTGCCAGTGGTGTAAATCAGGGCTGCCCTGCCTGGTGGTGGGGCTCAGGGTGCTGCTCCTGTGTGATGAGATGTTAGCTGAGATGAGGTGAGTCCTCTGGACTGAGAAGTCCTGACAAAATATGATCCTCTCAGCAGCCTCCTGTCCTTCAAGGGCTTGCCAGTCTTGCCTTTGGCAGAACAGGAAAACTGCTATAAAACAGTGGAATAAAATTATTTTGCAATTACACTCATTTAAGTAATTTAAAATATGCCTGAAGCTAGTGCAGATGAAAGTTCACTCTTTGCTGTATGATTTGTTAGGTAGAGTCAGAGGAGATTTGGTGCCAGTCCAAGAGAATATCCCCAAACTAATGACCTCTTCAGGTCATTAATATTTCTTTTGAACACACAACCCTTCTCAAAGCCTGCTACAAACATTGGTAAAGCTAATCATTATTACTCTTTTACAAATAGGAAAATGAGCCTTGGGGGCTATTTTATTGGGATTTGATGCAACATTAATCAGCATTCTATGGAAAATATGTCTATGTCCTAGCTTGCATCTATTTATTTTTCAATGTGCATTATTTTATTTTTTTTCCCTAAATCTCTTTGAGGTTGGTGAGCTAATGCTCACCGTACATTATACAGCTCCCATTCATTACCTGTCCAGGGGGGCAATGTGATGCAGCAGCATCACCATCTTTGAAGAGCACTGAAGGTGCTCCAGCCAAAACCACAAAGCTCAGTGTCCTCAGAGGAGGGAGAGCAGGGCTGGTGTGGCCATATTGCCCAGGAGTGATGCCCTGCAGGGTGTGCCAGTGCCTGCTCCCTGACCTCCTCCTACAGTGGATATCAAAAGGGCACTCACACCTCAGGAGTGGCGTCAGAGCAAAGATGCAAAAGGTTCATGTTGTGCCTGAAGTCCCAAAATGGGGCTGTGACCTGGGTTTCAGTCCCAAATATCCTTGTTTGTTGTTAAATAGCTAGACACAGTTCTGTGTGCTTTTGCCCAGGTCTTCAACATTTTTAAGCCCCTGGTGTGGTTTCTTGGGGTATGTGTGACAGTGTCCCTCGCCCCAGCCCTGAGTGCCATCCCAGAACTCCTCAGGGACTGACCTTGAGCCACAAGCAGCTGGGGAAGAGCCCCTCCCATGTCTCCATTTCACCCTTTGCAGGCTCAGAGCTGGGGCTGTGGGACAAAGTCTCCATACTTGGTGTTTCAGCTGCATCAGAAGAAGCCCCAAGACCTGTGCATGGGAAGGTGCTGCAGGCTATGGGCACCACTCCCCCTCATTCCCAGAGCATCTCAGAGGGCATGGCCATCCTTCCAAGCTCATTTTCAGCCTGTCCTTCTCACTGTGACGAAGGACACCCTGAGTTTGGCACTGTGTTTGGCTGATTTTGGGTGTGCTTGCCTGCCTGCCGGGTCACTGCCATGGCAGCGCTGAGACAGAGCCAGGCCCCACAGAAAGCCATGCTGATGCCTTGTGGAGGTTGACCCAGACCAGAGGCTAGACAGAGTTAAACACTAAAGTAGGTATTTATTAGAAAGCATCAATGGATACACCTTGGGCAGCGCAAGAACCCAGCCAGGGCTACATCCAAGATGAACCCAAAATGGTCACAAAATGGGCGACTGTCATGGGGTCCCACGCTTTTATAAGTTCTGTTCCATTTGCATATTGGAGTTAATTGTCCAGTTATAGCTTTCACTTATGAAGTCCCATCCTTCTTGTTTTCCTCTCTTCAGTCCACTGTTGTTTGTGCTCTTGGGCCTGAGATTTGGATCATTTGTTCTTGTTCCCCAGCTAGAGAAGGAATTCTTTTGTCTACCTGCTCTATGAAGAGAGTTTACTATCCCCTAATATGAAGTTCAGAAGTACACACTAAAGCAGTACAGAATCTGAAAAATATGAAAGCTAAAACCTGAGGCACCACCAGCAGCAGAGCCGTCCCCATCAGACAGGCAGTCAGAGACCATCACCCCAACTGCAGTGACATCCCACACACAGCCCCAGTGGTCCCAGGCAGGGCTGCAGGAGGCATCTATCTGCTGCTCCTTTCTGCTGAAATGTATTTTTAATATCACATGATAATAATTAGCAGGCCAATTGTCATAGCTATTACAAGGGTGGGGGGAAAACTCCACCAAAAAACAAGTATTTAAAGGCCACTTCTGAGTGCATTTCAGATCTCACAAAAACTACTGGAAGAAACAACTACAGCCCAAACCAAAGACTTTTAGGAGTTAATAATAGCATGAGTGTAGCAGTAAAGAACGTCAAGAGTTAACAGTCCCAGTGTGATAAAATATTTAATCCTAATCTAAACAAGCAATATAACAAATCCTTGTAAGGAATGAATGATCTCTCACATGTAGCTTAAAATAATCAAATTTTGATTTAAAATACCAAAATAGGTCAAATGTTATGGGTTTTTCTGGAAGAAATTGAAATCGTCCAGTCCAATTTTATTTTTTATTTGCAACACTCTGCAGATGAATAAATGCATTCTTTACACAAAACCCTCTTGCTCTGTCTCAGGTAGGAATGTCTGTTTGCCAGAGAATTAGGGACTGTGGAGTGTTGACATATTCTGTTCCAGTAGCTCTGCTGTGCTCTGATAGAAGAGAGATTGTTATGTGGAGGAAGATACAGTTTCAGCACCTCTTCACCTCCCCACCTTGGCTTTGGCTTTCTTTCACTTAAAATCTCCTCCTAGTGCAGGCTCAAAGATGAAGTAGAGAGTGAACAGTGTGAGATGTTGGGTCACAGGCACATCTGAGGCAGTGCCCATCCCAGCAGGACCTGGAGTTTCTGTTCTGGCTGAACAGTGACTTTGTTTAAAAGCAGTGAATCTCTTTGCCTCTATTTCCTCTTTCTGACTGCATGAGAATTATTATGGGTTTGCACTTTTGATTTCTTAGGGTGTTGGGAAATGTACCTATGCAGACATCTCTCACTAGAAAACAGTGCAATAGGATGAAGCCCAGTAGCAAATTGGTCTTGATAGGATGGATCCTGTTTCATACTAGTTAATGGTCCTGGTAATGAGGAGAGCAAGTTTGTTCAGCTAGATGGAAGAGTGAGAGAAAGTATCAATAAGAAAATTCTGACAGAATTCCTTTTTTTACTCTCTATTCTTCTTTGGAACTCCTTTCAATTGCAAATAAACTTGAAGCTTTTGAGACATTTATAAAAAGATGTAATGAGGGCTGGTTGCTGCATTTTTGGAACAGGAAAAACCTTTCTGTAGTACACTGAAAAATACACAATGATTTCTTTAGACTAATAAACACTCTGCTGGAGATAATCTAAGGGTTTGTAGAACTTCTGGAAAGTCATTTACATATTTCAAAGCTCTTTATTGTCAGTCTCCTACATTTTGCCTATTTTATTTCTTATTTTTATCTGGCATCTCTGCTGTCATCAGCACTAAAAATATTTAAGTGCCTGGTACAATACATACATCTGAAGTTTTTTCTCTTATCAGTAAAAATCATTTCCCTTGAAGGTAATATAGTGAGCTAAATTAATTGCTGATGAAACTGGTTTTACTAGAGTGACACTGATGATAAAAGTAACCCAATACATTTAGTTCAGGAGATCTACTTTTGACCATTCACAATGTTACTACTAAATTGAATTCTTCAAAAGTCAAGTGTCATTCCTTGTATATATGACTTTTTGAATATATATTGCACAATATAGACACCATATTTGCAGTTGTACTAAATTCATGTATGATTATCTGTAGGGTTTATTCTTATTTAAATATCAAACAGATAATTATCTACAGCTCTGACAATATTAAGTTCTGCATATTTTATTTCCACATCCAAAAATACTTCTGAAATAATAGTGATTGTTTTGATTGGACTGAAGCTGACATCAAGTAATAGCAAGTTAAGTAATACTTAAAGCCATTTTTTCTAAGGTGGAGACCATAGGTAGATCCTGTTGGGCCTACATAGAATTCTTTTCCTGGGAACTCAGTGTCAGATAACCATAAATGTGAAACATATAAACCAAACAACCAGCTATGTAACAGAGTAGATTTAAGCAAGGATTCTTTATTCCTATCTGATTCTATAAAATAAACAAACAAAACTTAAAAGTCAGCAACACAAATCCTTCCATTTCAGTCACATAGCAATCTGAGAATCCAAATCCTGTGTGCTTGGTTCATTGCAACACTTGCTCACAACCCTGCTGGGGATGTTTGCATCTATTAATGTCAGTCTGACAACTGATGACATAAAAAAATATTTCCCTGAAAGTTTCAATTAACTGCCAATGAGAGGGGAAAAAATGAAAGAAGCCAGTAAGTATTGTGGACCCATATGAAACTCAAAACAAATCTATGTTTAGAACTTTGCAAACGGAATTAAATTAGCTTCTGAATCAGTGGAAGTAATTGATATTTTGTTTAATACAATAAAAATTATCTGGGGTAACTGAAAATAAAAATAGTTTTGTTAATTTTCTCAGCAAAATGTAAAAGAACTACATCCAGAGCTGATAATTTCACTTAGGTTACCTTACTCCTGACAGTGCTTGGGCAGCTTTGTTATAGTACTAGATACAAGCATATTTC
Source organism: Molothrus aeneus (assembly GCF_037042795.1). Taxonomy (NCBI): domain Eukaryota; kingdom Metazoa; phylum Chordata; class Aves; order Passeriformes; family Icteridae; genus Molothrus; species Molothrus aeneus. The sequence continues at coordinate 86,306,080 of NC_089647.1, read as the reverse complement.
AAAGTAATGTTTTTGAAAGCAGGAAAAAAAAGCACAGCATTAATGTTGCAATTTATAATTTTATGTAGAATTTAAACTTCTTTAGTTATTTAGGGAAAAGCATTGCTCAAATCTAGCAATTGCCAAGCATTTTGGCTGGTCTTCACACTGTTCCTCATGGTTAAACTGTGTTAGAAAATTGCCCTCAGATGTAAATCCCTCACAAAAGATTCTAGTCAGTCTTGTCCATGCTTGAGCCGTTGTGAAAAATTATTGTTGACATTTTTCTTGAGATGATTCAACATTTCCAAAGCTTTAGGATGGCAGAAAGCATTATCAGGCATCATTTAGACTTCCAAATGAATATTTTTTATGTGATGGTTGTGGTGGTTTGCTGCTGGGTGGTAGAAGTTGGCAATTAGAATACAATTGTGCCTAATTCATTTTTATACAGTATTCCTATTAGTTAAAATAGGCTACTTCTTTTAAATTCTTTACAATTTCTTTGCAATTTCTTTACAATCCTGACATAGGATTTTTGATTGATTTTTTCTCAGAAACTGCCAACATGATACTGCCAGCATGCCAAGCTGGTGTCCAGAAGAAAATTTAAGAGCAGTGATAAAAGGAAAGGATAAAATAGAAGCACTTCTTGCAAACAAGGGTTTGTAATAGATATTCTGACATGATATGAATGATGAGGGATGGAAAATTCATAAGGTTGTGTGGAAGTGTAACACACACTCTGAGCATAGAAGACTGACCTATAACTCATAAGATAGTGTGTTTCAAGTGAGTTATGAGAGTTGTTCCCTGGTGTATATTTAAAAAGAGACATTAGAAAGGAGATATAGTGTGGTTTACTGTTTGAGAGCTAAATTCATAATTTTTTCCAAAGGGTATTTTTTAGAAAAAGGACTTTTTGGACTTTTTTTTTTTTTTTTTTTTTTTTTTAATACATACATATTGGAGTGCAGGTGGTGTATTTCTGCACAGCATGTGCATCTGAATGCTGGGAATAAAACTCTTCTCATCCACGGAGCAGCCCTCAGCTGACTATTTTTGCTGTTGCTATGACCAAAGGAGATTATTTCTAAGAAAGAGGAATAGCCAATTATGCATCCTAGAAGGGGTTATCTCAAAGTGAAACAAGCAGGCTAGAAGCACTTGGTGACATCAGACCCCAGGGCAGCTGGGGGAAAACCCCTCCTCAGTGGAGCTGCACAGCACAGTTTGAATTGATGGGACCCTACATGAGCACCCATCCCTTCACTGCTGCTCCGTGGGAAGCAAAGGAATTCTCTGACCACTGCAGCTTGCACATGTGTTGTGTTCCCCCAGCAGCAAAGTTCATGGCCATGTTCAAGGTGCCAGTGCCAGCCTCCACCTTCCCTGTCTGTGCAGGACTTGTGCCCCAAGTCCTGGAGCTCCCTTAGCAGCTCCTTCCCTCTCTCCCTTCCTCCTTCAGCCCATCCTCAAGCAAACCTGAGAATTCCTGTATTTTGGTGGGACTGCTATCAGTTCAGAGATGTCTGCCCTGTTGGGATTATCTTTTCTCCAACATATCACTATCACTATCACATAGCACTATCACTAATGCACCATCTCCTAATAAATTAAGCTTGGTAAGCTAAGTAACTCTGTTGGAAACACCCTGGCCATGGATGCAGCTTCAGGAGCAGGCTGCAGGACTCCTGAGGAGCAGCAATCCATTTGCTCCATGGGCAGAATCTGCCTGGTGTTGGGCAGAGGGCTTTGCTTTCCTTTTACAGTCTGCCTTGGAAGGAAAAAAATAATGCATTTTTCCCTGTGCCTATCTTGGCTGAAAATGAAAGGCTCTGAGAAATCTGCTCATGGGAGAGGTTTAAGCCCATTCCCACAGAAATCTCAGGGCTGGAAATTTTGACAAAAGTCACAATGGTCCCTGAATGTTTAATGCACAGAACTCCCTATGGCTCACTCCTCAGCATCGAGTGATAGCACATCACCTTGGCCATGTGTGAGCTTTCAGGTCTTTCTGCCTTTTGTTTCTTTCTTTTTTCCCCCCTTCTTGCCACACAGTGAAATTAGTTATTAGAATTAGTTATTTGACAATTTACTCTGACATTGTATTATTCCAACAATAGTGAATGTAGTGGTGTGTAATTAGGAGCCAGAATATAACAGTGGTATGAAGATGATTTTCACAGTGAGATTTCTTTAAATTAAAATTTCATTACTTGAAAAGTGTCATGCTTTTGCCCTTTCCAGAGTGTGAACAGTGTCTATGAATGAAAGGGATGACCCTCAGGGATGGATAGCATGAGTTTCAGTCTCTTGCACTCCAGTTGGAGATTCTCCCAAGGCACTGCTCTTCCATAATATGTGAACCTATAAGGGCACAATATATTTTAAAGTCTCTGTAAAGTGTTGATTTTACAGTGAAACTCCTTCCACTTTTGAGGAGGTGGGGTTGTTTAGGGAGCTGTCTGTGTAGCATCTGGAGTTGTGAAAAGTCTGTAGCACTACAGACCTGTCAATTTTCTATAGATTATCCTCACAGCCCATATCTTTAAATAAAACGGTATGCTTCCTTTCACAGTAGCCAACTGGATTCTTGTCTGTTTATTTTCTTCTTTTAATCATTTTTTTCTCCATCTAGTCAAATAAACTGCTAAATTCAGTGTGTATGCTATGGAACTTCATCCAAAACTCTACTGTCTCCTTCCTGACAGGGCTGACAGAGAGTATAATCACTTGTATTGTCCAGAGTACTGTTTACATAAAGGAGCAATAAATACCTGTTGAAATTTTTACTGGAGGCCTCCCAGATGGATGGTTCATTTATTATTACAGACAGGGTTTCATTTACTTAGTTATTAAAAAAAGCAGGCCGCTACAGCCCATTTATAACTATATTAAAACTAAATGAAGCTATAAGTATTGCAGACGGGACTGAGTAAAATACATTTAGTGACTTTCCAGGAAATGGCTAGGCAAAGTATTTGAAAGGAAATGCTGAAAACTTCAGGGGTCCTGATGTGTCTTTCACAGATGTGCTTCTACTGGCTGGAGCTGCAGACAGAATGGAGGAGGTATAGTTCCCATATGTTCCTGTGCCATTCATATATTCTGCAATAGCCTCTCTGTATCAGCCAGTCAGCCATGAGCCTTTGGGAATTGTTCCTTTCCTCCTCTAGCCTTTCTTGACATGGAAAACCCCAGCTCAGGATATCCAACAAACTTCTTCTTTATCCCAGAGACAAAATACCAACTGAATATCAACTCCAGTTACAAGAGGGGATGAAGGCACTCCATCAGCATCAATCTGTGAAGGAAAGGGAGGTTAATCAGGTGGATTGCAGAGGTCTTAGTTTGGAAGGTATCACCAGAGGTCTACACCGACAGCTTTGAAAGTGGAGTAAAGATTGTAGATGGTCTTTGTGGCACTTTTCTAGCACTGATGACTTTTCACCAGATATTCTCACCCCTCCTTTGAATAAAGATAAATTGGTCAGTGGATGGGAAGCATACGGTTGCCTGTGAACCAGACCATGATTTTATTATGTCCAAGCTAGAAAAATAAAGGGCAGTCCCAATAAGGAAAGGTGGGTGTCCCAAAGCATAAGAAATTGTTGACCATAAATAGATGGGATAGAAAAGCCTAGAAACAAGGCAGCTTGAAAATTTTAAAGCAGAGTTTGTTAGGTTAGCAAAAGGCTGCATTTCCACAATCAAGGCAAAAACCAACAAAAAGCTAGTTCAGCATCAGTGGTGAGGTAAAAGTAGTAATTAGAAAGAAAAAGCAATTTGTGCAATAGGCATGAAATTTTAAATATATGTAATTGATTACATATACATGCAATATAACAGTCTAAAAAGAAAATGTAAAATACTGAATATGGATAAAAGGAATGGATGATACTAGACAAAAACTCAAGGACAATGAGAATATGATGTTTCTTAAGGTACATGAAGAACAACAATAATAAAGAAATTCTAGCAATAGCCCCTCATTAGCTGGAAGTATTAAAGCTATAATAATGTTAGCATCAATAAATATTTTTTTTATGAGAAAAAGCAGGTTTTCCTATTAGACAGACAGGAAGCTGAACAGTGTCTAGAGACAATAAGTTATTTACAATCATCTACCCTAGAGAGAAGTATCTGTATGCCTCAGATCCTCCATGTCACCATACAGACACTGGCTGGAACACCACTGGCCAGCAAAATCTGAGGGTCATTCATGAAGTACCTTGAAATGTGGGGCAAACCTCACCCTCATGAGGACTCCAGCATAAGGACAGATGCTTGTACTGCTGGGGATTTGCAGTAAGAGATCATTTGTAAGGAAATAATCACTGAGTACAAAATCAGATGCTGCACATTCAGCTCGGAGACTTGGCAGTGGCAGCTCTGTCTCAGACACATTAAATTCCCCAAGATTTCTGCCACAATGGCTGACACATAGGCAGTGCTGCAGTTCATGCACTCTTACTTCATTTCACATTTGAAATGAATATTTTTTAGGTGGCAGCATCAGCAATGGCTCAGAAATCAGAGGGAGAGCATTAGTAAATAACTGCTAATCACACCTAGAGAAGCTTTGGGGAGTGCAGGGGCAGGGAGGCAAGAAACAGATCAGAAAATTGCAAGCAGCACATTCAAAACTCTTATTCCTCAAATGTGCTTCCTCCTGTCACACAGAGCATGATTAGCCATGAAACTTTGGCAAGCCCTCAGACTGATTGGACTACTTAGGTGTGAGCTGCTGATATGTTGCTCATCACTCTTCCCTTTTTCAGAGTATTTGTGCATTTTTGGTGCCTTTCTTGCTCGGGGAGCAGCCTCACAGGGGTTTGTTTCCTTGCTTTCCTCAATCTCTCTCATTTTTCAGGAGGTACTCTGGGTCCTTCTGCCCAAACATTCTCAAGAAGTGCTGTGGTCTGCGGGGCACTTTCTCACCACCCTGCCAAGGACTTAAAAATTCAGGGAATGATTCAATTGCATTTGTTGTCCCTTTTTTTATAGGGGAAAAACATCACCAGGGCAAACACAGTCGCTCACAGGGGCAGCTGCTGCAGAAGAAACCTTATTTCAGCTTCTGCTCCTAGGAGAGAGTGATGGCTGTATCCCTTGGAGAGGACTGCCTTGCATTTCTAATGAGACCATCAGTGTAATGGGAATTTAGCAGAATATTTAGCTGGTCTAAATGGTTTTGAAGAGCAGTGCAGACCAGCCTAGATGGATTCAAGCCAAGGACAGAAAACTTTTCCTTCACAGTGTCTATTTTTTATTGGAATTGCTAATTCTATTTCTATAGACTGAGTCCGTTTTTCAGGCATTTAAATTCTACACTCTGGAATTAAATCTCACATTGATATATAGGCTTCATTCCGGCATTAAGTACATTAATATTTCACCAGCCTGATTTTACTGGCTTTCTCCCTCTGTTTTTAATTAGATTTGATGGTATTCTATATAATCATGTTTTCCTGCATGTTTCTGTGTAGCAGAACTTGCACAAACTGTTTGTTAGGGGATTTTTACAACTTAAACATCATATATACAGAGTGAATTTTAGATGCTGCAAGCAGTGCTTGCAGAGGTCTTACAATCCTGCTGAAAGCTCTGTTACAGCACTTATAAAATATCCTCTTGATCTCATTGCTTACCTTAATCCATAGGCTTTTGACTTTATTTTGTATAAAACAAAAATAAATACTACACTTTTCAGATAATATAAATGCATGAGCTTTTCCAAAGTGAAACATTTGCATCAATTATAGCACTAGAGTGAAAAATAATTTCAGCAATCAGAATCTAATTAATTAAAAATTACTGCTGTATAAAACCAGCCACTCCTATATTTAGGATTAGTAAACAAAGCTATTTGAAATACCTGTTTTGGCTGTAGGTAAGTAGTGAATATAACTGCCCATCTGTTACGTGCAAGTAACCAAGGTTATAGCAACGACATTCATTTTCCTTTTTTCCTCTCTTTTTTTTTTTCTTTTTTTTTTTTTTTTTAAGAAAGGAAACATGTTCATCTGTTTCTTATGAATTCTCTGTACTTCTTACCAGGCATAATTTTCCTAGCATTTCTCTTTTAGAAAGCAATGGAAGACAGCCAGAAACTGAAGGTACATTTGTCTTATTGGAGCTTAAGTCATATTATGTACGTGAGCACTCATAGCTGAAACAATCCCAGTAACATAAGGGCACAGTCTGGGTAGGAACATCAGATTCCCACCTGGCATTCTCTCTCATTTTTCTGGGGACAAGAGTTAAAGGTCTTATACTGTGCTGTGCCCCTGGGAAGGTTTTGTTTTGCTTGTTTTATAATGTGAAGGAATACTTTTCTTCTCCTATATCACTGCATCAGTTGTGACTTTAAACATCTGGGGTCAGTCTGAAAGTCTTCTAGCATACTGCTACTTAGAATAATATCTATTTTCTTTCTGGGTTTCTGGTAATATCAAAACTAATGCCCAGTTCTTGAATGGTCAGTATGCATTTATGAGAAAGAAAATAAAATGCCAGTAAGGTACATTGAAAATAAGATAATTTTCCAAAAGCATTCAGAATAAAACATTGTGGTAGCCTAAACTCAGAGCACTTAGTTATTTGATTTTGGTATTTCATTGCAACTCTGTGCTTCAGCTAAAATCAAAGTATTTTTCCACTACTGAAGTTCCTTTCCTACATAGTGGGAAGAAATCATAGAAGGCCATAGTGCACATGATATTCTGACTGAGATGCTGCCTAGAATTAAACTGGAACAATACACTTGATCAGATTAACACATTCAGGAGATATTTTACAGATTGCAAAGACAGCAACTTCTGAGTTTATTTAAATGACAATTTCAAAATCCTGGGCTCACAAACCATTGGCATGTTCTCTCCTAAAGCATTAGAGTTAATGATTTAATTACTATCAATATTTTTCCCTTCCCTTCTTGATTTTTTTTTCTGGTCATTATAATGACCAACATTATCATGAAGAAAGACCATATCTTGTATAGTAGCTTAGACCACCAGAGGGACATAGAGTTTTGTCCCTCATTTGTATAACCTCTCTTGAGATGCCAAAAGGGAACCTTTTTCTAATCAGCAAAAAAAAAAAAAAAAAAAAAAAAAAAAAAAACAACAAACCACAGAGGAATTTTTTTAGAGTTTTATGCCTCAGTAAGTAATTTGCAGGGGAAAGGAAAGCAACCATTATGCCAAGGAATGTGAAATTTATCAGAGGTTAAAGTGAAATACAAGGTGTGAGGCCTGCTGCTTCTTTCATGTGCACCAGCAGGTGTGAAGGATAATTCCAGGATTCAGGCATGTCTTCACTGTAGAAGAGAATAGATATCCTTCTAAGTAGGGCTATGCTGGAAGCACCTCAGAGTGGCCCCATACATCAAAAGTGACCACAGATTCTTGGCTGGCTCTTGAGGATGACCTCCTCCAGACACTGCTGCTTTGACATCTCCTTCCCCAGCAGCTCCTTCTTCTCAGAAGGAGAATCATCCAGCTCTGTCAGAAACCTTTGACGTAAGGCCTGACTCTACCCTCACACTTGAAACTTGTTGTTACTTGGATGTTAATTCCCAGAGGGGAAAGCAGATGTCTTCCTGCTGCTCCCTGCACTCTGGCTGGGCTGAGGAAAACACATGCTTGGGACTTAGCTTTCCTGCAGTGACAAACCAGGTAAAAAGGCAGACAAGCAAAACTGCAGAATTGCAAGTCTCAACTATTCCATTTGAGCAAGGTGGTTCCCTGGCAGCCTGTGATGACCTTCCATCCCAAATCCCCTGAAATTTTGATCAGGAGCAATTCCTGGCCCTGTGGCACGTTGGGATGAGCAAGAGTCCCACAGGTCTCTCTGCAGTGCAGCACAAGGCTACCCCAGCCCCAGTACCCTTCTGAACCAGTGCAGTGAGTAACCCTCAGATTAAAACAGGTCAGGGTTTCTAAAGAGCTGTAGGAGATTTGGACACACAGTCACATTGACGTTGGCAGATGTTGTACATCAGTGCCCTCCAGACCACTCTGTATTTTCTTCTTTATGTAAGTAAGCCTGCAGAGCCCCTCCTTTTCCCCTGTAACTGAATGGCCCATCATCCCAGGTTGCAACCCCTTGTTCCTGAAGAATGAAACCAGCTGGCTTGCTGAAGCATTTCCCAATATCCCAAACCCATCCTCCTCTCCTTTCATTGTGGCTCTACCTGTCACATTCTTTGTAGAGAAAGGAACAAATGCATTAATTAGAGAGCAGTGAGCACTCCTGCCTAAACCCACCCCTCACTGCCTCCACAACCTCACAGAGATTTCACTAAAATGCATAATTAGGTTCTGCAAAGTGACTTCCTGACCATATGTGCCCTTTTCAAGTGCAGAAGCCCTAAGTGGTGCTGTGTGTTTTTCAGAGCTGCTTTGAGTACCACTTCATTTCTCTGGCTTTTGTTTACAAGGTTGTATTTACTTACCTCTTTACTGGTGCCCAAATACATAAAAGCTAGGCTCATTCTAAAAAATCTGAAAGCTCATGCATGATGTCACTTACTGGCCTGAATTTTGCATGTTCTGAAAAAAGTGTAAAGGCTGTGTTTGCACATGAGCTTGTCTGTGCTTGTCTCTCCATCCTTATACTAAATTTGCCAGACTATGTAAAGAAATCCCATCTCGAACAAGGGTTGTTTTAAACATGGTCTGAAGTGCTCTGCTAACATGGTGTACCAAAGCTCATTCTGTGCTGAATTTGTGTCAAAGTGCTTTTGAGATAAATTACAGTTTAATGTAACACCTCTTGTGAGCTTAGAGTATTTTATTTCTCTTCTGTTCTCACTCTTTTCAAGTGGGGTCTTCAAGTGGTCCAGTTGTGGCATTTTTCTTTCAACCACCATTGTTTCCATGATGGAAATGAGCTGTTAAGGAGAAATATTCCTCAAAAACATTCATACTTAAAACCAATATACCTTACTTAAGACACTTAGTGCAAAATAGAATCCCTGTAACATAAACATCCCCTCCTCAGTCCAGGCCAGGTGACAGTGTCCTGCTCTGGCTGTGGCTTTGTGGATGATGGCTGAGGGCCTCATGTGAGAGTGAAAGCTGTCTGGGAGCCAGTGAAGACTTTCAGGCACAGAGGTTATACCTGCACAGCTCCTGCTTTACAAGGTAGACCTGTACTGGCAACCTGATACATCCTTGTATCAGCCAGATCCCTCTCTAGGAGGAAAAAAACCAAGCATTTTATGATGACCAGGTTATTTTTCTTATCCCCAGTGTTAGGAGCATGTTTGTATTCTGATGGTAGTTCCAAAAGGGGCTGTGAGCCCCAGGCAGGCAGTGCTTTTCTTGGAAAGCAGCACTTCTGAAATGAAAAACAGACAGGGAAAATAAAGATGGTCTAAGATGTACAAGCAAGGAGAGTTTGAAGGATCAGTGCTGCTCTTTGTTATTCCTTTTGTCTGAATGGTACTGGATTGTAGTCCTTGTCTCACACCACCACACAGCCTGAAGGCTTCTAAATATCCTAGTTGCTTCTAATGACAAGCTCACAAAGCATTTTTTATATGTTAATACAAAAATCCAGGACACTGATAAATACACAGAAGTATCTAGAATGTTTCATTATATGCTTTTGATTTTTTAGCTTCCATTTAGGAGAAGAACTAAACTGCTAAACCTAAAGTAAATGTACTTAACTACCACATCACTAGCACAAATTCATGCACTCGAGGAAGAGCAGGAAGTGACACCCTGGGAGTTCTTCTTTTCACACAAGCATACCACTTTCTGGTTAAATCACTATCAGTGCAGATTTCATCACATAAGTGCCAAATTCCAGATCTGAGCTTTCTATATTCATGCAGTGCTTTTTGAGGCATGGCCTAAACAGATCCAATTAAAAGAATGAGCAATTATAAGATTGTTTGAATCCCTGTAAGTGATGAGATGCAAGGCCAGTATGGATCTTGTGGTGTTTACAGGAAGTTTTGCCTCTCTCATGTGGTTTATTTCCTAGGAGCTGAATCCTGTGTTGTCATCATACCTGTCCTGTTTGCCCACTTCTCAACAGGGCTTGTTAGCTGGGTCAGTGCTTGCATTGATATGGCCATCAAAGGTTTACTGATTTGGGAGATGGCAGAGAGAGCTTTTTCCTGACAATGGACATACTTCGAAATAAAACACAGGCGAGTCCCACTGGGAGATTGTCAAGTCCCTCCAATTCAATGAGTGTCCTGTTTATTCGAGGTGTCTGCACTGCCAAGAGATTTTGCTGAGTTTGATACGCTGATTTTACAAAGGAGAAACGTTGGCACAAGTAGAAGGAAATGTGGGGAAAGAAGCAAGAGGAGAATCTTTAAGAGATGAACTGGCAAGAATCTGTGCTCCGACCCCCAGCCCTGTTCTCGCCCACCTCCATTCCCTGAAAGGTGCCGTGGGGAGATGGGGAAGCAGCTGTGGCAGCAGCAGCAGGCAGGGGCTGTGCGCACACGAGGAGCTGAGGAGAGCGTGCTGGGCTCTGTGCTCTTTTCAGGCACAGCACACCATGGAGCCCATGGAAGAGTCATGCTCTGCAGGCACGCTCTTGGAAGATCTAGGCACAAGTACAAGGAGGTGGTTTGAAATTGCTACATATGTCTTCTTGAAATACTTACACTCCAGGGACCACCCACGGCACAGGATGTGTTTGAATTGCTCACCAAGCTTTCTTCTGGAGCTGAGATGAAATTACACATTCTTTTTTCCAAGAGTGCAAGAAAAATTAGTAACTTTCTGAATTATTACTATTATTACTGAGGTACTTTTTAAAAATAGGTCCTATTCTCTAAGACTGTTCAAGCACTGAAGGAAATCTTTGCATGTCTTCAACTCCTTTAACTCCTGGTTACTTAATCTTAGATTGTAAAAAAAATGTATGGAGATAAAACCAGATTCCTCTTCTTTGTGAACCAGTTTAATCAAGTTGGGGAAAGGATATGGGAAGGCAGGATGAAACCCTCATTAGAAAAGATGCATTATTTTCTATATTTACATAACAGTGAAATCCTGTGGATACTCTTGTGCACTAAGAAAATATATTTTAGTTTTAATTGGTTCAGTCAATGTCAATTTTGCAACAAGCATGCAATAAAGTAAAAGTGGCCTTTGGGAAACATCACTGAACCTTATTTTGTGCTGCAGTATTGCAAGTGTAAACATCTACTTCTGTTTTGTAAGCTCAAAGCCAAATGGACAGAAATTTCCTCTCAGGGAGAGTACTGACCTGTCAGCATCAAAAATATTCTTTTTAGAATATAAAATTGTTTGTCAGTGATTGTAATAACAAGAATTTTTACAAAATCCATTATTACTCTAACAAACATTTTTTTTTAGGCAGCAATAGTAGGAAATTAATTAAAAAGTTAGCTGATAGCAACTGGATAAGTTATAATGTCACAGCTACAAAATTCCTGGGATAAAATATATTTTCTTTCTATTTACATTATTAAATATTTACAGTAGCTCTGAGAAAATATCCAATCTAAAGCATTTTGATAAGTTATAATTTATTCTGCTTGCTTTCCAGAATGCTAGAAGATGACCTCAAGTTAAGCAGTGATGAAGAGGAGAATGACCAGGTAAGAACCAGACAAGTAACGTGTCACTTGAAGCATGTTTCATGTCGAGACTGAGCTACTGCAAATATTTTGCTAATGCTTTTTCTAAACATACAGAAAGGTTATCAAAATACATGGCAGTACTGTAAGTGGAGTAACAGATGTTGCTGCTCAGAGCCAGCCTGCGTGTGCTAACTGCTGGATTGGTAGGGAACAGGCTGCAGTGCTCTTGATTTATTACCTTGATGCGACCCAGAAGGTTTTTGTATCAGCATCCTTCTGATTTGAATTTGTTTTGTTTTAAAGAGTGGCCAAGGAAGGGAGAAACAGGAATTCTGGATTAAGGGTTCAGGCCAACTTTGCAATCATGAGCTGGCCCTGGGGATTAGCTGCTGGGCTGCTTATCTCTTACCTGCCTCCGGCATCCCCCAGCCCTGGCCTCTCCTCTGAGCATTTTTGGTCCTGACTCTGCGTGGCCCATGCCTGCTAAGAAAGCTAAAGAAAACTGAGAGAAAGCCTTGGCTGTGCATTTGATTACTCTGTAACACAGTGATTACAGCAACTGTGTTTTAAACACCCTACCCTGACTGGCAGCAGATACACCATCCAGTGTTCTCCATGTGTCAGGGGAGCTGGGTTTTGTTGGCTGTAGGAGGTGTCTCCCAATTTTTCCTTAAAATATTGTTGTGTTTTGTCTAAATAATTAAGGATGTAGTAGAATAGGGCTGGAGCTTGACTTTCCCATGATCAGCTGAGTGCCTTGTTGCCAGGCAGTGCTATGCTCTGTTCTTCTCAGTATCCTGGTGTGGATGATTTGGTTGGGAGTGAGGCCGAGACCCCCTTCCCTTCCTTCTTTCCCTAAAATGCACAACCCATGCCTTCACCAGAGTATATGAGGGCTGTACTGCTCCTGGTTGCATCTCACAGATACAATGTGGTTTTCTGTCCTGGTTTTGGCCGGGATAGAGTCAATTTTCTTCCTAGTAGCTGGTACAGTGCTGTGCTTTGATTCAGTGTGAGAACAGCATTGATAAGTCCCTGATGTCTCAGTTGTTGCTGAGCTTACCTCAAGTCAAGGACTTTTCAGTGTCTCCTGCTCCACCAGTGAGCAGATGCACCAAAAGCTGGGGGAGCCTATGGACAGGAAAGCTGCCCCAAACTGGCCAAAAGGATTTCCCTTCCACAGAACATCATTTCCAGTACATGAACTGGGGGGAGTTTGCTTGGAGGCACCAATCACTGCTTGGGAATGGGCTGGGCATCAATCAGTGGACGCTGAGCAATCATAGTTTGTATCACTTGTCCTTCTTTGGAATTTATTTCTCTCTTTTTGTTGTCTCCCTTTTCATTGCAATTACTATTCTTACAATATTATTATTTTATTTATTTTATTTCAACTGTTTAACTGTTCTTATATCAACTCACAAACTTATTTTTGTCCCTGCCTCTCCTCCCCATCCCATTGGGGCAGGGGGAGTGAGCAAGAAGATGCATGGTACTGTTGCTGGCTGGGGCAAAGCCATGTGAGCTTCAAATATGATTATTTCAGTCATGGGTAACTGGAGTATCTAGATGGGTAGGCTGGATGAATATCCAGACTTCTAAAATTCAAAAACTTAGACAAATAATTCTAGGTTCATAGGATAGGCATGATTTTCTTTAACTCTTGTTATTAGATGTCTCTATTTTACAATATAGCCCACACAACAGGTAAATCAAAACCTTTTAATCTATTTTGAGCAGAGCTTCTTGGTGTTAAGATGCAGCACATAGATTCTGTTATTTACATATTTATTCAATTTCTTTTTGTTTAACATATTTCATCCTGAAACACTTCACATTTAATTACTCTTCCTGCTTGTCTAGATAGTTTAAAATACAGCTCACAGACAGCATAGGACAAAGTAAAGTGAGGGACAGAAGGGAGGTCTGAAAAGTAACAAAAGCAGACCAAGGGGCCGTGATGTTGCAGCCAGGGGCTGGGTGATAGGGGAGGCAGGAGCTGCTGGCCAGCAGAGATGTCCTTCAGGCAGGGAGACAGGATCCTGAGTAATGCATGTCAGAGTGAAACAGGCTGGGAGAGCCAGAGAGAAAAAATTCTGGTTCGCTTCATAGCAATCAGAAAAGGACATGTGAAAGTGTTTCTTGTGCATAAAGAATATAAGTAGGTTTAGGCAGAGAAGGGATTGTGGAAAAGTCCTGCTGATCTGGCAGGCATACATGGACCTCTGGTTCAGCACTATGACTTGTAATTACTAACATCTTCAGTGTGTTCATGTGCTGTGCCAGGGCTCTGCTCAGTCACCAGGGCTCCAAGATGCAGCTGATACAGGCTGGGTCTGTCACCTCGGTGCTCCAGCAAGCTCTGCAGAGCCAGGAGAGAGCTCACCACCCACATGGCAAAGAGCAGGCCTGAGATCCCATGACTCACTTCTAATCATCACAGGCCCTGGCATGACCAGCCTTTGGAAATTACTTATTTATTTGGTCCCCTTTCCTAGTCCCAATTTTTTTCCTAACTTGGCTCTACAGACAAAAATCTCCCAGAGGCACAGGCTGGCTCCTGCTGTATGAAATGCTTGGTAGAACCTTAGCTGAGACCTGCAGGTTTGCTTAATGAACAATCCTAAATAAATTTACCTGCTGAAAAAACAAAACACTGCCTTTCCATGCACCTTGCAGGAAATAAACACAAAAAAGAGTAACACAGACTCTCTCTTCCAATAACTGCTCAGATGGACCTGTGTTTAAATGTCAGCAGAACTCGTTTCCTTTTGCTTCCTAACTCAGAGGCTCTTTAATCTCATATATCCTGAGCTCAGAAACAGGAAAGAAAAAAAAATCAGAGATTAATGGATAGGAACAGTACATGAGAGATTCCCAGATATTCCTCATGTAATAAATTAACCTTTGAGCTGTCAAACTCATTCAAGAAGTCCAGTTTCTCAAAGAGCTGAAGATGAGCTGTACATAAGCTGGGAAGCTTTTAATTTTGCTGATTTCTAAATGGGGAAGTTCAGGGGAAAAACTTTGAAAACTTTGGAGGAGATTTTGCATTGAAGTCTGAAATTGCCAAGCAGCGAATGGGAAGTTTCTGAAGTGGTGCAAAGGGGGACAGGTGTTTCTGTGCTCCCAGGGCTGGTGTTTGGAGTGCTGTGACCAAACCAAGGAATGTGAGCCATGGATGAGGGAGGCCAAATGCAAGACAGAGGCATGATTAAAAGCTTTGAGACTGCAGTGGGCAAAGCATTCCCAGCCCTTCCCTCAACACCAGCAATTAAGGTATTGAGATTCACAGACCCAGGAGAAGCCAAAGAGGCTGGGTTTGAGCTCAGTACATGTGCACCCACAGTAATTATATTATCCACACATATTAGTCTCGTAATTTTAATTACATAAATGTATTTTTCCTCTTTAATGAGCATAGTTTATCCATTTAAACTGATCGTTTCAATTTTACAGGCAGTGATCATAGGATCTAATATGCAGAGAGAAAATTTCCTGTTGGCATATTTTACACCACACAGATTGAAGAAAATATACTTTTTAATCCTCAATCAATATCTGAAGAGCATGCAATTAGCAGATACCAAGGTAGTTAACATAAATCTGCAAGTTAAAGAGCCAATTCATTCTGATTTATAACACATAGAGTAATAATTTCATCATCATCTCTCCCAGAAAGCATCTGAAGCTTTGTAGCATGAAGATGTCAAAATTGTACTTAAGATTGTTCAGACTACTGAATTGTAGTGGTTATTGCCTTTTGGCTCTTTGAAGTGTGGCACAGCACATGAAACAGTCCCCATTATAATAACCTGCTCTTCTCCGTGGAGGTCACTGGATAACTTAAATCAGTCTTGGGTGAAATATTAAAAGGAGATTGTCAATTGTAATGTGAACAATTCTCCTTTTCCCCCCCTCACTTGTCCTTTTACAACAGGAACATTTTGTAATAGAAAATAATTCCTTTAAAGGGAAAAAGATCCCTGGCATCATTTGTGCAATTCGTGTCAATCAATAGCGAAGTAAATTAACTGACTGGTACGCATACATGGAATAATAATCTAACATATTTTTGCAACCCAAGTCTGCTTCCTCGTATGCATTTTTTTTGCACAGGATCAGGTTGGTTGCCACTGAAGTTTTGTGGCTGTGAAAATTTATTACCCACAGAGTCAATCTGCATTCTGGCTGCCAAGTCTGAATAAATAGAGTCATTGTGCTTGTCTGGAATATGTAACCAAAGTTCATCGAGTCAGCTTGACTTTCACATCCCACGAGATTCATAAAAGCCAACACCCTGGTATGTGCTCTTGATTCCTGCCAAAATTTTGTAAAATTGTATAAACAGAAGTTGAAGAAGCAATCAGAACACACTCCCAGGGACATGGCTCGGCACTCTAGCCCTGGCTGATCTCGAGAGGGAAGACACAAGATTTTTCTTTTCAAAGAAAAAATAGTATGACTACTCTCCTGTGGCGGCAGGTAACCGCAGGGGTTTAAGGTGCCCCCCTTGCAGAGTGCACAGGGAGGCAACAATCAATCCTCTCAAGTTCCTTCATTTTGCTCATGTGTCCTGCACTGAAGGAAGAGATCAGGCAGCATTTGCGTGCAAGTGGCCACCATCCTCAAGAGAGAACAAGGACAGACTGGTCCTCCAGGGTGTGAGCAGTGTAAGTGAAACCAGCCCCTCCGCAGGCAAGCCAAGACAAACAGAAAGCCTTGTCATTTCACAGGAGACCTCAGGGGAAGAGCAGCCTCAGAAAGTTCATAGCTTTAGCACAGTAAAATAAAAGTCTTGTCAGCCTGATCTGGCTGGCCACTGGAGCCCCATAGGGTGCTGGAAGCCCACCCAGCCTGGTGCCTTCCTGGGCATCTTGGGGTTGCCTTCCACCCATGGCAGCCCAGGGACAGTTGGGGTGGGCTGCTGGCCCTGGGGGACTTGTCCATGCTTCAGCATCACCCTGGTCATGATCAAGCCATAAAAACTGATGCTGATTTGGTTACACTTTTAGCTGTCATGGGACATCTAAAATCCCATCATGTACATGTTGAGGGTTACCAGGGCACGTTGCTGGAAATGCATCCTTCTGGTAGGACTGTCTGCAGCACAGGCATTTAGGACAAGCCAAATCTGTCACAACACTGCAACAGGACAAAAGCCCTGTGCTTTTGAGCCCTTCTATGAGCTCAATGGCAATTGGTGTGGGAACTTCTCCCTTTCACTTCTGGATATGGAGTGACAATCAACAAAAAGAAGAAAATCATCCTGAAATGAACAGTCACATATCTACCTTCTCCCCAAAGGAATGATTCTTAGTAGAGTCATTATAAACAGTACTTCTGCATATGAAATGTAATATTTCAGCTAATTTGAAGCCATCTGTAATGAATTGTGAAACAAATTGATAAAGGAGCAAAGCTTTCTTTCTGTAGACCTGTTAGGAGAGCACTTTCCAAAGTGAAAGATTAACTGAGCAGAGCCCCAAGGCAGGAATATCTGGAGAGAAAAGTTTCATTGGGCAAATTGCAACACAACACTGCATAGCCCTGTTCATTGTTAGAACCATTTTTAGACAGTGCTAATTGTGTTCACATATGCCATGTCCAAATATTTTAACCACATTATGTCATTTTAGTGTTGTATTCCCTTTTATTCACCTTTTCATCAGGCAATATTTGATCCTTGATCAGAAAGGAAAATGAGTGAAAAAGGAGATGAGAATGCTCAGGTCTAGAGAAAAAGCACAGAGCCTGCATCATTTCTGCAAATGAATTTCTCTCAAAAAAAAAAAAAAAGCCTTGACAAACTTGGAAGAAAATATCTTTCTGATGAGAAGTTTATCACTCCACTGAGCACAGAAAACTTATTTCATGAAGTCTGGCTACACACGAGTCTGACTGCAACCAAAACCACACAAATCAGAGATAAGCAAAAGTGGAAAAAATTAAGTATTGGGTAAAGGAATGGCTGGAACCTCATGTGTTTTTTTTACTTAATCCAAATGCTCTGTTCAGCCCCCTGTCACTATAATGTGAGTGTGTTTTTAGACTGGAGGAATAGGCACTGTAACAGCCTTACTTATCTTGGGTAAGTCCATTATTTCCTGTGTATTAGAGAAGCAATTCTTTTGGTATCCAACTTAACTAGAATCCAGAGTAAGATTTAAGCCAGCTGAGCCAAGGTTTTTTGTGGTTTGCCAGCTCTGATTTTAAAATCTCCGTGACATCTAAATTTGCACTTCCACAAGGCATGACAAGAAGACCAAGATTGCCTCACTGAAACTGTCAGATGAAACAAAATAAGAGCTCAGTCTTGTCCTGCCAACTTGGCTCACATCACTGCCTATCTTACAAAATCAGATTCTATGGCTGGCAAGCAGGATCAAGCTCTAAATTTGAATGCCACCACTATAAATGACAGTGAAAAAAGTTGGAGACCTGCTTGGATCTTGGACATGCACAAAATTTGGGGATATTTGAACATGGCACTTTGATCTGCATGCTCCTTAGTAGCAAAACTCCAAAATAGACAGGAAATTAAATTTAAAGTGTAGGACATCTTCCTTGTCTCTTCATGTGGATGCTGTGACTAAGCTAAGTTTTAGCTTGGTAAATCTCCAAAGCCTGCCCTTTTCCACTCATATCACTTTTTTCCAAGACTTCTTTCTGTATCTGACGTAACATTCTTAACCCCATCTTCTTGAAATATTTTCTTAAAACTTTTTCCCCTTGTGAAGTAGAATTACTGTATGAACATCTGTTTTGACTGGCGTGGGAACATATCCTGCTGCAATCAATTCAGCAGTGTTGGCTAACTTGAAGCATGAGGAAGGATTAGATCCAACATTTCCAGGCTGGATTTTGCTTGTCCCTGTCTCATAAGCTTTCCAGGCTGTGCACTTTACCTCCTGCTCTAGAGAGCCCTTGCTGCAGCCAGACACTGTGCCTGAGCCTTGGTCCTGCTCAAGCCTGGCCACCAAGCTCTGTTTGCCTTCAGGCAAGTGCATTCCAGCATGCCTGCAAGAGAAGGGTTAAACAACCAGCAGTCACAAATAATCAGTGCTGTTCGTAACATCCCAGCTGTTAAAGGCTGTGCCTCTCTCACACGTGTGCACACACTCAGGCATGCACACACTCACAGTCTCACAGCCTCCCCAGGAGCTGCCTCTTGCTCCCTGCAAGGCAGAAGGTCAAGCTCATTTCTCTCCCCTTGGCCATTGAGCCTGGGCAGGGGTGATGCCAGCATCACCATCAGCATGAGGACCTATGTGAAGGAGATGTGGTGTACAGGGGTGGGAGACAACAGAAATAGAGAGGCAGCTGAGAGCATGTCAGAAAACAAAATGAACACAAAAGGGGAAAGGGATTAAGGGGAAAAAAATAATGCAGAAAATAAATTGTGGGGAGAAAGACGTTATAAAGGGAGTAGAAGCTATATTAGAACATGATGAGAAATAAGTAAAAAGATTCAGAAGCCAATCCATCAAATACCATTTAAGAAAAAGAGACTGAGGAACCATTGCTACAATTTCTCCTGCACCTAGGATGAAAACTGCCTCCTCTGAAGTCAGTGAGAGTTTAACCACTGGTTTCAATCAGCCTAGGATGTTACTCCTGTCTTCTTTTTTATTCCCTTGCACAATCCAAGCAGATACTTGGGTAGTAGCAAATGCATCACAGTTGATTGACATAGCACATCCCTGGGAAGTATTACCACTACTTGGGGAATTTAGGCTTGTCTTTCCCCTATTTTCATATATTTGGACTTCTCAAAAAAAAAAAAAAATCTACTTTAATTTCTGAGCTTTCAGACTTCCCAATAAATCTTTTAAAGCCCATGGCACAACACTGACAATTCTTGTCCACAATAGCCTAAGTGCAAGCAGCACTTCAACCAAGTTACTTTTTCCTGGACAAGGAGACTACTTCTGTTGAGACAGAATGGGTTTTCCAAAGTGACTGCTGCTTTGTTTGCAATGACTGAGACCTTCCTAACACTGGCATTGGAAATTAACCATTTTATTAATGTAAAATAACAAGGGTTTTTCTTCTGCTCATCTCCACTGAAAAAGATTAAAGTTAGCTCATCTGTGTTGAAACCTTGCATGGTTTTTGGGGCCAAACTGCAGGAAAAATCTGAGCAGATGCAGGACAGAAGACTCAGCATTTACAGATTTATAAAGTTCTCTGTACAGTTAATACCCATGCTGATTATACAGCAATTTGGAGATCCACATCACTTTACAAGTATTAACTACTTAATACAATGCCCCTGAGAGGTATTTAGGTAGAGCTAAGCAACAATTATTATCTCTATAGAACTGACAGGGAGACTGTGACTGAGATGTGGCTTGTTTGAAGCCACACAGCAAGTCAGCTGCAAACTCAGGATTAACACTTGAGTCTTTCACTCCCAGGTGCCATGTTCAAGTCACTAGACTGTTGCCCCTGAAGATTAATAAGGATTAATGGGCAAAGTAGAGTAGAAAGAACAATGTATGCCAAGAATATAATAATAAAACTCCACGGTGAAAAATTAATACTGAGGTGTTGAAAGGCCTCAGAGAAATCATGAAATCCAGAAGGAGTTTTACAGTTTCTTAAAAGATGTGGCTCTGATGATGATAACCAACTCCAAAATGGGAAGAAAGGAAGACCCTTTTAAGTCTTACAGTCTGTAAATCTTAAATAAATATGAACCAGACAGTGAAAATCACATTCATACATTTATATTGCAAATTTACAGAGAAACACTCAAGCTGCAGTTTACAAGTGATTTTAAATCCCTCAGAAATCCACACTGGAAAGCAATCCTCAAGCAAAGCCCCTAGGAGCAGTGGGAAGTACAGAATGATACAGTGAGAGAAGGCATGTCAGGAATCACTTACAATAAATTGCCTGACCTGATCTGCTCAAGCAACTTCCCGTGGCCACAAGATACTCCTGGGCATTTAACCAGAGCAGGTCTGTGGGTGCAGGAGGTTCCCATCACCTCTGTTTTCAGCCCTGATGAGCAGCTCTGCACTCTTCAAGGAGAACACTGAAAACTGGAGAGGGTTTCAAGACATGGGAGAAAGATGCTTAACACATTGGGAGAACATGGCTTGGAGTGAAAGATACCCACAGGATGAGCTGAGCCTGTCTAGAGCAGGGCTGCTGGCTGGATCGCAGCCTAAAAACACCTGGGCAGGGAGGGAGGGGAGCTGGGAGGCTGCAGGGCAGCTCTTTCTCACAGGCACAGGTCTAACTTCCAGCACAAGAAGGTGTTTATAAATTCATCTTAGTGTGGAAGATGGAAAACTCTGCTTGTGGTTCACAATAAGAGAATTATCCAGAAGTTTTTCTCTGGGTCCACTACAGCACCCAGGTTTGAAGCAGAAAAACAATCCCACTCTGTGGAGTCCCATCACCCAAACTGTGCCATGCAATCAGCTTGTGCCCTTCACAAAAATTTCTTCCTGGCTTCACTGGCTTTAGAATAAACTGCATTTAAGCTAAAAACAAACAAAATCTTTGGAAATGAAAACAGAATCAACATGGAAGACATGTGAAGAGTGAAATGTGAAAGAAGACAGATATAAAAGTGTTTTTCCTGGTTTGGTTCCCAAATGGCGGTATATAGTAATGACATCTTTCCTTAACCCTGGCTTGGAAAAAGTGTGTCTACAGCTCATTAAGTGCAGTCCAATACAGGGTGACATCCAGCACTCTGGGTGGTTGCTAATATGAGAGCTGCTGACTTAGAGCATAAATGGTTCACTGCACAGCTCCAGGGCAGCACCTACCACCCAAGGAAGACAAACAAGATGGTCTGGAAGCTGTGCAATTTACTCATGCACAGGCAGCATGTGTTGCTTCACTGTCCCCAAAGAAATGGTTCAAATTCTCACCACGTGTACACCTGTGCCATCTCAGGGACATCTCTGCTGTAGCTCGTGTAACTCCATGCAATCACTGTAACTGAGCTCTCTCACAAAAACAACACTTAATCCACAGGACAGGCAAGATGGAAAGCAAAATGCCTGAATCTGCCAACAGCCAATTTATTGGCTTTTATTTGCCAAAGGTTGCTGTGGGTGACGTATAGGAAAATGCATCTACAGTCAGCCCGCAGTGCCTCCAAGACAGTCTTCCAAGCCCAGCAGAACATACTTCAGTAGTTTTCATTTGTTTCTTATCCAAAAATGCCTGTGAGCCCAGCAGTTTATGAAGCAATCCTTTTGCAACAAATTAAAAAAAAGAGGGATTTCTGGGGAACACTCTTAACACTCCTGTATCTCCATCTCAATAGCTGTATTCAACCCGTTCTGCTCACTGCTCAGTCCCAATTACAATAAGCTAGCTCACTTCTCAGTACCAATTACAATAAAAGTATTTAATTTCCTCTCTGATTTCCCTTCAACAACAGATTGCAACTTGTCACACTTCAAGCTAATTTTGGTAGCTCATTTAACACACACTGAAACCTAAATATGTTCCCAAACTCTGGCTCATTGCAATAAAGGATGGAGAAAGGAGATGAAATCTCTGGAGGCTGAGAACCTGATCATGATTACTGCTGGCTGAAACCTTGTTTTGTCCCAGTAGTCTTGGGGTGCAGCTAGAATCTTCCATGAATGATTGATAGACTATAGACAGATCAATGAAACTCTGCCCTAAATGTATCTGAACCAACTCAGCTGGGGATCAAAGTCTAACCAGCCACTGTCCTGTAATTTGCAATTCTTGATGTAGTGAAACAGCATAATTCATACTCATTTACTGTGGCTGGTTTCTCTAGCTCAAGTACCTGAGAGACCTGAGTGATTGGTTTCTTCCCTTCCCTGCTTCCTACTCAGCATTTAAGTTACTATGTGGTGAGTTGGCCTCCAATATCCTTGTTCACATTGAGGAGAGTCTTACTCCATTTAGTAACCCCACTGATTCCAAGAACTGAAAATTAAAGATTATGTTCCTTGATAGTGAACACATTCTACCACTTATCAAGAGAATATTAAGCTTTCCATAAGGCACTTTTTAGTACTAAGTCTTGGAGATATTTAAATTCTGTCAGCAATATCAAAATTATTTCTTATCCCAAATTTCTATAACCAGCATAGTAACTTACTTCCAGGAATAATAAAGACTGTAGAACATATTCTCAGATTTCTTGATGGATGATGAGTTGGCCTCAGTAAAGTTGTTAACGATGTAAAATAAAATGCAAATTAAATAGCACAATCAAAATGTAGCTATTAAAAAAATAGTCATGCAGGCATTATATGATACTAAGTACCACCCCTTTGCTTACATTGTTAAATACATAATATCAGCATTTTAGAAACATAATAAATCACAAAAAAATGTTTCTATAGCTTTGCGTTCCTCAAACTATGGGTCATAACCCTCCATGGGGATTCCTGAATGAGTTTGAATGGGATCACAAACGGTTAGCAAGAAGTGAGGGCAGATATTTCCCCCTAAATTGAGCAGCCCAGTCCTGTGGCAAGGAGGGGAACAGGAGAGCAGACTGTAATTAGTGGCTGCAAGTATTTATACTTGCTAGGGAACTGCTAACTACCTTTAATTACAACAGTTCACTCTCTCCAGGAGAGGGGAGCAATATAGGCTCGAATTAAAATTGCTGGATAGTTGCTAGCTGCCTTTCATTGCAGGCAATAGATCTGTTTCTCCAGGGAGGAAGAATAAACTTGTGACTGGATCTTATTCTCCCATCATTTAGAAATGGGGCCATTACCAGCTCAGGGGGTCACACAAATATGCAGTCCAACACAGTTGTATTTCCAGCCTGTGTAAGAAAGAAATCAATAGTCTCATTTAGAGAATGTGTGACCACCAGACGAAGACTGAGGTGCCCCATGCAATCTGCATTGCACCTCAGTGAAGAAGGATGTTTATTAAAGGACTTTAAATGAGAGAGTAATTGAAAAAGTAGAATGATCTCACTGAAACACTTGTACATTTCTTTCTGTGTCCCTGACTGTCATCTGAACCCACTTTCTTATCCAGAAGTGATCACCTTTTCAAAGCTTTCAGCAACTGAATGCATCAAGATGGAATCTGAAGACTGGCACTTGAGGCTGCAGTTCCTCACAGTGTCTCCTGGGTCAGCGCACCAAATGGATCAAGACAAGGCACCTCTTCTCCTCCCTCCTGAGGGCAACTTTCCTCAAGCCTGGAAGAGAAATTATCCAGCACTTCTTCCTCTCAAAATTAGGGATTTTAGGGAAATACAACAGTGCTATGAATCCCACTTCCCATATTGGGGGCTTTTAGCATCCTCAAAGGTCATGTTTGCTTTCTTGCAGTCTCTTCAATATCCATGAGGCCTGTGGCTGCAGAGCAGCCTGTCTCCTTCAATGCCTTCTGCCTACCACAACCACCATGCACCTTTCTCCAGGAGTGCTCTTCAGCTCCAGAAGGGAGTGGAAGCAATGTCAGGTGGAAGTGACCTTGCTGGTGGACATGATCTTATGTCAGCAGCAAAGATCTCCACTCCTCCCCCAGTGCCGTCCATATTCCCACACTGCACCCTGTGATGTGACACCCTCTCCCTGGGGAAGCAGCTCAGAAAAGGGATCTAGCTTAGAAATAACAGAGGAGAAAAAAAACAAAAAAATGAAGGAAAATTGTTATTTTTTGACTGGATCAGTTTTCTAACCTGTTGTATTGCACAACCACATGAGCACCTGTGGTGACCTGAGCCAAGAGTGGGAAACATGAGACATGTCTCGAACAGCACTGCCAGGTAGTGGCTGTGTGAGATGGAAAGACTGGCCCTGGCTGACATGGGGAGGAAAAGAAAAGGTGACCTGAATGCTGTCTACACAACTTGGCCATGGAAAATGGCTCAGATAGTGAGAGAAGCTCCTGAGTTTTGCAGACAAAGATGCAATGTAATGCAGGCCTCAGCATCGAAGCTGGGCATTTTGAAATTCAAAATGGTCATAGCCTCCTGCTAGTGGGAGTAATTAGGCATGGGAGCAGAGGAACTCCTGTGGGCCCTGGGTGTTTAAAAAGAGTTTAAGCTATAAGTCATTCTAAAACCTAAGGTTTGGGTATCCTCTGAATTTGAACTTACAAGAATGTGTGACATTGTCCTAACAAACCCCTTGCAGAGGAGAGAGGAAAAATGATGCCAGCCCATGGGACTGGAGAGTGACTGCACTCTTTAAAGACTGTAGCCAGTGGCATGAATAGTTTTGTATACAAGAGCATGGAAATAGTACAACCTCCTGGAAACAGTGAAAAATACTAGACTTGCCATATTATTTTCCTAACACTAAAAACAATATGTTCATGCCATGAGAAAACTCCCACTGAGCTGCTGAGACCTTCCAACCCTTCCAACAGGTTCTCTGCCCACTGCAGAAAGTTAACACTGAGGAAAAACCCTCGTGTGAGCCATGCCACTGTGTCTTCTGCCAGTCTGGTGGGTGATACACATCAAGCTACATCTCCCCAGAAACCCAGCAGGCACAAGTTATTCCAGAAAGTCCCAAGAGAAGAAATCCTGCTTCCAGAATCAAGTGGAAACTCTTCCCACTCTTGTCAGATCTTCGGGCATCCATTCAAGGGATCATTTCACATCTTTCTGTGAAATACAATGTAACTGCAGCCACAAGTCAGGTTTTCTCAAGATGTTATTTGCAATTCTGTCAGCAGCATTTTTGCCAAGCCAGAAGGGTTACATCCATACTCTCTGGTACTGAGCAGGATGCCTGTAAGTCATCTAACTTGTTTGGAAATAGGGATGCGGGCCCCCGCAGGCTGATAAGACAGGAAGAGCAGTTTCAAAACGTATTTACTGGTAACTGCAATGAGAAAATAAACTTTTATTTCCCTACCCCTTGACTGTTTGTACTGCTTAGCTCTGTGCCATGTGAGGCACAGCCTGGACAGGTGCAGCTGGGGATAGGACACACTGGGCATGTCCAAGTGGAATGGAGTCTTTAAGGCAGATTTTCAAAACATTATGGATTTCATCTTTGCTTAGGACCTGGTTACTGTGCCAAAGCCATGAATCACTACTTGAAGTGATTGAAGGAGGGGGAAAAATAATATTAGTAAAGTGACAAACTAGCTCAGGGATAGGCTTTGTAGTCCTATTAAACTTGAGAGGCTACTGTTTCCATTCCCAGATCTGGTGCTTAACACAAGAACCATGTTTCCCCACCCCATCCAAAGAGTTGTACTAGGCAAGAACTGAAGAGCAAACCAGCAAAAAGTCAATCCTGTTCTGTGTAGGCAAATGCTGCCAGCAGATTAACATGGCAATGTTCATGAAAAGTCTGCAGCAGTTCTGGCAAGCTTGGCAAAATTTATAATTCATCGCAGAGGAACCAAATATGTGATGTTTGTTTCTGTGGAAGAATGGGAGGAGACTAATGGTAAAGGAGAAGGAGTGGGAGTGCAGAAGCAGGGAGAGGGGAAAGCAGAAAACCGAGCCCTGGCGAATTTTCAGGGACCTACAGAAAAAAATTGTCTAAATAGAGCAGTTCAGACCTCAAATACCGTGCGGTGCTTTGACAGTCTTCTGGGTTTTGGCATTTTAAACAAAGTGTTCTTACATTTACTAGGCTGGAATGTCCATTTGACTATAGACTCTGCTACTTTGCTCGTACTTTAACATTTTGGACATGTGACAAAAATGTGTGCAACGCATTTTTCAAAGTGTTGATTGTGCTCGTAATTTTCAAGTCAGAATATAAAATAAACATCTCTGCCCTTTCTTCCAGCAGGCAGCACAGAGATCTGCTCTCCGCGTTCTATCTGACAGGTACATTTTGTCATTTTTATGAACTATAAATTGCTTTATGAAACGTTGAGCCCTATTTATTGTGGCATATAACTCATAATCGGATTTTGTCCCCAAAGTATCTGTGAACTGGGATGTTAAACATTTTGCATGCTTGGATTTGTCATGCATGTGTAGAGTTTATTACTGCAAAAATCACAGTCTTGTTGTATTTCATACAGAGTATGCAGAATCCCTTGTTGCGATACCAAACGAGAGATAAGAAACTTACTGGAGAAGGCATGAATGATGCAGTAAATTCTGAGCTTTAGAGTTTGCTGAGATATATCTGAGCTCATTTCTCAGCAATAAGTACTTCATTTATTCCGAGATGTTCTCTTTTGACTTTTTCCAAATCCTTTCCCTGGGAATTACTCTTCCTTTGATGAGATTCTCTGTATGTTTTATGCACAAAAACAATGCCCTTTTTTACCCCTTAAGTTTTAAGAGATTGGTATTTTGGAGGAATTCAATTAATTTTTTCACTTCTTCTGGAACTGCAGCAGTGCTCCAGGCAGATAAGCAGGGGACCAAATCCTTAGTGTTCAGGTTTTACTCAGCTCTTTTTCAAGCAAAAAAATCCATTAACTTCAATGGGAAACTTGCCTGAGTGAGGAATTCAGGATTTGGGCCATAGTAAATGTTATAGTTGGGCTGTAGGTCTGCACAGGTATTTACCTTAAATGACTTTTATGAAAGAGGATTAATTGAAATATAAGGTAGCTTTCTAAGACGGTCCTGATTTCTTTTCCAGTTTTGGGAAAGGGGGTAGGGAAGGGGGAGGAGACACTGTACATTTTAGTGCCTGTGAAAAAGAACTAGCAGATTTACATTTTTCCACAAATGAGGTACTGTGTCATGCAGGCTGACACAGAGTAAATTTCCCCATGTCTTGTTGGCAGCCCCCTCTGCTCCGTCTGGCCCCCAGCCCCCCGCCTCCCTGGGAATAAGTGGTAATTGACTCTGGAAGCCAGCTCAGGCCAGGATTTCTCCAGAGCAGAGCCTGTCACTTAGGCTGAATTATATGTTGTGCATGGATGAATAACATTTCTCTCTGCTTGGAGGGTAAGACCGCCAAAATTATTGACCTTCCCTCCCCAAGTTTACAAACACTGTTTTGTTTAGAATTTTTTGCCCTGGAAAAAATTCTAAACAAAACAATTCAGAGTAAAATGTATGGGATGTGGGTGAAATTGCTGGCACAGCTATAGGGCTCAGAAGTATTTGCTGTAACTGGAATGAATGCAAAAAGAAAGTGGGGTTGGAGTCAGCATTGTGCCCCTCTCCCTGGAGGTGTGCAAGCTCACTGCCGAGGCAAAGCAGATTTTGCACTTGGTGGGGACAATACCGTGACCAAAGGAAACATGGGGATTTTTTTCACAGCATTCCCCCCCTGGGCTGCATGTGGAACATTCCTGCAGGAGTGGCCCTGGAGGTAATTAACAAACCCCAAATCCCGCAGTTTGATTTCTCTCTCCCTGGAAAGAACAGTGCTGGTGATGGATAGATGTTCCCTACCTCATCAAAGGTGGTGGGGTAGCTGGGTGCAGGCTGCCTTCATCCACAGAGCCGAAGGGCCTCAGTATTAATAGCCATCATGGCTCAGATTTAGGATTTATGATCAAATATTTCCCTGTCTGGCCCTAAAAACATGCTCAGGGACTACAGCTTTTCCAACCAGCTCTACAGAAATTTGGCTGCCAGGGTACCCTCCTCCCCCTTCTGGAGGGGGTGCTGGGATGGTTGGGGATGCACCCTGGGGGTTTGCCTCCCTGCCACCCATGACCTACCTCACTGCAGCGAGCAAATGGGAGGGCAGGGGGCCAAAATCCCCCACTGTGGCAGCAGTTTCTGTCTCTTCTTGGCTAGAGCAAGGATGCCTGTGATACTGCTGCTCATTAGTTGTGTCCCAGTAGCAACTCAGAGCTCCCAGCCACACAACAGCACTTCCCAGCAACAAGAGAGATGGCAGCTTACTATAAAGCTTTCAGTAATTTTGCCCTTTTTTTAAAAAAATACTCTCCAGAAGTTCCTCTTGCAGTTCCTGTTTTCAGATGCTGTTAAAAAGGTAACAGCTAAACTAAAAGATGAGGAAAAAAAACCTAAACAAATGTAAAAGAGAGAGTTTTTAAATCTAGCCATTGATTTCTGTAGTGTATCACACTCCGTCTTGTTTTCAGAATGACACAGTAACCCCCAGCAGATTTATGTGCAAACACAAAGATTAGTGACCCAGAAGCTTGACTGAAACAGCTTTTCTGCTTCCAGAAGACAGGTTGCTCTGCACATGCACTGACTGTTTTGTCAGCAAAGATGCACTGGCCCCATTAGCTTCTCATTCTCTCATGAAAAGCCCTCGGTGTTTATTCAGCACAGCTTGGTTTTAGTTTTATTGTGTTCTTCAGTAAAGTGGTCAAACTATACAGATTACTCACTTTCTGGGACAGAGATGAGCAAGAACTTAACTCATATACCTTAATGGTATAGAGCTGGCATATTTTCAATTGTCTCCTATATCCACTGCCTGAATAGCTTTGAAGTGAAGAAAAATGCCTGTAACTAAAATATCCAGAGTGTTCTGCTGTTATTTAACAGTAAGCAGTGTGGTTAAGCCAGGTCTTAAACTTGCTTAATCCCACTGAGCTAAATAGATTTTATTATTGACTCCCATGGTTCCAGAACTCTGACCTTAAGGCTGAAGTTAAAAGCTAATTTTTTTTTGCAGTCTGTTCCACTAACCCAGAAGCACTTGCTTGCTGGATACATGTGCAATGGAGAACGTCCAGCTGTAAATTACAGCTGTTTGCAATCCTACACAAACACAACACTCATTATTCTTTTGTTCTTTTAAGGCTGAAAAGCCCACCATGAGGGAGACCATACAGTACTTAATCCACACATTAAATTTACTCACAGCTCATATTCACGTGCAAGATAAGATTTTCCATGAAGAAAAGATTTACAGTGGTCCTAGGGCACTTTTATTCCCCTGGCTGTTTTTAATTCTCTGTGCTGGAGTGTAGGCCAGGTGGGTCTGCTGAAGAGTTTTGAACACTTAGAGGAAAGTGATGTACCACTGCTGAATTTCCTCTCTGGTTGTAACAAGGGAAAGCCAGGTCCTTTGCCAAGGGCTTGGGTGGTACTTGGGAGATGTGCTGACTTCACAGCCATGATCTGATCTGCTCTCCTTTCTGTGTGCTTGTACTGCAGGAGGCAGGCAAAACCCACCAGCTCTGCCATACAAACTTCAGCGCAGGCATGTAAGGTACAGGCAGAGCTGAGCCCAGTCATCTCAGCAGCCATATGGCTGTGCTGGCAGCCCTGCCCTTCCTTCCCAGGGGCTGGTAAGGCCTGTAAAGAGTCCAGCTCAATAGCTTGCCCTCAGCACCTCGGTGACACAAATGTGTCGTCTAAACCTGCACTGTTAAGCGTGGGCTGTGATAAACCTTTTAGATCTACCACCTCTTGCTGCTGACAGAGCAGGCATTTCAGCACTAGCATCCATTTGCCAGGGGAGACAAGCCCCATTCATGATGGCTGGTGAGCTACACAGCCAGTCTTGACCTTCAGTCTGGGCAGGAGGGATATTGCAGTTCCATGTAACCATGTCTCGTCTGCCCATGTCTGATCACAGTTAGGACACCAAAATGAGGGCTGTACCAGACATGAGCTGGTTTACCCTAATGGAGCTGGCCTGTAGCATGCAGGATCCTGAAGGGCAAATGAATTTTCCCCCTTCCCCACTGGAGAAGTGAAGGGTTTGGGCAGCTGAGAAGCAGTGCAGCCTCTGTGGGGAGAGACATTTGGAAGCAGAGGTGCTGCTGCACTTCCTCTCATGGCTGCAAGCATGCATTTAGCACTCAGGTGCAAGAAAAATCAGAAAGATTGACCTTGGGCAACCCAGTCTCTTGCCCTGTTATTGTAAGCAGACACAGAATTGATGATTAGTCCAGCACATCTGGACTAATGTAGCACAGCTCTTCTTCAGACAAAGCCACATTGAGATATGCTATTTGTGTTAGGAGGCCTGGGGAGGCACTGCCTATGAAATATTAAAGCAACAATAAGAGGTAATTTAGATCTTTTAATAGATCACTTAAGGCAGGCAAGGCAGCTGTCCAAGCAGCCTTAAAACTTTTTGTGAAAAGAGGCAAAGTTTTCTTGTTCTCAGGTATCTTCTTCAGCTGTGATTATGCAAAGCAGTTAAACTTGTGATACCCTAAAGTAAAGAGTCCAGTGACAGCTAGCAAAAACACTCATGTGCTTCGTGTCACTCACACACTTAATGTTTGTGTTGGAATGATATTTTTGATAACATCGCCTTTCACACCGTGAGAGCTCTCCACACGAGAAGCTACATGCTCAGTGTATTAGTGAGTGACTCAGCTAGCTGGCTGGCCAGAAAGCTTCATGGGGCAGCATTGTGCAATCAGCCCAGGGGAAGCCTTGGCTTGGGACAGCTGACCTGGGACCCGGCAGAGAGTGACGGAACTGAGATCACAGGCTCCACAGGAGTCAATAGTTGGCAGAGAAAAGCGTACGCACACAGTGCTCGCTGCCACAGCCAGGCGTGCAGCTCTCAGCATAAGCACACTGCTTAAACTTTCTGGGTTATCTTTGGGAGGAAAAAGAGAATACCTCTGAGAGGGAATATATGGATTTATCATTCATGTCTTGCATGAAAGCTTGGCTGTTTGGAGACGCTGGTGTCTCACACTCGCACCCTCCCTGGCCCCTGCCCCAGTATAGGGCAGCAAAGGGCAGCTGCTCCTTGGAATGGTCTGGAGTTTCTCAGCCCTGCTAGTTACAGAATGTGAAGGTGGAAGAGTAATGATACATATTGTATATAGGATAGTTTTTGCAGTAGTGGAGAATGTTGTGAATTAGTGAAAAGGGGCTTTAGAAGAGGAGCTTGCGTAGACAGCTTGGAGTGAAAAGGAATACGTGTCTCTGTAAAACTCCCTCTATTTAATTTGTGAGCAAGACCTGTAGCACTTAGCTTTTTGTGCTGGATCTTTTCTCATACCTTGAGTATTGCTGGTGTTTATTTAGAATTGTTCTACCATGGCACTAAAGATGTGATGTGGAGGTGTTGTTGTGTGAGAAAGTGGAGCAGAGTTGTCCCAGGGAACTGTAACAACATTGAGCCCTACTGAATACTGGAATTCATTTGATGTTTAAAGACAGCAAAAGAAAAGTTAAGATGTATTTTTCTCTTCAAGGAAGTGATAGTGTTTTGCTATCATGACAACCAAACATTTCCCACCTCCCTATGAGCAACCTCATGCATTTGCTCCCCAAAGATATCTGGGGGAAGTCAGTCAGTTCTAGTTCCCAGAAACATCTGCATTTTGAAAAATATCTATCTGCCAGAAAAAAGTCTGCCTGGTAATTTCTCACATATTTTCTTTGACTTCCTTGGTCTTTTAAGAAACAGTGTGAGGATAATTAGAGCATGAATGTGGAAGGTAAAAAGGCAGGGTGTAGGTCTGTAGTCTTTCATATATTAGTAAGTAGAAAACAGGTCCCATTGCTGGCTGGCAGCATGAAGAATATGCAAAGTGCTATTGGGAAGAAGAGTGTGTATGTGTGCAGCATATGAAGTGCCTCAGCATATGATTAACCTCGCTGGGTATGTAGTAAATAGTAGATAACTGTGATCAAAAAAGTATTCGTGTGATTTATCAAACTGAGCAACTGTGCATTTTGCAGTGAAGCAGGAGGTCAATCCTGAAATCTAGGGCAAGTAGAGCAATAGGAAATTGCAGGGACTAAGAAGTTAATCATACTGTTGGACTGCTTCCATCTGGTTTTGAAAGACGGAGTCAGTGCAGTGCTAGCGAGGACGCTTCACAGCAACAGATCAGGAATTAATTTTTTTCAGCAAATCTTCAGCTATCATTTGTGGTAACACAGGCTTATAAAAATGTAATTTAATTTCTTTGGAATAAATCAAATAGGACAAGAAGCGTGAGAGTGTTTTTTTTAATGTGTGTATCTGAGGCAAAAAATAAAAAGTGTGAGTATTAGAACAGCAACAATCCAAGAGGAAACAAACATTAACAATATAAAACCTGGAAGGCATATATGGCCATCCAGTTAAATTGTGCACATAATTTTCTCTGAAAAATCAGTTCACAGTTGGGAAACTTCTACATTTTTATGACCCTTGGAGGCATAATCTTGTCTAACCTGTCTGTCCATCTTCATAAATGTGGATCAAAGGAGCTCTGACCTAATGTTTTGTGGAATTGATGCTCTGAATACCACTTAGATATATCAGGAGTGCACAGCTATAGGTAGAAAGTTTGTTAATAAATTCTGTTTACCTTATTATTGATACTACTTACGATATTTCAGTGAGGTTTGAACATCTGGAAATAAAAGTCCCTGTAGGCAATGAACATGTTGTAAAACAAAAGGGATTTTAACCCTGAGAGTAATTCTGGTAGCTAAAACTTGCTTTCTTCAAACAGGTGGGAGGACAGCTGATAACATTATGCCTTTCTTACTTCAGCAGTGGGATAAGAGAACAGAGAGCCCTATACTAGGAGTAACATGTTGTGCTATTTTTAGGGCTAGGCTGAAAAAAGTGAAATGTTATAAATACATTTGTATCTATTTCCTGGCTGTCTGATGAAAGAGAGCTCAGGTTTACACAGCACCAAAAGAAGGAAACCAGCAGCCGCTCTGTTCACACAAATCACCACTTTCAGTACCACCTCATTTTGAGAAAAGGTGAAAATTCATAGTAAGCAGCAACACCTCAGCCTGGTCCAGTTACATGACACAAGTTTGGGGTTTTTGACTCCTGTGTGCCTGTGAGTCGCATCCTAGCTGTAGCTTGGGGAGTCTCCAGAGCAGGTGCAGCAATGCAAAGGAGAAATCTCAGTTCCCTGTGAGTGAGGCAGCAGTCCATGCAGCAGATGGAAGGAGATCCCCCCTTCAAGCTTTAATCGTTCAGTAATCAGCCAGGCACAACAGGGCTTTCTGGCACCAGCTCCATGGATGATGACATGCTTGCTCCAGTCAGTTTTTCCTGCCTTCCTGCAAAGATGGTTTAGAAATCTCAGCTACATTTCTGGGTTTGTCTTTGTCACTGGTAAGGCTATCTGCCTTCTGTCCTCTGTAGTTTTTAATTTTATATTCAAGAGCTTTTTCTCCTTGCCCTTGCTTTTGTTCTGACCCTGGCAACAATGGAGGCAGAAAGGAAAGGAGAGACTGGCTTGCTTAGGGGAGAACAGTCAAGTTCTGCAGGAGGCCAATCCCATGAAAAAGACATGCTTGTGCTCAGGATGGGCAAGGGATTCCTGAGAACAGTGCCTTCATGGGGCCCCAGTGGGGACAACACTGTGCAAGAAGTCTGTGCTTTGGCTG
Organism: Molothrus aeneus; assembly: GCF_037042795.1. Lineage (NCBI taxonomy): Eukaryota > Metazoa > Chordata > Aves > Passeriformes > Icteridae > Molothrus > Molothrus aeneus. Next base: position 86,272,340 of record NC_089647.1, on the reverse strand, counting down.
GCCCTTTGTTCTCTGAGGGGTGAAGAGGATACTACACAGATACAGAACTCTGTCCAGTTTCTTTGCAGGCAAAAAAAAAATAGCATGAGTTAGTACAAAGAATGAGGTACCCTGTGATTTCTCCATGGGGATTAGTTGTGGCTGATCAGGCCTGAAATGCTCCTGCAAGGAGTCACATTGTTGTGATCTGAGATACTTTGCTCCCCCATGCAGTCCCATCCAGGTGTCTCCTCCGTTTTTTCATGACTGCCTCAATTTTGATGTAAGTTGCAGGAAAATTTTTATCCTTTCCTCTCTCTTGGAAAAGTATTGGATTTAATCTACCACTGAGGAATGGTTCATACTGTTCTAGGTTTCTTACATTTCAGTGAAAGGAAATGTGTGTTCTTTGAACAGCCTGGGTTTTCTCCCAAAGAAAAACCGAAGCTTTTGTGAAATTAAACAAAGCTCTTATGGTGGAAGAGTTTTTTACCACAGCTATGTCACATATGCTGGTGGGAAGGTACAGCAGCAGTCCAGCAAGGCGCAACTGGCTCCCCCAACACCCTCACTGGCAACCTGATGAGCAGGGAAAATATTCAGACTCTGGAACCATTGAAGCTTTTTAAATGTAAACTGAGATCCAAAAATCTCAAATGGCTCATTTTCTAAAGTTACAAGGTTGGGTTTTTTTTTGCTCACTCAACATTTCCAGGGAGTCTGTCTGGTGACATTTTCTTTACAAATTACCAGACCAAACACTTTCTGCTTTATTTTTCATTATTATTGCTTTCTTTTGAGGTTCTGTTTCATGGGTAAATTCAAAATTGGAGGGCTTTGTTCCAAACTGGAATGGCATGAAATTTCAAATTCCTTCTCCAAATGGAAGACCTTCATTTTCTCAAGGACTGTATTTATAGTAGGCTGCCCTTTTTGCAGTCAGAGAGGGGCCAGATCATATTATGACTGTTTGCTCTAATGTGTTTTTAACTGAGAAGTAAAATTAGGCCTGGATTGAAACTGGATGTAAAAAGTCTAAGTTCAGATATTACATTTTTCTAACCTGCAAATTTTTTCATTTTGAAAGGCAGAAATAAATAGAAATTACTAAAATTAAATTAGGTATTTTTCCACAATGTATGACTTAAACATGACACATGCTATCTTTAACATGGTCTGCAATCTTCTACCGTTTTAGCCAAAAAGAAAGTTGTTTATTTCAAAGGCAGGGATGTTATATCCTACAAAATTTACTTTGCATAGCAGTGTATCTAATGTGTTAGATTGTTATCAAGATTTTAAAAGGTTTTTTCATTCTTGACTCAGGCACAGAACTCTTTTTCAGGCTGAGAAACTGCCTCTCACCCACACATTCACACAGAAGAGAATAGGCCCTTCTCTGTGAAAATTTAGAAGCCAAATAATTCACAAGTACCTCTCACCAATTACTTACTGGCACAATCAAACATAACTGCTCTAAATGAACGGTTTGTCAAATAAAATTTAAAACAAACAAAAAAAACCCAACCAACCAAACAAACAAAAAAAAAACCCACAAAAAAAAAATCACCCAAAAAAACACCCAAAAAACCACAAAAAACAGGGAAGTGTTGTTGAATAATCCAGTGATTCTGATTTAACAGATATAAATCCCCCCTCAAAAAGTCATAGAGACCTGCCAAGTAAATTTATTGCTTTGCAATGATCCTTTAAGACACTTTAGTATGCTTTTTTCAGGATCTTCTGCAGCCCTGGTGTCGTGCATACCCAGGGAGGTTTGTATTGTTTCACACCCAGGAAGGTGATGCCTGCTGGCAGGGAAGGTGCTGCTTAGGGAACAGCTCGACCCTGGTTCCCAGCAGCCCTAAGGGACTTTGCTTGCCATTCCCATCATTCCCATCTTCCTTTTCTTCCTTCCTACGTTGCCTTTAGAGGGAGAAGAGGAAAGCCAGACTTGCAGCCTCTGTCACATGCACCTTCCCCTATGTGGCCTCAGATCTCCATGATTTTGGTTGTTTCCCAAGGCGACCTTGTCCCAGAGCTTCTCTGTCTGCCCATCATGGACCCTTGCTGTGTTTCTTGCTCAGGTTGCCCTTTCCCCATTCCTCAAAACCACTGTGACCCCACTGAGGTGCCTGGAACCTCCCCTGCAGCCCCCATCTCCTACCAGCCTCTGCCAGCCGCCCCAGGAGCCGAGCCCCTCTGGTCTGCAGTGCCCTCAGTACCAGTGCAGGGTACCCAGGCATCAGCCACTGCTGAAAGCTTGATGTGGCCCCCATCATTGGAGGGGGACAGTGGAGAAACAGATGTAGAGAGGACCAGCCCTGTCTTGCCTTGTTTGCAGCCCCACGGACACCCAAGGCAGGGTGGGGGCTGGCACTGCCACCCACCCAGCCAGGGCTGCCCTTGGCTGCCAGCCCACGGTGGGGCAGCCACGCCATCAGCTGGACAGGGGGGCTCTGTCTGCACCTTGAGACTTTACACTCAACTGCCTGCAGTAACCATCACTCTGCCCTGCTAATAATGCCCTCAAATACTGGCTTCCTGAAGCCACTCCTTTTCAGGTCGTGACATCCCTTTTTCTACAACTTAATAAGCTTGATACTGACCATGTGGAGTTAGAGTGGGTTTGTAAATATTTGTATCTTCAGCATTATTTCTTTGATAGCAAACACTAGGACAATAATTCCCACATTAAAAAGGCTCTTGGGAAAGGTTTAGGAACTCTGGCCAGGCAAAAATAGTTGCCTGAAGGAAGAGGAAAAACCTTGGAGAATTACCAGACTCTTTTTTTTAAATTTTGAGACAAATGGACTTTTCAAACTTTGCCCTGAAAAGAGATCTGGTCATGACCTACTATAAATCTCATATGGCCATTTAAAACCTCACAGTGCTCTGGTTAAACAGCATTGCACCAGACAAAACCTCCAGGGCATGAGGACATTGCTGCGGTTTTTCCCTTTCAAGCTTGTATATTGTCCCCATAACATATTGCCAATGTTCACAGGACCAAATGAGACTGTGGCCTTTCTTTAATGTACTCAGAGCTCTTGTGTTGAGAGCCTGTGAGGTCAACAGGAAAACATGGAATGAAATCGCAGCTGAATATCGGTCTTTCCCAGGCTTCCTGGCAATTTCCAACTTCTCACTCTTTTGTTTTCACTTAATAAGATAGAGCTTGTCCTGTGCTTAATTAAAAAAAAAATAGTTGTGAAAGAGCTAAGACTCAGAAAATGAGCAATTTTATAAAAGCCTGGCAGATGCCCAGTCTGCTGAACCTACTAAGAGGCACACTCATTTTTCCAATTTGAAACTTTTTGGCGCAAAGACCCCTAGTGCAAACATCTCCCACAGGACTTGTGGGAAGAGTGCCAGTGTATAGTAAAATAAGAGTGCTGCTATTCTGACATGAAAGCTGTAGCCTACATTTTTGAAATAATGGTGTTGAAAAGTGAAGCTCTGAGAAGAACCTAATTTTGGGCTTCTCCAGCTGTCAGATCATCCTCAGCTTTCGTACTTCTCCTTCTGCTAGAGGGGCTCACAGCACAGCACCTCTCTCTGTTAAAGATGAAGAGGAAATCAACAACTGCAATGTCATTTGTGCAAACCCAGAGAAGAGTCTGAGAAGACAGCAAAATCTAAACACTCCTTTGAGATTATCACTCTATAATTGATAGAGATGTACTGGTTCAGATGTACCTCTGTTTCAACGTCTCTTTTTACACCATTTTCTATATTAGCATATTATGTGCTTGTCAAGTGCAACCAAATTTTAACTTCAGATTGTTGATGTTTTATGAGTATTATATAAATGTGTATATATATATTTCCCAAATAATTGTAAAGGATTTAAATGTTGATGAAAAGTAGCAGGTTGACACCTGATTATCCACGAGTTTTTCCATTGTGTTGCAAGTGCATCTGCCCCCTTCTGGAGCCTTGAATTATCCCCATGCATTTTCTTTATGTGTGCAAAGGGCACTGTTGAAGCAGATGAGTGCCTCAGCATTTGATGTCATTCACTAATCTGAGCCAATGCCACATTATTTTCTAAGAAATGTATTGTATTACTTTCTTCCATTTGGTCAAAATGCAGCATTAGCTATTTAACAAGAGCCATGACAAATTTCTGTCATTGTCTACTGTCTATTGCTGTCCTCTGCCTTTGTAAGGTCACACAGATTGGTTAGACTGGGAATTATGACACAGTTGACATACCCAAATTATTAGGGTTGTTTTTATGACCAAAATCTGGTATCACTGTGGAGCAGCAGTAAATTGTGGATCTGGTTTGAATTGTTCATATGTCCGTCATTTACCACTCCAGCCTTTTAAATATATTACAACAAACTATGAAAACACTCTCTGATTAAATGAGGGAACATGGAAAATTAATTCCCACTGTCCCAATGGAGAAGACATACTCCAGTGTCACAATGCACTCCTTGTCTGCTTTGGAGTCAAGCTGCACAGGGATACCATGCACCAGTGTTCATCTGCTGAACTGGACGGTTAGCTGGAAGAACCGGTAATTCCAAACTCTGTGACTGTATGGACCTGCCAGTCACTCCTCTGGTTAATCAACAATTGCAAGGATGAAAAAGAGGTTCAACGTGGGTAGTCTGGCCAGTATAAAAAGGGACATCATGGAAGGAAGGTAAAATCTGGAATGAGAAAAGATGAGCCTCTGTTAAGAGACTCTTCACTAATTTTTACTAAGGCTGTACCATACCTGAAAGAACAGATTTTCTGATACTGTTTACAGGTTGTCATAGGCTGTCATAGGCTGATTGACTCAAGGCTTAGCTTCTAAGAATATTTGGGGGGTTCAAATACACTTTCTGCACTTGTACTGAAAAGAATAATTACCCCCAAAAGATGCGCTTCTTTTTTTTCAGAAGTAACACTCAATTCACATGGTCATGATGATTCTGAAATTACCAACATGTGTCCAAAGCTGAGACATGACAAGGGTTTGCTTAGTTAGGAAGTAATTGCACTAGGTTTGTCTTTGCAGCTGCTGAAAAGCTTGTTAAAGGCAATAGTGCAACCCTGAGATTTTCTGTGTTTAATTTCTTACTTAGACATATTTTAATATCTTTGCTTTAATGTTGATATGGTCTTGTCAGGGTTAGAGTTATTTATTTGGTTGCAGGCCCACATGCATGGGAATTATGTTATTTAAATTACATACATCTTCAGTTGACATGACTCATGTTACAATTGAAATTAATAAGCCAGCCCTGTATACTAAAAATAAGCAAACAAATGTAAAACACACCACCATATTAGCAGAACCACCACACACTGATTAATGGTGGACAGCACAGTCATCAAATCAAGGTCACAATCAAGATCTGAACCAATGAATCAGAGTTCTGAGTTTTCAGACACATCCAATGAAGAAGGTAATAGCTTTACATTATAAGCTTGACATGATTTGGAACTACATTAAGTTAGTTTTGCATCAAGAAAAGCTGAAGAGAAAACAGTTCACGTTTCAACCAAGCTCTTCACAAATATTTAAGTCAACAAAGCACTGAGTAAGGCAATCAAGTACAGTATTCTTCAGTCCTTGCCAGTGGTGCATGAGGACTGGTGCTGTTATGGTTGAGTCCAGAGAAGTCCAGCCATCAGAAGTCCAACTCATCAGCAATGCAGAGTTTAGAATTTCCTTCTCAGTTATCAGTTATTACAGATAACTGTATCAGTCTCAGATACTGGTATCCTGTATGGTTATTCTTCTGCTCTTATTCTCCCCTGGCCATCAAACTCAAGTCAGAGGTCACTCTGAAAATCACACGCTCTTGCAGCTTTTAAATTATTAATGTAACATTTATGAAAATACTTCTTGCATAATTACTAGGTAAGGACTATTAATAACTTCTGGAATAATTCACCAGCAGAAAATTATGGATCTAAGAATCTGGCATTTGCTGCTAGGCTGGCAAGCAATTATTATGCGCCTTTTAACTTTTTTTCCTTTTTTGGCCAAACAACTATGCATCTATGTGAAATAAAGTAGGATCCTTCCCTTAAAAGAAAAGAAAGTGTTCAGCCTCATCCTTTCTTCCTAAGGATCTTTATTTCACATGGTTGCTGGCTGCCAGCACAACATGGCAGAGGCTTCGGCCAGGATAATGACAGACTTTAAAACTGACATCTCGTGCTTGGTGGTCCCAAGAGGTGGCAACGCTTCTCACAGATCCATCCTTTTTCCTGCTTACTTCACTGCACAGATGGAGCCTGCTTTCCTGGATGTGGTCAATACAGCCTGGTGTCTGGCTGTGGATCACTGCTGAATATACCCATGGCCCTGCAGGCAGAACAACAGGCTGAGGTGTGACACACCAGCCTCCTGCATGGTGTGTGTTCCAGCGAGCAATGACGACCTTTTCCTGCAGGGAAAGCACTTAAAACCTACACTCAGCAGGTGCCACCTCCTCAGGACAAGCTAATACCCTCATCAGCACACAGTGTCTCCATGTCTTTCTAATAATAATCACTTCTTTACCCTAAATTAGGAAGTTAATATGAATCAGTTCACAGCTTGCCCTGATGACTTTTAATCTAAGACCACAGCTGGCCTTTGTGCTTTTCATCAGATGAATTTCAATAATCATTAAACAAAGTTTTCTCAGTTCTGCTTTAGGTCTGGCCCAACATATCTTGCAGACCTTACTCCTGTGCAACACTGGCAAAATCCTGCCGTCCTGTAAAATCAGTGATGGCAACATGAATAATGAGTTGCTGTATTTATACAGCATCAGACTTACAGTTATTTTCCAGTTGTCTATACTGCTTTTCTTTGTATCTAGACCAACCCTGGAGAGTAGAGAGAAGTCTGCAAAGTTTTAGTCCATGAGATCATCTCGGTAATTTCTTATTGCAGGCACTGTCTGTCTAACTTTAGTTCCCCTGTTAAATAATTGTGATATTGTTTCTTTAAAACCCTTGACAACAAAAATCACAACAACCATAAGTAATCCATAGACATATGGAATTGTTTTGAGAAAGAAACAAATTGCTGAGACTCCTTAAAAATGAAAACCTACCAAGGAAACCCCAGCAGCCTTTGACAGTCTGCTCTAAAAATTTTCACTTGCTTTGATGTTGTTTGTAATTTATGCTCCTCAGAGGCTTTTAGATGAAGGAAATCATCTGTTTTAATAATGTGAAATCTTCTTCTGGCTACTCGAGATGGGAATTCCTGCCCTGTTTCCTGTGCCTCTCTGTCATGGCCAAAAGGGGAAGGAGGGCTTAAAAATTGCAAGGCTGTTAGTGATCAGAGCTGTGGCATCACCTACCATTTCAAAATGTCTACCCAAATATTACTTACCTCTCACTGCTGAAGTAACATGTTAAGGAAACCTGTTAAGCTCATTCTCCACTGCAGTGTTATTTCACTGTATTAGTAATTCATAACACTAGGTTATGTGGTAACAAGTATAAGACAAAGGCAATTTTTGAAATAGTCCCTTTAATTCAAAATTATTTTAATTACTAGTGATACCTGTTCTTTTTTTCCCTCATTTCTGTCCTAAGTCTCTTCATGATTCAAAAATTGCCACTGGGCTATCACCTCTCATAATTGCCATTCTCTGAGCTGAGTGAACAAAGGAAAAATTAAACTGGAGTGTGTCAGGCAAGCAGAATAGGAAATATATGTTCCTGCAGGAAAGCTACTCTCCTCCTAATTACCCTGCAATTGCCAGGTTCAAAATGTAATTTATGAGCAGCATAGATAGAATGGCCACATTAGTCCATTATTTCATGATGATCTTTTCTACTCCTGCCTTCAGAAAGAAGGGATTTTGTAGCTGTCAGTGCATTGGCATTGTCAGCAGCTGCTCTGGGCAATGATGCTAGACAACTGCACTGGAGAGATACTCCCAAAAAAATGTTAAGCAGTCTCCTAACAGCCCAGTTTTATAGAAGAGAGGTGCTGTAAAGTACAGCTTAATAAATAAAACTTAATCTGATGGGCTGCCTCAGACACTGCTGGTCATGTTCAGCAACAGATCCAGAAATGTTTGAAGAAGGAAGTTTTCCAGCCTGTGGCTACTGCTGTTGCATGTTTCACTTACTGTAAAATACACCAAATTCAGCAAATGAACCTCACAAACACCTCCTGAGTCCATTTTGCTCATTTGCTACAAGTATGGAGTAGCCTGCAAAAGGATGGAGTAGAGAGTGAAGCTGCATGTGATACATGTGATAGGCAGCTGACATGTTTCAGCTGTAGGTTTGGTGCCTGAGGCCAAGTCTGCATTTCAGTCAAGTTGGGGCAGTGACTTACTCATCATCTGAGTGAGCTTTAAACACAAAACAGGGGGACACTCAAGGCCAGATGGAACTCAGGCACCATTCAGTGCCCACATTATCACATTATCACATTAGTTAGCACCATAGTTTGTGATACTTGAGTTAGTCCCAACAGGGTCACAGAGTGACTGAGGCTGGAAGGCATCTCTGGGGATCATCCAGTCCCACCCCCGCTCAGAGCAGCATCAGCTAAAACAGTTGCTCAGGGCCAAAGTAGGGTCTTGAATTTCTCCGAGGATGGAGACCCCACAACCTCTGTGTAACCTGTTCAAGAGTTTGATCACCCTCACAGAAAAAAAAAAAATTGTTATATTTAAATGGAACTTCCTGTGTTTTGATTTTTGTTCTTTGCTTCTTGTCCTGTCACTGGGTATCACTGAAAAGAGCCTAGGTCTGTCTTCTTTACTTCCTCCTGTCAGGTATTTATCCTTCTCAGTCATCTCAGTCTCCTCATGTGAAAGATGTTCTAATCCCTTAATCATCTTCATGGCATTTTGCTGGTCTCCATATCTCTTCTGTGCTGCAGAGCCCAGATCTGGATCCTGGGAGAGGCCAGGGGAAAGCAAAAAAGTAGAAGAGGAAAGGCTAAGTTCAAAGGCAAAAGGGAAAACTGTCTTGCTGATTCTGGATGTGACATGCAAACCTCTGAGTCAACTGACTGAGAGTTCATTGCCTTCCAGCTGTACACAAAGTCCATCAATATTTTTCTTTGTTGCAATCTAAATCCATAAGGAAGCTTGCCCCTTCCCTGAGAAAGCATTAGATTATATTGCTTGGGAGTATCAGTCCTAAATATTCTGTTTCAGTTTCCTGCAGAGAATGTTGAACAGAGTGCTCTTAGGAATGGGAGATGCCTGCTCTGATTCATTCTTCCAAGGTTTTGTTTTTACTTTGCCCCTGAGGAATTGGCCATTTTTAATGACTTTTATGATTAATAAAACTGTCTGAAGGCCTGCTGGGGTCTTCAAGCTAGTAGTTATCAACAAAGTCATCTAGCTTTCTCCCCTAGTGCCTAAGATAATGGCAAAGACCCAGCGCTTGATCTTTCTCCCCAAGCTGAAGCTTGCCTAGCTGCACTCAGGGTCGTGTTGGGGTGGTGAAAAAAAAATTCCCAAGAGTTACTTTCATGCTGCAATGACTATGGAAAATCATACTCTCCTGGAAGTCTGTGTCTCATCTTAGCAAAGCTCTTGTGCAGACTCTCCAACTTTCCCCCAGCTGTTTCCCAGCTGCAGGCAGGTGATGTGATACCCTTTTAAAGAAGCACTGAATGTATATCCTCACAGCTGGGCACTGAACTCCCAGCAGCAACACATGTTGACTCCTACACCTTGAACAGTCTCCATGCTGGGTCATACTGCTGAACACACATTCCTGCTCTGAAGAGGCTCACCACTTGACACAGCACATCCTAGGCTATGCAGGAGCTCAGGCAGGCAGAGGCATGTTTGAGACACTGCAGTAAGACTAATGCCAGAAAGGGACTATTGGCCTGGGGGCAGAGAGAGGAAAAGGGCAGCAACAGCTTGTTGTGGCACTGGGAGGGGAAAGAAGCACCAACTGGCAATATTCCTCCCTGTCCCTGTGCCCTCTCCCCACTGCCAAGTGTGCATTTCCTTTCTGCCCCACTGGGAAAGGCAGGGAGAGCAAAACATGCATTGAAGAATAGGCAAGGGCATCTCCACAGCTTTAGTGATATTGTAAATTCACAGGAAACCTAAAAAGATGCATGGTGGTTAATGAACAGCAAAACATGTGAGATATGGATTGAAAGGTATATTGGAAGATATATGTTTAACTACATCAGGACACAGCATGGTATAAGACCAATTTTTTTTTTTTAATTAAAATGTCATATAGATCTAGTGTTTTTCGTAGTAGTTGGTAGCACATTTCACAGAAATAAAGGATTGATAACATCCTGCAGGAGGTTGCAGCTGGGGAACCACTGAGTCCAGACACATTGGTACCACATTGTAGATTAATAAGGCAAATAAAATTATATTTACTTTGAAATTTATTTCTGCCTCCCCTCATCATCTGTGTGTGCATGAGTAAACCTCAAGTTTACTTTCCATTGATAACATCTAACAAAAAGATGCAATTCACATTCAATTTTTCCTTTGAATTGTAATGGGCAATTTATATCACTCTTCGTAATATTTATATATTTGTGCATATCATACTTCTTCATAGTTTTTCACAGATCACATTATACCTGAGGAAGGCACAGCAAAGGTTACTCGTAGACACTGCTCTCTTCTTCAAAATCCTTCATCAATTATCTGCACACTGTGTTTGCTGGGTTACAGTGGGTCAGATCCTGACACCCCCACTAGACAGACCATTCCTGCTCTTCAGGAGCACTTCTGGGTACTCTTATCCAAGCTGTAAAGTATGATATTACTAAACCAGAATAAGAGATCAAGAATCTGAGCCTGGTCAGAATGGGAGAAGTTTTTTTTGCCAGGGGCTCAGACCCCTGAAAACCTAAGGCTGCATCACCTAAGGCTGCAAAACCTAAGGCTGCATCACAAGCCTGTTGATTATTTACTCAACAGCTAAAAGTTCATTTTAAACATTCTTTATTTCCAGCTAACATGTCAATAATAGGTGAACAGCATATCCTGGGCCACTCTTTCCAAAAACATATCAAAGCATATTTGGATGACGATGGAAAACAGGCTGTGCCTACAACAGAAAGGAGAACAGAAGAACCTTTTATAAGTCTTCAAATAATCTCAAACTAATTAAGTTTTAACATCCTCTCTGCTACAATTCTGGGCTTTATTAGCTGTTCTGCTTGCCATTCCTGAGCCTGCCTAATGTCTTCTGTAGAACAACTATGCATTTTTTTCAGGCATTTGTCATTTCTTGAAACATATAAAAGAGACACTTGGATTCAAATAACAGACCATCTAAATGCTGTTCTGCATAGGGAGTGATATATGCTGACAAGGACTAGAAGTCAAATGTTCTTTTTATGTTTTTTTATGGTGAGCAAACCTACTTAAAACAAGCTTCTTCTCAAGGCAGCATATTGATTAGAGCTGACGGGCCAAAAAGACCTTTGGGAGACAACAGAATATGGCTTGAGTCAAAGAGTAACACTAAAGCTGGCAGCAGCAACATTAACAGTCAGTGAAACCTGAGAGAGTTTGTCTCATGCTGAAATTTATTGCACCCATTTGGACAGCCATTATGGTAGTTAGTAATTTTATCTGCACAAGTTCATCTGTATTTGGACTCTCAGAGCTTAGTGAGAGGTCCTGCAAGGCAGAACCATACCCAGGGCTCTGCTGACTGAGGCAAATGATTTCTGTGCTGAGGCGAGGTGTGACTATGCCTAAAGACTATGAAAGGTTGTTTGTATTGATGGCCAGCCACAGCATTAACAGTAATTCTGAAATAAGGTGACGGCAGGCCAGTGCAGATGAGGATTTTCTAGTCTGCACTACTGTGGTTTTCTTCTGAGGCTTGATGAAGCTGTCACTCACAAGCAAACATGGCTGTTCTCTTGGATAGAAGTACATTTACACTTCACATTTTAGTAAATAAATGGGCAAAAAGACCAACACCCAGTCTAATATCCAGTGAAACTGTATCAAAATCTCCTGATGAGACATATTGAAAATGGTAGGTTAAAGCCACTCTACAGAATATATTGCATTGCTCCTTTGCCTAGTTTCTGCAATTACCATTGCATTGAAATTGCCATTACTATTACCAGTGGAGATGTTCCGTATCTTCATTGATGATGGGTTCCAGTGCTTAATTATCTTTTTTTTTTCTAACATGTCTCTTGGTGGGTTGAAGCCAACCAGACTGCTGGAATCACCTTCAAAATGTTAGTGGAGGATCTGTTCCTGAGAGAGGTATAATTGTTCCTGATACTGATGTAATTGAATCTAACAGGGCTTTTGATAGTGGTCTAATGAAATAGTGGAGTACTGAGTTGGGAGTGGATATAAGTCTTCATATTGGATACCAACCCCACCTTAGGACAAGTGGAGAGAGGTGACTGAACCCTGAAAAGAAGATTGTGGAGAGGAATCTGAACCAAACCTCCCTGGTTTCCCATACAGATTACAATGCACAAGGTGCTGGGCATTGTAAAGCACACAGTTTAAGCAATCCTTAGGATCTTAAATTCTTTCTGAGTCCATCAAGAGAGGTAGGAATCTAGGATCTTACATTCTTTCTAAGTCCATCAAGAGAGGTAGGAATCTCTAGAGAGCACAAACTGGCCTTGACCAGACAATAGAGAGATCTCAAACAGAAAGATCCTAACATTGCCAAAATAGTGAAAAAAAGAAAAATTAAAAGTTCTGGGGCACATATGAAAGAAAACACACAAAAGCCATTGTCCTTGGTCTCAGGGGGAAATCAGAAGCAGTGTTCTATGACTGAATCTTCTCAACAAGTTTATCCAGTTCCAATTTATTTCTGGCCCACCCTCCCTCCCCTCAAAAAAGTCTCTATAGAGATTGCTTCCTGATTTGACAGGGGATGCAGAAGGGTGCTGTTCATGGACTATTCTCAAAGCTGTTCATCATTCTCCAGGCCATTGGTCCAAGGCCATGTTCCAAGGACAATATAGGAGATACAGACTATGAAAGTCATTTCTTCAAGTCCCTGTACTTTGAGACATTAAGAGGCTAATTAATCTACCAAGGTAAAAAGACCCTATCAGTCCTCTTCTACTAAAGAGTTAACTTGCCTGGACCAGGGATTCTCTCCACTCATATTCAGCTGATGCAAGATCAATGACAAACACACCAAGGAAGTCAGAGTTGCTTTATTTTTCTTGTGAGCAGGTCAAATAAAACACTGCTGATGCTCCATTTCTCTGGAGCGACAAGCATACACTTGGCAGCAGCGGAAAGCAGACGCTGGAATCTGGCACCAGGCTCCCAGCACAGCTGTCAGCCTGCTGACTAATCACTTCACCCCCACATTAATGCTGCTGTCTGCTGGACCCTTTCATCTAAGATACCCCAGCACATGCTCCTCTTGATAGACCAGTTGATACAGAGGTGCACCATTAATTGTTACATAGCATTTTATTTTAGGAGATTTTTTAACTCAAAGTGGGTTTTTTTCTAGAGGCTTTCTCTTTTCTACCATATTCCTTCACAATGGGAGCTATGATTTGACTGCCTCCAGTATCAACTAGACCTTAATTAGATGCCCCTTGCCATAATGGATTTTTTCAGGGTTTTTGTATATTTATGTGCCTGAGCTTCATAGCTTGTTCTTTTAAACAGCCTTTCCTATAAATTTTTCTTTGATGACTATTTTGACAAGCTGCAATTGCACAGTGCACACCTGACTTTCTCCAGAGAGATCTGGTTTTCCTTCAGTTTGTGTTATCAGATGATACTTGTAGTCTTGTCAGCACAAACTATTTAAGAAGCTCCCAGGGAAAGTGCTAAAATATAGTGGGGGCCTATGAACTCTCTTCTTGGCAGCTGTGCTTTATTAGCTGAGCTGTGCAAAGGTGGTGCAGCTAAGGTAATGCAGTGCTTTCACAGAAGTATTATATATTGTGACAAGCCGAACAACCTCCAGGACTCTCACTCATCATGACTCCCATTTCATACCTCATCCATTACAGGAATGAGGTATGAAAACATTTCTCTGTTTCCTAAAGATATTAACAGACTCCTGGGAAATCGTTTACCTGGAGAAAGGGAGAAAGGAAAGTGTTGAGCCTCATTTTTTTGCGTTCAGGCTGAAACAGCGAGCTGTGGCAGGGCTCACTGTCTTCTCCTGTTAGTGAATGATAAGTTTTTGCAATTGGTAACTGGTTCAGAAATTTAATTGGTTTAATGCTTATAGTTAGCAAAGGCACAAAACCATAAATTTGTGTCTCTTCCATACTGACTTCAGAAAAAGGATATCCAAGGGCTTTTTAAAGAATAATAGAAGACATCTCCTAACACACTGACGGTGGGCAGTTCAGTCACACCCATGTATGGGATGGTGGCTGGAGCCCTGGAAGGGTCGTTTGATTTGGCCATTTAAGCACAATGGAACAGACCTAAAACTAGAGCAGAGCCTTTCTGTCACAGAAGCATACAGGCATGGAAAGGCTTGGGTTAGAACAGATTCTAAAGATCAGGGGAGTTGGAACTGGGTGATCTTTAAGGTGCCTTCCAACCCAAGCTTTTCTATGACTTTGTGATTGTAGTCATCTTTGAATGTTAAGTACACAGAGACTTTTGTACTGGTATTTGAAGCCATGGTGGTATCTGGCTGTTGTCTGTGCATGTTCTAGAGTTTATGGTATCATTTCTCTTTTCTCAGCATGATTTTGTCCTGAAACAAATGGATGAGGTCCACCTCCATTCTGTGGGCTGTCCTTAAGGTGCTATTTCTTGGCATTCTACATTTGCCTCAGAAGATATCCCCATATGTTCTGTTACAATATTGGGATGGCCTGATCTTCAAGTCCTTATAATTCCCATGCTTCAGAGGTCTTTGCTGGAAGAGAATTTGAAAAATACACAGGGGCAGCAGCAAGAAGTGGGCATTTTCATGGCTTCTGTGATCCATTCACAATTATTGAGACAGGAATTCCCTACTGTGTGCATGGGAGACATGCAATATCTTCAGTGCCAGGCAACTTCAGTGCCAGGCAGCAGAGATATTTATACAGATCTTGGCACAATGCTCTCCGTCTGTGCTTTGAGGAAGCACCATGTGCAATTTGCTTATTGCAATAAAGGGATAAAGAGTTTTCCATAAAAGACCTTCGATGGGTAGTAGGTTGGCTCTGAGGGAAGAAGGAAGTGATGTTTCAGATACTTTAATCTGAAACCAAAATAGAGGCTCTGCCAACAGATGTCCTTTAAACCATGGAATATGTTTTCATCACTAAATTTGAAATACTGTTTCAGAGTCTTGGTCAGATTTAGTGTTGGATTTAAATCACTGTAGCCTAATTGAAGTTAATGGAGCTATGACAGCTTATACCAGCTAGGGGGCTGGTGTCTGTTTCAAAGTATTGTTTTCCCACAATTGGCCTTGATTTCTAAACAGTGATAGACTTTTTTCTGGGTATCCCAAATAGTCTAAGTATTCATACAGCCTTTCTTTCCACACTTACCTCTCAATGTTGACAATGCGATCCCTAACAATGTCTCTTGTTTATTCAAATAAGCTCTTCTCACTAGTTATTGCATTTCTCTCTCCTCTGGGAATTCACAACCATTTAGCAGTTGCACACCAGAATGATATTTAGAAGAAAAAATAGTTTAGATGATCACAGCTGTGCAGATGACACTGAATAAATAGAGCCCTATCTCCAGACACAGAAAAAAAAATACAGCAGACAATGTCTGATAGTCTTAGTGACGTTTTTGGTAAGAAAGCTTTGGATACAATTCTAGCAAAGTGAAATTACACAGACCAACTGGACTCTAAAATGTGATCTATTTTCCCCCTGCTCAGCACTGCTGAGGCCACACCTCAAGTACTGTATTCAGTTTTGAGCATCTCACTACAAGAAGGACATTGAGGTGCTGAAGCGTGTCCAGCGCAGGGCAACAATGATTGTGAAAGTTCTGGGACATTAAGTCCCACAAGGAGCAGCTGAGGAAACTGGGCTTGTTTACACTGAAGAAAAAGAAGGCTCAGGGTAGACCTTATTGTTCTCTACAACTACCTTAAAGGAGGTTATGGTGAGGTGGGTGTCAGCCTTGTTTTCCACGCAACCAAGGAAGGACAAGAGGAAATGGCCTCAAGTTGGGCCAAGAGATGTTCAGGTTGGATATTAGGAAAAAATTCTTCACTGGAAGAGTGGTAAAGGGAAATAGTAGAGTCACCATACCTAAAGTGTTCAAAAAATGAATAGACATGGCACTTTGTAAAATGGTTTAGTGGGCCTGGTGGTATTTGGTCAACGGTTAGTCTTGATGATCTTGGAGGTCTTTTCCAACCTTAATGATTCTATGAGCATTTGCATAGCCTTTGTTGTGGCTGGAAAAGTATTTGAGAGGCTCACTGATATGTTCCTTTGGCTGAGTAATTTCTCCAAGGCCTGATTCTCCCTTGCATTGCATTCTTGATAATCATTCATGCATGTGTAAAGTACCTTCATATTGTAACGCAGTGAAGAACTGGGATGACAAATTCTTCAGCATCAGAGGGATTTTTTTCTATATATTGTCACTGAATACTTGCAGTTTGGGAAAGAACTCCATCAGTTTTACTTGTATCTTTATCCATGCTGCATGTGTTTGAGCCTGGATTCCTGCAATGCAGCATATGCCTAGCCTGGGAAATTCTTGTGGCCAATGCTGAATGCCATGATTTATTATCATGGGAAGCAGTGCAGCTGTAAGCAGCAGCTTAATATGAAGCATAGAGTGGGACTCAGATCCAGCATGATTAACCTGAAGAGGTCTCATGAGGGCCACCAAAGCAATCTCATTTGGGAATCTGTCTCCACTGACTGAACAGCCAGGTCTAGCACCTTTCTGCATAACTGTTCAAACCACCTTGGTGCCATTCAAAGGCTGGCCATGGCCATGCAGCCTGATGGGGCTAACAACTGGTCCCACACAAATGACCTCTAGGCCTTGTCCAGGGATTGCGATGGCTCCACCTCTCAACTTGGATCGCAAGTCAGTTTGAGTGGGGAAGAAGTATTAATCTCCCCAAATCACTGGATTTCTGAACTGGCACATAAGAGAAAAATTGGGGCTACAAGGAACCTAGCAGTTCTTTTAAGAAGGGCAGTTGTCTACTAGACAGTGCAGGAAAACAGGTTGTTGGAGACTTGCATGGAAATTAGGTGCCCCTGTAGCCAGGGTAATGGGAGATATCTGATCAGAAACTTCAGATGGTGTGTTGGTTTTTAAATGGTCTTATTGCTGAACTTCTGGCAAATTTACAAGGTATTTACTCTCTCTCTTAAGTCAGAGAGTGCAAGTTATGATTAAGAGCTCTAAAGAAAAGTGGGTCTCACTTAATTGTCGTTTAATTCCTTAAAATAAAAATAGAAATTCTATGATGTGGTAATTAATTCTGGGGCATAAACCAGTAGCAAAATATGCTCAAATGTTATATGCCACAGTCATTAAAATGTAGATCAGTCTAACTGCATGATCTTGCTTACATACTTCAGAAAGAGCAGTCCAAAATAAAAGTTACCAATTTAAAAAAAAGGTTGCTTTTTAATAAGAATGCATGAAGACAGATGTAACTGTTATTACCCTGGTCACTATAACATAATGAGGATCCTTATAAGAATATGCTATATTTCAAAATTGAAAAAGTAAAAGGGGGACAGGAGACTTCAGCAGTGTTAGCATAAATGCGAAAATATTGTAATGTTTAATTTTGTAGTATATTGGCTACCATTAGAATGGCAAACATAG
Source organism: Molothrus aeneus (assembly GCF_037042795.1). NCBI lineage: Eukaryota > Metazoa > Chordata > Aves > Passeriformes > Icteridae > Molothrus > Molothrus aeneus. The sequence continues at coordinate 86,254,650 of NC_089647.1, read as the reverse complement.
ATTTCCAGATGTTTGTGAAGAATCCAACAGTTATATTTTATATCTAGGGCTGTAGTAACAATTTCTATTCAGCAGCCTGGAAAAACATTTCATGTCACAACAGGAAAGAAATATTACCATGGGTTTTTTCCCCCTCATCCCCTATACAGCAATTTTTGAATATTTCAGTCAATGACAAATAAAAATGATGGTTTACAAATTAAAACCTCAGTCACTAAGGGCAGGACATAAATGTGCAGATGTTTTGGGATGCTCAAGAATTTTTCAGTCACAATGCTGTTGTGGAGAGGACTGGAAATCCATCAGAGTCAGACCCTGTCAAAGGCATTCCCTAAGCTATGCTGTCTGAAAAGGCAGTTAACTTTTCATGATTTTTCCACATTTTCTTAAGGAAAAAAAATCAAAACCACAAAACCTATTCATAATGGCTTGTATATAGCTCTCACTATTTTATAAGCAAGGGATTAACTGCAAGTTATTAAAATAAGTGAGCAACCTAAATCTGGAGTTCACTGGGCAACCTGTACAAGTCAGGAAAGCTGCATTGTCCTGAAACTGTTTACAAAATATCCATTTTCCTTCTCCAAGAAAGAAAATTTTTTACAAGCTTCCCAACTGTTTCTGTCACCTCTGTGCCTTAATGAAGTTACACAAATGGCTGCCTGAAAATCTTGTCTTTACTGCACCTACATGGCTAGAGAAAAAACCAAGTTTTTAAAGGCACTCCTTGTAACTGGTACATTTAATGCCTGTGCATGAAGACAGACCTCCTGCCACCCAGGAGTTGGCAGACTGTGACCACGCATGTAGCACCAAGCCATCCTGACAGAGCATGAGCTTTTACTGCCACCTCTCTCTCTACTGCCCAGTAGTAGTTACAAGGATGGAAATAAAGATCAAAAATATAAATGGATGTCAGCTCCTCCCTCTCCTGTTTATTTTACTTGCTTTTAATTAGTAAGGTGAGATTTTTTTTCCACTGCCTGGTCCCACTGTGCTTTGAAGAGTGCAGAAAACTCTCCAACAGTGTCAGGATTCCCCAAGCAAAAAAACCTAAGAAAGCCATGGACAGCTGTACCACCTCCTAGCAAAAGGCAGCGGGGATGCTGCAAGTAAAGGCAATGTGCTGGCTTGTGCAAGACAGGTGGTCCAGAGGGGAAAGGCTGGCATATGTTAGGGGAGGCAGGTAGAGGGCCAGAAATTGTGCAGCCATGGGGAATTGTGAAGTTGAAACCACCTCTCTGATGGCCTGGCCCCTTGTCAAAGCTTCAGGAATTGCCTGTCGTATGTAGCTTGTGCAAGGTGTCAGGTATCAGTTTTCCATAATGAAAAACACCATTATCATGTAAGGACAATTCATTAGGTGCAACATAGCAGAACTGTAATTAATTATTAGATATTATTTCTCACAAAATGCTTCTCCAAGATCACATTGCATTAGCCACAATATTGGACTGATGGAGCATAAACAAGGGTAATGATAAACAATGGTGAATGGAATTGGGAAGAGATGGTTATCAGGGTACCAGTGTGTTTCATGTGTTTCATTAATGATCTGGAAAAGTAAGTGGATAACCATTTAATTAAGTTTGCATTTGATACTAAATTAGAAGTTGCTGCAGACACCTCTGAGGGCAGCAAAATAAATCAAAAGGAGCTAGAAGCTTGCAAGGTAAAAGAGGAAAATGAGATCTGGTGTGAAGGAAAAAAGCAAGCTAATCTCTCTGTAGCAAATAATCATGTAGCTATAAGTAGAGGAATTCTGAAGAAAGCAGTGTTGAAAGTGAGGTAGGGATGTTAATGGACTATACATTCCCTCACAGCTCGGATATATGTTTACAGAAGCAACGCATCAAGGAGCAGGAAGGTAATAGCCCTTCACTGCAGGGCTGTAGTGAGAAGCCATCTATAATGCTGCACTCTGTTTTGGGCACCCTGTTATCAGAGAGATATAGACAAATTGGAATGAGTTCAGAAAAGAGCCATAAAAATGATTCCATATCCCTGGAGATAATGACTTATGAAGAAAGATCAGAAGAAGTAAATGTGTAAGGCCTTGCCTGAAAGATGACTGAAGAAGGACAGGAAAACAATCTGCAAAAATGTGAGAGTAAAAAGGGAGGAGGATAATTTATCATAGTAACTATTAGTAATACGATGAAATAATAAGTAACAACTATAAATTCTAAAAGGGCAACTTCTGGTTGAACGTAGGAAGAAATTTCTGACAGTGGAATTTGGGTTAGTTTGCAGAGAAGTTTCCCAGGGGTAAAAGTAAAAGCTGCATTCAAGTCATTTAAAATCAAATTGGACAACTCACTAGAAAATGCACCCTGCTATAGGGAGCAATATTGCATTGCCTAGGGAATAAGCTGGATGACTTAATATGATATTTCACACTCAAGTCTTTATGACTGTGATATTTTTAATATGCATGGTCAACTATTTCAGGAAAATACACATTTCTTCTGCTGTCAGGCCTGATAATACAAACACTTGCATGCAAACATAACTTTAAAGAAGGCAAGTAGCTCTGCTGACAGCACTGCATTGCTGACTTGCCAAAACACAAGCCTGAGCTCTTCAAGTTTTTGCAGACTGAGTCTTAGATCTTGAATTGTCAATATCAAGATGGTATATATAGGTAACCACATCATTTATGGGCAGGTAAAGAAGCGTGCAAAATGGAAGATGGGGGTTGGAAGCTCCAGTGAAGATGTATCATTATTGTTATTTTTATGGTTATTGCTATTACTGCTTATGACTGGTAGTGTGGAGTTCAACTCTGTTTCTTAATTGTTCACCTTTTTGGTCTCCTGCTTTCACCTCTGGGCTGAGTGTTCATTAGACAGCATAAAACTGCTTTCTATACTGCTTTTTTAACACTAAGTATTTTTAATATATCCTAAAATATCTGTGGAATGGGAAAAGACACAAGGTGAAGTGAAAACCTGACTCTTCCCCAGATGAAAAAGATGGCAAAGGCTATGGATTTAAATGGATATGAGAGTAACCCCATCTTTTCCCCCCAGTTATAGCAATGTAACATTGAAATTACTTCACTCTTTATTAGCAGCAGAGACAAGCTCACAGGCATTCACAGAGTATGCTCCCTAAAACAGCATAGTTCTTATATGTGGGGGTTTCATGTTTATATTCCTGTTTTCTTCTCTTCCCTCCCTGTCCCACACCCCATGGGCTGTGTGTTGGGCTGGCAGCCTGGTGGTGCCGCAGACCAATGCCCGAGCCTCGGGACTCTCCAGCAAGGGCTCGAGCAGCAGCAGCTCCAGTGAATCCGAGAGCAGCTCCGAGTCTGACTCAGAGAGCGAAAGCAGCTCCAGCGAGAGCGACGGCAGCAAGGCCTCGCACTACTGCAGCCCAGAGGTAAGGGCTTCGCTATCATTTGGGGTGGCACTCCATTACTACACACACTCACACCTTCTCCCAGCCAGACCAACACAAGGAGGCTGTGAGGAGATGCATGGAAAAACAATGGGAGAGAAAGGCTCAAGGATCTTCCTCCTGGCATGCTGTGAAATGTAAGTGGCAGTGGATGTTGGGGCAGATTAAAGCATTTGAAACAAAAATAAAGAAAAAAATAACCCTGTTAGATTTTCCTCAAATTGGAGATGAGTGGAGCACCTTGCAAGGCTCACAGCTTGCTTGAAGTTTTATGCAACTCTGCCTCCATAGCAATGGCTTGCTTAGTGTGTAAGTCTTGATGTGGGCTCCCAGCACTGCAAGGGAACTAAAGGCTTCTCTACACGGGGAAGCTATTATAAAATCAGTTTGAGAGTAGATTTTTAAAAGAAACCAGTTGTTCACTCATGCACTTCCCTTGCCTCACTCTCTAAGTGAATTATTTTCTGCTACTGCTGCCTTTATGTGATTTCTTTCAATTCACCTCTAAAATGGACTAAACTGAATTACTCATGGTGCAAAACACTGAGCCCAAACTAGTCATCTGGAAAGCTAGCACTGAAAACTTCCACATGTAGACAAGCCCTAGCCAAACTACAATTAAGCTGCCAGTGCTGTGACACCTTCTGCTTTCACCTCTGCAGAAAGCTCAACAGACACAACAAAGCTGCTTTCTTTGCTCTGCTTTTCTACCAGGATTGACATTTTTACATGTTTTGGTCAATACACAAGTTTAGAATTAAACTATGAACTCCACAGCCACATCACACACATTAATGTATGTAAAAATATTCCAAAATCTAGCGGCAGGATTGTAAATACACATGAAATACAGTCTGTGTATTTTCCTACTCCACATAAACCATCCAATCACAAGAATCCTCCCCCCAAAACTATGTCTCACCTATTCTCTCACCCTGAAAAACAAACTATGCTGCAAAAACAGCAAACCTTTCCTCGTATTCTCCTTGGTTTTTTTGAGACATATTTCCAATTGAGCAAAATGCAGTACTCACAGAAACATCCTTAATATATTTTTCTCAGGTTCTGTCACTTTTATTCCTTGTTTAACACTTATCTTCTGTCTTTCCTTCACAGCACTTTCAGACCCATTTCCAGCTAATTCTCCTCTTACTTTGCCCACTTCCTACATCTTTCTCTTCTTTCCAGTCTCTCTTGTTGCTCTCCCTGCAGTACCCCATGTTTTATTTCCCATTCTGAGCTTTCTTATCTGACCTGTTAAGACCTTGTTCTCTGTCTACTTAATTCCCTGCTGGAATTAGTGCAAAGATCTCATTCTTGGTCTCTCCTCTCCCTGTGGGATCTCAAAAGGTGGAAGAAAAGGGGCAAAGAGAAGAAAGAAAGGGGAAGGAAATACGAGATGAAAGGAGGAGAAGCACAGGAAGGGAGGAGTGGTTACCTTTTAGGCAGATACCCATGCTGCTTGGGCCCAAGAGCAGAAATTCCTCAGAGAATGCACAAAGCTAATTGACTGAGGCAGGTCTTGGATTTCATAAAGTCCAACAGAGAACTAAGTCATGGAAACATGGAGGAAGTGCCTCCTCTTAAGCATTTTATTCATATCCTCTCGAGATCTGTGGAACTACTTTTGTACAGAGCCTGAGCTGTCAGTGATCATTGTCACGAAACAGCCGCCCCACTCCAACAGATTGCTTGTCTCTTTGCATTATAGTTGTGTGGTTTGCCTTCTAGGACATGCTGTATGAAACATGCCTACACAAAAATGTAAATGACTCACAAATGCGATGGCTTCGGTGATTTTCATAGGCAATTTTCATCCCTTGAAGGGATCTAGGAGACAGCACACACAGATATGGGTGTCCCAGGGAAGTAGAATACCTGTGTTTTCCCCAAGGGCAAATGCTTTCCCAGGGCTATCATATGACTGATGGAACCAGTTCAAACATGCTCAAGTGATGTCTCTGACTGCAAGTCCTTTCAGCTTTGCATAAATGCTTTAACTTACATTTATGCACCCAGTGAAGCCATCTTTCTAAAGTACATGTGTCGCAGACATCTCTTCACTAAAAATCCTTTCTTAGGATTTTTTCCCTTCTGAGAAGCTGAGGCCTCAGAAACAAAATGTAGACAATAGTTATCTGCTGCTGTGGAATGCATCAGGTGGATTTTTGATTGGCCCATCTTAGATGTTTATAATTAATGGCCAATCAAGGCCAAGCTATCTCGGACAGAGTCTGAGGGAGCTGCCTTTTGTTATCATTCTATTCTTAACTAGTCTTCTGAGGAAACCTTTCCTTCTATTTCTTTTTAGTATTGTTATAATGTAATATATATATAAAATAATAAATCAAGCCTTCTGAACATGGAGTCAACATTCTCGTGTCTTCCCTTGTCCAAGAACCCCTGTGAACACTGTCACATATATGCCAGTTTCTTTCCCAGTAAATGGAAAGAGACAGGTCTTTGGAAGCTCCCTAAAGGGAGGCCATGTCCACCTAAGTTTAAGTAGTCGACTCAATTCTAGATTTAGTCTTAAAATTATTTGGCTAAGACAAAAAAAAAAAGTAAATACATCTTGGTTTTTGATTTAGCATTAACTGGTGCTTTCAGTTCAGGTTCAATGAACTGGAGCAGTCCAGCACAATGCTGGGCAGAAACTCTGTATTTAAAGTTTGGGAGGAACTTAATGTAGAAATCTGCAAACCATTATAATGCCTCCATTATCCCCCCCCCAATAATCTGAAACATTATATGTACATACTCAAAGAATTTTATTTCTGGGACAGTGTATCTTCTGCACTTGAGGTTATATAACAATTCAAGTGCTATTTCATGTCTTCTGTAATTTTTTCCTCATCTCATTTTGAGATTTTCAAGTTGTCCTCAGGTGTCTAAATGCAGCTGCCTAGAGTGAAAAAGCAGCTCATTGTAAAGCATACATATAAAGTAGATTAGATGAATTGCACCCTAAAAGTGTCTGTTTCTTTCCATTGACTATTTAGAGCCAGTAGTGACTAGCTCAGCTGTCTTCACTTTATGTCTGCAGTAAACTAAGAATAATGGCTGAGCTAGAACAGGAGACAACATTCAGACTGGTTTCAGTGATGTGGACAAATTAAGGTGCCTCAGACATTAATGGGAGTAGTTAAAGCTTTGTGGACTGCAAACCTAAAATTATGAACAAGGAACTGAGACTTCTATCTCCTGTTTCTTTGCTGAAGTCATGAATTCTTGGGATGACCTTAATTAATGTCATAAATGGTGAATCTGGAAAACAATGACATCTTATCCTTTTTCAGGTGGTTGAAAAAAATTTGGGTGCCAAGTATACAGAAAAAGCTACATTTCCAAGCTAAAAATTTGGTTTATTTGTTCTTTGTTCCATTGAATTATCCTGCAGGCCTTTACTAGAGCTGTCTTTGGTTAGACAACCACGAAGTCCTGCTATGAGGGAGGATAAGAGTGGGGAATGGGCAGGAAGGAAGCAGAGAAGCTATCCCACGGGACAAAGGATCACTGGCCTCACCAACAGTAACCAGCCCAGAAGAGAAAGATGCCCCTTTCTGAGCCTCACCAGCCCCACATACCAGATGCAATGGCTATTACAGATTTTGCTGTTGTAACTGTTCACAACCATAGTTTCTTCCTCCTTTTTAAGGAGGAAGAAATATTGGAATCTAGTATTGGAATTTTACCATTAGACCATGTGTAGATGCTGTAGTTACCTTTGCAAATAGGATTCATGGGTTTTGGCTGTCCTGGGGACTATTATTGACAAAGACTGCAAACTACACTCTCCCTTCCCTCCAGAAAACTCTTTGTGCCAAGAACCACCTCTTAGAGTATATGTGTGCTGTGCCTAACACATGGGAATGCCCAGTTCTAATTTGTTAAAGCACTATCAGCAGTGATTATAGTAGCAATATAATCCAATAGTAATAATAATCATCATCACCATCATCTTCTTCATCATCATTGCTGCCTGTGCCTTAAACATAATGAGAAAGCACCACATTTGTATGGGCATTGCCCTGGGTGAAGTATTTGATAACAGGGCAGCACAAGCAAGTTACCACAAGGGTAAATTAGTACATGGATTTACAATAGGCAGAGTTGCTTGCAGGGATGGTGGGCTAAGTCCATGCACATGTTATGGGCTCTCATATCTCTCAGTGAAAGTGGTGTCATACTTCTAGTTTACCACATATTAGCCATGCCTTAGGTCCCTCTTTGTAGTAACAAGCATAGAGTCACCCCATTACACTGGCATTGTTTAACAGCCCTTTATCCTAGAAAGTGTTTCTGGATAACATTTGGACAAGTTTCTTTTTGGATGCATGCCATTCATGCGTCTGGTTGCACTTGCAGCCTTGAAGAGATCTGAGATATATAGAAATGCTGCGTGGGAGTCATCCCACCTAAAATTGCACACTTCTTCTGTGGATACCTACATCTGCTCACCACCTCAGCCTCCCCTTTACAGTCTGTGGAGAGGAAAAGACGTTTTTAGGGCCCAGCTCATCTGGCCTATTTTATATGTCTATTTCAAGAGGGAATTTTTCACACCCTAGAAGAGTAGTTCACTGACTGGAGAAGGAACTTGTTGACTAGCTAAGATATAGGTGTCTATGTTGTACAGATGAATCCACCCACAATATTTAAGGAAATGTATCACATCCTGTTTCTTCATGATGCCTGGCACATGTGTATGTCTGTGGTATGTTGATCCCTGAAAGTATCCTAGTTCTGTGAAGTTTCCTGGCTTAAGTTTTCATGCCAAACCTATATTTAATTGCAAATCAGCTGACCAACCTATATTTAATTGCAAATCAGCTGATAACAGACTGTTATTCCTATTACCAGTGCCCATCTGGACAGCACTGGCTTTACCCCAGTTGAAAACTGCCCAGTTCTCTAAAAGGCCCTAGGGGCAGCATATTTCCATGCATTAAAACCAATGGGCAGAGAGTATTTTGGTATCAGAATACCCTGCATATATATTCGTATGTATTTCTATCCTTACATGCTGCTGAAAAACTTTCAATCCAACAAACCAACTTTTCTTCCATGGAATGGTGTGTGGAGTGGAAATTAGGGATTTTCTTTTTCTCCCACAAATAATTATAATTAGGCATGTATAATGGATGGGCAAAAATTTTCAAGTGAATTTTCCCAGTCATTTTTTTCAGCGGTCCTGCTATCTATTCTTGGCTGTCATGATTTGTTCTCTTGCAAGATGCCTTCTTTTTTTTTTTTTAATGTGATCTCAAAGTGCAGTAATTTTCAGTTAGAACAATCAATTGAATAAATTACTTGCAAAAATGAACTGGCATCACTCGTGTACACTGAGAATCTCAAATATTCAGAAATGGTATCAGGGCCCAAAATTAGTGAGAAAAGTTTTAAAATTCTGATTTTTTAAGTTTGGATTCTTTTAATTTACCTGATAGACTACAGACATTTTACTTTTATCAGATGAATCTTAAAGGATTTTTTTAGCAGACAGATCTTGGGGGTTTTTTTCAGAAACCACAAGGATGTGAATTTTTATTTAACTAAACCTCAAAAGTGCACCTGAAACTCCTGACAAAACCAGTAAAGCTGGTAACACTGTTGATCCTTTTTAATAAACTTCATAGTTGGTGGATAGGTTGGTAGGACCATAGGTATTATGCCTAAATAGCAGACATACTACTCTAGCAAAGTCCTGCACTGCCAGGTTGTGATGCTGCAGCATGTAATCACTTTTTCCTGCTGGTTACTGTGATCCCTTGAAATCTGTGAGCCACCATTTTCAAGAATAACAAGATATATAAAGAGGCAGAATGGGATGTAACAGATTAATTTGGAAGTTTTTTTGAACTTCCAAGCAGCACTCACTCTGACCTATGCTTACAGGCAGAGGTGTATTTTTCCCCATGTGCTTCTGATGTATCTCCTTTTCTGAAATACTTCTGAACAGTGGAAAGTCTTCCATGTATAGTGAAACTTTCATTATATATCTAGTAAATTCAGTATGTGCACAGTGAATGGCATCAAACATATCTATCTGTATTTTCAACAGCAATTTAAAAAATGCTGTTCATTTTTAGATAAAGAGTTAAGAGCTGTAAAAATACAGCTTCATCCAAGAGAAATATTGACCATCCATTTTCAAGATTTACAGCTCAGGAAAGAAATTCTTCATGTAAGATATTAGGGAGTATGCTTTAAAAAACATAAATGTAAGCCAGTCCTGCAAACTTCCCATAGGTCTGGGTTAGCTCAGTAATGAGTAAATTAGACACTTTAGCTAGAAGGAATATTTTTATCATATGAATTCCAATGTCTATTTTTTTGCTTATTTTAGGAGCCTTTGCTCCTTGTAGAGTGCATACAATCCTCAGTGGGTGATTCTGAAGGCGCCCTTGGCTGTACAAGAAACTTGTGTTGCCCTCAGGCATCTACTTTAAATAAGAAGTAAGATACTCTTTTAAGTTAGAGACTGTGGATATTCTCTCTTGAGCAAACTTTCTTCCAGAGCACTGATGGTTTTCATGTTCGACTTATGACACAGTTTTTGATTATTCACATGCAATGGCCTAGTGAACCAAATATTGGTTCCATCTGAGGAAATTAGGGAATTTTTCACTTTGGCTTTTGTGGGGTTAGGTTATGGCAAGCCGTCTACTCCTTCATCTGTTTTTTTCTGGGGTTTTTGCCTTTCCTCTTCATTTTATTACATTCAAATTACTGATTGCAAGCTCTAGAAAACAGTCACACATTGTTCTGAAATAACATTGTCTCAGCTGTGGTTACATTTGAAATCATGATTATCCGACTTTTTCCCTGTCCTAACACCATTATGTTTTAAATGTGCTCTTATAACTTGATAGTGTTGTGACAGACATTAAAAGAAAAACTAACAGCCACACAATACTCACAAAATGAACCCTTGACAGCACCACCACATAACAAATGTTTGTGGATTATAATGTCAATACAAGACAGGTTACATGAAGCGCCTGGTTAGCCCTCCAACTCCCTACCACATGCCACTTTGTATGCTTCTTAAATGCTTTCTGTATTTACTGCAATGGCACAGGACACTAACTGCACATCCCTAGCTTTCCTGATAGCTATTCTCCCCTAGCCTCAGCTGTACCCTGCCTTGTTTTCCTCCCTTCCTATTGTCATTGCACTTTTTTCTGTTTGGAAACTTGGGAGTATTACCCAGTAGAGGTAATGGCAGTACTGCTGCTGTGAATCGCCCTTGGAAATGATCCATCACAGAAGCCCTTCTCCTCATCTCCAAACCCCATTCTGAAACCAAAACCATCCCCGACTGCAAGGCATGAGCCCTGTCCTGAAATGCAGGGCCAGTGCCGAGGGGTTGCCATAGGTTGGGGCGGCTCTTGTACCGAAGGAAAATCTCGGTGGTGCCCGGAGGGATGCGGCGTTTCGCTGTCCCAGAGGGATCCCGGGTTGGGGCAGCAGGGCCTCGGCACTAAGCTCTTTGCCGTCTGTTTCCCTTTCAGCCCGAGCCGCCCTCGTCCAACAAGTGGCAGCTGGACAAGTGGCTGAACAAAGTTACCCCTCACAAAGCACCCATCCTCACCCACCCCGATGGCCCGGCGCTGGAAGCCCATCCCTACTACGGCCGCGTGAAGGCAGAGCGGCAGGAAGGACAGAAGACCCCGGCTGAGGGCCCGGCCGAGCATCGCAGTGAGGAGAGCCGCGCCGCCGCCGCCGCCGCCGCCGGGGACGGGCCGCGGCCCAGGACCGCCAACAAAGCGCCAGGCAGCAAGGGCAGCCGGCAGAAGTCACCCCTCGCTGCTGACGGCGGGCCGCCGAGGCGGGCAGCAGGGAAGAAGGCACCGCGGCGAGCCGAGAGGAACTCCGCCGGAGACGGCGCCCCCTGCCCCAGCGCAGAGGAGCCCCCTCGGAGCCACGGCTTCCCTGAAGGCGCTGCTGGCGAGGCGCCCAGGGCCCGGCCCGGCGGCGGCGGCTGCAGAGCGGGGCACCGCCGGGAGCCCCGCTCAGCTGCAGCTGGTGAGAAGCGTCGGGCCCGAGGGCCGAGCAAAACGGCGCCCAAATCCAAGGAGTTCATCGAGACCGAGTCTTCGTCCTCATCATCCTCCTCCGACTCAGGCTCTGAGTCGGAGCGGGAGGAGCGCCCGCTGCCCAAGGTGCCAGCGGCAGCCGGGCCTGAGCCGCGGGGTGCCAAAGACGCGGGGAGCGGCACCGCCAGCAAACCCCACGGCGGCTGCAGTGCCTTTGGCTCTATTAATGCCAGGACTAGTAGTGAAATAGCAAAGGAGCTGGAGGAACAGTTTTACACCCTGGTTCCTTTCGGTAGGAATGAGCTCCTGTCTCCTCTGAAAGACAGTGATGAGGTAAAGTCGCTGTGGGTCAACATTGACTTGGCTCTTTTGTCCAGGATTCCAGAGCGTTTGCCCGAAGAACCGCTGGCCATGAGCGCCGGAGCAAACCAGGCGGCCAGCTTCCCGCAGGGTAGTAGTGCTGAACCCCCCGCAGAGAAGGGTTTACCGAAATCTAGAAGGAAACGCAAGGTGAGCTGCTGGGGAACCGATCACAGGGGGTAGGGGAGCCTCCAGCAAGTGGGAGGCTAACACCACTTGCACCCACGTCCAGTGCTCGATGGCAACGTCTTCTCCAGGCTGGCCTTTAAGAGCTGGGATTTGTCCCTGCTTTCCACGTAGGGACTGGCCAGACCCCGGAGGAAATGCCAGCCCTAAGGTGATGAAATTCCTTGCCTCGAGGGATCACAGCTCCTTGGAGACAGCGTTGACTGCTGTGTGTGTGCCTTTGCGTGCCTTAGCGAAGGCACTGCCTTTATAGTAGCATAATTTTCTCTCCTGAGGCCTCTCTCAAAACCTGAGCATTTGGAAATGTTGCTCAGGTCAGCGAAGGGACAACTGTCTGCTGCCTTGTTGTAGTCGACACAGTATCACTGCGTGTATGGTAAAAGAAGAGGCAGCATCTTTTGTCCCTTCTGACTGTCAGCAAGAGGCAAGCCCTTCAGTGGCAGCAGGGATCCCTGGCTTTGCGAGGGATGCATTGGCAGAGACCTGGGACCTGACTGGTTCTGGATCCTGGATCCTGGCTCCCTCACACCCTGGTGGCCCCATTTTCCCTTGGGGCTATGGGTGTAGGAGTAGGACCACAGTCCATTAGCTGCCCCCTCCTCAGCAGCACTGTCACCGTGCTTGGGTGGGCGCAGCCCTCTGCTCACATCCACCCTTCTGCCATGCTTCTCCCACTCACTTTCTGGGGCCAAGGGGAAAGCCCCCTCCTCTCCATGGCCAAAGCTTTCTGGTCTGACCAGGCTTTCTGGCTTGTTTGTCTGACCCCAAAAGTAATTCTGAACTGGAATCACCATCTGCTCAATTTCTGAACAGTTTTGCTGTGCAACCAATCGTCTGTTGCCCTCTGAGCTACTGTATGCGTGAAGATGGATCTGTATATTTTTTTGAGGACCATTTATCTAAACGGTCTTCCCTATTGTTTTATCTTTCTTCATTTTTTTGTCCTTCTTTTATTAGCATCTGAAAGGTGGCAACCCTGGTTCAAGTGGGAAAGTAGTGGAAACCAAGTTTTATATTGTACCCCTTTCTTTACATGCTGCCTCTTAAATTTTGTTTTTTAAGACATGGATCGATCATCTCTGATCCATGTTAGCTGTATACTCAAAGAAAGTATCATCATTTGTAACAAAATGACAGAAAATACCATCCCTGACTTGTTGAAATATTTTTGGATCTGTAGTAAATCCAAACCATAAAAAATTATTACTTTTTTCTTCACTCAGTGTGAGAATGAGGAAGAGTGCAGAGACATCAAGAAGACCCACTTAGAGCGAGAGACTTCTTCACGATTAGCTGCCTCTGCCCAAAGCATCACAACAGCAAATCACTGCAATATGAATGAAAATAGGTAAGATTTTTCCTTCTTAGTTACCACTGAATCATACAACTAGTTGCAGTTTATTGTCAGGTGTTATTTTTTTCCTTTCCTTCCTTTATTTTTTAATTATTGCATTTTATTGTTGAAAAATTAACCACTGCATCTCTGTTCTTCTGGTTTAATGATGAAATTAGTAGCTCCTGACACATTCATGTACTTACATTTTCGTCCTGTTGCACAAAGAAGTTGTGAGCTCAAGTGTGAGGCTCATAGAACAAGTAATTCTAGTTAGAGCAGTGTGATTCTCCAAGACATATTCCCTAACACTGTGCTGTAGGCAGCAATTCACATATTCAACCATCTTATAGCCCTTTCTTAGACTTTCTTTGTTTTCTTTACTTACAAGTTGCAAGCTTTCAGTTTGGCTGTATAAAAAGAATTATGTATCAGCTGTGTGGAAAGATTGAAAAAAATATTCATAACAATGCCTGCAATACTCAGCTCCAGAATATATTTGAGAATCAGTATTTTTGAGATTACAAGCATTCCATTCTGTGTAATTAGTAAGTATTCCAGGACAAGGAATTTAAGACTTTTTAAAAAGTGAGATTTTCAAAGGATATAGGGCATGAAACAAAAAATGAATATTTAGCATTTACCGGCATGGTTTATGAACACAGAGCCCTATCAATGTCAGAGCAATCACACTTGAGTTTCTCTGGGGGCTTCCAGCAGTCAAACTTAGACATGCACAGTTTCAGAGTTCAGCTGCATTCTGCTTGGTACATTCTGGTTATCAGTATTTTTTTATTATTATTATTATTTTTCTGGTAGTATCAGGCTACTTCTTGGGTTGAAACTGCTACAAAATAAGAAAGAAAATATTTGTATTTATTGTCGTAGGCTTTTCTATTGTACACATCTTTGATGAGATTGAGTAATTCTTGTCATTAATACTGGAAAAAATCCCAAAGAAAACTGATATATATAGTGTTTATTCAAAAATATGCATTCAATTTCTTTGTCTTGACATGTCACATACGTTTCATGAAGTGAAAACAATGCCCAGAACAGTTCCTTTCTTGTGGGTGGTTGCATGCAGACATGCTGTTCCTGTTACCCCAGTGTCATATGTTTTATGTTGCATTAATTTTCAGAGACTAGCATGGCTGTCATAGCTTGCTGTGTCACAGGGTTAATTCTGTGCCTCCTGGAAGCAAGACAATAATTTGTGATTTTCTCGACATTATATTTAGTTCTTCCAGTAGCAACTGTGTATTAAGAGGAACAAAGAGCTTCTGAAATGTACAGTTGCCTCCTAGTTCCCACAGTTGCCTCCTGGTTAGCTCTGCTTCCGAGACGTTTCTGTGGTTTTTGCCACAGTGTAGGACATGATTTCAAATGCTGATATTCCACAGCTGAGGAAGGGCTACTGAGGCTGTAACTAAACCAGCAGGGCAGATACCAGGACCTCCTGCTCCTCTTGCAACCAGCATCTGCTCATGCTGGCACATCTCCTCTCCAGTTACACCATGCCTCTGAGGTTCTCCTGTAAATATACTCAAAAAACTTGTTTGAAACCAAAACTCTTTCTTCTTTCCTTTTCCTTTTCCTTTTCCTTTTCCTTTTCCTTTTCCTTTTCCTTTTCCTTTTCCTTTTCCTTTTCCTTTTCCTTTTCCTTTTCTTCTTTTTCTTTTCCTTTCTCTTTTCTTTTCTCTTTTTCTCCTCCTGTCTCTTTTACTTACCCTTTTTCTATTTTATCTTTCTTTTTCTCTGGTGTTTTCCTTCTTTTATTTTGGGTTTTTTTGACAGAGTAGTATTATTCATCTCCCAGTAAAGCCACCCAGACAGTTTTGGCAGCACAGCTGAGGGCTGGTAGCAATGAGAGGAGCAAGACCACCTTCAGCCATAAGCATTTTCTATTGTGGAATTACAGGCTGAGAGTCAGACTAAGTAAGATCCTGTTTGACAAGAAAGGCTGCAGGCTCAGAGATACCCCAAATCTCTTGCACCTATATCAGATCCACAGTCTGCCTATTCCCAGCAGATCACAGCTCTGACAGTCCTCTGCTGCAAGTTGTTCTGCATGGCCTCTCAGTATAAGATTTGCTGCTCACACTAAGTTTAGGTGGGCCCTGCTCAGGCCATTTGTGCAGCACAAGTAGAAATTTCAGCTACTCCTCACAAGTTCAGGGCTGAGCTTTTGAGGGTTGGGTATACTTCCAAAGAGCCATGGCTTGCCTTGGATGCTTTGGCCCACACTTTGACAGCGATGTATAAACATGGGTAGCCAAGGCATGAGTTTATGTTTGAAAAGAGGAAAAGAAATTACAGGATCAGCCTGCACATTCAACATAATGCCAAAGATGTTCTTTTTCTTAGGAGGAGGAGAAGGGCACAGTTGTCTATCTTTCACACTCGGAGTCTTGCTTTCATAAACACCAATTGGTCATTAAAGCAAAACAGTTGACATGGTGTTTTAAAGGTACTATGCCATTTGAAACAGTAAAGGCTCTGAATTACAATTCATGGCTTCTCTTACAGCTACTTTGTAAAGACTTGCCAGATAAATGGACAAATGTATGATAAGAGCACATTTAATTAGCTCTGTTCCCTGAAATTATGTGCAGAAATGAAGTATGGTTTTTACTGTATTCTTTTTTGTGATTCCATTAAGTGTATATTGTCTGATACAGTAACTATAAAGAACTGAGAATTGTCCATAAAAAGTAATAGGCTGAATAAAGGGGAATGTGACAAGGAAAGGTATAGTGTTAAAATTGTCTTCCTGACCTTAATCACAGTTTTAGTCTTAATGCCAACTATCTTCTTAAAATAACTTGCATTTTTTTTGTGTGTTGTTTTAAGATTTTCAGCTAAATATTTTCTTCAAATTAATGCATCTGAAGTTTATTTCTGGGCATATTTATAAGGTTCCTGACTTCCCATCCAAAACTTCTCCCAAATAAATGAAAGCTGAAAATACTGTCTGTTACAGCTTTCTGCTTTAGAAGATAGACCAGCTCCCATTTCTCTGTGTCTACTGTTTGCATATGTTTCCTTTTGTCTGCATTATCAGCCTATTTTATTTTGTCTTCAAAATCTGTATTAAATTAGTATAAACACTGCTACCAAAGGCTAGGCACTGAGCACAAAGACAAGCCAGTCATCTTTAAACACATTTCCTGTTTTAGTTCACATATGGTTTTATTGCCATGGCTTATAAATTGTCACCTGTAATGGTGAAATAGGGCTCCATAACCTGAACTTACACTTCAGAGCCTAATCTTCATCTCCAGCTATCCCTTAAGAAATGGTGAGCAAGTAGCCATTTATCTCTGTATTTTTTTTCAAGTACTCTGATACAGACTTTATATTAACTCCAGAATGACAATTTGCCTTGAAGGGAAAGAGAAGAAACATGATACAAATTTGTAAATGAACTCTTGGTCCCAATACTGTAAGCTCGTTTCCAGATACCAATAGACTTTATCCTACCAGCAGGTTTTAAATTCAAAGTTTTGGTAATATATAAAACATTTACCTTTCTCAAAGCCAGCTTTGTGACACTCCATTACTGTAATTTCCATTTCCAGCTTGGCAATACCAATAAATAAAAATGAGAAAATGCTTCGGTCACCCGTCTCTCCCCTCTCTGATGCATCAAAACACAAATATTCCAACGATGATTTAACTTCCTCCACCAGACCTAATGGCAGCAGTCTATTACCTTCAATCTCCTCCAGCAAAAAACATAAGGGTGAAATCCAGTCACAGCCACATCCTGGGGACTTCAATGTAAGTGTATGCTGTTGTTCACAATATAAAGCTTAGCAGTATATTTTCCACTTTGTATTGCAGTCTGTGATAGTTTTTGCAGAATGTTATGCAAAAAAAAAAAAGAGTTGTAAAAATGAATGTTATTTTCTAAGTTCAGATTTTCTGGTTTGGAGTTTAGCAAGGCATAGAAGAAAGGAAAGAGGGCAGTCTGTAACACAAGCAAATAGCAAAGGCTACATAAGCAGAAGGTGAAATGGCCCAAGATGAATGGCTTTAGGCCTCCAGAGCATTGCTTGGGCATGATGCAAGTCCCCTGCATTCCTGGTGCATAAGGTCCCTACTGTATAAGGGCTCACTCAGCCACTGCCTAACCATGGGAGTGCCTGCAGACAAATTCTTCTGTCTTAGAACAAACTTCTTCAGATTCTGCTTGTACCAGTGACATCTTAGCACCAGCCTCACAGCTCAGTTCCATCAGAGTTGTATTCATATCCTTATCAGAGAGTCTTGCTCACACCAAGTGTGCCCAGAGCACTCTTCCAGATAAGTCTGTACTACAACACTGCATTGTGGCCTCTGCATTCAGAGGACAGAGAGAGAGGAGTAGATGCTTCCTCCATTTCTGCATGAGTTCTGTGATTAGAATGCTGGAGTGAAGAGTCCATTACCTCTTTTAATTGAGGAATTTCCATCTCTCTCTCATCTGATCTTTCAAAATCATACCCTACCCTCCAACCTACAGACACTGAGAGTAGATGATCAAGGGCAGACTACTGTCACCTCCTCCCCATGACACTGTTGTGCTTTGTGTGAAATACCTAGAAGAAGCAATTTGGATGCCATCATCTTGATGCTCACTGTGGTAGCATCTAGAGAAGCTGTGGAGGCACTCTGCTGCCCATGCTCCTCTCCTTGCTACAAAAGCTAATAATGTTTTTTATTCTGTATCTATTTGCTGTGTTTGCTATTTGATGTAAAAGAGGCTTCAAAAGCCTAAGTATTAGTGTCTAAGCAACTAGAAAAACAAGCTACCTGAATTGTAGCAGTGGCCTCTTCCAGCAATTTTTGCTGTGGGGATAAGTGGCCCCCTTGTATCTGCTAAGCATACATGTTTACACTTTGATTTTGTTGGGGTTTTTGGGGGTTTTGTGAGAACAGAGTAGGAAATAGTAAATATAATCTTAATTTTGGACACATTTTCAAAAACAGGTTGCCATAAATTGTGTTTTCCAAGAATATCTCACAGATGTTTTTGGTAAATTGAAAAAGACCAATTACATAAAATATTCCAGTAAAAAGTCCTTTAACATATTATAGTTATTAATTTATTTTTCATTAATTAAATGTAAAGTTTTAAACATTTTAACTTGCAAAACATAAATTTAGAAGTTTATAACCCATTCAGAATTATAATTATGATTCTTCACTGGGTATCTTGAAAATAATTTAAATTCCTTCACAGGCAAATGTGCTGGAAATCAAAAGTAAAAGGTGATTGCTTTATGATCCACACCCTTAGCAAATGCATTTCACTAAGATTTTCTGCATAGCCTAGCAATGCACCATTTGGTCAACACTTAACAACCTTTGCAATAAAATTCGTATGTATCTGGTTATTCATCTGAAAACTTTAGCCTGATGAGCTGATCTGGATGTGCCATATAGAAGATGAGAGCTCATGAACTATAAATGTTAAACTTAGCTTTGTTTTATCCCATCTTCCCATCCTTCATCCAACTGGCAGGCCCAAGTGGTCCTTCAAATATCTGTGAAAAGCTGCAAGCAAAGCTTGCCCACAGTGGGCATTTATCCATTTGAGCTTTTATCCCCATGTCCCTGGTGCCTTTCTGCCTGTCACCTGACATTGGAACAGCATTTTTTGGCAGTGGTTATCAACCTAAAACCACCTGGGGCCCCCTGTTTTGCTCCATACCAGTGCACAGTAGCCCCCACAGCAGGTCACTTGGTGGGATGAAGGTGCTCAGGAGGCCACATGAAGAACAGGGCTGCAGCTGAGGGACTGCATGAGACCCTGCCAAAAGACATGTGCTTCCACTGTAGCACAGAGAAGTGATCTTTCAAGCTGATCAGGGGAGCTCTGGAGCACAAAGAAACCTGGACTACAAATTCATCCAGCACAAGCACATCACCAGTGTAGTGTGAAACAAGTCAAACATGGGCTGTGCTCTCCTAAGCAAGGTACAATGCTTGGTTGGAAGCTGAAGGCCAGAGGTATAACTTAATCTTCTAAATGACAACAGATCTATTCTTTAATAATTTCACTTGCTGTGTTTCAGAGTATTTTGATAGTTACTATTAAAAATTTTACTCAGTTTCTGCTGTATATCATATTGAAACTCAAACCCTTTACAAAGTGCTCTGAGCAATATCTGTGAATTTGTGGTCATCAATGTCAGGACACTTATACATACTCCTGCTGAAATAGCAGGAAAATTAATTTCCTATTTACAACAGAAAGCAAAGACTCTCTGGTTTGTGTTACTTGGGTTTTTTTAAGTTATTAGCCAATTCCTAAATATCTTATCTACTGTTTGTTGTCTAGAAAGCAATTCACATCAATTCAGAAAATGTTCTCTGCAATAAGCCACAGTTCCAAACAGAGCCTTGGTCACCTCTGTCCACCACACCCAGGGACTGCAGAAGAACAAAGCTTATCTTTGATGATATGTGAGTATATATGACTTTAAAATAAAGAAAACAATGGCATTTAAAGAGAGAAAAATACAATTTGTCTAACAGGAAGTGAGACATTGCCTGCAGTATTACAGTAATACTTACTCTACATTGAGAAATTAATGAGAAATACTATATAAAACCTTAATTTTTTCATCATAAATTAAGTTTCTAACCACAGAATAGTAGAATGCATAGAATCACGGAGTCATAGAATGGTTTGAGTTTAAAGGTATCCCTGAGTGCAATTTCCACTCTGTGGGAAGGGCTGCCACCCACTAATCCAGGTTGCTCAAAGCCTCACTCAACCTGTCCTGGAACACTTAGAGGTGTGGGTAACTCCACAACTTCTCTGGGCAATCTGTTCCCATGCTTCACCTCACAGTAAAAAATTTCTTCCTAGCAGCTAATCTAAACCTACCATCTTTCAGTTTTGAGTCACCTCCACTTGTCCTGTCAAAAGCCCTTGTCAAAAGTCCCTGAGCATCAGGGAGCAGTGAGGAGTGTCTGTTCCCTAAAGGACAGGGAGCCAAGAGCCAGGATGCAGAATGCAGCTGGCAGGGGTCCAATCCCACAACACCAAAGCCAGTGAGCAGGGCAAGCCTGAGGCTGGAGTCATCCCTGCCTCCCTGAGCCTTGGCAGCTGCTGCTGTCGTGGCTACTTCTGCTCAGCTAAAGGTATCACAAAAGCAGGGGGAACAGGAAGCAGCAATGGTTAGCATGAATCTCTGTAGGGATATCTGGCCCTCCCCACTTCCACTTCATTCTTCACATATCCCTTGCTCTCCTCCTCTTAAAATAATCTAAGCTTCTAACTGTCTTTATTTTTGGTAAATTAAAAAACTGGTTTGTCCCCAAGGTCATTTAGGACATAGTATTATTTAGTGAATATAATGGTGAAACTGAAGGTTGAAATCCTAGTATCTAGAAAACCCAGATTATTTTTGACTGCAAATACTGATACTTGGTTTTGGGTAGTGTAGAAGAGGTTCTGTTCAAGGTATGCCTCAAACTGCCTGAAGCTCTGAGCTGTGTGACCTTGACATATTTTTCATACATCCAGACTTTCACTCATGACATCTCAAACTCCTTTATACCAAAGGAAACCCTGGGATAACAAACAACCTGGTTTCCTTAGGAACTGCTTTCTACCAAAATTGTGATTTTTAATTTATTATTATTATTATTATTATTATTATTATTATTATTATTATTATTATTATTATTATTACTACTGTTGTTGTTATGCTTGTTCACACTATATGGTCTCAATGTTAACTAGAGAAACAGCAGCCTCTCATAAAATGAAACCATATTTCCTACTATAAGGTATAAATAATTCCTGTGGACTTCAAAAGGATGTAACTGGTTTGTATGTCAAGAAAAGAGGGCTGGTGAGATTAATTTTTGTGTATATTCACGGCAGTCATAAGCAGATGTGAGCTGAATAAATGTAATCAGTTTTTCTGCCTCTTTTGGAGAAAACTCTCCTGTGTATACATCCTTATTCACCTCTTTCTCCACCTCCTGCCATGTTTTTAACTCTCTTGGTACACTTACTCAACAATCTCTGTTGAGGAAACATGAAGCTGTTTATAAGTACTACCTAACTCTTCGTATCTCTTAAAATACTCTGTCATCTATAATTTACTTGCAGCTGCTCAATTTTTTTCTGCAGTTTAAACATGTACATACAAGGCAGAAAGGTGTCAGAGTGTCTGATAAAAGTCAAAATTGTAGGATGTGCTCATCTCTGGATTAGAAAAGAGCATAGAAACAGTTACAACAAAACTATTGTGTCTTCATCTGATTTTCCCTCAAGCTGCCAACAAAAAAAAAAAAAAAAAAAAGGAGGGGGGGACTAGTTTGTTGGTTTGTTTTGTTTTTCCCCTAGGATATAGTCGTAGGAGATCTGCTTTGGTCACCATCTCTATCATCTGAGGCTTTTATCACCAGCTTTCTCCATTAGTGTTACAAGTGATTCCTCTGGCAAGCATCTCCAATAAAACTGCTTCATCTTTTCAGAGAGAGATACAATTAAACTGTTCATGTGTAGTGCCTTCCATGTAGAATATCCCCAAGCAACTTGTACACCACTAAAACAAAGTCTAAAAAGGCAAAAAAGATAAAACACAGAAGCAAATATGTCCTAATTTGGCCTTAAAAGCCAGAAACAGTTAAATGCCAGTTGGGCTAGCTAGAGGAAGGAGCTTGTCAAGTACTACAGCTGTCATCCGGGATACACCACCAGAATACCAGCTACACTGGATCTTCATTCTGAAATTCCTGTGCAGAGAAGTCACTGAAATGTAGCAGATTAGACTGGCTGCAAATGTTAAATGTCAACAAATTTGACTCACATGTTAGAAGGATCAAATTAAATATGGCAGCCAGTGCCTTTCAAATTTGTATAGCACCACAGCAGAGGATTTGAAGGAATGCAATACAGTAGGTCTAAATTATGTAGTAATCCTAATGGCAGCATTTGTCCTAAATGATGCCTATGAAGTATTTCATCTCATAATCCATGAATTCTGAATTACTGTAATCCAGCCATGGCTTTAAAGTCTTAATTTTAATCAGACTCTAAAGTTTTAAAGAGACTAAATCCCTTATATTTGATTTAAAATAACAACTAATTTTTTTGACCAGTCAGTGTCTCTTTACTGTATTCTCAATTTATTTTCTCCAGATCATTGACAACAGCTGTCACTAGCAATAAATTGGAACACAAGTAGGTCAGTAAAAAGTATATCTTGCTTGGCAGAGTGCTGTATACACATACACTGCAGTATAACAGTAAATATAGCTAACAGTCTTCAAAAGACAGGCAAAAGTCTCCTTCCTCTGGTTTGCCATTGTTTGCTGGTGAATCTGAATATACTTAGAGGTACCCAGCATGTCACATGCTTCAATGACATCAATGCTGCATCCAGTAGTAATTTCTAGTAAGATTTCCTGGATTTTTGGTGACTTCTGACTCCATGAAGAGAACATTTTCAAGGCTACATAATAATGCTTTGAGCCATATTGAGTCCTATAATTTCACTGAATAACAGAATTCCCAATGACTGCATTTAGGAACAAAGTCTGTTGTCCTTTAAGTGCTAGGCATAGACATCCTGTGGGTGCCCAAGGGCACCCTCAAAATACTGCTTGTGTGGTATAAAAAAGTAGCAGAGTGTACCCAGCTTCCCTTCTTTCCTTATAACTAAATCAGAACATGCTCCTTGGGATTATTTTTTTACCTGAATTTTGAGTTATAATTTCAAACTTGGGGTGTGCTTTTTCTTCACTTACATTTATTTCTCTTTTTTTCTTGCATTATAGGAACAAGATAATACATTTTCTACAGCATTTTTCTATAAGTTCATATTTTCTTGAATGCCTCTTCCACCTTTATGGGTTTAGGTGCTACAGACACCCATCATTGTCCAAGGGACATATTCTGCAGTGGGATAGAATTCCCGTGTTTGTTTGCCAAACAGTAAACCATATACCCAGAAAATATTCACCTGTAAAGGTGTTACCTATAGAGCTTATGAAAATAACTTCCTGGCACATCTCTTTGTTTTGACTTGAACTCCAAATGTCTCATTTTCAGTCTTCTGTTCCTTGTTATTCCTCCTTAAAGTGGAAAGGAAAAAGTGCTCTTAGGTTGTGACTCATACATCTGGAAGTGATCTTACTTGAATTGTTCAAAATGCCTTAAGGATTCCTGAAGTATTTAGAGGTACTTTTGTAGTGCTGAACACATCCTGAGGAGCACAGTTCAGGAATAGGGAGTGGCTCCTCTTTCTTCTCATCAGCAATCTAGAAAATAACTAGTCAGACCAACCCCTATGACACTATGTTCTTCACAAATTCATATGCCTGCTGTGGACTGCTCTAAGTTTCTTGGCTTTAGGGGATTTCAAGACTTGGTCTGACCCTCCCAGTCTTCCTCTTCTTCCCTTCTTACTTATGGCACTGAATTTCTCACATGTATGCTGACCATGAGAAAATAACATTAGACATGCCAGACACTGCCTCCCATGATTAGATAATTTAGCTGCCTGCTCTCTGCAAGACCACGGGTCACCTTTAAAGGGACATTTATGAGGGCTTGTTTTGGTGGGAAACTGATGCTTCATCAGCTCTAGCAGGAGATTTTCAGAGTATAGGATTTTTAGCCACTAGTCCCTGTTGCCAAAGCCAGAGCTGTGGACCTCTTTTGAACTTAGCTACATACATGTCCCTCCTCTGCTCCTGTAAGCAAGTGGTTCAGCAGGCTTATGTTTATATGATTAAACTGTCTTCACTCCCCAAAACAAAACACATTCACTGTCACCTCACAACAGTCCCTAGCCTGTGCTGTCACCAAGCTGTGCCCAGGCATTGTCTGAGCTCAAAACTATGCCAGGGAGAACATTAGCAATTACACTGCATGGATGATTAAATGATAAAGCTGGTATCCTTGCCCTCCTTATTTCACTTGCACAGGCACAGCCAAGGAATGAATGCTTCTATTGACAGACTAAGGTCTGAAATAGTCTCTGAATATTTTGCTACTCATGAGAGAGAATCTGTTTGTATCAATTAATGTAGCTTTTTCTTACTCTACAGATTGACTAGAAAATATTTTCAATCCACTGTAAATCATAACAGTAAGCAAGACAAGGGTCTTCTAATCAGGTTCAGCAAACACTCCTCCAAGTTCCAGAAGCAGAACTGAGTTTCACAGATGGGAGAGAACAATCTCTTCCAGCAGTGTCTCCCAGTCTTTCTTCACCTCTGCATGGTGAGCCATGAGCAGATGTCTGCAGTGCATAACGAAGACAGTCCAAACCCTGCAGCTCTTGGAGTAGTCAAACTCTCACACTGAATATGAGGAAGACTCATCTAATTTCCCATTGATTTTGTTGTTCTACCACATCTCAAGTTCTTGTCAGAGCTTGTTTTCCTTAGGTTTTGTTTCTCTACTAATATCTACAAGTCCATTGCAGTGTAGCTGGGGGTTTGTCTGCTTGTGCTGGATCACAGAATGGTGTTGGTTTTCATCACACTCAATGCCAGGATTCATGGATGGGATGTGGAAAAGATAATCTAATGCCTCTATCTGAGGTTTAATTCCCAAGACAGCTTTGCTGTCCTTGTGGCAGTGGAAAATAACTTTACATACATTTGAAGAATGTGCTTCAAGTCCATTTTTAACAATATAGTTACCCAGAAGTTTCCCTTTTAGACTGAAATTGCCCTAGGGTGCAAAGGCTGATTCCTCAAGGATGCATTAGAGCATTCCTGATCATTCCTTCAACATATAAAGGAATTTTCATCTTTCAGTGATGACAAACCACACTGGCAATAGTCACAATCTCTTTAGAGAATCACAGGTAGACCATTCACACTGATTTTTACCCTGTGAATACCCTGTTCATTTTGAGAACCAGCAACAAGTCATGGAGCTTCAGAGGGGCTGCGATAACACACATGAGGAACATCAATTCCCAAAATCCTTATCAGATGTCTTCCTGGTCTTTAGTGCCTGGTTCTGATTTCTTTCAAATCCTGTGATTACTGAAGTGTCTTAGACAGGCTCCACAGGACAGGATCCCTGGATAGGGTCTTTGTTTCAGGATCACCTGCTTCTTTCAGTGTAGACACCCCATTCACTGACTCAGGCTTCACATACACACACCTTGTCTTCTCCCTCATCAGAGCTGGAAACATCAGGTGGACCCTCTCCCAGAAACGTCTTTCGGCGTTTGCTTTACAGATGCTTCTTGAGAATTCAAGGTGTCATTCTGTGGCATTTTAAAACAAAATAGATCTGGACTGCTGTGGTACTTCCCTGTCTCTGTAGGACTGATTATAAAGGCTAACTGTAACTAGCTTCATTCAGAACATCTATTTAACATCAAAAGAGACAAAATTGTAGTTTATCTGCAAGCACACAGTGTTTTCTACCTCTACTTTTAAAACAGGAAAGTTTATTCAAGTCCCTGTTATGAATACCTGTTTCATGCCTCTCTGTTCACTTGTACACTTTGCCCTTATGTGTTTCAGTCTAGATATTGATTTCACATGGAAATCTTTAAGTCATGAATCTGGGTCATACACAGGAATTTGTAGTAGATTTTGACTCTTTCTCATATTCTCCTGTATTTCACTACACTGACATAGTTAGTCAGGGGGATTTTGCATTTTTGCCAAAATAGGAGTCCCCACTTACTTTTATCCTTCTGATTTCATTTCCATTAGATGCCAGGCTTTAATTTTGTCTGCTATTTTTTGCAACAGTAACTCCCTCTCTAGGTATCTGTACTATTCATCTATTCATCTTATCTAAGCTATTGACCTTGTTAGACTAAACCTAACAAGATAGTAGTTGTGTAGTTGTGTGATTGGGTAAATTTCTCTCACATTTTGGCCCAACTCCAATCAGATCCTTTGTTCCTATCTTTCTGAAATGCCTATAGTACTATCATTTAAATGGCTCAATATTTATCTCCTGGCCCTCTCCACTTGCATGCTCCTCTGCTGAACTTCCAGGCTTGCTGGGTCTGCCAGAGTGACCGTGAGACTTCCATAGAGCTGGGTACCCACTTTGGCAGTGCCATGGGCTCTCCCCCAGTCTGTGTGCCACTATGTATGCCATGCCTCAGACACAGCAGTGCCACGTCCCATAAAACAGCATTTATTTCAAGTGGTGGAATGGGGAGGAGGCTGTGATACATCAGGGGAGAGCACTATTTTGTATAGTAACACCTGCTGAGCTCTGTCATTCACCCAAAGATGAACACCCTTATCTATGACCCAGAGTGTCAAACAAGCTCCTGACACATCCTGTTACAAGACAGCAAATCGGCTCTGTACACCTGCCTTTCATGTTATGTGGTTTTCCTGCTCTTACAGGATTTTTCTCTCCTCCTGGACTGAAAGTTCAGGGCATACTGGCACAGCTTCAAAACTGTTCATGGGTTCACCCTGGCTAGCTAATTTCTTCTGATTTGCCCCTAGCTATGATCATATTTTGAAGTTGCTCATTTTGCTGTTCTACTCCTTTCCAACACATTCATTTTTTTATAGTTTAGTTACTAAAGTTGTGAAACTGCTCCTCTATTTAGAATGATGATTTAAGCTGCTTTTACTATATGAAATTGTTGTACACTGAGGAAGCACTAGCTTGTTTTTTTACAACACTTCAGCAGTATTATCTCTGAAGGGTATTAAAATATGCACTTGGCTACATTTATGATGTTTAATTGAACTTTTATTAGGTTTTTTTAATGTATCCTCATAAAGCACCATACAACAGCAAGAAATAATGTACAAGTGGTAGATTATGTAAATGAAGCAGAAAATGCTATGGTTTAGTATTTAGTTCATATAAAATATAAAAATTAGGTGAAAAATGTGGTTTTGAATGCAGTATAATTAAAATTGTATATTGGAGTCTAAGCTACACCATACTCTGTAAATAGCAGTGGCTGTTCTGAGTTCCAAGGAGATTTTGCAGTAGATGCTGATAAATTACTGTACAAAGTAAGGCTTTTATTGATTCACTTTGTTTGATTCTCTTCCCATTTTTTTATTGCATGAGTTTACACTTTTGCAATTATCCACTAAACTGGAGTAAATTAAATTCAGAGGAGAGCACAGAAGACAAAGGTGGCAGAGATGCCCTGTAATGGCATGGAGTTAAATAGGATGAGAGAAACATACACAGACAGGCATTCACCTGGGTAGTGGTGACACCACTCTTAGGAGCTCAACAGCCTGGAAATTCTGAAAGGCTGCTTCTGGCAGAGGAGTAATTCCAATGCCCGCAGCCATCTCGCCTCACGCTGGGATCCCACGCAACATAACAAGCAATGGATACGCTGTCCTTCCTGCTGGTTTTCAACAAGCTCCCAGGGAAAGTGGTGCCAAGGCGAGAGAGAGAAATACTGGACAGTAGTGGATTGTTTGATAAATTTCATCCTGGATTCAGCCACAGCCATGCTACTGAGGCTGCCCTTGTCAAAGTCATAAATGGTTTGAATGCCACTGCTGAAAAGGAAGCCTGGCCTTGTTTGTACTATCAGATCTAGCCGTGGGGGGGTTGTTCTGTAAAAGGCTGGATTCTGTTGCAGTGCCTAGGTGACTGCCTAGTGTTGACTGAGAATGCGTTGAAATTGTTCCAGCGGTACTTGATTGCTTTCCCCAATCAACAGCGTAGGGTAAATTCTCCTCGAGAGCAGCCAGTTTCACATAATGACACTTGATCCCAGGGAGAATTCACCAGCAGTCTGACTTAGTTGGCTCTAATGCTTTACGCTCTTTCTCTTGCCATTCAGAGAGATATATGAGAAGCATTACAGCAGTGTATTAGAACTCCTTTTTGGCTTTGTTGAAGAGGACTATATTTCTAAAAGTACCAACAATCAGATATTCAGAAACAAAAGACTTTCTTGTGCAGTTTAATAGAGATAAAACATTTGTTTCTATCTCTTAATTTGAAGTCAGACTTCTTTAATTTTTTTTTTTAACAAGAGGTCTGAATTCTGTTTGTAAATCTGGAGTGAAAGTGCTGATGCCAATAGATTCATACAGTTGTAACTAAAGAGGAGAATCTGACCCAATTGTCTGAAAACCAGAAGTCACTGAATAAGTTTCCTTGCAACTTCAGTTTACATTCATGACCAGTAAACATAAAGAGTCTCCAGTGCTGCTTCTGCTACTCACAGGCACTCCAGTTCAACCAGTAGCTCGTTACCAGAATTTTTTTTTATTCTCTTGCTTCTCTGGCTGTGGCAAGACTGTGATCTGCAGGGGGATTGCAAAGCTGAGACCAAAGATCTGAAAAGGGTTTTAGCCACAGATCTTTCTGAATCTCATCAGTGGGAAAACACACTTACTTTTCCTCCGCTCATCAGTAACATATAGTATCTGAAATTAGCATCCAGTGAGATTACCTGTGGAATCTCCAGTCTGAGATTATCACCAACATAAGTAAATAGGTCAAGCTGCAGAGGAGGTTTGCATGCACCTTCATGTTTGTAGCAGGCATGGGTTCTTGGTCACTGTAACTTCAGAATCTGTAAAATTAGAATATGACTAACTTCATAGATAAAAAATATGTAGTATGCAAAAGAGCTATCCAGAATAATTAATTTATGCATCAGTTTTCTCATGTGTCTGCATATGTCCGTGAGCTCAGGCAGCCTCTTATCTTCAAGAAGCCCATAAAAGAGGGTGTTTTTCTTTTTTTTTTTACTTCATGACATAATAATTTAAACTAGTATCCTGAATGCAAAAAGAGAGATTATGTTCATGAGCAGTGAGAAGCTAAACAAAACTGAACTTGGAACCCCTTTAACTCATATTTTAAAAAACCCCAGTAAATAATTAAATTAAGCCCCCCTTTTTGTTACTAAAATGATACAAAAACATACATTGAATCTATTTGACATTTCAACTTCCCATTTGCACCTAACATGCATGTTAGTTATCTGAATAGAAACATCATTAACATGTAGCAATAAATTGAAGAATAGTATTTCATAGGTGGCATAAAGACATCAGAATTTGACTTGGCATGTTTATTAACACTACTGAGCAAGTTCTGTTTAGGAAGCTAATAAAAATGATACCCTATCCAATTTTTCCCAATGCATCTTAATTTCTGCTAGGCATGCCCTGATTTTTAAATCAATCTTGTATTTTTCCTATGGAAATACCTAAATGTTCACATGGAGAATATATTTATGCTTTGCTTTAAAATGGCATTTTAATGACTTCTTTTTTTATATTAGATTTTGCAAGCAGCTTGGTACAAACCAATGGCTTCAGTTTCTGTGTTATGCTTAACCATCCTGTAGCAGGGCCCTCAATGCAAGCCTCCTTGGTTCAGGATCTCCTGCTAATACCTTCATTGCTAATCATAACTCAGGAGAATAAATCCTGCTGCAAGTTGAAAACCATTTTACAATTAACGTATAAATAAGTCAACCATAATTACATTGTGTTATCTCACTTTGTTTTTACAGCCTCTTACCATGCTTCAG
This sequence comes from Molothrus aeneus, assembly GCF_037042795.1. Lineage (NCBI taxonomy): Eukaryota > Metazoa > Chordata > Aves > Passeriformes > Icteridae > Molothrus > Molothrus aeneus. The sequence goes on along the minus strand of NC_089647.1, from coordinate 86,224,840 downwards.
ACAAGAAAATTAAGCATGGAGTGCTGGGTGATATACAGGAGGGAATGTTTGAGAGGATGTATTTTAATGACCTGAGTTTGACAGGCTCATGTAAAAGTTCATCACTTTCATCATTTCAGAGAGATGAGACTTGGTTTGTTGATTTGTTCTACTTGGCTTTGCTTTTTGCTCTTCATAGTAAACCATCTTCCCTAGGTCATTGCACAAGATAGACAGAGCTTAACATTTTTTTAAGAATTCTTTCAGTGTTTCTGAAAGCATAGCTATTTTTCTGCATCAAGCTAAGACTGTTTCAATGTGCAATATTTTGTAATTGACCAAGACCAGTTTCAGATGGTTCTTCTTATTAAGAATGTCTTCTGGGGCATAGTATTTGCATTGGCAGTAGATTATGAGATACTAGGACACAAACCTGTCTAGTCCCCTTTCTGACCTAACTGGTAGAGTAAGCTGGGGTGAAATTTCATTCTGCAGGAGAATAGTATTTAACAGAAAGTTGGAACAAAGGAACTGCTTTTCAGATCTACAAGGTTTTTAGGACAGAAATCATTCTAAATTTGCCAGACTTTGAATTTCATTTCTATCTAGTTATATTTAGCCTTTCTTCTCTTCAAAATAAGGTTGACTAACTTCCTCTGATGCAATTAAATGTCCTTAAAACTGTGTGAATATAAATAGAAAGAAACAGACTGAGTAAATCTACTGTTCAAATAGCCTTATGTTCTTGAGGAGGTTATTTAGCCCCCCTCTTCTGTCAAGAGGTTCCCTCATGCTCCCACTTACCTCAGATCTGAGCATGTTCTTACTGCTATGAGCACAAATGTTTTACTCATCCATCCCACTTCACTTTTTAGATCTGCAGCTTCTCTGACTTACACAAAACATTTTGTTAAATACATGTGCTCAGAAATCCCAATTTCAAGGGAAAAAAGTTAGGAATATGAATTTTTTGGGCTGGGATAGTCTCAAAGCCTTTTCTGCCTCTCACCCCACACCTCCAAGAGGGAGGCTGGGGTTGCACAAGGAGTTGGGAGGGGACACAGCTGGGACAGCTGACCCCTGCTGACCACACCATGGTGTCATGCTTGGCATATAAAGCTGAGAGAAGAAGGAAGAAGGGGTGAATATTTGGAGTGGTGGCATTTATCTGCCCAAGTCACTGTTAATCACATTGAAACCCTGCTTTCCATGCAGTGGCTAAACACCTGCCTGCCCATGGGAAGAAGTGGATGATTTCCTTTTTCTACTTTGCTTTACCTGTTAGTCTGTCTTTATCTAAATGTGCAAGCTTTCTTACTTTACTCTTCCACGCTTTTACTCTCCTGATTCTCTCCCCCATCCCGCGGGAGGGAAGTGAGTGCATGAGTGAGTGCGTGAGTGAGTGAGTGAGTGAGTGAGTGAGTGAGTGAGTGAGTGAGTGAGTGAGTGCATGAGTGAGTGAGTGAGTGCGTGAGTGAGTGAGTGAGTGAGTGAGTGAGTGAGTGAGTGAGTGAGTGAGTGCGTGAGTGCGTGAGTGAGTGGAGCTGAGCTGCCTATTGGAGTTAACATACAACAGATTCCTGAGTGGCAATAATAACATATTGTTTACAACACCAAGCTCTTAAAAGCATGAGCAGTAAAAACATCAGAATTCAAACTCCAAATACTCGGGAAAATCTCATTTTCTTGAGATGAGGACAAAGGAATGATACTCTAATCAATATTAAGAAAACTATTTTGCAAGTCAAAACTTCCCTCTCTGAGAGAGACAAGGATGTAGTAACCATAATATAAGCTGAGAAGAACCAGGGCATATTTTAGCTAAGTAGAGAAAGAAGGTCAGCTCCCACATACATGAGACAGGAAGAATCTGCAGGGTCAGGAAATGTGAAGACTTTTATGAGAGGCAACGACTGAAGATGCAAGGTTATGGTCTGAAATGACACAGCACACGGCTGTTCTCCACAGTGACTTATAAAGGTGCCATAGGGAGAGCTTGTGGGAGGAGATGAAGAAATTAGCTTCAGCCATGAGGAGCTCACTGATGTGGTGACACAGAGACATCAGTTTGTCTCCATTTTGAATGAGAGTGGATAAATCTGGTTACAAGCGCACTTGTGAATTTCAGGACAGAAACAGAAGTTGAATTTGTGCCCTGCAGTCAGTGGGTCAGGTAGGTTAAGGAAGGGATGGAATCTCCCATATTTGTTTGAGGAGAAATCAATGGGGAAATTGGCATGAGGAATGCCAGTGGAATTGCAGCAGGTGGCCCAGCACTGAGTCAGAGATGAACTCTAGGAAGCAAAAGTAAACAGTACTCAGCATGCTTACAGATAAGAGGGACAAGAGTGAGATGTAGCTGTGGAGGCAAGCAGGTTCAGTGTGTGTTTTCAGAGTGGAGAGATTAAACACACACTTGTTTTGAGAGGAGGGAGAAGCCAAGGCAAATAACAATGTACATAGAGGACTAGAAAAAGAGGTAAGCAAGCACCAGGGAGAGGAGAAGACAGAATATCTTGTTCTGTTTAATGCCTGTATCCATTTTGCAGATCAGAACTGCACTAATTTGGGAAGCAGTTTATATAATCCATAAAAATGCATTTTATTAGCCTTTCTTTACTTGAATCACTGACTTCTAAAGAATGAGAACAGCCATAAATGCTATTGTCTCCACAGGCAGCAATTTGAAAATAGAAGATGCATGGTTACACGATAAGTGTATTTTCTTCATAAAAAATGTTTGCAAATCAGGTTTAAAATAAGGGAAAAACAACCTTAAAATATTCTGCACTTCAGAAAATAATAAAATGTCTTCTTATTTTCCCCTGGTAGACCACGCAATGCAGATTACTTTATGCAGGAAGCTAAACGGAAGAAGCATAAAGCAGATGCAATGGTGAGAACATTTTCTTTCCAGTTACATTGCTCCAAATAATTTTTGTAATGCAGTTTCTTCATCAGTGCAGTATTCCTGGGGTAATTATAAAATCTATTATAAGGATGGCTAGGCTTGTTAAATTAAGAAATGTTTATATAATCAAATGTTCATAGCCCAATAAACTATGACTTAACAAATAATGACTTACTGAGATAAAGGCCTGGATAAAAACTTTCCATTTATCCCTTTGCTTTAATTAGTAACTATAGTAATGGAGGCTGCGTAAAGGATCCACATACCTATCTTCTCAGTTTAACTAGCTGGCTAGGTCCTACAATTGCATCTCACTCCAAATTTGGTCTGGTAGCTGAGGTATTTGCACTTTTTTTTTTAAGAGCTTTGGCTTTTCAGTGCCAAAAGAATCCTGGTTTCATGGCAGATGTTTCCCAACATAATCAGAAGCACACAAAGAATTTGTGTAACCCTAGAGGAACACCTAGCACACAAAGTACTGTTGCAACAGATTCTTCACCCTGGCTTTGACCTGTCTAAAAATGTAGCCAGAAAGAAAAAGGGGAATCTGAGGTTATATGGAGCACTGAAGAGATGCTTGTCTTTCCAAACAAATGGATGCAACAAAATATGCAGTGCTGCAGCACAGCTCTGCTTAGCTGTCCCTCAGTTCTCTCCAAGGCTGTGTTTGTCCAGTGCCACAGATAAGCCAGCACAACATGATGTCTTTGGGATGGCAGTATATGGAGTGGGACCCTGCATTAGGGTGGCTGTGTTGCAGGTGGGGGTAGCTGCTTTCCTGTCTTGCTCTGTCAGACAGACACTTTGCTGTCATACCGTCAGGAAGGAAGAAAGGTTTTCCTCAGCTGTGCAGAATGTAGAAAAGCCAAGGAAGCAGAAGCAGGTCCTTAATTTAGAACACTAACACAGAGTTTTACACTCTACCTGAGTTTATTAGCACAAATTTCTGTGGTTTATTCAGTTCCATATTACTCTAAAGTGAGTCTTAAAATCAGAAAATATTGTGGAGAAGTACAAATGGTGCATTTTAGTATGTTGCTTTAAACAGAATGAAAAGGATCACTTAATATGCAAAGGAAATTCTTAGCCTGGAGAGAAACGTTTTTATGGTAGACTCCCAGAAAGTGGAGTTGCCAGCATTGTTCTCTTCTGTGCCACAAGTTTGCTGCATGAAAGTCACCAAGGCACAGTTTGAATAGCTTTCTGTCAGTATCAGGTGGTTGAAATATCCTCCACATTCAGCTTCCCTACACAGTGGACAGCACCTTACTTACCCCTTGTAAACAGCCCTTTGCAGGTGTTTCCTCTCCCTCCCTGGCTGTGTAGGCATCCTGGGGAAAATGCCATATTGCCAAAGTGCCTCCAGGCACTTTGAATCACCTTGCTGGGCTCGACACCTCCTACTTTGGCACTGCACTACCTGACACAGGCATTCACAGTGAGCAGCTTGAAAATTACTCTAAGTCTCTCTGTTCCTCAGTCCCCCATCTGTGAAATCGGGATAATAGCACTTCCACCCGCACCAGAGCATCAGGGGGAGAAATATAATAAAAAGTTTGTGAAGTTCTCTGGTATGATCGCAGTGGGAGTCATATAAGAACCTAAAATAGATTGAAGCTAGTGTGCCATTCCAAAGTTACTATTTAAAATCTTTATCCCTTGGAAAAGAATAAGGTCCATTAACCTTTCACTGTGTGCATCAGATTTCAACCAAATGCATCCAGTCCATTAATGGGCTTTATGTACCGCAGGAGTTCTGACTGAAGGAGAAAGAAGTCAGGACAGAGAGGTATTAGTATGATTCATCTCTCTCTTCACTTCAAAAATGAAATTCTGAGGGCAAATAAGTGGCATGTAAGTGTACACATATGAACATTAGATGCATGTTTGCATATGCAGTGTTACTGAGGACGTGCACGTATATGCAGGTTAGTGCACAAATACACACACAGAGAAGTACCAAAAATAGGAGAAGAAACGGGGCAAGGAAGGAGGATGGCAGAAGATGCTGAGGGAGCAGAGCAGTCCCTGAAAGAGGAGGAGGATATAGAAAGCAAATTTCTGACAAGAGGAGAACAATGCTGAAAATGGTAGGGATAAAGAAGACAGGAGAACAGAGATGAGCCTTTGTAGTAAAAGTATTTAATTCTCTTCTCTTAGTTATGATATCTGTTACCTTTCTTTGTTGAGTGATAAAAAACTACAGTTGCCAAGATGTGTGAAACCCTTTTTAATGAAAAATGAAAGCTGGAACAAAAGGCAGCATGAGTTTGTGGAATTTCCAGCACTGGAAGAGCTTTAACAAACACTGTTGGGAATGTCCTAGGCACAGCTGACCCTTCTTTGGGCGCAAGAGTGTGGAACAAATAATATCTCAGAAACTTTTTCTAGCTATATGTTCTGTATCTTTTGATTTTCACTGATGCACAGGGTTTGATGGGTATTAGCTTTCTCACAGGAAAAATTGTGCACCTGAAGATACATCAACTTGTGTCAAGTTTACAATATTTGTTGAGAAAATCCTATCAAATGTAATGACATCTTGATGATTACACTACATCTCTGTGTCCTTATTTTTTTCTCTCTAGGTGGAGAAGTTTGGAAAGGCACTGAATTATGCAGAAGCAGCACTATCGTTTATTGAGTGTGGAAATGCAATGGAACAAGGCCCAATGGAATCTAAATCCCCTTACACCATGTATTCAGAGACAGTTGAACTCATCAGGTAGGAAAGGAAGGCAATGACCCCTGGGGTTACTCTGTCCAAACATGATCATGTGCATTATCACCTATCTTTGTACATGTAGTAAAAGTGAAGTCCTTACAAGGGCCTGGTTATTCATATGTAATGTATATGTTTTATCTGTGGTTTCTTTGGAAATTAAATCAAGAAGCTGTGAAGAATGAAAAAAAGAAAAAAATAAAAGAAACAAACAAAAACATGAACAAAAAACCCCAGAGATTTTCCTATTACTTGAGTTGCCAATTAGTTCCAAGAGTTTCATGATGTAAGTCCTGAGCTACTCAGTGGAAGAAACCAGTAATCTATAACAAAACATTCTCATGGAGTGGTAACTTGAAAAATATTGCAACACATGTAAGATTGCTGTTTAAAGATTACCTGAAAGAAGATGTGAACAGTGATAGAAAATGGACACTCAAAGTCCATTTGATGTGTGTGCCCTAATGTAGCCAGTAAAGTCAGGAGCACAGCTCACCTCAGAGCTACCCCTACCTTTAGTCACCTTCATGGATCTCCAAACAGGGCAGTCTAGAATTCAGTGCCATCCACAGTCCCTCTGAAGTGTGTCTCTTAAGTCCTTTTCTCCATTATAGCTGGTACTTAAAATTAACATTTTTGGCAGTGTCATTGATAGAGAAAACAGAGGTCAGAACCATTGCAGCAGCTGAGGGACTCTGCAAGAGAGAACCCCAGACACACACTAGTGGAGAAATCTGCACTGGCAGTGACCATGGTATCATTCCTCAGGACAGTCAACCATGCAGTTCCATCCAGTCAGGATTAAGCGCATAGGAAATAATACATTTTCATTTTTAATCATATCCATAATGAGTCAGAGCTTCTAAAACAAAAGCATTCTTTTGGACTTAGTGTTAATGTGACAATTTTCTCGCATGTTAATAATTCCACTGGCATTTTATTCCACTTAGGGCTGTCTTCTTATGCATTTCAGTGGATTGAGGCCAGCTTTCTAACTGGAAGGCTATTGAACAAAATCAAGTACTTTTTTTCTGTAAGAGCATTGTACATTCCATCTCTGCAATTTTTTCCTTCCTTTTTTTTCCCATCTCTGTAATTCCTCCCTTCTTTTTTTTTTTTTTCCCAAAAGGCAGAAAGCTCTTTCTTTGTCTGCCCTGTCTTTTCTCATGGTAGTAAATATATGGTCCTAACTCTGGAAATGAATTTTGCTTGCAGATGCATAGCTTTCAATAATGTGTATAGCTGTGGCCGTGTTGTAATGTGAATTGTAGTTGATATTGCTGCAACTCAGAAAAATAAGTGGTTTGCTAGGTATGCCAGTAGAAGCAAAATGTTCATACTGAATCTTTGCACAGATACCAGAATTAGAGTTTGAAAGCAAAGGTAAGAAAAAATCACAAGCAGCTAATTACGGGGAACAGGTATTTTTCTGGAAGTGAGCCCAGAAGCACTGTGTGTTGTTCTAACCTTGTCTGTTGTTCAGGTATTCAGCTGGAAGCTGAGATTTCCAGAAACCAATTTGTGTTTGCATAGCACATACACTCTTGAAACACCAGTGCTACCTCTGTGGATCTTTAATATTTATAGAGTTTGAATGTAATGTCATGTGAGCAAAAATAGCTCTGAGCCACATGTTCCCCCTCTGCCATGCTGTGCTCGGAGGAGCAAATCTGGGTAGACACACTCAGAACTGGCAGGGTGAGGTCAGCACCAGCTTCCAGGCAGGCTGTCTGCCTTCAAAAGCTCCAAAGCCCTTTCTGCATGAACTCTGTGTAACTGGGTCTCTGCAGCAGCAGAGGTTATTTTGGTAGGACAGTGTCACCTCACCAGCTAGGCTCCCCTCTGGACTGATGGATGATCAAGGGGGTTCACGGCTGTTTAAAGAGTGCAGGGATGCACTGCTAATGACAAAACAGCTCTGAAACACAACCAGGAAAAACACATGTATGGCTGGTAACTTGAACAAATATGTATAAAGGGTCAGAGCAAACGACATTGGCCAGCATAGCTCTCTGATCAGTAATACAAAGCTGTCTCAGTTAACTCATGTTGGCTTTTTTCTTCTTGCTTAAGGTATGCAGTGAGACTAAAAACCCACTCAGGCCCCAACGCCACGCCAGAAGACAAACAGCTGGCAGCATTATGGTTAGTAGAACAAGCTTTCCTCAAAAGGCTTCTTTTCTGCAGTGAGCCAGTCCTTGAAAATCAGATGCTGGATGCAGCCAGATAGAATTATGTTCTCTATTGAAATTAAGAGAATCCTTTCTTCTCTGGGAAGGTCCAGCCCTTCTATCACTGTACCAAGTCTGCATTCTGTCTCTGTAAATAAGCAATTCATACTTATTTATTGATTGTGACAGGTTGGCTATGGTACATCAGTGTAATTAATTTTTAAATGCCTGATGGTTTGTTGTTATTTATGAGTGATGTACTTTTGTACCAACAGCTCGGTAAGTTCTTTTGCAGCTGACATTTTAGGCTCAATAATCATAAATTTTATTTATATTATATGAAGGGCAATATGGTGATGGGGATAATTAAGCCTCTTGGATTATCTATTAAATTGAGATTTCTAAACATATACGTAAGCACCTTAGATTCTATAGGACAGTTTCTGATTGCTAGGAAAATAGTGTAGTGTTATTAAAATCAATTTTTAATTTAATATCATTGTAGTTTATACATAAAATACCTATTACATGGTTACTGAGTCTCAGTAAGTGGACATTTACAATCAGCAAGTGTGTTTTTAACATCTATTAACCATCTGTTAAAAATCCAAATTAAATGCATCTTTAGCTCCATAAAGAAAGAGTCCTAATTAATCATTTGTATAAAAAGGAACAAAATATTCAGAGATTTTTTTTTTTAATGCCCTTTCTCTGTCACTGGTTTTCTGTTCCATTGGGAGGCCCACAGAATGCATTAGTGGCGATTGCTTTAAAAATGCTTAGGTGGGAAAATGACTAAAGAACGGTTAAAAAAGGACATATAAAGCCACATTACAAAGGCTTGCTGAGAACTGCCGGAGCGCTTCGGTGCGTGCGGAGGCACATCCAAATTCAGGGAGCCGCTGCATCTGTTCCAGCAGGAGAAAGGTCAGCGCGAGGGAAAGCAGACGGAGCCTTCTCCGGGCGATGAATGGCAATCTTAACTCACCGTCTGCCAGCCAGCAGATGAGCTGACACCATTTGCATATGTGCTGTACCTGTGAAGGTGACAGAGGGAGAGCGATGCTGGTGGCTGCCAGCCCGCCGCTCCCGGCCCGCCTCTCCCGGGGAGACACTGCCCTCCAGCGGCCGCGGCCGGGACTGCGCCGCCGCGCTCCGGACAGAGCCGGGCTGCTCCAGCAGCCCTGCCTGGGATGGGGTTATTCAGAGACAGTGTCCGAATTCGAGGTGTTCGCTGAGGTGTGGGCAGCCCTTGGCCGCGGGGAGATGGGGAACACTCTGCACGTTCACACTCAAGGCACCTTCTGGTGCTCCGGATTGGCTGCTACACTAAATACTGCTTTTAAAAACGAGGCCTCTGCTGCCAAAGGAAAAGCAAATCACACAGGGTTTTTGCTTCAAAAGCAGCGTTACTGTGGGGCACTTTCACACGTGCCCTAGTTTTCAGACTTTTTCAATCCAAAAACCTTGCTGGGAAGAGGTGGTGGTGATTCTCAATTCAGAAAATAGACAGGTACACCTAAAGCCACTAGCAAAGAGAAGTGTATGTGTCCTGAATACTGACTATTGTGGTACATAACTGTAGTCAATAGCCATTACTCTCATTTAATTAGGTAGCTTTAAAGGTGTGTGGCACTCTGCAGACTAAAGAGGAGCACAGGGGCAGACAGTACCAGTACAGTACACTGAGTTTTTCAACCCACTGCTGATTTCCTTTGGGGACCAAATCAGGCAAGTGGCCTGGGAATAGCCTCCAGGCTCTAATACAATCTCTGTTCTGGTTTCCTACAGAGAAGCTTGTCCACTGAAATCTGTGCCAGATCCCAGGTTTGTCTTTATACCAGCCATCTCCAGCTGCTGGAAGAGACCACTGGGTGTATACAGAATACATCCACTATAAGTCAAGTTCAGTATATCCAGGGTATCGCAATAAAGTCCCAAGATAAGATATCTCAAAAAGCTGTTTATGCAAGTAAAAATACAAAAAACAAATGTGTATGTTGAGTTCCAGGATGCCTCTTTTCATGAGACAGGCTTTTGATGAAGTGTGCAGACTTGAAGCCAGAATGAAGGCCTGGGAGCCCAGACCCTTCTGAGTATGGTTTGTTTAGTACCTCACTGGTAGCATTTGTCAGCATGACCTTCCCTGGCTGTAGTACCTAGCTCTGCTCATGGCAAAGTGTGAAGTACTGCCAACAAATGGTGATAAAAACTGTAAGCAAGGTGCTGTCAGCCTTCCACTCTGTATTAGTTTGAGGATTTAAGATATTCAGTGGGATTTCTGTTCACCCTGTACTTTATGCTCTCCCTTATATTCCAGTTACCGCTGCCTGGCCCTTCTGTACTGGAGGATGTTCCGGCTCAAGAGAGACCACGCAGTCAAGTATTCAAAAGCGCTTATTGAGTATTTCAAGGTGCATTTTTTATGGCATGTCTGTAGATCAATGTTTTTACAGGAGATACAGCATCTTACTAGAGCAGTAGCTGTGCTGGGATTAGTTTTTCCCCGGTGAAGTCAGTGATGTTTTACCATAGACTCTCATGGCAACATCTGAGCTCTAGGTAGTTCAGTTATCTTCACAAGGGTCCCTCTTTGAAAAATACACACTGTGACCTTTCACAACACATGATAAATTTGTTGTACTAACAAACAGGTATTTTCAGGTTATTCTTGGTCCATTGTTTAGTGCTATCCAGCTCTGTTGTGCATAGGTTTTGCAGATTTTGCTGTAAGATTTTGTGTAATCCCCTTCAGGATTACACTTCCCACGAGCTGAAGACTTTGATCTAGATCAGCCTCAGATGCAGGCCTTCTACTCAGCAGCATCAGTAGGTAGGACAGTGCAGTGGGACATCTTACCCAGGGAACTGTCAGAGAGCCCACACTGAGTTCAGCAGGAGTTGTACAGAAGCATCAGAGGGCAGACAGACCACCTGCCACGTACTTGACATGGCACCCTTGGCTTCCCCTTCCTGCTTTGCTTCACCTGTTACTGCTTCCATTTTTCATTTCTGACAAAGTGAAACTTCTTGCAGTCAACCCATCCAGCATGTGATGTACAAATACAAAAATTAGCCTTTATCTTCCTAAATTTAAAAAAAAGAAGAAGAATGAACATACAATTGTTTTAAGACAAACTGCTTTGTGGAACCTGAAGAGGCATTAGTCTTTGAACACAGGGCTCATCAGTTGGGGTTTTTTTGTGGACAGAAGAATCTTGAAATGAAAAACATCCATCCTTTGACATTTTGCTAATAAAAAAATTCAAATACAGGCACGAATGTTTATGACCAAATTCTGAACACACGAAAAAAGTGAAGGGAATTGACAGATCTGTTATTGTCAAATGGAAATTGAAGTCAATGTAATTGCTTCAAAAATTTAGCAGTATATAATTCAACATGTTATGTTTCTCTAACAATTAATTGATTTCAGGGGTAAGAAATATGTGCCTATTGATGTACTTTATTTTTCTTGACCAGTTCAGAGAATAGCTGTATTAAGAACAGCTCTCAACCATGTAAAATATCTCCTGCTACCAGACAGAGACTGTTTCACAGCAAACATAAAATGGACTTACCCTCTACTGTAGCCAAGAAGAGTTTGTTTCTTTGCAGAGCTCCTGCTGACACAATGACAGCATAGCTTCACATTAGAAAGTATTCTCACCTTTAAAAGCAAAAGTGGAAAAAATCATCCATTTGCTATAATTTTCAGTGGAAAACAAGCCAGTGCTCCACTCCTTTCATATTTGGTATCTAAAAGCTTTCAAAACCAAGTGATATGAAATGCTGACTGCATTAAGAACTTCCTCATATATTATCAGTCAGAGAAGGATTTTTAATCACACATTTGCAGGGAAAATTGGACATACTTTTCTTTTAGAAAAGAAAAAAATACTATTTAAATCTCCTTTAGGTGATTTATTTCCACTATAGAAAAAAAATGCAGCAGAGAATTAGAAAGAAGGCCCAGATATTCAGGGGCCAGGCACATATGAGAGTAAAGAAACCAGGAGAATGGGTTGCAGTAGGGAAAGTGGTATAAGAGATCCCTTACAACATTATACTCTTTAGAATCCTTACCCCCACCCTTCTGGTGCAGAACTGAGAGGAACCTGAAGCAATATACCTAAAACATGAGAAAAAAGGTGTGTGGGAAGTTGTACAGTAAGGCAAAGGTTGGTTACATATACAGTGGAAGTATCCTTGACTCCAATTTTCAAATTTTCCTGCTTCCAACTCTGTAAACAACAGGCACTCAGATTCCATTACAGTATAAAGATGAAAACAAGTAGTTCTGAGAGACATCAGAAAAGAATGGGAAAAAAAATAATCTATTCTGGAGCAGGATCAAATGCTGAGGATTCCCAGGTTAGTTCTATTTAAGATGGTAAATGAGAAATTTTCCCTTTTTATCTTTTCACACCTGAGCTTTGCCTGTCAAAAGGAAAAAAGGAAAAAAAAAAAGAAAAAAAAACCCTCAGAAGGAAGAGCCCCTTGTGGGACACTCCAAAGCTTATTTTTCATGTCACGTACCTGGGACATAGAAGACCCAGTGTCAAAATGCAGGAAGAATGACAGGGTACACACAACAGTGGCATCATCACTGCTAAAATACAGCCAGTATTGGGGTGCACATAAAAGATGTAGAAACCCAAGAGGCAGTTCAGAAGACACATTAAAACTGAGAAAACAAAGTTTTTTAAAGAGAGGCTTAGGGGATTGTCCAGTTTGGTGCTGAATGGGTTAAGAGATCATTGTGTACATGGAAACAGAGCTGATAATTTGCAGATTACATGCAGTTTTGCTGGCTCTGGACCAACAGAATCCAAAAGATAGCACTGAAGTTAGGAAGATTCAATCTTGAAACTGTGAAACACCATTTTTTTTCTAATTATAGACAATAGACATAGAACAGGACAAGAAGAACAATAAGGAAGATAAATAGTGTCGAAGAATTTCTATATGGCTATTTGTCCTTTTTAGAAGGAATAAAATAAGATACATTTTAAAAGTAATTTGGATTCTTTCAGAAGTGCCATGATTGGTGGAAAATAGACATTGCAGATTGTGTGCACTGCAGGATTACTCCTGGCCTTGAAATCCATAAACATCTGAAGCCCCCTGTTTATCATTTTCCTCCCTAAGCCCTGAGAGACCAAGAGGTTTTGTACTGCTGGTACTGCCTGTAACTCCTGCAGTTTACAACCACTACAGCCTTGCATTTAAAACAGTATCCATAAACAGATCTCAAGCTGCAGGACTTTGTCTGGTCCCACATGGATATCAAGAAGAGAGGGCTGTTCTCCAGCACACAGTTACTTCAGCTGAAGGTTCAGCTTCAGGAGAGAGCACAAGGAGGTTACTTTCCTCTGAAAAATCAGGCTGGCCATTGCTGAATGTGAGACCATGGATGAAATGGACTAGAAAAGCTTGGTTTCTTAGACTTCTTTCTCACAGCCCAAGCACTAAATCAGTCACTTGGGAGGGGTGGAGTTTTTCCCCAGGTCAAATGGTAAGGAACCAGTGACTGAATTCCCTCCAGCTCCTGGAATTTTAACTACTAAAATAATTTTTAAATTATAAAATAATTTATCCAGTCTCCATTACTGCTGGCACCTGAATTTCTCCTGTTTTGTAAATACAGTGCTTGCACAAGGTAGCGGGGTCTCTCCTCAAGCAATGAAATTCTTTAGCGTAAGCACAGTATACCAGAGAGAGTCTTAGTGATTCCAGGCATACAAGGGACCCCAATAAATGATCAAATGGCCCCTTCTGGGGTTCTCTGGGGAATCCTTCAGCTATGAAAACCACCAATCTAATCTACATGGGCAGTCTCTCTGACCTTGTGAATGCTGCCATGTTTGGACCAAGGGGAACAGCTCCACAAGGAGCAATCATGAGCAAGATTTTTGAGCCTAGTGGTTAAAACACCCACCTGAGCTGCAGATCCTCAGATTCACATCCCTGTGGATGCCAGGCTGAGCAGATTTGCACAATCTTGCAAGTCCTAGGGGAATGACATTTGTCATTAGAGGGAGGAGAGTGGGAGGAAATCTTTCTGATTTTCTTCATCACAAGAAATTCCAGCCTAAACTTTACAAAGAGTCCCGCAGCACTTTTTTTTTTCTGAATTCCCAGGATTTCTGTGAAAAGTTTCCATTTCACCTAATGTTTTTCTAATCAGTCCCTATGCCAGGGTGTTGAAAAGGCTGTTTCAAGTCTGTTCTGTAGCACTGCTTCATCATAACATCAGACTAGGCTGACTGGGTTTATTACTTCATGAGATGCAATTCCATCACTTTCTTTACATTTCTTTCTTTTCATTTTGTAGTCTTATATAAATTGTATGCATTGTGAATTACTCTTTCCTTTCCAGAATTCATCAAAAGCTGCCCAGAACCCATCTCCTTGGGGTGCCAGTGGAAAGTAAGTTGCACAGAATCTTATATCAGATTGGCAGTTGGAAACTGTGAATTTTTATCTGTGGTATGTTCTGATACTGTTTTGTGTTTAATCCCAACACTTTTTAAATAACTTCATTAACACTGGTTTCTAGGAGCACAGGAACTCCATCACCTATGTCCCCTAGCCCTTCTCCAGTCAGTTCTGTAGGATCCCAGGGGAGCACGGGGGCCCCTTCCCCATCTCCTATCATCAGCATCCCGCAGCGCATTCATCAGATGGCCGCCAACCACGTCAGCATCACCAACAGCATCCTGCACAGCTATGACTACTGGGAGATGGCTGACAACCTGGCCAAGGAAAACAGAGGTGAGCAAGGCAAGGCAGTGGACTATTCTAGAAGACTGTCACATGATTTGGATCAGGAAAATAACTACTTTGATATGAAACCTGTCTGCAAAGTAGGACTGCAGATATTATTTCTTTTTTCAGTCTGCTCCTAGTTTGTTCCAAAACAGCCCAAAAAGGCAATTTTGATAGCTGCCTTGCTCAGAAGAGCTGAGTCAGCACTTGTGACAGACAGGTCACAGACTTGGCTGTAAGTAGCACTTCCTGCCATCTGTGCATTCTAGAGAGGAAGGTTTGTGGGAGCTAAGACATCTTCCTGCCCCCAAAGTCATGGAGCTGCATGGGATGTGTTTAGCCAGACCAAGTCAAAAAGCAGGAGCACACCTCCTTTCTGCAGAAGGAATGAACAGCCCCTAGCCCTCCCCCATCCGTAGCAGACACAGATTGGAACAAGGTGACTGCAGCAGACTTCTCTCAGGTGAACTGGTTTCCATGAGCAAATGCCTCAGCATCTGACTTGATGGTGAAGTATTCCTTAGTCTTCAGGCTAATTTGTGTATTTAAGGCAGGGACATGGGCAAGATCCAAGTGAAAACAAGGTCACCTAAGTGAAGGTATGTAGATATGAGTTGGGGGGCTCATCTCCCATTGCAGTTGATGGAGCTTAGTTCAATGCAAACAGCAGTTCAGAGTGCTGTTTAGTACACCCTGAAAGGGAGACAGGGATACAATTCACTGAGGTATCCTTACCTAAACTGCCACTCCAGAACTCTCCTGCACATCCTCTGTTAGATCTGCCAGTCCAGGCTGTACGTATCAACTCCCTGAGAGCATCTCAAATGAGCACTACATGCCTCTGAGTAGACAACAGAATTGTCCCTATCCATGGCACAGGGGTGGAACTGGCTGATCTTTAAAGGTCCCTTCCGACCCAAAGCATTCTGTGATTCTAAGTCCTGACTGGCTAGTTAGCCAAATTACTCTTTAAGCTGGGTTGGCCATGTTGTACAGGCCTCTATTTCTCTGTCATGGTAGCTTAAATATCTAGCATATCACAAATGTGTCATTGGACACTTGTGTGTGGACTTTTTGATCTACTTGTCCTCAGTCTCAGAATAAATCTTGCCCAGAGTCTGTTTGCTTTATCAAGACTCAATGGAAATTAATGAAAAGCAAAGCTGAAGAACTCACTGCTTTGTTCGTTAAAAAGAAAATTGTTGTGCATCAGCCTGTAACATCATGAACCACGGGGCTTTAAAATTAATCTCCCCAGCACTAAACTTTCATTCCCATGCAATGTTCAGCCTGACTCAATTTGCAAGAGAATAAAATCTGTTAAAGAGTGACAAGTAGCAAATAAAGATTCACTCTTCTGATGCTGAATCCCTGCACTTTTTTTTTCCCTGCAGATTTTTTTAATGACTTGGATGCATTGATGGGACCTATCACCTTGCACAGCAGTATGGAGCATTTAGTCCAGTACACTCAACAAGGACTTCACTGGGTGCGGAATAGTGCTCACTTGTCATAATGACTGTGTGCCATTCACATGGACAGTATCCCTTTCATGGATAATTCAGTTATTCTGGACACTGTGCTACAGAAATAGTCAGCTACAGCATTGATCCAAACAAAGGTGAATATTTCTTCAATACTGAGCAAAATTCTTCTGAGTGTAGACATGTATGTGCACAGAGGTACAATATACAATGATGTCTCTTCAGAATGAATTGTTCTGTATCACTCTCCAAACATTTTCATACACTAGAAATACTATAAAGAACTGATCTTAATGCACAAACATACCCTTTCTATTCTTGTATTGAAAAACTCAGAAACCAAAATCTTATGGGTTGATTGAACCAAGTGCAATAAGCACAGATCCCTATTCAGGAAAGCTCACAATAGATTCTTAACTTTAAGCTTGTACTGAAAGCCTGATGACTTCAGCAGAGCTTAAGCACATACACAAGGGCTTTCCTGAACTGGAATGAATGAGGGCAAATCATAGACGTGGAGAATTTTTACTGTGAGCACGGACACGTCACAGAAGTTTCCATATTAATTGTGCCATCTCCCTGTTACTTCTCCACTGGAGCACAGAGAGGAGGTGTGTAGTCCACATTAAGTTGGAGAAAGACAGCATTCCTTCATGTGCAATAAGTTTCAACAAATTGCATGCATTTCTTTATCTCCTGTCTTTTTAAATAACTTTATGTCTCATTCAGCTCCTCACCAACAGTGCGACCTACAGTATCAAGCAAAAGGAAGGCCTAAAAACAGATATGCTGGTAGGAAGAACTTAAAAGAGATGGTGCAAAATTGCATTCTGTTACTGACAGTAAATAGATAAGGAAAAAATATGGCAAACAGTAATCCACTTAGGAAGGAAAATGTGTTAATTTCGGCTGCACACACACACACAGACAGATATTTATAACAGTTGTTGGCTTTGCATGGGAAGGCTTCATCCTGCAGATTTCGCTTTCATATACTGTTATCTTTTTCATCTAGCAGAAGCTTGCAACATTTTCTTCCAGGCTGTATGGGAGCATTACATGCAATTTCCTTTATCTGGGAAGCTGAGTTTGCTGCTCATCAGGCTAAGAACTGTTTCCTATCATAATCCTCTCACTCTTCATGCATAATCCTCAACTAGGCTTTAGCGTTTCTTGATTTATGGGATGTTTTCAGTTCTTGTTGACAGGCTGTGTTTTTCATGCCAGAGAATTAATCCCACAATAATTAGAGTTTAATTTGGGTCAGATGAGGTCAAGGCCAGTTCATATCAACTGTGCTTGCACTCAGTGCATTTTTGTTCATTTTCAGTGGTTTTCACATATTTAGGTTTTTTTTCTGTATTGGAAATGTTTTCTTTTGCAATCAGATTTGCTGCCTTTACTCAAATCAGCAGCTCCAGTAACTTTCAATTGACTGCTCTTGTCTGAGGCATTAGTTGAACCCTTTTACTGTTATTTTCTAATCTAATTTGCTTACATATTAAGAAATTGTGAGTACAAAACACACTTTCAATAGAAGATACAAGTAGAAGTAGCCACTGATACAAATGGTTGATCAATTGGTACTTGCTGCCTTTATTTTTCCCTCCCCCATTTTTGAAGAGCTGCATTTTGAAGAAAAGATACCAAACAATATGGCACAATTTCTCAGTCAAATGTCTTTGGTAGCACAGACTTCATGTACCCCATGGTAAAGAGTGGGCTTATGAGCACACTGAGCCCCACATAGCTGTATTTTTCTCACCATAACTCCAGCTATTGCTCAGATTCAGCAATCACTGTGTTCTCTGAAGCAGCCACTAAGGAACTGCTCAGCCCCAAGCCATCCTGGGCCAACAATTTTGTGCCCATCGGTGCTCAGATACTTCCCCCCAGGAGAATGCCTGTGGCTGTGGCCACCTCATAGTACAGACTTGAGTGTTATAAAGTGGCTGGCTTTAGGAGAGAACATGTACTTGCCTTTAAATGACAAAATACGTGACCTCTGAGTCCTGCTGTCACCCTTAGCCCTGGCTGTCACCCACCCCAGAAGGAACACAATTTGTTTCGTCTCAAGTATCGCGGAGAACTCGATCGGTGCCTTTCTGTTTATCACTTGCCTGATCTCCAGCCGTGGAAGGAAGTCTGTCAGGATTTGCTAGACTAGTAGCAACGGATTCTGTCAGCTGCTTCAATGCCATCCACAGGTACTGCAGGATTTCTCCTCAGATCAGGAAAGTGAAACTCCAGCTAGATTAGCTTCTGTTTTCTTTGACGGTGCCTATGATGTTTATCTTCAGATAAGTTTGGGGGTTTGGGAGCCCTTTCTGATATTTAATGTTGAGAAATTTTAGAAGTAACACATATTACTTGCCTTAAATGGAGTTTAGTTTTATTGCACATGTGGCATTTGAGTTTCAAATATGGAACTTTGAAGCATGTTTATTTTACTAAGATTGGGATATTTTTCTTAATCATGATGAACTCTTTGTACGGATATAATATGTCAAGAAACTTCAAAGAAATGCAAGAATTAATGGTGTTTTGTTGTAACATTTCCAAGTACTAAGCATCTCTGTAGATGATTGTCCTTTCCTGTACATTGCTCTCATATTGAGTTATCTCAGCTAAAATACCTATTGCTTCCATGGAAATCTTACTGATTTTTAGTTTTTGTGCTGGTGTCATCTGTGTTGTCTGATGAGCACACTGAGCCTTAATTTCTGGTGGTGCAACAGGATGAGTGGATTAAAGGGTTTGACCTTCTTTCCATAGGGTTTCTCGCAGCTAAACTGTTTTAGCAAGGTTATTTAGAATACTCTTCTGTGCAGGCTGTTTGCTCGGGTTGCTGCTGATTGGATGTCTGAATGTGGCACGGTGACAACAAATACTTAATTTCATCTTCTTAGGGACTGGTCTGCAAAAGTGCATGTGACTTCAGGTCTGGTCCAGTTAAGCATATGCACCACTTGAAGAACCTGAATAGTCTTAGGCATATCACACTGTGGGTCAAAGATGCTCTGTGTGTTTTGGATGGGACCATAGGAGGCTATCCTTTTTTGCAGTTCCATGAAACACACTGACTTATTTTAATCTGCTGTGAAAGTCCAGGAACATGCAGGCTTCTTTAGTCATAGCAACATTCAGGTTCAATTTTGGAAAAGTTAGAAGTCATTCTGTACAAATCCAGAAGGATTATGCCTGGAGGAAGAAGTCTGCTTACAAACAGAGGCTCCTGAATCAGTAAGAGCTCATACAGCAATGGGAATGGATGCAAAGGAACTGTGTATTGCAGGTGGGCTTGACAAATCCAGAACAGCCTATAGGATTCTCACAGGCAGCAAGATCATACAGAGCCCTTGGCCTTAAACCTTTATAGTATGGCATGGTGGCATGACTGTCAGGTAAGAACAAAGCATATGCAGAGGTTCAAGTGTGGTCAAAAGACAGGCATAATCCTTCCTGTCATGTGGCAGGATACCCAAACCCCTTGTTTGCCTATTTCTTTTGTTCAAATAACAGAGCTCCAAAGGAAGAGATTATAGTGAACTGAAGACCTTTGGTAAACGAGGTTAAGAGGATCAAGCCCTAAGTGTAGATACAAACACATATGTATATACTGTAAATCTAAATAGTAATAAAAGTCACTCAGCATGAAGGATATTACTAGTGCCTACCATTGATCATCAAGTACTCATCACCGAGCAGCCATATCACCTAAGAAGTGCAGTAGCTGTTGTCAAAATAATTTGTGTAGCTAATTAATTTATATGAAATGCACCTTTGGGACTGTGCCATAGTATCTCTTTTGTAATACAAATGTTCTAACATTTTTCATGGCTACTGTTTCAAATCTGAAATGTCAGGATATCTTTTCTGCCCCAGATGAGAACATACACTTAGACCTGGCTAATCTGTACTTAGTTTATCTACCCAAGAGACTTTAGTAGTCACCAGCCTTAATGCATGTACAGTATATGCTATTCACCGACTTAGTTGTAGGTTTTAATCCAAATGAAATTGGAATTTTCAAAATGACTTGGATTAATGGCATCTGCCTAGATATCCCATAGATGTGACATTAAATGATTCATGATTTTAAGCAAGAAAGTTTGAATTTTATGTAAATAACAGTGGATGAATTCCTTGATCTTTTTACAAGACGATTTTTTTAAAATTAAAAGATTGTCAAAGCAATAGGTTTTTTAACTCTCCTAAATTCTTGGCAGGTCGTGGGTTCATGGTAAAAGCTATATTAAGAACATCTCCTTCTGCAATATGCCTTGTCTTTACATAATCCTCTTAATGCTTAATATGTCAGAAAGAAATGTTTCTTGTCCACAGCAATGGCAACATTTCCCTCCCCCATACAGCAAGAATCCTCAAACTAAAGAATAAAATCTTCTGGCACAATAGAAATACAAACAATGCCTGAAGTATACAGACTTGTTAAGGTAACAACAGAAGTCTGCCTGGCACAGACCTAACATGCCTCTCATTTTGTTATCTTTTTTTATCATTTACATCACATATTTGACCTCACTGTGTTTGAAACTAAAGAATTAGTCTAGTTTTCATGTCTTAAAAATGCCTGGTTGGTCTGATCAGTATCATAATTAGAACTGTTACATTAGGTTATGTGCTGTGCACCAAGGCCTGGGAAGGCATGTAACCATAGATAAATTTGTCAGAATGCACTCAGAAAAGCATTTGGATGATCTTATGTCTGGTATGTCTCAAAAAATGTGGAACTATGTCTCTGAGCCAATATTGTTAGCATGAAAAGTTAGCTATTTTACCATCTCTCACAAACCTGCCATTTGCCCTCAAAAAGGCCAAGCTTCCATTTCCAGCATCACTGGCCCCAAGCTGTAAATTGCTCTTAAGGTTAATTAACAAACTGGGAAAGTCACTTTAGGTCCTGTTTGTGCTAAGCTGACTAAAGCTACAGGGAGGAAAACACTAAGATTTAGAGCATCCATTGGTCTTTCGAAAGGCTATGGTTATCTTCAGTGAGATGGGTGAGATCCAGCTCGGGCTATTTCTTCAAGTAATTCCTCTGCCTCCACTTGCTGTCTAGTCCTGTTGCTCTTGGTAGCCCATAAGTATGCTTGACTTTCAGAGGTGTTTCATACTTTGGCAGCCCAAGCTACCTTTCCAATGGGGTGGTGGAACACGGAGCAAGTAACTCACAGGTTGCATAAAGGGCCTGGCTTTTGCCCCCAAAACCAGCAACAAATACACCAAAGCTCCTTCACTTTTGCAATTTGTGTAGCTTGAATTTCACACACTGCAGCTTGAAGCCCAGCCTTGTCCCTGCTGCTCTCAGAGGATTCCAGAAGGTCCAAGGAAAACAACAGAACTGGGGGTGGTGGAAAAAGGGATTTCCTCTGTCCCATGGCACTTAGTCATTTCTGGGAGCAAATACAGTGAACAGCATGAATGATAAGGCAGTCAGGTCTCATGTTTCTCATATGTACTAACACAGGGATACTTAACATTTATCTGCCTCATAGGGCTTTATGAGAATTAATTAATGTTTGCAAATCACTTTGTATCCTCAGAAGGAAAGTGCTGTTGAAGAGCTATGGAAAAAACTGCTAAGTACACTGGATGAATTTCACCCCTGAGTCCAGAGCTACAAGACCCACAAAATCCTTAAATACTATATAAGCTCTTGGTACAAGCACCAGAGTGTATAAAACTTGTGCTTAGAGCCAAGGGGTGTCACAGTCTAGGTGAAATTGCCATTCCCAGAGTATCTATGACTTTGATCCTGGCAGAGAGCAAGAATCACAACAGTACATAATGGGACAAACAGCATAGATTAACAAAGTGCTGCATGGCCATCCTAAGAGTTTAAAATCTTTTTATGTCTTTCAGTTACTTTGTATATCTGCAAAAGAAATTTGTACAAAGTATGTTCCTCAAAACAGCCTCAAGTGTTCAAATAATTCATTAATCCAAATCCAGCTTCACATAACTTCAGATCAATGGAAATTTTCTTTTAGCATGGTGCATTGCAGAGAACTAGTTGCTTAACAAAGCATTTGTTAAAATGCTTTTTTTTTAAAAAAGTCTGATTATGTCTGAAATATATATCTGATTTTGATGCCCATTACCAGTAACCAAAGTGGGAAGTCAGAGACTGGTTGGGAGCACAGTGTTCTCCCACTCTATGTGGGAGTGACCTTCCCAAATCACACCATTGTTAGACAGTATCCCCAGGGCAGACTTCCAGCTCTGTTCTGACACATTACCCCTAGAAGTTATCAATAAAGCACTTCACCAAGGACTGAACACTGGTCAATTCAACAAAATGTTTCTAATGTGGTTCATGTTATTCAGTCAACACTAACAAGTTCTTTCTTAGAAGTAGTTATCCTTTTCTCCTCCATGTGGCATTCTTATATGTGGAATTCTTACCCTGTCAACAGACTTGAAAGAAAACATTTCCTGAAGGAACCAGCTAGACATAGATAACATTTACCAAAGGACAGGCCCTTCTTATTCTTTTTCTCACTCCTATTTTGGAATACACCTCTATTTAAAAAAATTATATTTTCCTTTGCAGTTTAGATTTATCATAGAATCATAGAAAGGTTCAGGTTGGAAGGGACCTTGAAGATCATCTAGTTCCAACTCCACTGCAGTGGGCAGGGACACCTTTCACTAGACCAGGTTGCTCAAAGCCTCATCTAGTCTGGCCTTGAACATTTCCAGGGATGGGGCATCCACAGCTTCTCAGGGCAACCTGTTCCTATCTCTCACCACACTCAGAGTAAAGAATTTCTTCCTTAGGTCCAATCTAAATTTACTCTCTTTCAGTTGAAAACTGTTTCCCCTTGTCCTGTTACTACAGGCCCTAGTAAAGTCTTTCTCCATCTTTCTTATAAATCCCCTTTTTGTCCAAAAGGACAACAGTCACTGTAAGATCTCCCCAGAACCTTCTCTTCTCCAGGGTGAACCCCAGCTCTCACAGCCTGTCTTTCATAGGAGATGTGCTCCATCCCTCTGACCATCTTCATGGCCTCCCCTGGACCGGCTCCATCAGGTCCATGCCCTTCCTGTACCAGAAACCCCAGAGCTGGACACTGCACTCCAGGTGCTGTCTCACAACATCAGAGTAGAGGGGAGAATCACCTCCCTCCACCAGCTGGTCATGCTTTTTTAGCTTTCTGGGTTGCAAGGACATGTTTCTGGCTCATGTCCAGCCTCTCATCCACCAGCACCCCCAGGTCCTTCTCAGCAGGACTGCTCTCAATCAGTGCATCCCTCATCTGTATTGATACTGGGGCTTGGACAAACACAGGGACAGGACCATGAAATTATCCTTGATGGGCCTCATGGGGTTCACATGAGGGTCCTCTCTCTCACAAGGTCCCTCTGGATGTCGAGGTTCCTTCCTGCAGTTCTAGACGTTTTCTTCTTCAACTCCATCTCCTGGCTTGTGACATGCAGGACGAGGGAGAGTAGAAACTGGTCACAGGAAAAAGGTGAAAGGCAATGCAGAGCTCTCCAAGCAGTTCAGGACCTTCCTGCTTTCTTCTCATTCCCACCCCATCTGTGGGACTGGCATCCACCTTCTCTCATTATTTCCAGCAAGAAAATTCAGTTCTCTCTTGAGGAAGGACAGTGAGTGCTGCTGTGTCAGCACAGTTTTTGACATCTCCTCAGCAGGGAAAGGCAAGTGGGAGGGACCAGTAATATGGGGACCAAAAGCCCTTAGTGCTGGTGACTCAGATACCTTCTGTGAAAGAGCAGTGCAGATGGAGGGGTGCCAGCAGCATCTCCTGGCCCAATGCCTTGGCCTGACTGTGCTACCAATCCACTTGAGTGAGCTTTGCCACTTCATGGCCCTGCAGTAGAACCAGCAGGAGCTGGTGGTCTCACCTGTACAATGCCATTCCTTAGGCCATGGAGGAAACACAGTCAGCCTTGTAACAATTCACTGGGATTGAATAGGAAAAGAAGGTGGAATGAGAGAGAAAAAGGATTCTGATTTAAACACAGAAGTTGGAAATCACCTCATCTTGTACTGAAGGTCTAAAATAAGCACCGTTAATCTCACCCTAGAAATTCTTGTTTGCCTCCACTGGCTAAAAGGGAGTTAGGTAATGAGCTCAGATACAGAGGTGCTATAAATCCCACCCCAGGTTTATGGTCATACCTGTTGCTTACAGGAATGCCTGATGAAATTGGTGAATATCTCAGGATGCACTGAGTCAGGATGGAGCTGAGATCATGTTGGGAGGGAGCACATATGCAGGAAAATAGGCATGTGGTAAACACATTTATTTCTCAGATGTTTCAAGCATATGTTTCAGACTTGGAGCACTCTATAATTTACTAGGCCTAATTCCAAAGTAGATCCTTGAGAACTGAATGTGCACCTTTTTCTATTAAGATTACTGAAATATCAAGAAAATACATTTTACAGTTTACTAAACAATTACAGGCGCTTTTTCCCTATGTTGCCTGGAAGTAGAGCTGGCCTCCTTTAAAAATGGAGAATTTTTTTCTGTAGATGACTAAAGAGATGAGATTAGCTATGAGTTTAAGTGAGGCCAATATTACTCTTTTTTATGGAAATTCAACAGCATTTTTCAATTCATTATATGAAAATGGGAATTTCATCCATGATGAACAGCCTGTAGGTCACACAGAGACACCCAAAGCTCATGGCCTGCCAGCAGAACAGTGAATGCCACAGCAGCTCCTAGGGCTGGCTTCCCTTGCTGTTGGTGGAGACAGAAAGAGCCCTGGTGTGTTGGGAGCTCCAGAGCAGCCAGGTCAAGGTGGGCTTGCAGTGCCATTGTCTCTTTCCATGGATGGCAACAGGAGGAGCAGGAGCCAAAGCAGAGGAGCCAGGCACTGTGAGAATTGCTCTCTGGGCAGTGATCCCTGGTCCTCCTGTGCAGGGGCATTGTTCTGTGCTGACCATGGCAGATGGAGACAATAGCCAGAGTAACAAATCATGGCTGCACACACTTACTGCTTCTGGCAACTCCCTGCCTTCCTGGGCATATTATTTATGGAAACCTGGACTGCAGTGGTGTCTGCTGGCCAGTGCCATGTTGCAGTGGGCATCCTACAGAGACTCTCCTTGGAGTTGCCACCTTGCAGAATTCAAAAGTAAACCACAGGGTGGATGGGTGAGGGAAACAAATGGGTGGGGGAGGCAGTACAGGGTGGGTGAAATAACAGGAGGCTTACACGTGTCATTACTTCTCCTGCCAGTTGCAACAAAAAATCACAGGGTTCCCTCCCCATTTCCCATACTGCACGTGGCACCAGTGGCTGAAAAGGCAGTGTGGCAATCTCAGTGTGGGATCAGCTGTTGGCTAGCAGTGCAGACAGCACACGACAAGGTACTGGCGCATTGCAACTCTTCCCCTTCTCCCTTTTCACACGGTAAGCTCCTGAGTGAGGTTCCCTGGCCAGGTGAGGTATGCAGAGACCAGTTTATGACTAGAGTTATTTTTGTAACAAACCACAGAGGTTCATTTCCATATTTCGTTTATAGCAACAAACGTCAGTGGATTTTTTTGTAAAATTACTCAAGTGGAGATGGCTTTGTTTGCAACTCATAAAATAACACTCATGTTGCTCTCTGAGGATGTGCTACCCGAGGCCTCCCCCACCCTGCTACAGCAGTTTATCTTTCTGCTGACCATAACCCCACAGTATGTCCCCATACAGCAGGCAATATTGTTTACACAGGTTAATAAACGGAGTATTCTGTACAGTAATTTATGCTGTAAAGTATGTACATATATCACAGTAGCAGTCACAAATGCTTTAAACTGCCTTATTTACTAGATTGGCTAGCATTTCCCCCCTTGCTCCAGAATACTTTAAATTATTTTTATCTTTGCATTAGGTATTTTTTTAGTTGCTGCATTTTGACCCAATTATTGAAAAAAAGGTTTTTACAATAAAGAAATATCTAAAATTTAAGTAGAAATAGCAAATTCACTGCCCATCCAACTAATATAGCTCTGATTATGATTACAAATAAATATGGTATACTCTTATCTGTGTATCATAGTATACGCCAGAAATCATATTCCACTTGTGATCAATACAAACAAGAGCTTTAGTAACTTTCACCTATTTCATTCTTCCATTGTGAGACAAAAATATAATAAAATACTTAATGTAAAATGTCCCCCGTGAGAGCCTTGGTCTTATTCCTCCCTCAGGCAAAACTCACATTGGCTTCAGTGGGAGATTTACCTAAGTACAACACAGGGACATTACAAAAATAAATATATGGCATATAAACAGTACTTGTGCTTTGTAGTCAGTCCTTTCCTCTTTAGTGAGAAACATAGGGTAAATGCTACATCTGTAATGCTCCTCTGTCTCACTCCTTCCCTTCTGCTCTACGAGTAAAAAACTGGGATTTAAAACCAATTGTATTTGTTCCATTTGCTCAAAATAAATAGAAATATTTTGGGGATCAGTTCCAAGCCAAACTAGAAAAGAAAAGAAAATGTTGCTTTTGTTTATTTTCATGTTAAATTATGTTACACAATTAAACAGGATAATGCATACAAAGGCAATGAAATTATTGATTACTTGTTTTACTGTTTGGAGATTTTGCTATGTCCACCGTTCATGTAAAACTCATGTAGCACAGTTTCTGGGATGGTGAAAAATCCTACTGTAATGTAACAGAATGAGCCTTAAGGATTTGTAAGAATAAGCACTTTTATATTAAAAAGCAAATATTAATTCATCAGTAATATTACTTTTTTAATGTGACAATAAACCATGAAATCAACATCCTTCTGTCTCAATTATGCCTCATCTGTCTCTTTCTTAAGCCTTTTTCCAAGGGAAGCAATTGCCGGGTTTTGTGTCACAGCTTTTGAATCCCATCACAGTCACCTGTGTTCCTGCCTAAGTCACACACCCTCACCCACAGTTCCTTCGGGGTGAACTCATGAAAGCTTCATTCAAGGAAGGAGGAAAGGCTCCTTCATTACAGCATATCTCAGTAGCAGGACACCAGTTTTAACTGGGGGGTTTGGCAGAAAAAAAAAAAATATGTGAAAAGAGGCAGCTCTCAGGGAAAAGGAGAGCAATCACTGCTACATTTTAGTGAGGCACTGGATGAGCACATCACCAATCCGTACTTTTCTTTATGCAGATGTAAGAAACAAGCCCCTGTCCTTAAGAGCAGTAACATCTGTAAGTAGTGCCAAAGCCAGCCATGATTTCAGCAGTTGCAGAGCAGCGCTTCACAATTTACAGCCACTATTATAATAAAACCACAAGAAATACAAGTCACTCTCCAGCCTGCCTTCTCCTGTTCTCACACACGCACACAGTGTTTACCAACTATTTCCCAATTCCTATGGCTTCTTCCCATACAGGATTGCCACTTCTCAGGAATACTTACTCCATACTTGGGCCAAAACTTAAATGCTGCTTTTTTAACATGGCTGTTTTGCAAGTGGTGGAGTCTTGTGGTTCTTTTCTGCGCCATCAATACCTGTGGAGTCAGGGGCTAGACATTTTCCTAATTCTTACTGGGGAACACATATTTTTCCAGGCAGCATCTGCCAGCCAGGGCAGGTACTGGTGGAACATCTCAGGTGCAGCACAGAAAAAATGACCAAACAATGTTCTGCACTTCGATGAGTCACCACCATACACAAACCTGTGCGTTCAATGGACTGTAATCACCACAAGCTGAAGCACATAAATGGAGAGCTTTGGTGCTGATGGTAGAGAATGGATTTCAGGAAGTGACTGTGACTCATGATGGGCTGGCACATGGCATTGCTGCTCCTGGTCACTGCCAGGAGGCTGCTGCAGGGACAGGAAAACAGGCCAGGAATGGTCTGCCCAGGCACTGGGAGATCACTTCCCCAGGCACTGCCTGCAGCAGCTGAGGAGCTGATGAACCACATGCAGAGGGACAGTTCCCCATAGCTGTGATTCCAAGCCCACCAAGGCTCAAAGTGAGCCCACTGCTATCTCCCCATCAGTGCTGGTTCAGTCCTACACAGCAGATACAGGTTCTCCCAGTTAACCTCTCCCAGTTAATGGAGCTCCTTTTTTTAGCACTGCTCCTTCCACTGAATACCTCAGCACTTGGCTCGTAATCCTGTAAAATATTCAGAATATGCAGAATTTTGCCTCCTGACTTGTTCCTCTTAAACTTCCTCTTCTCCGTGTAATTCAAGGTCAGGAAAGAGATTAGGCACCCCTGAGCTAAAGACCTGGAGGGCCCATTACAATGATGTAGTCTTACTTCCCAGGAAAACACAGGCCATAACATTTCATCAAGGGATTTCTTTATGAAATGCTAATAACTTGATGAAGAGAAGCCTAACCTTTTATTAAGGAATCCAGTCTTAATTTAAAGACACAGAGCAATGAAGAATTTACTGCAGCTCTTCAACTCTTAAAATTCTGCCCCAGTGTTTCACTTTGAATGGTATCAAAGCTAACTGCAAAGTCATACAGATTAAAAGAACCTGATCACTGCCAGAAGGCTGCTGCAACAAACAAACAAAAAAAAACCCCTCAAAACATGAAGATGGAATATGTGTTCTGAAAGGAGAAAAACAAGGGGAAACTTAGCATTTTAGGGGAGTTTCTGTTCATAATTTGAGGAATGTATGCAAAGATAGTAATATTTGCTATTCTGAAATAAATTAGTCTGTGATCTTGTTCACTGAACATGCAAGCCCACAAGACAAAACACAAAAGGAAAAATTGCAACAAGTCCAGCTGAAATGCAGGCCCTGTTGTCATACGTTCACATGTGCGTCAAGCTCACATTCACAATAACATGATTCTTAAATTTTCTTTAATTTAAAAATAGGAACCAGCAGCACATCTCAATGTCCCTTAAAATGAAAGCCAGGCCACTCAACTGCCTGGATAGGGATTATTAGCTCGAAATCTCCCATCCTATAAGGAATTATAAATCAGTAGAGATGTACTGTTACAGTGTCTCCCAGGACCATTTATGCAACTCCTGTCAAGTGTGAATTTGAACTGATTTGATATTCTGTAGTCATTTTTCAAACACCAGTGTTACAAATCAGCTGTAAGAAGGTAAGGTTACATATGTCAAGAACTATGACTTGAGAGCACATATGCCTACTTGCAGTTTAAAATAATGGGGAACACAGTCCTATAGATACAGATCTTTCTTTTCCTTTTCTTTTTTTCCTGCTCCCTAGAAAAACAATTTATTAGCCACACAGTGCTATGGACTGCTCATGATTTACAAATCCTTGCAGGTAAGCAGAATGAACACTAAGCACAAGGAGTACATCCATTTTGGAAAGCCACTACGGAAAGCATACCCATCTTTAAAAGATTTCCCTGAGAGATATTCCCCAGCCCTCTCACTGCTGTCATGCTTCTCAAAAAGTACTAAAACCAAGCTTTTGCAGCCATGTCTACTTAATAGTTTAGGCATTGTTAGTAGACACATCGTTTCAGGTGCCTGGGATCTGGATGACTTGGATGAACCTTCACTTGAGGGAAGAGCTCCTGAATCCAGGCAGATAGCAGTGCCTAAGCAGGGCAATAATCTCCAGTCCCTACTAAATTATCAGTACCTGATGCAGAGCCCCAGACAAGACCTTCCATCCAGCTGGGTTCAGAAAAGTACATTCCTACAGGTGTTCCTCAGGATAACAAGCAAACCTCTTAGGAAAAGGGTGAACCAGGCCATAATTCCAGATTGGGGGTTTTGGTTTTTTGTTATGGGGTTTTCTTTGCAGGCTAATACACCAGGGGTTTTGCTACAACCTGAAAGCAAGCCTTAACATAAACAAGCCCTCTCTCAGGATGAGACCCTACTTCAAGCTGCCCATTGGGATCAAGTGCTTATTTGTAATACTGGTGTTTGAGAAATGAGCACAGAAAATTAAATCAGCAGAAACTCTCACTCCCAAGACAAGCTCCACAGTCCCAACAGCAGCCACAGTACACCCTCTGCCAAGGGCCTGGGACCTGTTACACCACACCAAGTGTGATCTGTCTTTATGTCATTCTTGCATGTCGAACACTGGCAGCAGCTAGTAGAAAAAATTAACTAGGCTCAATGGTCCTTTAATGTGATTAATAGAGTATTACTTAGTGGCATTCTAAACTCACTGATGAACCAGAAAAAAAAAAAAAAAAAAAGAGGAAGCTAATAAAAGTTCATTGAACTTCAAGGATACAAAATATAAACAGGGTGTCTGCTTCTGCAAGTGAAGACAACCTGGTCAGTCTGGATTCAGTGAATTGTTTTTATAGCTCTCTCCATGATGCTGAATGGACTAAAAGCTTAAAAACAGGTTTAGATGAGGCAGACATAATTTGTTCTTGTTTCATCAGAACATAAATTTTGACTAGGGAGGGATTTAAATATCTAAGCTTAGGTCCTCTAACTAGCTTGAGCTAATAGTTTCTAATCAAAACAAGGTATTCTTTGCTGTGTATGAAGTTATTTGAGTTAAAACACTGCAAGAGTGGAGGATTTAAGCTTAAATGTGTAAATTAGGTATACACGACAATTTATTCTGTATTGGGTGCTTTACATCAGGCTCACAAAAATCATCATTATCATCCAGAGAAAACCAAAAGAAGAGGATAAAGCTGTCCTGTTTCCAAGCATAAGACAAGGGTAAATTGATACTCACTTCACATGCTTTCATAAAGCTCCTGCAAAAGCACGAATAGGTGCTTTGAGATGATAGAAGGCAGCTGGAACGCTGAAAGCAATCCAAAATTCTCTTCTGATCATAGATTTATAATGCATGCTATCTGAAAATTTTACACTAAAGAAACAGAAGTGACCCAACTGCGTTTGCTTCTTCAGTTCAGCTGTTCTATTCACCTTTCATTTGCCTTACCAGTGCCAATTTAAAACATGTGGGTCAGGCACAACTGGCTCATAATGAAGAGATGACATTTGGATTTCATTGCATTTATGAAAGTATTATTAAATATTTTCATAATTATTTATGAAGAAGATTGCACTAACCGGTGTCTTCCTAATTTTAAGTAGTGCTGCAAATTTTTCACCATTTTAGTTGCCCTCACTAAAATAACCTGGACAGATTCTAATTCCACTACAGCTCCTTTTTGAGCAAGACAGCAGAAACTAAAACTTAGTGGATTTCAGCACAAAGTATCCCAACCTCAGCACTGAACCCCCTCAGCGGTATTTTCCCAGACAATATTCTTCAGATTGCTTCTGAACATCACTCAGTCAATTTCCAATTCACTCACAACTTCCTACCTGTGAAAATTATTCATTTCCAAAATTACATATTCATATGAAAGACACTTTGGTTTATCTAGCTAACACATCAAAATAGCACTGTAGTATGAAGTAGGCTCAAAAAATAAGAAACACTTGAAAGCAAATTTATTTTTTTTTGCTTCCAGACTGCTTGGAGCTTTAGTTGTAGAAGACAGGACTGTGCAAACAGGGCCCCCATACAAAAACTATGGACCACAAGAGCTGCACAGGAGAGACACTTTCAACTCCAGAACTCTAAGAAAGCTTTCTGCACTGTCATAACAGGACAGGAAGATCATCTATTTAACTGAGATGCAATTTAGTGCCTGGCACCCCTGACAGCCCTGGAGGTCACTGTCTAATGCTGCATGAATCATCTGTGACTTTCCAAGGAGCAATGCCCACAAGCAAGAAAGCAGAGCCAGAAAATGAGTGCCTCAATACCAGAGCATTTAGCACATACAGTCAAACGTGTGTAAGGTGAAGTATTTGTGGTTCTTTTGACATGGAAGACACAAATTGGCTTTGATAGATCTACAACTGCACGTACGAACCTGGGCTGAGTGGGTTGGAAAGGATACACCTCCTGCTAAATATCAAGGAGAGCCCCACCTTCATTGTGCTGCTCGTGCTTTCACATCCAGGTACATCTTCCAGGCATAGCATGGAATTCCAGATGACCCTGCCTTAGTACTCTTCACTGCATCTGGGACATATTACCAGAAAACTAGACTTTTAGAATGTTCTGAATGACTACTAAGAGGAAATAATAGGATATCTTGTAGATTGACATGGAAAAGCTCATACTGTGAAAACAGCATGGACAGTGTGGGCAATGCATGTCAAATCTACTAATTTATGAAAAGGAAGTCATAAATAGCTTAAGGATGGCATAAAACCAGAGAGATAGCAAAAGGAGGTATTGAAAAGGCTTTTTCAATAAAGGGTAAGACCTTTCTTCTTGAAGTGGTAGAAAAAAGGGTCTAGGAAGGGGAGATAAGGTCAGGTTAGCAGATAATGCAGTCTTCCTGGGTGGCAAGATATCTGCCAAATGAAATGAGACAGCATGAATGTTAGAGATGCCAGACGGGAGCTGGTTACATTAATTAAGTAATTAAGGTCTGAGGTGCTGACCTCAGTACCAAATGCCTAAAAAACAGTACAGACAGCTCAACCAAGACATCTGACCAGGGTACAGCTGCAACCCACACAGCTAACAAGATATTCAGCTACTCAGTCAGCACTGAATTCTCCTCTGGCATACTGTCCATGCCCCTCCCCAAGCAGAGAAGATCCTGCAGAGACAAATGGAGGTCAGAGAATGAGAATGAGAATGAGCGTGAGCATGAGCGAGTTGGGGATCAGAGGGTGTAAAGGTAGAGGCAGAGACTATCACCAGAAGAGATTGAAAGGAATGAGATTTGTTTATCTCAGAAAAGAGGCAGATAGGAAGGCACACAGTAAGATAAAATACCAAATACTCTAGAGAAGAAATATCTGACATTTTTCTCTAACTTGCTGCATAACACAAGAATAAAGGAACATTCAATGAAATGAAGACCTCATGCATTCAAAGCTGATCAAATGAAAGTCTCTTTCACATAATGTGTAATTGGACAGTGGAAGATATCACCACAGGAAGCACTGAGGTCAAGAACTGTGCAGGATTCAAAGAAGGATTGGATGGCTATATGGATCACAGGAATATCCAGTCAGAACAATTATGCTAAACTTTGGAAAAAGTAAAAAGACAGGCTTTCACAATTTAAGCCAGTACCTGACTACAGGAGAATTAAAATTATGTTTCTATACGGGCAGATTATCCCACATCTTTCTTGGAGGTCCTTCCGTCCTTGCAAGAAGTTGATGCTGTTCTCTTTAGGCCAGAACATCAGTCTGCATGAACTACACAATTTCTATTTTCCCACTTCCACATAAGCTTTAGTGTTGCAGTGTGATTTCCTGTTTTACCTATCCCAGCCTCTCAGGTGTGCCAACCTTCCCCCTCCCCCTTTTGCCCTACTGCCTAAGAGCTGTCCATAAATCTTAACATTCCAGCAGGGTCGTTGTGTGGTTGGCAGAAGTTCAAAAGATGCCCCTCAGGTCCAGGCTCATTGGCCTGTCCAAGTGTCTTTATCCCTTGAGCCCTCCCCTCCTCCCACCTGGTTGGGGGCTCACCTGTCCCTTCCCCTCCCCCTGTCCCCGGGCTTAAAAGGACATGAGACCATGTGGCCTAGGGTTCTATTGTGAGCTGTTACCACATTCAGAGGTCTACCACCCTAAAATAAAATTCTGGATTAAGACTCTACGATAGAATCCGCTCTTTTCTCTTCACCATCGCTTGAACCTTTTCCACCAGAGGTAAACTGAGTTCCTGCTTTGCCTGGATTTGTTCTGAGTGCCCAGCTGCAGCATCCAGCCAGCCAAAGGTATCTCTGAGGTGAAACACCACAGCTGCCACCTTTGGTCTGGCAGCGAGGGCTAGACGAAGCCAGGCACCCCACACCCAGAAACACCGGGATTAATATTCTATATACTTTAGAGGCACTGAATAGCTTTGTGTAGCTGCAATAAAGTCAGCAAATTCAAACCCTCCTTTTTTCACAGCCATGGCACCCCCTGCAGTTAATCAGCACAAGGTGTTTTTATCTCAATTTCCTTTTTCATAGTGTGGCTACAACTGTGGAGCTGCAGCCTGGCAGACATGGAGCGACAGCATTTGCTACCTCCCTCACCTCACCCCAGAGACAAGCTCAGTCTTGTCAGCTCCTTTTCACTGTCTTGCATTCTCTCTTACAGAAGAGGTAAAACTTGATCAGAACCTGAGCTTAATCCAGTAGCAAGCTCCCTCTTGGGAGGCTTGTGCAAATGAACCTCTAATTTCCTGACAATATACCCCAAATACTGTCTTCTCTGGCCATGGTGCTAAATGGAAGAGCCCAGGCCTCCTGTCAATGTCCATGCAGTTCATCAGTGTGCTCTAAACCATGTCTACCAGCTTCAGGACCTCAGGGCTCAGCAGGATATACAGGCTCCATCCAACTCCTGCAGCAGTGGCGGCATTTCTGTGTTTACACCACACATACAGCAGTTCTGTATTACACAGCACACATCAGTAAATGTACTTCAAGTGCCTCTCTAATCCCTGCCCAGCCATGC
The DNA here is from genome assembly GCF_037042795.1 of Molothrus aeneus. Taxonomy (NCBI): domain Eukaryota; kingdom Metazoa; phylum Chordata; class Aves; order Passeriformes; family Icteridae; genus Molothrus; species Molothrus aeneus. The sequence goes on along the minus strand of NC_089647.1, from coordinate 86,190,375 downwards.
ACTATTTTTCTAGGCATAGATAGTTTCCTAGACAGGCATAGTCACCTGAAACCTATTTAATTGCAGTTTTAGTGCTTACATACCCTTTTGCAGGTATTCCTGCTTCCTGTTTTTCCCTCCTTCCCTAGCCTGGTAAACTATCTGTTGACCTCAAATTCAGCCTGTTGCTGTCCCAGCTTTTCACAAGTAGTACAACAATCTCCCAGCTTTCCACAAACCAAACAATCTCTATCTTAACTAGACCTGAAGGAAGACAGGGCAACATTTACCTTCCCCCTACCCTTTTGTCCTCTTTGAATGGGGTTTGAGGGAACCCACATTCAGTTTGGCTTGTGTGCAAAGGTTGTCCACTCTATTAGCAGGCAGATAGATACAGCTTAGGAATCTGCACAAACAAAATCCGAATAAAAACAAACCCTGAGACCCTGGGGAGGGATTCTTCCCTTAAATGATTTTTCTACTTTTATCTGTGTCTTTATTTGTCCTCCTGCTTGTTCCACAGGACACCTCCATGTACTGCAATTGTGCATCATTCACTTAACTGAGTTATGTGTTCCTGAAGCTGTATTTCACCATAGCCAACTCAATGGAGTCAGAAGGTAACTGTCCTTTTCTTGTGCAGCAGTTTGTGACGTTTCTGCTCTCTGCTCAGCACCACTTCCTTAATTTTTACAATCTTGTATTACTACAACTATTTTCTGGTATCTGTACTGATCATTACTGTAATTTTTAAATCTCTTTAAGGTCTCCTTGATCCCTCAGAATGAGACTCTTAACTTTGCCTCAGAACTGAAATCACTGAAAGCATAAAGAGTTTAGTTGCTTTATAATGCACCTTTCTCCAAACATAACCTTCCTGAGACAGTGACCCATGCTCCATGCAGTAGTCTGGGGCCTAATAACCATTTTCCAGGGGACTGTATTGCCTCTTTGGTGGTGCATTATAGCTCACTGTTCCATCGGTCTAGTGTCTTGTTTGCCTTTTTTATTGCAGCTGTGCACTGAAGTGACGTTTCCTATGTGCTTTTTTTTACACAGTAACCCCTTTCTCTCTCTGATCAGTGTATTGAATGTAACACCCATTCCCTACATTTGCTCTTTGTTCCCAGACTAATTACTTTTCATTTTCTACACCAAGCAGCATTTGCCATCTGCTGGCTCATCAACTAAATGATCCAAATACCTTTTGAATCCGCTTGCATTGTTCCTTATTGCTTCTCTGTGCTTCCAGTTTTACCATCCAGCCAGTGGAGATTCCTTGTACACAGTGCTCAGCTGAGGCACAGTAGCAGAGAAATGGGAAACCACATGATCTTCTCACACCTAGGGCAGAGCATCCTGCCTGCATTTGCCACTTGCTGCATTCATATAGAAAAGAAGGGTTCCCTTTGGAAAAAATTAGGTTCACATATGCTTCAGCCTGCTTGAGATAAAGGATGGCTTTAAGCCCAGGCCCTGTGCTGGAGGACAGTGCAAGGCAGTCTCTTACACCAGGGATCCCAAGACAGGATGCAGCTTTCAGAGACCTCATCTGGTGTCCCCACACCAAGATACAGCAGGTACTCCACTGCTCACCTCACAGCTCCCATAATGTGTCCTGGAAGAAGAGGCACATTCCACATCTCCTCACACCGTGTCCTGTTTGTGTGTGCACATCTGCACATGGGGAAATGGGAAAAGGGAAGATGAACATGGAAACAAAATGAGATTTCACTCAAACAGAAACCAGCACCATCACAGCCCTAAAGGCAAAAGTATCAATTTCCTCTCAGCCCAACAGAGCAATTTCTGAAAATCCAGCACAAAGGCCTAATTGTGGGTGACCCAATTGTGACCTTATGGTACCTGAAGAGAGAATACAAAAAGATAGACAGAGACTATTTGCAGGGGAATGTAGTGACAGAACAAGGGGGAATAACTTCAAAGTGAAAGAGAGTAGGTTTAGATCAGATACTAGGAATAAATTCCTTACTGTGGGGGTGGTGAGGCATTGGGACAGGTTGTCCAGAGAAGCTGTTGATGTCTCACTCCTGGAAGCCCTCAAGATGAGTTAGATGAGGGGCTGAACAACGTGGTCTAGTGGAAGATGTTCCCCCCTATGGCAAGGGGGTTTGCACTAGATGATCTTTAAGGTCCCTTCCAACCCAGGCCATTCTATGATGAATTTATGAAGTTGTTCTGAAATACCTCAGGAAATGTCCAGTGTGTGGAAGGTCAGATGTATGTGTAAGAATCAGGGGTCAGCTGGAGACACACACTTTTTTCCAGGCTCTGAGAATCAGAATAGTGCAGCACTGATGCTTTTAAAACAGGGTTTATGGGCAGGCTTATGCTGTGCTGAAGCATGTGCCACACGGCATTCTCTGGGAAACTCTTTTCTGTCCCAGCAATAGGAAGCCTGACTTGCTGGTCTGTTGCCTTTGCCTTGTTTTGTTTGTCATTTAAGAAAAAAAAATGTCTTGGATCACCCAGAGTGAGCAATCTTTGGGATTATTTTTTTGGTCTTCCCTTGAAAGCATTGCACATGCTTGATGCATCAGCAGTTGCCTATCCAAGCTACATTCAGGTAAGAGAACTAGACAATCTGTGCACTGCTTGCAGATTTTCTAGCAATTTATTTCTTTGGAAAATGACCACAGAATGGCTCATTCAGAAGGTTACCATTTTGCAGCTGTTTTAGGGTCCATGTGTAAAATGATCTATTTTTTTTTTACAGTTCATTGATTTTCTGAATCTCAAGTTCAGAAAGACTGAGCTTGATTTCAAACATTTGCTGCTCCCATTTATAGTGTTTTTACATGGTGATTTGAGTTAGGACTGCAAAATGTAGATAAATCTTTAATAAGCTATGAACGTCACAGGAAATAATTTGTGCCATGCCTTTCTCGGGCAGGCAATCAGCATAACCAGCCAAACTAACTTGTCCTTGCCTGTGATTGGAGATAGTACTTTTTATCCCAAATTTTTCATGTTTAAAATCAGCTGGACTTCTTGATGCTCGGCATTTTTGAAAACAATTTTTAACTCTAATCGAGCATGGAAAAATTAGCATTTACTCCTTACTACACTCACATCCTCTTTTCTGCTACAACAGTGCACTAGGAAAAGGGAGTTTTGCTAATTCATGGCATTCTTTATTAATATGTAAATCAGAGGAATTCATCACAGTCATGAGTGGAAAGATTTTTCATAGTCTTCCTTTTAGTCTTAGGTTGCTAATAAAAGAATGAATCTCCAAGCTGAATTTCACGTAGTCTGAGACTTGCATATGAGTCTGAAGAGTAAGCATTCTGAGAGAACAGTGACAGCCAATATTCAGCATTTTTAAACAGTAAAACTGCTGCAAGCTGGTTTAGACCTGTCCCTGTACATCACAGCTGTATCATTTGTGCAGCACACAGCCTCACAGAACTGCCTGGAATTCAGGAGTGTGATTGGACCATGCATCTCTAGGATTATTCAATTCACTGGAACTTCTCAAAACCTTCTCTATCATAACATTTAGACCCCACCTGGAGCCTCAGTCTTGGTTTCCCTTCTGGCAAGTTTGCATACAATGAAAATGGGACAGGAATCTTGCAAAAAGGGAAGGACTCCAATGTTCCTCAATGACAGTATGATTTGCTCTATGTCATAATATGAAGGAATTGAAATTCTCTCCAAAACCACTGCAGAGGCCTCTGTCTACATGCACCCCAACCAAAAAAAAAACCCCAAACCTGTATTGAGCAGTCTCCTCCTCTGCCTCACAAACATCCTCCAGATATTTTTGTACCTCTAGCCTCAGCTCAGATGTTTTTCCTTTTCTACTACTTTTTACTGCTAGCATGGTCGTAACACTCATGCCATTTCATCCTTGCTGACATGCTGTCTTCTTTTTTCCCATTCTACTATCCACATTCTACTTGTTTATCCCTTCCTTTAGTGTTGTGGCAATTCTGACTCTCCCTGGGACTCCACACTGGGCTGAGAGCCAGCACAGGCCTGATCCATTCAAGGGGCTGTTTTCTCACGAGCTGTCAGTTTCCCTGTACCTCAGAACAGCCAAAGGATAAAGTGTTAAGAAGACTGTGATGCATGGCAGAGAAGTGAGAAGAATATGAAAGACTGACTTTTGTGACTAACATTCATCTTAGCTAATATCAAACATTCCAAAGCCCATTTACATATGAGCTAGTCACCCTAGAGTCTGTATAGTCAGGTACATTCCAGCTTCCTCAGCTGTGGGTATCTAAATTAGGAGAAATTAATTCAATCCTTCACTTCTGGTTCAAACTGCACCTTCTGTATCAGCATTCACTAAATCCACTACATCCACTTTGCTGATGCCAATACTATTTTTCAATCCTTATATTCTTAAAAATAACACAAGCTGTAACATGAAGAAAAGTATGCCAGAGTACAGTTCTGTCTTCCAAAGTACCTCAGGATCCTTTCTGCCTGTTATCTGCAAGTAGCATTAGAATCTGTAACTTGTTTGGTATTCACTGTTATTCAGGAACCCTGAGAGACAGAACAAATACACTGCCTAATTTCTACCACAGAGAAGCTGAGCTCTCCTATGGCTTTAGAGAGAAAGAACCCCAGCAATAATTCCTTGCCCTCTGTGCAGAGAGAAGAGAATTTCTAAGCCTCTTGGAATGTTGTCAATGGCATCCATTAAATCTCTGATCACAATACCCACAAAAAAAATCTTGGTGGGAAGTAAAATATATGGACTTCCATATAACTGAGATCTCAAACAATTCTGAGGAGAAGGAAAACACTGGCTCCAAGCAGAAAAAGGGAAAAGAACTGGAGGTAACTGGCCTCATAAGAGAAAAATCCTTCCCCTTCTACACAGAGTACCTAGAGTTCACAGAGTAAGAGACTTCAGAGGGTAAGAACTCTCCTCCTATGCAACTCGTAAACAGGTCAGCGAGGGGCCTTGCAAAGTCCTGCAGTCAGCAAGAAATCCATCAGCTGGGTCACTGTCAGGAGAGATCCATGTCTGAATATGGAGAAACAGGGCAGTTAGGTGAGAGACACAGCTTTAGGCTTCTTTATGTCATTGTGATCCAATATGCCTACCCAGGGTTTTGTTGTTGGTTTCAGGTTTCTTCGAGTTGCCTAACAGTGATTTTGTTGTTTTGAATAGACTGTCCTGTGTTGTAGCAAGTAACTGCTTTAGGCAGAACCCTGTAACAATGTCTGTGTCCAAGCTCAGCTGGGAACAATCAAGAAACTGTAAGAATCACAGCAAACAAGATCAAGGTCTCCACTTCAAATTCTCTTTAAAATTTCTCTTTAAAATAGAGAGGCAAAACTTGCAATCAGTGAGTATTAGCCTAGGAAGACTACAAAAATAAAAGGTAAATGGAATAAAGGCACACATTATATATATATATATATATATATATATATGCACAGTAGACTCTTACTTAATATGCAGGTGGCAATCCAATCACGTATTTCTGCCATTCACACAAGGAATTTTGCATGTAAGGAACTGCTGAAATGGAGATACCAGAACACTATTGAGATGATGTAGAAATATTTGCAGATGTGCAATTTTCATCTAAAATAAATTCTACTGCAGTGTCCTAAACTGCTTCAGCACAAAATTAGCTAAAATAAAACTTATATTTATGTATTCTTCCCAGTTGCAAGGGCAGATGCAGCCCTGACGTATGACTGGGGGAGGATTCTTCACCATTCAGCTGTGCCCACAGGATCTGCACCAGCAAAGAGTCTTGCACTCACCAATGGTAATGAGCAAGAGGAAGATAGAACCAAGAGGTCTTTAGACTCTTCAGTAAATCAACATTTTGTGTAAAATAGGCCTGATGCATTGCTCCATTCTGGACACTAGTGCACCCCTCCAAAATGACTACTGGGGGGTAAAGTAGGTTCATAAAATAAAGCCACATGCCAGCATGTTTTAGGAAGTACATGAGACAAATATATATTGGTGACACCTTTCCTTTCAACCACTGGCCCTGTGATTGGCAGTAGTAACACAACAACCATATTGCTCCATCATTAGCAAAATGCCTGAAGCTAGGGTTGGCTCTGATTCTTTCCAACAGCCTTTTCAGGTTTGTTTGTTTTTCATAATTGCTTTGCTTCCCATAATTTTTCACCTAGGTCTTTATTCTTGCCTTGAGAATGCCTTCTGTGCAAAGAGCCTCACAGCCACTTCCCCTAATGCCAGGCCCCAATGGAGACTGCTGCTCTCTGCAAGGTTTGATTTTATGTTATTTTATCCTTTCAGGACTGTTCTTAGTTACATACTGAGAAAAATTTTTAAAGGGTAGGGGGGGTGGCACAGATTGTTTGCAAGTGTAGATTATCCTAGAGGTTTAACAGGTTTTTGTTGTTTGTTTGGAGTTTTTTTTTCTGTTATGTTTAAAAATCATACCAGAGAAACAGGGATTTCTATCCCTGGCTAGAAATCTTCCTTAGGTTCTTTCACTCTTGAAAGAGCGAGAGCAGCTCTGCTTAGTAGAACTAATTAATCAGAATTGTAATAAAACATTTATTCCACTTCAAAATATCTGACTGCATTGTGGTTTAGGAGCTAACAAAAATAGGCATCATGATTAAAAAGTAGGTGTAGGTAGTGATATGTAATAACGCTACAACCAAACGCTGCAGATGAGATTTTACAACAGCACTTTCACTGGTTAACATGAAACAATAGTGCTCGGTCAGGAAACTACTGCAATAATCCTGCAGCTTTTACATGTCAATATTTAGGCCATTACTACAGCAGGCTGTGCTACTACAGCATTGCAGGAGTTGTGAAATGTGTCTCTGTCGTTAATAATCACCTCGGCCCTGCGAGAGACGTGCGAAACTACAGACGGGCATGCGTCCCCTCCCTCCGGCTCCGCGGCCGGCTCCTGAGGGCCGGGAGGGCGGCGGGGCTGCGAGCGGGGCTCTCCGGAGGGCGGCGGGGCTGCGAGCGGGGCTCTCCGGAGGGCGGCTCCCGAGGGCCGGGAGGGCGGCGGGGCTGCCGGCGGTGCCCTCCGGAGAGCGGCTCCCGAGGGCCGGGAGGACGGCGGGGCTGTGAGCGGGGCTCTCCGGAGGGCGGCTCCCGAGGGCCGGGAGGACGGCGGGGCTGTGAGCGGGGCTCTCCGGAGGGCGGCCCGAGGGCAGAGAGCCCGGCGGGCCGGGCCGTGCCCGCAATGCAGCACCGCCTCGCCGTGTCCCGCCGCCACGCTGCCACCGGGACGCGGCTGCCCGGGGCCGCCCCCAGCCCGGGGCTGTGCCAGTCCCCGATCCCGGCTGGCTGCCGCAGGGGTTCCGTGTGTAACACGTGTTTGCGCCGAGAACAGCACCACAGTGACGGCCACGGCCTGAGCCACTCGCGGGCAGCCGGGCTGGCTGTGCTGGGGATAGGAGACATCGCTATGAAACAGCCCTCGGTGCCTTGGGCGGAGACAAACACCTGAATGAATTACGAGGCTGAACCTGTTGGTATGAAAGGGTCCAGAGACAGAGATGGATTCAGTGTCCCCTCTTCTCATCCCTCTGCTGCCCGAATAAAAATCATCTCCGAATTTGCGGCTGAGAACCAAACCTGAGTTTGAGTTGAACACACCCAGTGTGAATTTGACGTAGGTGATCCTTCCAAGAGCTCCGGAGCCAGAAGAACTACAGAGTGAGAAGTAAGGACCTTTCTCCCATATGACAAGGGAAAAGTCCACTGCTGCAATTCTCAATTGTTTATTTGTCTGTCACGACTGCTGCTTACAGCAGCTGCAGGCCGGTGAGTGCCATGGTAAAGCAGTGAGCAGCAGCTGGTTGTCAGTTGCACCTCATGGACCCTCTCTGGAAATGGATGAAGGTGGCAGCTTGGTTCTGGTAGAGCCAAGCAATTGGAAGTGCTCTGCCCTTTAAACATAACTACCTGCAGACCAGCAAAACAGCAGGCAATGGCACAGGCCAAGTTTTCTTCTTCCTCTGTGGAACGGGAGAAGATTGGCACTCTGTTGGCCCTTGCATTGGTGTGTAGTTGGCAGGCCAGCATCGCCCTGGGAAACACGTGAGACTAGAAAGAATACACAGAAATATCAGCTTGGGGAAGGATCTTCCCTTGGTGGCTTTATGTGCCCTCTGACAATATGAGATGTCATGACAGAAGCCTTCAGATGCCATAGCAGCCATAGTCACTGCTTGGCAACACCTCCTATATTAGGCTGCAAGTAGCATGACCCTGAGTTTCACCTGGAAATGCCTTTGTGCTGAAGGTACTGAAATTACATCAGACATCAGACATGCTTTCTGTAAGTTTTACTCAGAAAATGAGATTTATAAATAAGGGGTGCTCAACAATAACACCTCATTGAGATGACCAGCTAAAACCTCAGTCCCACTGAACACCTAGTGCCTCTCTCCCCACCCTCAGATTGGATTCCAAACTCAACAAAGACAGCAAGAATGCTTTTACTGAAGTCAGCAGGCTTGAACCAGGCTTCACCCTGTAAATACCAACGACTAAGCAATAAACCCAGTTCCCAATCTGGCTACTATAACCTAAGATGTTTCTCTGTCAGTTCAGGAGCTCACTAGTGAAGATGAGTTACAGCGTGAGGGTGTTAGAAGATAACTCACTACTGTTATTTTTTGGCCCTTTTCCTAGACTTACCTATTTTTATCCTCTTTTTAACATTAATTCTGTTTTCTGTTTCTTCCTAAACTAATATTGGCCTATTTTAACTAACTATCTATTCTTTGCTGAAAGTATAGAATGGCTGTTTCAGGTTTTTTCACTGGTAACTTACTCCAGCTATATTTCACAAAACAAAATAGCTGTCTCCATATGCCTCTCTAAATAATTGTTGGTTCCTCTTATAATTTGCTTATATGTCACTTTCTATTTAAAAATAAAATACAATCATTGACTAACCATTTTAAAGCTGTTCTTGCTAACTTAAATTAATCCCTATTCCACTTGTCTTTCTGCCTTTCTGCTCCACAACTGCCCCCTAGAGAAATAGCTCTGTAAAAAAAAAAAAATAATGCACAAATCCAGTCATGCAAAACTTTTAACAGTTAGTTTACTCTAGACTGGCAAGGACTGGGATTGGTAGATTAATTTTCTGGCAAAACTGGAAAATGTTGGCCCAGTGAAATGGATATATTCTAGATAACATATATTTTCTGAACAGTATTTTTCAGAACCTTTTTTTTTAGGTAATCTAATTGCTGATAAAAATTAGACTGAAAGCAACCAGCCACAATGTGTCCAAAATTTGACTTAAAGCTGGTCAAAACTCTAGTTAGTGCTTCCCTCTGGCAGGAAACACCCATATTGTGAAGACAAGTTTCATTAAAATACTGAGCAAAAGTCAATTATTTGGGTTTTTCTCATGAAGGTGCTAAGAGCTGAGCCATAAATTTTTCTCAAAGTGAAATGCAGGAAACACTCTGGCTAAAATAGCTGATGCTTAGCTGAGAGACACAGACCTGAACTCGAGTTTTCCTTATCCTGCATGGATATCTTGAGCAGTGTGTAACTAGATACGGGTGAAAGGCTGGACATTCATTAAGTTTTTGATGTTATTACGCAAAGTAGAAGAAAAAATATTTGAAATTGTAACATTTTTCACAGAACAGGACAACTGGCTATAGAGATGGAGAAAAGAAGGTTCCCCATAAGCCCTTGTCTTACAGTGACAGCTTCATCCCTGGAACTAAATCCCTATGGGTCTGAGTCCATCTGACTGGCGTGGTTATAATCAAATTGGAGTTTTGCCTAGCATCAGTGGGGACTCCTAGCAGATCTGTTTGTGTGGATACAATTGTAGGACTGGGGCTATTTGCTATTTATATAACAAATTCCATATACCAGAATCAGAAGAAGTCAATAGTAATTTTTATGTAAATTGCATCAAGTAGCACAATTAATTAGATTGGTGTTTCTAAGTATTTCTCTCTTATTTCCCCGACATTCCCATACACTATTACACCTGCTTTCCTATACAAGAATCTCCACATACCCTATGTTTTCCCCCAGAATTGGCCTTCCATTCTTCTCAGCCTCCCCATGGGTACACTTCAGAGTATCCCCAGTGTACTGAAAGGAGGTTGTAACCAGATGAGGCTTCACTCTCTTCTCCCAGGCAACTACTGACAGGACAAGCTGTGCCAGCTTAGGTCTGGGTTGGACATCAGAGGGAATTTATTAATGGAAAGAGTTTTTAAATATTGGAATGGGCTGCACAGGGAGGTGGTGGAGTCGCCATCCCTGGAGGTGTTCAAGAAATAACTGGATGTGGCACATCCAGTTGACAAGGTGGTAACTGGCTAAAGGTTGGACTTGACAATCTTGGAAGTCTTTGCCAATATAAAAGATTCCGTGCTTCTGCAATTAAAAATGCAGACTCATATGGGAACAGCCAGTGGGCGTTATTCCTTTATCCAGCTTGCGAGTGGAAGAAGCAGGCCCTTCCCCGGTGGAGGCGAGTCCTTCTACAGCGAGGGTGGCGAGGCCTGAACCTGAATCAGCTCCAGTTCGTCCAGGAGGCCCCAGCCCGCTCAGGGTCAGGGCCGGGCGGTGACCCGGCTCCCGCCTCCTCGGCCAGAAGGTGGACGCAGCGGGGGCAAGCACCGCCACAACCGCACTGGGGCCTTCTGCACCCGCGTCCTGGCTGCAGGGCGGTCCCCGGGCGCGGGGCTCCGGGCTGTGCTGGGCACGGCACTCTCCGGCGCGGCCTCCTCTCCCGTCCCGGTACCGAGTCCCCGCCCGCCGTGCTTGCGGCGCGCCCGTCGGGCCGCCAGGGGGCGCCACCGCCCCGCGCCCGCCGCGGCCCGTCCGCGCGCCTGGGGAGGCGCGCGACGTCTCGCGCCGCGCCCCGCCCCGCCCCTCCCCGCCGTCACGTGCGCCGCCGCCGGGCGCCTGTCTCCCTGCGGGCGGGCCGCTAGGGGGCGCCGCGGCCCAGGGGCCCTGCCCGGGCCGGCGCGCGCCGTTTGTTGACCGCGCGGCGGCGGCGGGTTGGTGGCGCGAGACTCTCCCGTGACGCGCTCGCGGGAAGGGAAGGGAAGGGGTGGGGGTGGAGGAGGGGCCGTGCCGGGGACACCGAGCGAGGTGCGGGGAGAGAGAAGGAGGGAGGGGGAGAGAGAGAGAGCGGCCGGCGCTAGGGAGGAGGAGGAGGAGGAAGAAGGCGGGCAGGAGGCGGTGGTTGCGTGCGTCCCTCCGTTCGTCCGTCCGTCCGTGCCGGAGGGGGAGCCGCGATGTGAAGCCCCACAGACACACAACACGCACACACACACGCACACGCACGGCCCGGCAGGGCAGGAGGCAGCGGCGGCGCTCCCGGGAATGTGTGTCTGGGACGCGGCAGAAGGTGAGTGGTGGCGGAGCGGGCGCCCTCACCCCCACGGCACGGCGCGGCGCGGCGGACCCATGGCGGGAGGGACGTGCAGGGGGTGGCTCGGGGACGGGGAGAAGGAAGGCAGGCAGGAAGGGAGGGGGGCGGGAGGCAGACGCGGGGCCCGCAGCCGCTGCCCTGCCTCCCAGCCCCTCCCTGGGCCCGCGGCCTGGGCCTTCCCCGTTCTGTTCCCGGCGCGGGAACGGGGGGAAGGGAAGGCAAAGGGGAACGGCGCGCGGCGTTATGTAACCGGCGCGCGGGGGCCTGGGCTGCCCGCGCGGGAGGGCGGAGGGGGACACGGGGACAGAGCCCGTGCGCGCCCGCGAGGCGCCGCGGGGGCGCGCCAGGTGTGCGCGTGTCCGGGTCACCCGCCCCTCCCCGCACCTGTGCGTCTGTCTGTCTGTCTTGTCTGTGTGTCTGTCACATGGGGCCTGCGCTGCAGACACAACACGGGTCCCCCAGGCAGAGGCGGGGAGAGCGAGGCTGTGCCACAGCGTTGTGCCAGCGCGGAGGGGTCACTGCAGGGAAATGGGCTACAGGGGGAGGAGAGGGGAAGCCCGAGCCCTGGCGCGGCCGTGCTCTCTGGAACGCTCCCCGCGCTGTAGCAGCGTGTATCTTGTCTGCGGTTTCCTGTAGTGTTTGTCACAAGTTGCTTTTGCTGAGCAATAGTGCTGGGTATAACTGGTGTGCCGAGGGGAAGAGGGAGGACCTGTGCTTGATGAGTAAGCCCGTGCTTACCAACACTGAGGGACTGATGTGTTCACATCTTGACCCCTTCCCCTCTGATTTTGATGCTTTTTGCTCTACAGTTACCATTGACTTAACCTGTGATACTGAGCTAAAAGCCCCTGATGCGAACTGGGCTGTAATGGCATGTTAACCTTAAGAAGGAAGAGGAACATAGTATCTATCACCAGCACGTTTGGGTTTTCTGAGTAGAAACTCTGTGTTTTTTGTGCTGTAATATTCCATTATTTCTGATGCTTTAAAATTAAGATCACAGTCTTCAGAAAGACAGGGCTGTGAGTACTCAGCTTGTGTTAATAACTGTCTTAATGAAAAGATGAGTTGATGTTTGTTGTGCATCTTGATCTAAAATCCAGGTCCTACCTCAAATTTGACACCATAATCCAAAGAGGCAAAACCAGGGGACTTTAATTTTATAATCTGAATTCTTTATTAATTTAGATGCAATTGTTGCTCAAATAGAACTGGCCAGAGCAGTTACCTAATTACTATTAGTTGCAAGAAGTTACACCTAAAATTTGTTTCCGGAATAGTCCTGTTTTACTAAGGTTTATGACATTTAACACAAATGAAATCCAATATCAGACAGAAATCCAAATCTCTGACAAATTCCTTGCCATCTTGCCTCAAGCCTGTAGTTATTACCCATTCCCACCATATTGGTCTTTCATTCAGCCCATTTCTTCTGCTGGATAATGCACCAAATCCCTGTTAGTAAATAATCCCAAGCTGTCACACTGGAGGTCACTGGTAGGACAGTGTTTGTAGAGGCACAGTGCAGACACCTGCCTTGTGACTCACTCATGTTTAACTACTTGAAGAAAGATTTTTTTTTTAACAGCAAAGTGCTAATAGGAAAAATTCATTAGTATATTTCAAGCCTCAATTGTAAAATGGTTGTACAAAACAATATGTGTTTTTTTCAGTACATTATTTAGTAATGAGCCCTTCAAACCTAGGACCAGTCCATCTTTCTGAATAGTACACACACTCTGGTACAGCCTGTTCTGGTGCAGTGATAGTGTGCGGTAACAGAGTGCCAATTTTCATTAGTTGTTTCTGATCCCTTGACCCACATGACTTCTTGAAAGAATTTTTATGACAAATTTTCAATCTTTCTACCATCCCTTTCATTTACTGGAGAGATTTTTAAAAAAGAGTAAGAATTAAATATGACTTTGAGTAGGTAGAAAAAAAATCATGTGATTACACAGACTTTTTTTTAATAACACAAGACAAGCAGGAAAAAAATAACTTGCCTGACCCAGCCATGTGCTTTCCCCATTTAATTTGTTAGTGATTGTTTATTTCATAGAGAATGGGGTTTTTTTAATTCAACCTTTTTCTCTTATAATTAAAGGGGTATATTATTATCACTGAGATCTCTGTCAGCTCTTAGGAGGTTTGCCTGGTGTATATATAACAAGGGAGCTAAATATCCAAATGTTGAAACCCTTCATCAAGAATATAATGTAGATTAATTTGGTGATAGTGCCACATGTTTACCTAAGCATAGCAAAATGAGGAAAAAATTGGAAACAAGTAGAAATGAGAATAGCCATGGAATTGTAAAAAGAGTTGGAAGTAAGAGAGCAAACCTTAAAAATCATGAGGAATTCTTAGATGTGTGTGATGCAGTATACTTGTGGAAGTGTCTTTGTCTAGCAGATAGGTAGGTATCTGTAGTGCTCTGCCCCGAGAGCAGCTTTTTACTCTGTTTTGGAAACCAGACAGCATTTAATTGGACACACAGATGTTTTTAGGGAAGAGGGCCTGCTGTGTCTGTGATCCCCTCACTCTGTATTTCACATGGAATATCTGGTGCTTGTAAGACAGAAGTCAGAATTAGGAAAGGCTTCTTTCTCAGTGTTCATGAGAAGAGAGGTGAGTGTGCAGAACAGCCCTCAATTCTGGGCTGGAATGATAACTTCCATTCCTGTGGCTTTTATTTCAAAATTGACTTAAGGACTGCTGCTACTGTAGCTACGGAATCTGTGACCATGAAATTCCCCTAGGAGATACTTTTAGTTAGGTATACCCATAGCAAGGATTGTATATTCCATATTCCTTGCTTTAAATGCCTAGGCAGACAGTGGTCCCTGAATTTCAGTGTTAGCTCTTGGCTAAAGCAACTCCTTTCCTATCTCAAAGTTTCAGGTTTCCCAGCTGGTATCCTACCTATTTGGTAGTGCTGAAACTGGTGACTTGAAATTCAGTAACTTGCAGAAGTAAAGCTTAGCCATGCTGTGGTTAACTCTTCTCTTAGTTTTGCTTTTCCATTCCCAGCTATATATAAATACTTTACCCAAGTCCCAGTGTAATGGAATTCTTGGTTGTAACCTCCTTATTTGGTTTGCCTCAAGTAATGCACATCTCTTCAGTGTCTTGATTTATGAAAGTAAATAACCCTGGAAAGGAGAAAGGCGGTTTCTCTTAGGAGAAGACACTGCTCAGGTACCTTGCAGAGTCATTCTTGCAAATGCAGGTGGATTGGTTGGAATGCCAAAGCAAGAAGGCAGTTCAGAAGCTATGCATAGTAGGGTCAAGAACTATAAGATTTTCCCAAATTAACACAGAGACTGGCAATCTTCTGGTAAGGTGACATATGGTGTATTTTGGCAGAATCCTGGGGACTGTTGATAGTATGTTTTGTCAGGTTCTAGTTGTCAGTGAATATCCAAAGTGAAATAAAGTTCTGTCCACCATGTTCATGACTTCACCTCTTTGGGTTGGCTCACATCAGGTATTTGTTCAGGGCATGATGAGTTAGCATCATGAACAAATGGTTGTGCTCCACTGAGGTCATCTTGGAAACCTAGGAGCTGTTGCTTTTTAAAGGAAGTAATGGAATTGCTATTAATTTTTACAAACAGGAAAGCCCCTGACCCCATGGCATGTAAGGTAAATGATTAGTGCAGCTTCCCAAGTAGTGTATTTTACCATTCTGTGAAATTCAATGCAACTCCCAGTTGAAGTAAAGAACTAAAATAATTTATATTGAAAGGATACTGTTCCTGATTTCTGGATCTACTTGTTGTTTTCAGGAAACATTAGAGCACTCAGCTCTAATACTGCCTTTTCAGTCATAATTCCTTGACTTTCATTCTCTAATTGCATTATTTGGTAAGCAGTTCCAAGAATCCTCCTTAATAAACCAGTAGTAGGGGAGAGGTAAGGTTGTAATGACTTTTTACTGTAATTTCTGGCTGATTTGAAGTTTTAAGCATTGCCCCGTCCTGTAACTTCTATATTGATTTTTAACCCAAGTTTTAAAATTGTAGCACTTGTTTGGGATGGGCCATTTTTGCTCTGTAGCCATTTTGTATTTATCTGTCTCCACTAAGCAGCAGTGTAACATTGCTGGTTTTATGTCAAAGGTGCTTAAAATACCAACTTAGAACCAGTACAAGCCAAGAACACAATTCAGATTTGAGTTTAAATTAAAGGATCTTGAAGAATTAGAGCATTTTTGGTTTTTTCCCTGTATTTTTCCTGGAAAATACAGAAACGTGCCCTTCTTATTTTTCTCTGAATCTAGGAGGAAACTTGATAATATGTTGGGTCAGATCAGAAGTTTGTTTTGTTAACAATAAACAAACACACTAAAATACTTTCCCTTTGTGTTCTGAGCTTCTATAGTTTGTTACCTTAAAAAAATAGAATATGTTTTTATTCCATGTATGTATTGAACAGATCTGGACTTTTAGCATCCTTGGTATCCACTGTCAGATAATCTTAAAATAAACTAGGCTATGGATTAAAAAATACTTCAATTTCTTTTGATCTCTCCACTTGCTTGTTTCATCTCATTCTTCCTAGTCTTGTTGGTCTGAGTTGATGAAAAAAAGTAATATCTGTAGACTGAAGAAAGATGTAGAAAACTTGAGTAGAAAGTTGAAGCTTCAAGGCTAAGTATAGAAGCCTTATGTTGTGAAGATTTTACTTCAAAAAAGATCTTGCAGCTTTGAGAGTTTCAAAGGCGATGTCAGAAAAGCATTTGGGAACTTGACTGTGCAATGTCAGTTGAAATTAAGTAATGTCATTCAAACACTGCTATGAACAGAAAACCTACCTATTTCCATACTGAATCTGTAGTTATCAATGCTTTTGCTGGTGAAGTTGTTGAGTTCTTAGAGTTTTGCTGCCCATACACGAGTAAAGAGTCCTCCTTAGCATCTGACATCATCTGCCATTTGCAAAGTAGATGCCTTCTCTCTCGTTTTCCCTGAAAAGCCTGGCAGGATCAACACTTGCTCAGTGATAACATTGGATTGACCATAAAGCACAAGTGCCTTGGGCATGTCTCCTAAAAAACCCCAACATCATCATGGAATAGTCAGGGCTGCAAAGAACCTTAAAGGTCATCTGGCTCCAGCTCCCTGTCATGTGCAGGGACACCTTTCACTAGGCCAGGTTGCTTAGAGCTCCGTCCAGCCTGGTCTTGAAGACTTCCAGGGATGGGGCATCCACAGCTTCTGTGGGCAACTTGTCCCGGTGCCTGACCACCCTTACAGGAGAGAATTTCTTCCTAATATGTGATTTAAACCTACTCTCAGTTTGAAGCCATTCCCTCTTCTTCTGTCCCTACAAGTTCTTGTAATAGTCTCTCTCCATTTTTCTTGTATTCTCCCTTCACATACTGGTAGGCCACAATTACATCACCCTGAAGCCTCTCCAGACTGAAAGATGTCAATTCACTCAGCCTCACAGCAGAGGTGCTTCATCCCTCTGATCATCTTGGTGCCTCTTATCTGGACTTGTTCCAACAGGTCCATGTCCTTCCTGTGCTGGGACCCCAGATCTGGACACAGCACCCCTGGTGGGGTCTCATCAGAGCGGAGTAGGGATGAGGGTCTCTCTCATCCTGCTGCCCACGCTGCTTTGGATGCAGCCCAGGGTATGATTGGCTTTCTGGGTCATGTCCAGCCTCTCAGCCACCAGCACCCCCAAGTCCTTCAGGGCTGGTCTCAATCTGCTCATTCCAGAGCCTGTATTGATTCCAGGGGTTGCCCCTCCCCGGGTGCAGCACCTTGAGCTTGGCCTTTTTAAACCACGTGTACCCTCTCATTATACTGGTTACAGCCCTGGCCCAGAGCACTGGGCTTTGTTTCTGTACTCCATTCACTACTGCCAGAGTGGTCAGTCTGGGTAGCCAGCACTCACGCTGGTCAGCAGCAAAGATCAGTTTGTTGTGTGTGCACATCCATGCAGGTACCCATACACACATGTGTAGACAAATAGCTAAATTCAGTCAAAAAGATGTAGTCTCTTCTGAAGGATACCCATCTCCTGGGCTGAAGTCTGTGGAAGTTGAAAGTAGTTATGTATATCAGGTTTTCACAAGCACAGTTCCTTTGAATTTGATGTTAATAAATTCAGAGCATCCACAGATTCCTTGCTTTGATCACCTCATGAAAATTTTGCAGTTATTTTTGAATAATTATACCTCCACTTACCCACTTTTTCTGCCTTGTTAAGTTTTTCTTCAGCTTTGCAAGGATGTTTCAGTTGTGCCTGGAAAGTCTTAGAAAGTCCTTAATCATTCAGCAATAGCAACTCTTCTAATTATTTGGGAGTAGTGATCATGGGTTTACTTATGCTACCTACTGACTTCCTGGCCTGTGCCTTAGCATAGACTGCTTGGGGAAGACAGGAGTTGTGGGACTGGATTGCCATACTGAGTGTACAAACCAAAAACCTTCTAAACAAGTTCTGTTGATTATTAGGTAGAAAACTAACATCCCAGTCTTCATTTTCAAAGAAAAAAGAGACATCATTCTCCCTTCTCAAATATTATAGATAGCTAAACAGAGGCAATTGGGGGAAGACTATGCAGCTCATAAGCTCATCTTGTTTATTGTTTTGGATACTCAAGTCCAAGAGAGCATTTCCTTTTGGTGATTTACAGTCCCTTCTCTGTGTTGGTATTTAGAGTCCTAATTTCACCAGCTATGTTTCTTATTCTGATTTTACTTAATGGTTTTTATTCTGGATTCTAGGCACTTAGAAGCTGGCATAAAGATTATGAATGTGCCAAGTCCTCTTGGGGTTGAAGCCCCAAAAGAACTTAAGCACAGAAAAGAACTGATGAAGCCAGTTGGTGAAGTTTGCTGAATCTTATCATTGTTTTGTGGCACTAAGAACCCTTGTGTGAAAGAAGTGATACTTGAACTAAAAAGTGAATTGAGCTACCTGGTTACATACAGCAAGGAACATTTGTGAAGAAAACCTGTTCATCACTGGAGAACTCTGAGGGGGTTGGGGAGGTCATGACTTAACCAAAAAATGCAGAAATGTTGAAACTGAAGGCCAGTCTTCTGTAAGCAGAAGAAAAAACCAGGTTAAACCACTACTTGTGACAAGCTATAAATGAACTGTAGGTGTTATTGAGTGTTATTCCTAGAGGGAAATTGACAGTTGGTTTCAAGTTAAATCTGCCTTCCTATTTTTCAAAGAATTAGCCATCTCAAATGCCATGTATGAAAGCAAAAATGATATCTTGAAAAGAGATTGTTCAAAGCTGGTGTGGATTGTACAGTGATTCTGGTTTCTGGACCTCATGCTCAGGCTTCCTCAAGTTGTGACAAGTAAAACAATTGTCTGTCCCAGACTCCCAAGTTAGTTGTAACAACATATAAAGACTTTTGTCTTGTACAGCTCTGGTATAAAGTTGTTACAGTTATCTGCTGTACAGCTGTTTTTTGTATTATTGTGATGTTTAGCCAGCAAAAGAAATTTCTATTTCTTAGTTGTTACTTGTATGTAAAGTATTTAGTCCATGATTGTACTGATCATGAAAAACTGATCTGAAACAGAGACCATTTTGAGTTGCAAAAGTAGTCAGTTTGGAAGGTGGGTTAGTTTAGCAAAGAGTTCTCTTTCTCGGGGACTGATTGAACTGGAAGTTCTCAGAGTATCATTTCTTTGCTGTCAACCTCAAATGAAAGTATGCACAGAACACCATTTTAGAATAGTTATCTGCTCATGAGGAGTTTCTTCTGCAGGGCTTGGAAGTTTTTCTATGTTTTATGTGAGTTGTATGGTATTTTGCCTTTCTAGCAAATGCCATGGATGCTCATATTTTAGACAAATGGTATTTCTAAATTTCTCATACTGTTTTCTAATATTTAAATTGCCCAAGATTTTGAAGTTTGTCCTTTCTCATTTACATTTTTATCTTTAATCACAGGACATGGAGGTGGTGTTGGGTGTTTTTGGGGATAGCTATTGGTTCAAGCATCCTTCAGCTAATTTCATTTCTCTTGATTTAAAATATCATCAAAGATTGAAGTGCAAAACAGAACTTGCTGGTTGGCCCTATAACATCAGGTGCTTGTAGTTAGTGCTTCTCCTGTGGGGACAGGTAGCATAAGATATGGAGCTGCTTGATTGTAACTTTTTTTAAAGCCCTTACCCTGTGGAAAAGGTAAGGTAGCCTATCCCTCTGGTTTATTGCAGGGGAAAAAGCATAAGCAGCACTAATTAGTGATCAGTAGCCAGCTCATTAGAACTCTGTATCTGCATTTACACTGCCATTAGTTACAGTCATGACCCAAAAGTTGGTTTCTAGAAATTGCTAAGATAATTTTAAGATCCCATCCATTCTTCTCTTTTTGCCTGTCTACTTTGGCTTTATCTGATGCTTTTGTTAGTCACTTCATCTTGCTAAACTTAGGGAAAGCAAAACTATAAAATTATGTCAATTTTATGTTGATTTAGTGAGCTGACCTGCACATAGCACCAGTGTGAATGTAGGGGGTCATATGAGCCTGGGAAGAAGGGATAAAGCCTGTTAGACCAGCAGAAGCTGAAGAGCAGAATCATCCCTTTTGGTAGCAGTCAGCCAACAAGTTGACTCAAACATCTTATGAAACTTCACCCTGAGACTTTATTTCTCACCTAGAATAAAATTCAGTACTGCCTTGTGATGTACTAATTAGTAATTTTAATATAGAATAGTAGTGCTAACCCTGAATTGTCTGAAATGACAGGCATTTAAGCAGATAGTATCTTTAAAAAAGCTTTTGACTTTTTTGTGTAAGTTCTTTTTGCTGGATTCTGGACTTCTTAGTATGTGATAAAAAAATAGTTTTCTACCCTATAGCAGCAGCTCTTTTCCAGAAGACTCAGCCAAGAATAGGACTCTTGTGCATAGAAATGTATAAACATGTAAGATAGTTCTTTGCTCAAAGAGCTTGAGGACTAGTGCCAAGCAGAGTGGTGAGTTTGATGTGGGAGGTGGAATGTAGAGGCATGAAACTCAAACAAGCCACAAAATACCCACTTGATGGAAAAAGCTTCTAAGCCCTGCTGAGCTGGGATGAATTCAATCTAGAGTTCAAGGAAAAGATTCTGATACTCATTAGCAGTGGCCCAAGACACCCATATTTCTGCTGGAGTTACACCTTTTATATAGGCTTGTGGAATGTGAATACGTTAAATAAATCAAGTTCTTTTGCATTAGAGGACAATGACAGGATGTCTGCTCTGGTCAGAAATGCAGACTAGCTGTTATAGTGTGTTACACTTCTGTACACCTTTCAGTTACCAAAAATTGGATTATCTGGATGGAACATTACTTGTGTGATGCACTTAGACACAGCTTTGGCAGGGTTATTTGTTGAGTCACAGTGCAGCCTATTTTGTCTTTGGAAATAGTTCATATGTTTTCTTGTAGGGCAGAACAATAAAGTTTATATTCTGCCAGATTCAAGTTGGCTACTTGAAGAGGTAGCAAAAATACCTCTGCACTGTATATATGCTTGGCAGAGAGATTGCTGAAATGTATGACAGAAGCAGAGACTAGTCCTGCACTGGAATTAAAAAGCTCGTGATGATCCATGTTCACTTCTTGCAGAGTCATTGCAGAATACAGATCTGTGCTCCCAACCATTTTTCCCCATAATACTGTGGTGGTTTTGGTCTGGGTTGGTCCCTTAGCCATGTTAATGAATTTGTGCAAACAGAGAAAACTGTTCTGAAACAAGGTAGATACTTTAAGAAAGAACTACAAGAAAGATGAACTGTGAAATTTGCTTGTTTGTGATGGCTGTTTGAAGTCCTCTGTCTTGATTTCTACCCACCCATACCTCCTCTGCTTCCCACCTTCACGTGTTCTTTACTAAGTGTTTCTCTTACTCATCCCTTCATCACGATTCCTATAGGGGGAGCATCATACCATCCTTACATTTCTTATTTCATGAACCAGTGAGCATGTTTAAAATCTTGCTTAACTTTTCCTCTGGTTTAATATATCTTGGGCAAGGTATTTCTCATGCTCATTTGTTCCTTATGTTTCAGCAAGGAAGCTGCAAGAGGTTACCTTCATTTTTTAAGGAAAAATTCACACTGTAAGGACAAGTCTTTAGCAGAGAGGTTTCTCTGTAGTCCAGAAACCTTGGTTCATCATTCAGTTCCTGGAACTATAAAGGGAGAAACTAGTCTCCCAGGTTTTCATATTAGCATTAAAAAAATAATCTGTGACCCTGAAAGGGAAGACTTGAGCCAGAGACATCTTATAATCACTGAAGTACCATGTTCCTAACCTGGGTGTTCAGAATTTAAGTGGACTGGCTTAAGTGGACTGAGTCAAAAATTGCATCTGCTAAGGAAATGATAAATTACTATCAGATGTTTTAAGTAGGCATTACAGCCTAGTTTCTCTAGTTTTGCAGGCTCTAGGAAGACAGCTTCTGAGCAATTGATACATCATGTTTTTGGCACCTTGACCTATGTAGTTTTGTTTGATTTCTAATTTTAATCAAACTAGCCACGTAACTGTGATTCTGATTTTAATTGGCTTCACTTTCAGACTAGAGATCTTTCTTTCTCACCTTCCAGTGTCCTGAATAAAAATGAAACGTGTTTCAAGGTTTTAGAAAAGCTCGCTCTTATGAAGGCAGTTCTTCAGTTTATCAGGCATTAGATATTTTAGTTAATCAGGATGATGTTGTATAGGGATCAGAGTTAAGACCTATCAAGGCCTGTCTTCTCAGTGGTTGGTGTTGTGATTTAGAGTATGCATTTTGTACAGTCTTTGTTTTTTCAGAGCAAAATATTTGTATGAGTTTTTTTCTTTCATACTCTTAGAATCATAGAGCAGCCTGGATTGGAAGTGACCTTAAAAGAGTATCTAGTCCAACCTTTAATGGGTAGGGAAGCCTGGTTGAGGTTATCTGGTGCCCTGTCCAATTGCGACATGAAAATTTCAAGAGATGAGGACTCTGCTGGGTCCCTGTGTTCCAGTCATTGATTGTTCTCACTCTAAAAACTTTTTTTCTACATCAAGATGAAACTTCCTCATGGAGCTTGTATCTGTTGCGTCTTGTGCTTTCCATGTGGCTCCTTATGAAGAGAGAGCCTCTGCCATTTTTGTAGCTACCCTTTAAGACTTTGTCATCCTTGATTAAGAGGGAGAAAGTAATCATCAGTTAAGATTCCGGTGTCTCTTATGAGCTCATACACTGATATCTGTAGTATCTAAAAAACCTAGATGACATTTTTATTAATGGTTTTCCTTTTTTCATGAACTTACTCTTTTATGTTTTTCCAAGAATTTCTTAGCCAGAAGTGATAGATGTGAAATACACTTCAGCAGATGAAAAAATACAGATTTTCCATATGAAAGAAGTCATCAAGCCATTTTTGCTATACACTGTCCTCTGCAGGAAGAAAATCAATTTTGTATCTTAAGAGGTCATCTAGCTCATCTCCTCTCTTTTTCTTCAGTGCTTCTTAAGAGTTCTGTGGTATCTATTAGATGCAGTCCAAACCACTAAAAATTAATTTCAGAAGGCCTTATGTCTTGGAAACAGGTCTGTGGGTAAGAGATGCAGGTACCTAGAGAGAAAATACAGTAATTTGAGAAGGGCTTACTTTGTTTTGGATGTTGATGTAGAGCTCATCTCCTTGATAAGTGATTGATCTTCATAATTGCACATACAACAACATATATGTCAGTTGTGTATCAAGTAACAAGCAACTGTTAGCACAGAACCAAGTGCATAATGATCTTTCTGTGTTTGTGGAGGTCCTGAAACATTAAACAGATGCTTAGCTTTTCAAAATACCTGCTACCTGCTTTGACTATAATTCTGTGGTTGCCTAATCTGGCATATTTGCAGTAGTCAATGAAAATGATTGTACTTAGGAAAACTTCTGCTGCAACTGTGTCGTATTTTGCAATCCAAGGTTTCACTGCATATCAGAGTATGCCTGCTTCGTCCTCTAGGACAAAAGGGAATTAAAAGACAAAAGCTAGGACTCACGTTCAGCTAGGTTCATAAGAAATTGAATGTTAATACTATAAATGAGGTAGTCTCCAAAACAGGGCAGTAGAAGGCCTGGATAGGAAAATGACCAGAATGTGTTGTTGTCATCTCCATCCACAACCATATGTGCTTTCTGCTAAGCTGGAGACTGAGTGAAGCTTCTGTGCTCTTCTTACTGGACAATGCTGTGGGTAGTCCAGAGACTCAAAAACAAGGATGGAAATAAAAATAGTTGACTTTCTTCTGTCTATTTGCTGTAGTTTTGCATAGTTTTTTAGGGAGGATAAAGGAATATAAGTTAAATATTTAATGAAATAGAAGACTTAAGACAGTCACCTTTTTATAGTTTCAGAGTTTTGTGCTCTAAGAGCTGATAGACCTAAAAGGCTATTTTGTCTTTTTATTTAGAGAACTATTTTGTTTGAAAAGTGAGTGATGTAATAGCAGGCAGTGATCTCATGATCTTACCACATCATTAATCAATATTCTAAAATCAGTTTTAGAACAGCTATAGTAAATATGAATCACTTGGGTGCAGTGAACAGTTGGCCACAGTCCAAGCATTGCTTTTTTCTATCCAGGAGTTCTGTTCTAGCCAGCTAATAGCTCATCTGGGGACAGGGCTGTGTTCAGCTTGTGGTCCAGGGATAAGTGTTTTGCATAAAGGAGAACTGCAATTTGGCTGGTTGAGTTTGTTTATTTTCTTACTTATTTATTAAGCAATGCAAATAAAAAGTCCCAAAGAATCAAATCACAAACCTAACTATAGATCATCCTAGGTCACTTAAACATCTGGCTTTTCTTTGACCATAAGATCACCTTTGGTTTTTTGCTTTGATGTGATGTATTGCATTACAGCAACATATGCTTGGATGTTTTATACTCAGTTGTAAATCCATTGGTGTCTCCATTGTAAATCCATTAATCCAGTCTCTAATACCAGGAGGTGGCTGCCTGCATTGCACCATATCTATGCTATCAAATAGGAAATAAAAGATTGTTCATGACCTGGACAATATTTTGCATGGATGTTAGCAGTTGTATTTAAGAACCTTTTATTATTCCTTTTTTAATAGGAGATATATGAGGACCAGAAAGATTTTAATAAATTGTGATGGACAGTGAACGTTGTAAGGAGTTTTTAATATTCAGGGTGAATAAAGCAGAAGGTGTGTGTGTGGTTTTTGATATGTCACAGGAACCACAGTATGCATTACTACAAAACTGAGGAATCAGGTTTTTATGGGATCTTGCATTTCTAGATTGGCTGTGAAACTCAAATACTTCAGTGAAGTTGGTTGAAAAAAACTAACCTTTGTGCTAATCTGTAGATGGCCTGTAGTGCCATCATTGAAATGCCACTGATGAACATTTGATTGATCAAGCATTGTTCTTCCTCTGCAGAAGCTTCAGCATGAGGCGGGGTGGATGGCGGAAACGAGCTGCCGATGGCGATGGCTGGGGAATATGGGTATGTTCAAAACCTAGTGGCTTTTTTTTAAACAGGTAGATGGCACTGTGGTTAAAAAGGAGTTACAATTTTGTTTTACATGCTAAGAGTATGCTACAAATGAAACCCTTTTGCTTTAGTTGAAAACACATAATTAAGTTTGAAAGAAATTTTTTAATTACCAGGTTTTGAAGTCTGTGTTCACAATAATCACTAAATTTCATTATTAATAAGTGCAGACCCTTGAATAGTTTTAAATCACCATTTTAAAAATAAACTAAGAAATTGGAAAACTATTTACAGTTGTCTCCACCACTTTCTGCAGCTGGACAAATAACTGAGGCACCTAATTTACATCAATGTTTAGAATACTACTGTCCCGTGTATATTTAAGAACTGAAAATATATGGAACCACATTCTTTTGTTAGGCAATGAGTCACCAATTTAGCACCCAAATTTGCATCATCACCTTTTTTCTTCTTTCTTTTTATTCTATAAGAGTTTTTATATATATAGAATCTTTTATATATATAGAATCTTTTCCTGTAAGAAGAAGATTAGGGAGTATGAAATAAATCCTGCCATGTTGATAACAAGATGCAGTTATCTTGTAGATGTAAGTTTATGGTGGAGCATTTGCTATTTTTCATTTGAAAAATGAATGGTTTTTGGGTGTCAACCAAATACATTTTGGAGCAATGTTCCTTACCTTTCCAGTCTTCTAACTGACCAGTTTCTATATGTAAACATTAGGAAATAGGACTGTCATCATGGGTTGTGTTTTGTTTTAATTTAAAAACTAGGGGGGATACATGTCAGCAAAAGTTAAGAAATTGGAGGATCAGTTCCGGTCGGATTCAGCCTTACAACAACAGAGGGATGGAAATTCATCAAGTATCTTTAGTGGAGTCGCCATCTATGTCAATGGCCTGACAGGTGAACCTTTATTTTTTTTAAGGATCTGTATTGTGTCATTCTCATGTTTACCAAACTGAGTGGAAGTAACTGCAAAACACATGAATTTGCAGCTAAGTAAATACACGACAATTACTCCATATATGTTTTGTATATTCTGTTGTTTTTCATTATTAAGGTTTTCAATTTAAAAAATCTGATTTACATTCTGAATATAAATATTGCCTTACTGTATCATTTATATAACATAACTTGTAGAAATAGGAGTAGATCTTTCCATGTTTCTGTGATCTAAGTATTTGAAATGAAGCCTTTTAATTTCCTCCATCCTCTTCCACTTACTAAATTTTTAATTTTTCAAATTAGTGATGGTTAGATTGTATGCCTTAAATTTATATTTGGGAGAATATGTTGAAGTTTTCTTGCTCAGAGTGGCATAATATGTGAGACAGAACCTACTGATAGTGGAAGAAGGAACAAGAGGTAAGACATTTATGTATGGAAGGGACCATCTGTGATGGACTGATAGTGCATGTTAGCTGGAGTAAGGTTTTTTTAATCTAGCATGCTTATGTTCATGCTTCTTCCTTTTTCTGTAAAGCAGCTTAATAACCTTTTGGAAACTCCCCCGAAGCCTTATGTAGGGATCTCTGCCAGGAATGTTGTGATTATTATGTAACTGATGCATAGAGCTTCTATGGGATAGATTAGTGCTGGTTTAAGCACAGGGCTCAAATGGATTGAAAAAGGTTAAGGTGGATATGTTAAACCATTAATACATCTGGATTGGTTGTTTAATGCAGGCATTTTCTTTAGTGAAAATCCACTATTTGTGTATTCTTCAAGCAGCTAGTGCCTTAAAAAAGCCCTGGAAGATGGTTGTCCAAAAGGCTAGAGTAGAAAAGGTAACACTTGGAGAAAGTGTGTGCTATTTTTAGTTAAAAGTTAGAGGAATAATGAAATGTTAGACATATTTTGAGAGTTAACAGAAAGGAATTTTAACTGTATCCTTTAAAAAATCTTTCCTCATTCTTGTATTGTTCAACTTTTTTTTAAAAAAACATCTTGTGCTAGATTCGCTATTCAAATATTGTGTTTATGTTGACCCAAATCTTTTGGTGTCTGTGTGACGCCACTGCAAACATTTTCCAAAGCTAACACTTTTATCTTTTTTTTCCCCACCTCTGCTTGCAAAATAAGTACTGTTTTTAAAACAATTGAGATCAGAAAAATTGTTGGGTTTTAAGGTATTCTTTGTTCTCTGTAACAACTGAAGAATAACCTGGTCAGGAACGAGTGAGTTAACTGCTTCAGTACATCAGAAATTACATTGTAGGAATTTTGTGCTGTTGCTAAACCCTTCTGATATTAATTATTTTCTGTTGCTTCTGGGTATAAACTATTCTCCTGAACTCTGGTGAAAAGATAATCTAATTTTGTATTATGTTGATGTAAAGCATTTTTGATATAGTTTAACATTACATCTACTTGAATATTTTTTCCTGCCTTCTTCCATACATATTGTGGGAAGCTCCACTAAAGCAAGTAGAATCTTAGCATTTTGAATTAGTGTTTTCAAAACCACAGTTTTCTACATTTTTTTGCCAAATGTTTTTCTGATTTGTTCTTTGAAGAACTTGTTTTTTTTCTAGAGTAAAACAATGGTTTGCACTCTTTCTGACCATGGCATCATATTTATCAATTAATGTTATTTCTCCCACTGTATTTGCTGACACTAAACAGGAATATTTCTGGTTTTAATTTTATAGATCCCTCAGCTGATGAATTAAGACGGCTGATGATGTTACATGGAGGCCAATACCATGTGTACTATTCCAGATCAAAAACAACTCACATTATTGCCACAAATCTTCCAAATGCCAAAATAAAAGAATTGAAAGGAGAAAAAGTAGTTCGGCCAGAGTGGATCATGGAAAGGTAAGTTTACATCTACTGCATTTGGAGATTTCCCCTTTTGGGGGAAAAAAAACCAAGAAAAATCTGGAGAGAAAAAAAATTAAAGATTGCATTTTGAGATTATAGTTTAGCTTAAAATAATTAAGTCACAGAGCAGCTGAGTAGAAATACCACTGTTACACTGAAGATTTGTTTCTTAGGGGTTGTTCTTTAAGAAACTTCACCAAGAATATTAAGAAAGTCTGAAGCATATTAGGAAACTGAACATTATCCTCTTAATTCCATTTAATATCTAACCAACTGACCAGACTTCATCTCAGGATGTTAAATAACTACTTTGTGATTGTTTTAAATCTCTTGCCATGTGTTTTGCATAAGTTTCATGTCATCTGTATATAAAGAAGGATGTCAATTGAAAAGTGTTCGCATAAAATTGGAACTAACCCATCTAAACATTTATTGTGTTGTGACTTTCTAAGAGAATAATAAAAACTTAAGGGAAAAAAAAGTCTACATTTTATTTGCAAAATATTTATGCTCTTTGGTTTCTCCACTCCCTGGAATATAAAGAATCCACTGAAGTTGTCCTTGATAAAGACAATAGCCAAGCCAATAGAGCAGTTAATGTGGCTTGCATCTCTCTTCTTCCATCTGAGGAACTCACAGAAATAGAACAGGCAGGATCATGTTCTAGAAATTATCCTGCCAGTGTTAAGTAGCCTCTTTCCTAGATAACCAGCAGAAACAAGCAAAGAACTGTTCTGCAGTGCATGTGGGAAATCTTATTTGCAGTTTGCTGGTTTTCAGTCCTTTGTATCAGCTGCTTCATATGATGTATCTTTATGGTCAATTTTTAAACTTTGGTTAGACATTTTAAGTTACTCAGTTTGAAAATGACTTCAGATAGATTTTTTTTCTCAACACTTTTAGGCCCTCACCCCTGTGTTTAAGGACTTGGAAAAGTGATGGCAAGTGTGGTTTTATTTGGAATATGGTTTATGTGGTTTTTATTTATGTCACTGGTTTTTTTGGTGCCAGTAGAGCTTGCTATGGTTTTGACCAGATTGGAAAGATCAATTTGTGTATGTTCAGTAGAGACTTAATAGAACCTGATATGTCAAATCTCCTAAAATTTTTATTCTGGTGTCTTGTGTTCAGGTTCTGCATTGTGGCTCTGGAAGGTTATACTGTAGAATAAGTCAGAAGAACCAAGTATAGACAGATACATGAGTTTGAGCACAAGGAAATGGGGGAATTCACTGTCTCAACAGAACAGGGTTCATATCACAATCTAGAATAGAAGCTAATTTCACTACCACGTCTTTTTTTGTTTCCCTTCTTCTCAACAGTATTAAAGAGTACTCGGTGATTAAATAATCCTTCTCTGTATATGGAATACCAAATTATGTTCTCAGTAGATCAGATGGTGAAAATTAGTATAGTAGATGTAGAGTTTCTGATTTCATAGACTTGGAAGGGACCTTAAAGATCATCTAGTTCCAACCTCTTTGCCATGGATCAGGTCACCTTCCACTAGACCTTGGATGAAGTTGCTCAAAGCCTTATCCATGCAGGGATGGGGCATCCACAGCTTCTCTGAGCAATCTGTTCCAGTGCCTCTCGATCCTCACAGAAAAGACTTTCTTTGTAATACCTGATCAGAACCCACCCTCTGTTAGCTTCAAGCTATTCCCCCTTGTCCTGTCACTACACAGTCTGGTAAAGTGCCCCTCTGCAGTTCTCTTGTAGGCAATATGATGGGTTTGCATTCTTTCATTTTGGTTAAGAATCTACCATAAAATGTTGCTGTCACAAACTGCTGGTAAAACAGTGTTGTTAGATCTTTGGTCTTGTCACCCAAGGTTGCAAAATGAGGAAGTTGTTTGTCTGTGGAGCTTTGATTTGTTTCTAATGTGCATCTATTATGATTTAGTCCTTAATTACACAATCATGTGCCATCTTTTTTCCCTGTGGCACCTGCCACATTCTCTGCACAGAAAAGATTGAGTTCAGGTTGTGGGCTGCTAATACAGTGACATGGCTTTTCCTTTTTGTCTCCTGTTCCTTACTTATTGAATGTGACTTGAATTCTTTGCTGGCAATGAAATGAATAATTAATTCCTGTCTTTTATTGGTGCTTATCACTATAGCATCTGTCTGCTTTCCAAAGATTAATTAATGTAACATAGCACCATTATAATGGCTATTATTTAATTTAATTTTTTTGAGAGCCAACTAAAGGACATAGAGGTAAAACAGCAGAAATGTTCATAACTTGGAATATGCCATGGAAGCGATATAAGATTCTGCAGAGTTACTTGCACAAGGATAGTAAGGCATGTGAAGAACTTTATTGCTGCATTAAAGGCTTTGCATATTCTGAGCTATGGGCTAAAGTCAGACTCCTATAAACCTATTGTTAAATGGAAGTAGCTCTAGAATTTTAGTTTAGTTAGTATCCCATAGAAATCTTCTGTAACAGTAGTTGCAAAATCCAGTGTTGCAGAGTAATAGTGTGGTTGCTGTAGTGACAAAATCATTCTTTCTGCATGCCCCTTATTGTGTGTTTTTGCTACCCCTCCATGTTTGCAACAAATGAAGAGGATTAGAGGCAGGCCGTCTTCCTAAGTCGGTATTCCTTTATTTGAAAAATGCACCATTACTTTATTTGAAAATACATTCCT
Source organism: Molothrus aeneus (assembly GCF_037042795.1). NCBI lineage: Eukaryota > Metazoa > Chordata > Aves > Passeriformes > Icteridae > Molothrus > Molothrus aeneus. The sequence continues at coordinate 86,160,034 of NC_089647.1, read as the reverse complement.
TTATTTGAAAAATACACCATTACATCTACAACCATTATGTAGTGTGGAAAGGTTGTTGTGCAGTAAAAGCCAAATTCAGATTATCTGAGAGCTTGACTTTCAAATTTGAGTATTCTTTTAACATGCTTTGACATTTATAATCACTTTTCAGAGACTGAGGATAACTAACATGAGGTACCAGTATTTGTGGATTCCTTATTTTGATTTTAAAATCAGGTGAATAATAATTCTTTTCCTAAAGAATCTAATACAAATGTGAAGAAAATAGTTTAAAATAATTTTTTAAAAATCCTATTCTGGTATGACACCTAGTTTTCTGATGAGGATTTCAAATGCAAAAGAGAGGAGTAGATATCATTTGCTATGACTACAGTTGCACTTTTGACACAGTCTCTTGTTGCATTACTGAAGACAAATTGGGGAGGTATGAATTGGATAGCGGGCTGCTGGCTGTGGGATGAAAGTACTGGCCCAACTGCCTTGGTCACCATAGTGGTCAGCAGTTCAGAGTCAAACTAGCAAATAGCCACAAAGGGCATTTCTGAAGGGTTTATACTGGGGCAGATGCAGTTTACGTCTTCACTTACAACATGGACATTGGTGATACAGTGGAAAGTGGCTTCAGCAAGTTTGTGGATGATTTAGAAGGTGACAGTTGATACACTGTAGAGAAGGTCTGCCCCTTGGAGAGCATCAACAGACTGTAGGAATGGGATGGCAGAAACTCGATGAAATTCAACAAAGCAAAATGCAGAGTCCTGAATGCAAGACAGAATTAGTTCCATGCAACCAGACAGGCTAGGGACTCACCCTTGTAATCCACCAGGACCCTCAAGTCTTACCCTAAAAGATAACCATGAAGCTGCAGTTGTGCCCTTGTGGAGATCAAGGCTAACAGCTACTGGTTGCATTAGCAAGACCACAGTCCAGATCAAGGCAAGTTATTCTTCCAATTTGTTCAACACTTCTGAAGTTAAATCTGGAGTTGTGTGTCAGATTTTGGGCTTTTCAGTAAGAAAAGTACTGACAACTGCAGTGTTCAGTTCAGAGGAGTACCACCAATATGAGCATGTGATATATTACAAGAGACTGAGGAAGTTCTGTTCTGCTTGGAGAGAGGACTAGGATGGGGTCTAATTGTTATCTTTCATTAATTGTTAACTTTCATTACCTGTATGGAGGTTACAAAGGACGTGGTGCCAGATTTTTCTTCAAGATGTGCAGCAAGAGGACAAGAGGCAGTAGTCACAAGTTGCAGCAAAGAAAAGTTCGACTATAAAAAAAGAATTTTTCATAGTTAAAAGAGAGTAAGCAGTGAAACACATGCCTAGAGAAGGTTGTAGAATTTCTGCCTTTGGACATAGTCAAAATCTGTGTGGACTTCTAGTCCTGGGCAACCTGATAGGACTTTAAGGATAACGCTTTGGTCAGTGTTTGGACTAGAGACCTCCAGAGGTCCTTTGCAACCTAATTTTTTAAGTGATTATGAGTTCTGTGACACAAGGAAGGTGAAATGGGTAAAGATGTTGAATGGTGCATCTTAACTAGGATTCCTGTTGCTGCACATTAATGCAGTTTGGAAGAAAACAACTGTTTGTTTATCTAGTAATGCAGCTACTCCAGTAGCTAAAACCGTGAGATTGTGAACAAGTTCTTAAATAAATGTGGGTTTGTTTAATCATCTTGAAACTGTAGTAATTACTCTGAAATATTACCAAGTTGGTTCTGCACCTATGTTCACATGGCGTTTTGAGAAACAGTCAAGTCAGGCATTGTAAAAACTCAGTTGCTGCATTACCACTTTGTGTACAAGAAAGCTTTGGAACTCTCCCAGCTGTATTTTTAACTCTGCTTGGCAATGTTTAATGCAAATAATGTTCTTTTATGAATGATATATATTAATGTATCAAACAGTATTTAATTGATATATTTTTGGGGCTGTTTTGCTATTCCATTTCCATAGAAACCTTACCAGGTATGTGTATTTGCTTAACTAGTTTTAATTTATCTAATTGGGAAATGTGATCTCCTACTATACTCTCTCTAATTGCAGCCAGAGAGCTCCCAAGGGCTTTTGTTCTACTGTCCAGCTCCCTTGATAGTAGTACAGATTTGAGCAAGAGAAAGCATTCAGGTGCTGAAAAACACTGAGCTAAATTATCTTTAAAATATTACTCCATTTGTATCTTCAAAACTAAATGCTAATACTAATCTGCTTTGAAATGGGAGAGGTTCCTCTGCTAGAAGACATACCAGTGTCTCTGAGCCAGTATGAAGAATTCCATACAAAGAAGAGGTGAAGAGTAGGCTTGAAAGGCTGTTATCTCTGCTGCCAGCCACAGTTGTTGGGGTGGAGAGATTAAACCACCCTGTGTTGTATTTTTGAGACTATTTCACTTCCAAGTGTGTGGCTTCCCTAAGGAATTTAGCAGTTACTCAAGTATAATTGCAGTTTCAGTAGAAGATGAAAAAGAAGAGGGAGATAGACTGGAACACAGTAGAAATAACTGGAATTATTGCTGTAGATATTTATGGTAGGTCTGTTTGGAAATTATTCTTCTGCTTAGCTTGCCTCAGTGAATTTTTTACAAGAAGTAATTAGCCTTGTGGAATGGAAAAAGTAGTTAATTTTTAACAGTGAACCACATCCTAGCTGACCTCTTTCAAATTCTACCCTAATTTGTTCCATGATAAAGAGCTCAGTCACTATTGTTCAGGTAGAATAACCTGGACCACTAAGCAAGGGTTTTCTGACTGTTTTGTTTAAATTAAATATTTGGGGTTTGTGTGTGTCATTTGGAAAGAGAAATGGATGTAGACTACTGACCAACACATCTTTGCAAATACCTTTTGTTGCACCAGCCGCCACATCACAAATTACTTTTCAGTTCAGTCCAGTTAAGGGTGAGAAAGGGGTTGTGGAAGGCACTACAAGTACAAATGAGGGGGTTCTTTTAGGATAGAAGGATGGGATTTCTTTAAAATTTCTTAAGCAGTAACCTGGTTTTTCTTTTTTTTTTCCAGCATTAAAGCTGGACGTCTCCTTTCGCACATTCCGTATCAGCTTTACACCAAGCAGTCAAGTGTTCAGAAGGGTCTCAACTTTAACAGCGTACGAAAACCTGAAGATGCTGTGCCAGGTCCAAGCAATATAGCTAAAGATCTCAACAGGGTGTAAGTGTTTCTGATTTTGTAAGGCAGGTGCTCATCATTCACCCATAATGAGTTTGCATTTGTAAATAGCATTTTTAAAGCTCATTTCAGCTTTGTAAGAGGCATTTCTGCTTTGTAAGCTCTGAGGTGCTGAAATTTAAAAGTAAGGTATAGCTGTATAAATAGTTGAGGAAAGAACTCAGTTAGTTACCTTGACTCCAAGGCTTATCTCTAGTCTTTGGACCACAGTTTGTTTGATAATATGACCTAGGAGTCCTAGGACGTAATATATCTGTATGGAAGTAATAGGCATGTATTAAAGGGTTCTGATAGGTGGCACTGAAAAGTGAGTCTTTATTTCAAAAATAAAAAGCTGGTGGTGGCTGCTTTTGCTAAAGGTGCCTAGGAACGAATATAAATGCATACTAGTTGTTAATCTCTTTCTTTAGCCTCTTAAAAAAAAAAGGAACTCATGGCATACATTATGTATGCTAACACCAAGGTTTAAGTCATGCTTGAGAGAGTAGATGGATTGAAAAATGAAATTACAATATAAAAAAGTATCCTAAGACACCCAAGACCTTGAGAGTAGACTTGAAGAGAAAGCACCAGTAAAACTTTTTAACTGGCAGAGGAATTGGAATTTGGAAAGGAACATTCCACTTAAACTCTTCTAGATTTTTTTTTAAATAAGAAGGTTTCTGCATCTTTTTCAGAAATACATGTTTGTTTTTTATAGGCAAGAATAATAACATTATAGAATTTTTTAGGTTGGAAAAGATACCTGGATGTCATCTCGTTCAACACTACTACTCAAGCAGGGCCAAGGATACTGTGCAAGATACTATACTTTCTGATTTGTACTGGTGATCTGAGTTCTTCCACAGTCTGCTGATTTTTTTACAATCCAGTCATGCATAATGCTGAGGATACTTCAACACATGAGTAGGATTTATCTACACTTAGGAAAATAAAACCGGTCTCAAAAAATTAATATCTTAAGCAGTATTTCATACCCATATTTTAAACAATCTCTTACTATTGCATTGTTAAAGATTTTTTAAATGAGAAAAATATTCAGACTTCCCAAAATGTCAATGTAGTCTGAAAAACATGACTTTAAAAGCCTGCCTATCTACTAAATATGTGCCACTAAATATACCATTTTCAACCACACAACTCGTCAAAAATACTATCTTTACTGCAATTTATATTTGGATAATCTTAATCAAATTGTTTTCATGCTTAATTGAGTTTCTGGTTTCAGTAGTGTACTGAATAGCTATCTTTTCCCACTTTTTTTTGTTTACTTAAATTGCTAGCTTTAGGAGCTGGGAGTGATGGTTGTGTTTGTTGGGTTTTTTTCCAGCAGATCAAGAGTGTATAGAACTCTTGATGACTTTGGTTTTCATTTCCAGAGTTAATTTTTTTGAATGGAAGCTTTGTCTTTGTGCTAGTGTGCTTGTGGCAGAATACTTTGGTTTATATGCTTAAAAGCTGAAAATTAGTTTGTTTGTGGTTTTTATCAAAGCTAAGTGATTTCTAGAGCTTGAACAGATACTTTCATTATGAGAAAATATTGGAGTTTGTTCCAATATTACCGGATGAAACGTGCCTGGGCTCGTCTGGCCTTGCTGCTGGACCAAAGGCGGCAGCTGCGGTGGTTTCACCCCAGAGACACCCCTGGCTAGCTGGGTATTGCAGCTGGTGCTTGTGACCAGTCCAGGCAAGCAGGAACTCAGTTTTACCTCTGGTGGAAAGGCTTTAGGCAATGGTGAAGGAAAAAGGAGATGGATCCTGCTGGAGGGTTTGATCCTTATTTATTCCAGGTACACAGACCTGTGGATGTTGCAACAGCTCCAGCTGAACGAAGAACTGCGTGGTAGCAGTGTCTTTTAAGCCCGGGGAGAGGGGGAGGGAAGGGTAGGTGTGTCACCAACCAGGTGGGAGGGGGGAAGTCTCAGGGGACAAGTGACACCTGGATAGCCCAATGTTGCCAGGGCTGAGAAGTGTCTTTTGAACTTTTGCCAATCAGATGATGCCCTTGCTGGCATGCCAAGATTGACGGACAGCTCTCAGTAGGAGGCAAGGGGAGGGGAAGGGAGAAAGTATAGGCATACCTGGGAAAGGAACTGGGATAGCTGAAACAGGGCATTACATCACACCGCAACAAGAAAATAAAATGGATCTAACATTAATCTAAAATAATTTCCTAAAAAATAGTTTTTTGTGTATACTTTCTCATTTCTTTTTGTTTGTTTATTACTAGTTAAGGAAAATCACATCTCTTGATAAAAGGACAGCTCCTTCTGATGGTTTGTTTATTCCTGCAACATTCATGCTGTGTGTGGCAGTACAGTTCTGTTAACAAACAAATAATTACTGTAATTCAGTGGAAGACTGCCTGCCAGATTAAAGGCCTTAGAAATAGATTTTCTAATGTGAGCATGGTCACTCCCATATAAACTCTTAGTTAATATTACATGAAATCTGTAAAATCTTTGGTATGGTGTTATATTTTGTGCTGTTGAGAGGATGTGGCTCAGAATTTGAGATAATTGCCTTGGGAATGTAACTGAAGTATAAATTTAGACCAGTTAATAAGAAAAAGCTTGAAATTACATGTAAATGTGCCTTTATTTATAAAATATATGGTATTTAATTATTATATCTGTTTCAGAAATCATATTAAAAAGTATGAAATGGAAAATGAAATCACACCCAATGGAATAAACAGCTGGAATGAGGAAGAGGAAGAAGAAAGTGACGATTTTGGATTTACAGAGCTGGAGGAGATTCTTCCCATACGGAAACAAAACGGGCTTCAGTCTCATAAAGACAGCACTGCCCTTTTCAATGGACACACACACACTTCTACCAGTGCCTTAAAGACACAGGATTGCTTGGTGCCCTCCGGCAACGGCGTTGCAGGCAGGTTGTCTCCAGGCCCTGTGCAGGAGGACCGGAAGACTGACAAAGGCATGGTTGACTTTAGAGACTGCACAATGCAGCAGTTGCAGCAAAGCAACAAAAATATAGACTTTTCATGGAGTCCACACAGGACTATGAGTAACTCATCCTCATCTTCATTTTTGCACAGTAATGCTAAAATAAATGGTGCTCACCACTCAACTGTTCAGGGGCCTTCAAGCACAAAAAGCACTTCTGGACCTGCTCCTAGCAAGGCAGCTTCCTTACCTGTGTCCAAACCTTCAGATTGTAGTTTTATTTCTGATTTTTATTCACGTTCAAGACTGCATCATATATCAACATGGAAGTGTGAATTGACAGAGTTTGTCAACAGCCTGCAGAGAAAAAACAGCGGTGTCTTTCCAGGAAGGGAAAAAATTAAAAAATGGAAAACAGGCAGGTCTGCACTTAAAACTGACACAGGTAGATACTTGTTTAAGAAGGTTTATGTTAAGAAGATGCCTTATATCTTCGTACATTAAATGTTCAAATAAGACTACATAGTTTAGTATTGAGTATTCATATTATAGTCAGACTATCTGGAAAAACTTGATGACTTTGGTGCAGTGAACACTAATGGATGCAAGTGCTTTTGGCTTTGTTGGGTTTTTTAAACTTAAAATGTTACTTAATGTGATACTCTGGTCTATATTCAATTCTTCCTTGTAGAAATAGTATTTCTGATTTTACCAAGATATATGGATTCATAAGGGAGAAAAATACTATGTATATCTAATACACAAATTTGTAGTTGCTTTGTGAAAATCTGCAGGGGGAGAAAAAATCCTTACTGTTCAGCGTGAGCATTTAAAAGATGAGTAACATTTGGACGTGAGTTAAAATCTAAATTTTTTTTTGTTAGTTAGAGTTTTATATAGCTCTGTGTCTGTTAAAGTGGGTAGTAGTGTCATAAGAGACTTTTAAACCTGGCGTGAAGAGAAGTATTTAATGTCATTGCATCAAGGGCCAAAGTGAAAAAATATAGAATTCATTAGAGTCAAAATGTTACAGATCAAATATTTTGCATCTTTAGAATCTCTTGTTTACACTCTTCTTAAATTAAAAGGTTAGCTCTGTACCTTTAAAGAGATTCTGAGTCCTGTGCTGTAAAATTATTCACTTGTAATCATATGAAAATATGCTTGAAATAGAACAAATTGCCTCATCAAAAAATTGTTAGATAATAAATTTACTGATTCTGTCTTCGTGTTAGGACACCCCACTTACCAAACATGTTAGCTTATGAACTACTTAATGTGTATTTTTTTAATCAAAATGTGGTATAAGCTAATATATTTATATTTTTGCTTTGATTTGGCCTAGAGTATTCAAATAGTTAATGCCTGTGATTCAGTTGACAAGTAGCAGCTCCTTAACTTGATCGCTTGATTTGTAAATATACCCATTATAAGACAGTCCTTACTTTTCAAATGAGTTCAAAATGTAAATTATTAAAATCAAGAGATATTTTTCTGATTATTCAGTTAATTAACTCAGATGTTAAGTGGAGCAGTTCACTTGATGTATTGAAGTGTTTTCTCACTGTTACACTTTATGCATTGTTCAAGTTAATTTTTTTTGTTAGATATTGCCACCTTTGGTAGGTCAGCAACACAGACATGCAGACTTGAACTTGTAGAAAGCATTTCCAGTGTTTTAGGCATGTATGATTTTCAGTGAGGAGTTACCTGCTCATCTTCGCTGAATGTTTGCATGCGTCCAAGTACAGCAGTGACAAAATCCACTTGCATGGGACTTTCAAAACTAATTGTGGTGTGTTTCATGAAGAATAATGGTAGCTCATAGTGCAGCTAAACTTACATTTTTATCTTTTGAAGCAGTCTTCTGATTGATGAACAAAAAGGAGTACAATTCTCTTCTGATTCGGTGTTAACGTAGCAAAGTAAGATCCAGTGCCAACAACATGCATTAATCTCCTTGGATTCGGGAACCTTATTAGGGTAAAAGGTGTTAATTATAAGAAAATAAAAAACAGAAACTCTTTAAGTTAATTTATTGTTTAGGCTGTTTGTCTACTGCTTATGTTTACCTTTCTCGGAGTAAATACCTTCTTGGTGAGAGGAAACAAAAATATTTATGGTTTAGAGGTGGTAAAAACTTGATAATAGACCTTGATGACTACTGTGAGTAGTACTGAAGTGTGTAAATTAGGGTTCAAGTTTTCTGTTGGTGTATCTTCATACTAGGTAATGTGTCTGTTGCGAGCTCAGCCAAGCCACAGAGCTGTATAATGCACGTGGATATGGATTGCTTCTTTGTGTCTGTGGCTATCCGAAATAGACCAGATCTCAAAGGTCAGTATTTTAAGTCTGTGTGTTACAGTTTACTCAGTTAAGCCTTTAAAAAATCAAACTTGCACAATTATAAAATTAATTTGGTGTATTGATCTTCTTTCTTGCATCTTCAGTAGTTAGGCCATGCAACTTTCATATTCCTGTTTATTTTCTCACAATCCAAAAGCAAGTGGAAGAGAGAACTGGAATTCTCCTTGCTATCTCCTTTCAGTATCTAAAGTAAGAAGAGGGAAGTTAAATCTGTAGTAACTATTCTCTGCGACATTGTACATAAACTTACTCAGATTTTAATCTACCATATTAGAAATTGGAAATCAAATTTCAGTTATACTAAAAAGTGGGGTATGGGCACTGTCTATTAAAAGAAAAAGAGATAAATTAAAGAAAATAGGATAGCCTAATATTCTTCCTGAAGTAGTTTAAGCAGCTTTGTTTAACTAGAAAAGTGGAAAGGTCAAGATTGAGAATTACTTGTCTCTACCTGATGCATATTTTTCAAGAGAAGTTTGCTTCTCCTTTCCTTTCTTCTCTAAGCTATTACACATGAGATATTATAAGACCTGGAGGATTCAGGAACAATTCAGTTGGCATTTAGAAGTCTGAGTTGTGTGATCATCCTTAAGACACAGGGGAGTTAGTGGAGCACCTTAGCAAACTTTGGTGGGTTTGTTTTCTACAAGTGTACTATTCAAAGTGGAGATTCTAGTTCTGTGCAAACACTGAACTTCAGGGGTGCACAAGTTGGAGGACTTGTTGCAGTGGAGACCATCTCACATTCCCAGCTATCACAGACCCTGGGAAAAAAGTAAGATGCATATGTGGTTCCATTGCTCTCTTCTGTCCAAAAGCAGGAGCAGCTGTATCAAAGATTCTTCTGCTATGTTTGGTTCTTTAAAACTTGATATCCTGCCAAGTTTCAAATTCCATTACTGGAACATAAAGTATCCAGGACTTTTCTGCAAATACTTTCTCTGTTCCACAGAAGTTTGCTGGACTTTTCAGTGCATAAATTAGCTTGCTTTGGAAACACCATGGAGGTGTTGATATTGCAGAAAAGTCAAAAGTTTACTAAAACTTTTGTTTTGCACAGTTAAACTAAGTGGAACTAAGTGTTTTGGCATGTGTATATTTTTCTGATTTACTTAAGCTAATAAACATGTTGAAGTATTTAAAATCAGTCCAGTGTTTGCTGTATCTTAAACTAATGAATCATTAGGTTATTGGTGACATTTCACAGCTTCCATTTATATTTGTTATTAAAGACAAACTAGTATTAGCTGTATTTTCACTTGGAAAAACTTTTCTTCTTTACATGTGACTGCAATTAACACAGATTCATTGTCACAATTCCAAGGCCATTTCATAGCTATTCCTTCTGCCTTGAGAGCACCTAAGCTTGAGAGAAATTACAGAAAGTAAATTTAAAATCCTTATGATCTTATCCTAATTGTGCTTTTATTGAAATGTAAGCTATTATAGGTATTGACCTATAAGTATATGCATTTTTTCTCCACAGGAAAGCCAGTAGCTGTTACTAGTAACAGAGGTACAGGGAAGGCACTGCTGCGCCCTGGTGCAAACCCCCAGCTTGAACAGCAATATTACCAGAAAAAGCTATTGAATGGCAAAGCAGGTACAGATAAGTCTGTCTGTATGTATGTTTTTAATTGTTGTTATGGAAGACTTTTTCTTTAAAATTATTCAGAAAGTGTACCATGGATAAATTTATTTCTTTCGTGTGGGAGATTTCAGAAAAGAAATACCTTTGGACAACACAGTGCTCTGTGGCCTCAGTAATAGCAGGACACTGTGGCTTCTTGTTAGTTAGCTTTACTCAGTATGGGTAAATTATTTTAGAGTAATTTTAGATTTTACTCACTTTCTTGAGGTTGAGTGTAAGATAGAATGTTAGTAGTTATTTAAAATGAAAATAAACACAGGTTGTCCAGGATCACTTGTTTCTCAGAAAGTCAAGTATAGAGAAGAAGGTGTAACATAAATTTTAAAAGTCTACTACTGAGGGTTTTTTTCTGTAAAAGTAGCAACAGCAGCACATGTCCAGTGAGAAACTGATTGTTTGAAGTTGGCTTTTGAGTTGCATATGTAGAATATCTGTGTACAATGAGCTAATTTGGGTGGTCCATAGAGCATTTTAGGTCTCTGGAAAGTCTGTGTAATTTTCATGAATTCTGTTTGTTCAATATTTTGTTTTTTGAAAACCAGGTTGTCTGTTGTAGTTTGAGAATTCCATACTTGCCTGCAGTAATTTAGAAATGTTACTTTCTGTGTCCTCAAGTAGTAGTGTACTAATATAAACCAAAGTTCTATTAATAGGTTTTATTATACTGCCTGAAATTTATTTAGTATGAGAAAGTATATTGCTAAACATTGGCAACTTAAGTGTCCAGTACCAGTCTTATTTAATCATTTAGAAGCGTAGTTCTTGCCACACAGTTGGTAAAAAGTGCATATACAAGGGGTAGCTGCTATTTAAGTTTGGTTTAGACTTGGAAGTTGAGTTTCTCCTTTGCCTTTTTGTATATGCAGTTTTTACCAAATTTGTGGTACTAAGTACTGTTGTTATAAAGTTTACACCTCAGTGTTTTATTTTGATGAGACAAGATGGGGCAAGAGACAGGTTGTTCTTCCATGGTTGTTAATGAAACGTTAGTTTGATTAACGACCATGTTACTTTGGAAATTGGCAGGTTGTTGGGGGTTTTTGAAGACATTTATACAACCAAGGTATTACTGGAACTGATACCATTTCATTTGTCTTTTTTGCCGTAGTTTAAGAATACTTCAGAACTGAGGTAGAATATATGTTTGTGGAACCCACAAGCTTTTAAGGACTTTTCAGTATGCTCCAGACAGCGATAGCTGTGGTCTTTATGGAGTTGGATTTTCTGTAGTAGAGCTTGTGTATGAAGTATTTATTGGTAGTTCAGTTTATACAGTGACTTGTTAACTTTTATTAGGGCCTTGAACTGGATAAGGATGTGACTATACAACTGAGTGGTTTGGAGAATTAGATGGTTGAATTACAGTTTAGCTGATACCTAGCATGTTCTTTTGATTCACAAATTCAGTAGTATCTCTTCTGCTGTATTGATTGCTTAAGTGTACAGCAGCTTTCAACCTCATTGTATAACAAGCTCAGTTTCTTACTGTGGCAGCTTTTTTCTGGCTATCACACATTCATTTCTTTAACTTCAGCATCCAGTCTCAACTGGCTTGCATGCAGGCAGGCAGCTAGCTCTTTCTTTCTTGACACTTAGGCTGATTGTGCAGCCTGTTGTTTTGGTGAAAGGATTTTTTCCGAACACTCTTTTTATAGTCTCTGTTTCATTAGCTGCAGTTCATAATATTTTTGAGTCTCTGTTTATTTTATCTCCATGTGCAATCATTTTACCAGTTAAAAAAACCCCAAACCTGTTGTTTCTGCTTGCTTTTTTCTCAGGGTTTGTCTTCTTTCGGGGTAAAGAAATTATAGTTAGTTATGGTCTTAGATGTAAAGGTGGAATTGCTGATTAGGCTTCTCAGGCATCAAGGTATCTTAGAAAGTGACACACTTCACAGCATGTGTTTAATTGTGCCGTGCCACAGGGAAGTACAGTGCAGTAGGCACAAGCATTACATGCAGAAATGCTTTTACAAAAATGTCAAAAATACAGAATAGTAAATTAGGCTGTTAAAACAGACACAATGGGGACATGTTATATAAATGGAGAGGTAGTTAGGAGGAGTTTAGAACATGAACATATTTTTACATCCATGCTTCAACATGGAACCCACTTCAATTTTTGGTGCTTCATACTTTCCAGGCTGTTCTCTGATATTGCCTTCTCCAGATCTTGCTTATTTGAAAAAAGGTTCCAAATTACAAACCAACCAAAACTACAGAAACAGAGCACCTCACCCCCTCAAAAAAAACCCCAACAAAATTATAACCAAAAAAAACCCCCCAAACACAAACCCCAAACGCTTGTGAATCACTTTTGACCAAATACTGAATTCTGCTGCTTCATTTACTTCTTTTTTTTTTTATTACTTCTTTAGTGGTACTGATTCCTGACTTTGATCTGCATTGCTAGACAAAATCTAGTGTCAACAGAATCTTCAGTCTTTTATGAAATACTTTCTTTTTCTTGTATTAATTCATCTAAAAATGCATAACTTTAAAATTTAAAAACTTGATACCATTCTCACCCTAAATCCCCAAATTGGAGATAGGCTTTCTAGATAGTAGAAATTGCTTCTCTACATACATGCCATCTTTAACATTCATGTTCTAAAAATAAAAGATTAACATATGTTAATCAGGATTCATAATTTGGGGTCTCTTCCATGGCCAGGATGCCCAAGATGTGAATGTTTTCTAGACTTCCTTTCCCTCAACCCTAGAATCTCCCTTTTCATTCTAAAGAGCAGCAGATTTTAACCATCATATTAGTCACAGATTTATTCTCAGCGATTTCTTTTTCACAGACTTGGGTCCTGGCCTCTGATTTCTCCATCCGTTGCTCCACATTCACCATGTGCCTGTCTAGTTTCCCAGCTTTTGAGGAGAGGTTCTCTACCTTGCCTTCCATTGAGGACAATGTGTTCTGCATTGCCCTGAATTTCACATGAAGTGACTCCATCAGCTCATGGGGGGATCTGCTCTGCTGCGATGTGGAAAAAGTCGACGAATCCAGTGAAGATAGACAAGATGACAGCATCATCTCAGGCCAGGGCACAGGAAGGCATGGACTAAAGAAGTTGTTCTTGTCATTCTTATCTTTATTTGGGGCATAATTTTGCTCTAATTTTCAATTGCAGACATCTTAGGTAACTTACTGAGCTCATCACAAACTAAAATGTTTAAGAAATTTAAAAGTGCACAAATTTAGCAGAAATTCTGAATAAAAGCAGTTTTCCACATGAGTTAGGCTCTACCCCTGGTATCTCCACTCACTCATTACACCACTTTCTCTGGTTTGATAGCTACTCATATGTGCACATAGCACCAGGTTTCCTTTCAGTTGGATTGTTGGTGTGCAAGTTGTTAGTACTGTGGAATATAATTAGGCATTGTGGCACTCTATATTCATTGTGGGACTATAATAAAATCCCATTTATTATATTACAAAGGTGTGTTTGGTATTAAATGGACTACAGTAATGAAAAAGAGCTGCGTAGTGGATTTCATTTTAAATAAATAGAAGCATTTTATCTATATGACACCTTGTTGTTTTGAATCTGATGGGAGTTTGGGCAGGCATAGTAGTTTTTGCATCTAGTGATTTTTTCAAGCTGTTTCATATTTAGAGTATAGCACATATTTCAAGGTTTGCATACTACGAAAACCCAAATAGAACTAGAAATCTTTTACTTGTTTCCATTATTCAGTGGCATGGAATTCTGTCTAGTACCTACTACCCAGTGGGCCTGGAGGATCCTTTAAAATTTATGTAAGAATATGTAGTAAAGTTTTATAGAATGAGGGAAGGTCTGTCTCATTTTAAGTCTGAGGTTGCAGTACTTGTAATTGTATCATTTTGATCCAAGATAGATTTGTGGTGATATTTGAAAGAAATTGACACATCCTAATAAGAGAATAATTAATAAGTAAAAGGAGAAGTTATTTCAGTTAATATCCCCATAAGAGTGTTAAAGAAAATAGAAGTTTCTAGCTAGTGTTTTTTATTTCAACTAATTATCATTCTGGTTGTCACTTCTTAAAAATCACTTTCTGGTATCTAGACTATTAGAAAAATAGTTTCAAGTATGTTATGAAGTGGATTTATATTCTATATGAAATTTCAGTGTTTTGATATCAGGGGTGCATTTTGTAAAAAAGGACATTGCTAAGTGTCTTCTTGTTTAGTTGAGCAGTTGTTAAATAATTTTTAGTGTCTTGTATTTGTTGGCAGGATGTGGTTCTAACATTTAGCCAAGTGTATTTGATCGTTTTTATGGTCAGTAAAGCTAAGATCATTCTTACTTTACAGTATGGTATATGTAGTCACCAATGAGCTGCTGTCTAGTAATTTTGGGGGAAACACCATTTTTCTATTAATATTGTTCTCACTGGTATATACAGACCTATCCAGAGAGACAATACTGGGGAAGGGGTCTGGATTTTTTTCTGGACCACAATATAAATCAATATTATTAAGAACGTATTTGTCAAAAGATAACAGCACAGAAACTGTATAAAATAAAATCCATAATTTTTATTTTATTGGCATTCATTCTGTTGAACTCTTAGGAAGAATAACGTGGACAATTTTTTTTTTAAGCAGAAATTAGAGTACCTGATCAGTTGGACTCATCAGTCTGGGAGCGTACAGATTCCACACATGTGAACGGAGCTGACTCCGAGCTCACTGTCCTGTCCATGGCTGAAATAGCTTCTTGTAGTTATGAAGCCAGGTAGGTAAAAGTTACCCAGTAGTCTGCTTGAAAATCACATACAGATAGGCATAAGATGTCCAAAAATTGGGGTTATTAGTGTCTTTAAATTTATCTAGAGAAAAAGTTTCTGTTCAAAAGTTGGAATTATATAGGTTGTTAATATTTAACAGAAACTCTTCCCTTTGGATGCTGCTGCTTGGTAGGTGCTGCTCAGTAGCTCTCAACCCAACCTACATGTAAGTTGAAATAAAGCCTGTGAAGAAAAACCTTGCGCCTTTCACTGTGATGCTCTTGAATTCATGTTATCATCATGTCTTTGTATCAAAGTTGCAGTATTTTGTAGAATTTATGATACATTCTGAAGGTTTTATTTCAAACCAAAAGTGTGACTATTAAAACCATTTTTGGAAAGACTTGCTGACCATCTCCTATGACCTAACTTACAAAGGTTTAGAATATGAAACAACTTTTATAAATATAAGCACAGTGTCCAAAATGCAGGGGGTTTTCCCCGCTGGAAATAATACTCCAGAAATTATTTCTTGGTTGGAAGCTTTCTTAGGCTTGCTGGGATAGACAGGCTTCTATTTGTATCTCAGACTTTGTTAGCAGGAGCCTAATTATGTAGGCTTGCACCTTGAAATAAAAGAACTCTCTGCCTTAGTCACTGTCCTATATGTGTGGTTTTAATTGGAAGCAGAAGATAGCAAGTGTGCTTTCTGGAATTTTTGTCTTTAGCAGTTTCTTAAAGGCAAATTTCTCATGCTCCATGGCTTAATAACAATACACAGCTAATTCAAATAGTCTAGTTGCAGTTATTTTTTTAACCTATTAAATTTCTACCTGTTGACTGAGTTCTTATTCCCATTTTTGTGGGGAAAGACAAATAATTAAATTGAAAGTATTCCCAGTTAATTTGTGGAAAAGTTTGCACTGTGTTTACTTGGGATTTATTTTATTATTTAATTTTAGGCAAGTTGGCATAAAGAATGGAATGTTTTTTGGCCAAGCAAAAAAGTTGTGTCCGAATCTTCAAGCAGTTTCATATGATTTTGATGCATACAAAGAAGTTGCACGGACAGTATATGAAATACTAGCAAGGTAATGTTTGCATGATCTTCATGGTAAGGTTATCAAGCATATTTTGTTTGCCACTACTGAATGCTATTATTAATTTTGTATTTTCATCTCCCCCTCTTCAGCTTCAGTGAAGCTATTCCTGTTTGAGGTCTTTCTTTGTAGTATTGTTGTTACTTTGAGCACCATGCTTCTGAGCATTCTTTTATCCTGAAGCCACATGCTATAAACAATCAACATCTGACTTCCAAATGAGTCACTGTTAATTTTTTTTACTGATTCACATAGTGAGAAGCAGATCCCTACTTAGAAGGGAGATCCTTGCAAGAGATGTTTTTTGAGTAATTGAAGAATGGATTATTAGAGTAACATCCATTAGAAACTGCTTTCTGGTTTAAAATGCACTTGAAATAAAACTGGAAATTTGTTATTGTCAATGAAAAGCAAATATTCCACTCCCTCTTCAGCTGTTCCTTTAAAATCAGGATGCCTGTTGAAATTAATCTTACATTAGTAATATTACTGTAATTTGCTGTTTTAGCATTTTTAATATCTAAGTGATGTGTGATACAAAATAGGCAGGGAAATGCCACCACAAAAGGAAGACTTTATTTGCTACATATTTGTTTTAACAGATGGTGAGCTGTTGCTGGTGTTTCACCTGCTTTACTTTGTGTTGATAGCTATACCCATAACATCGAAGCAGTCAGTTGTGATGAAGCACTAGTAGATATCACTGAAATCCTCACAGAGACCAGACTGACTCCTGATGAATTTGCAAACGCTATCCGCACTGAAATCAAAGACCAAACTAAATGCACAGCTTCTGTTGGGATGGGTAAGTAACTTCATTTCTGTCTACAAGCAGTGACTGCTTTTGTTAATGTATCAAAGCTGTGTAAGTTTGCTGAAACTTCTAAGTGTTTGTGGAATATGTTTCCATTTACGTTAAATTAGTGTGAATAAAAATGCAAGAAAATTTTCATAACTGCAAAGTTGTAAGCAAAAATGTATAAAATTTCCATAACAGAGATCACAGGATATTCTGATTTGGAAGGGACCAACAGGGATCATCAAATCCAACTCTTAAGTCAACAGCCCATCCAGCTGTCACTTCTTCTTAATCTGAACACTATGCTAAAATTCCACTCTTGCATTCATTTTTATGAAGTGCTTCCAGTAAAATGGTTCCAGTAAATAGAAGGACACAGATTGTGTTCCTTAATGGAGATAGCAGCAAGAGTTTACAGGGTGACATGATCTTGCATAGTTCCTAGAAGATATTGAGGGCAAAGATTTGTGATTTGTAGTAGGTATTGTATATTAAATCACACATCCGAAAATACTTCCTTGATTTGTTTCTTCTTGGCTTGTTCCTTTCTCCTTTCGTTTTTGTTCCTTATTAATACTAGAGTTGAGTGTCTGTACATACTTGTATTGAGTGTATATAAGTGTGTGAAATCCACTTGTGAGACAAGCTGAAATTGATGACTCCAAGGAGAATTCTTCCCTTATTAACTTAGCAATTGCAGTTAGCACTACAGTTTCCATGCTGTTACAGTAAGTAAGTGCTGGCTGGTAATTGGAACGTAGATACTGCAAATATATATGCACAGATTTCATTAAATTCTTGGTAAAAGTTAAAGAATTTGACCATACTTTCTGCATGTTTTTCCTTGAATGTTGAACTGTGGCATTCTACTTCAGAAGAAGTTACCACAGACATGCTTTAATTTGTTGTTTTTACAGGTTCCAATATTCTGCTGGCCAGAATGGCAACTCGAAAAGCAAAACCAGATGGACAGTATCACTTAAAACCTGAAGAAGTGGATGATTTTATCAGAGGGCAACTTGTTACCAGTCTTCCAGGTACTCCTATCTTCCAGAGGGCATTTTACCTCCTGATATTAAACCAGTTTCAGCTACAAATTTGCTTTCTAGATCAAACAGGATTAGCTGCTATTCCGTGTTTATGATCCAAAATGTGATAGACAGTAAAGGCCTATGGCATCCACCTGTATGAAAACAGGTTTTATTATATTTTTTTATTGTTCCAGGAGAATACTTTAAAGGTTTGTAATATAAAGCATTTCCTGGCATATAACTGTATATTGTTACTTAGTACACACAGATAGTGTACTGTGATACAGGCATGGTGCAAGAAGTGCTGAGTAAGCCCTCATTTATGCTTTCAGTGATCAGCTGACTTCAGCCTGCATGTATAAACATATATTTAGTGTTAGATATAAAAAATAGTATCTTTGTCTGTTGAAGATTAAAAAAGGAGGGAGGGGCAGTAAAAACAGGCAGCCATAGACTCTGAAATATGAGAGTGGTAGAAATAGCATCCATAGACAGGTGCAGGTTTGCCAGAAATTCTCATTATGTAAACCCTTAGTGGTCAAACACTATTTACAGCACAGCTGTGCTGTAATTTATCTTTGGCATAACTTACAGGAGATATTTTTCCTCCACAATATTACTCATATAGAACTGTGCTTTGACTTGAACGTTTTAAAGTTTTCAGAATTCACTTGCATGTTCATAGTAAAAGCATTTTAGTGTTTGTGTTAGTAATACCCCCTTGACAGAGAAATAGATTATCAAGAATAGAATCTGATTACCTAAGATTTCCAATTTTTGCTGACTTTGGTAGTGTGAACTCATAGGATTAATATTTTCTGGAGGTAACAGGCCACCTCTCCAAAACCCAGAAATATACTTCAGTTTATCACACTTACATATGTGCTGTTGCCATAGATACCTACAATTTCCAGTGCTTGGTAATTCAAAGCACAAGTGAATATAGGTATGCTATCACTTCTACCTGAAATACTATTTTTTCTACCTAGGAAGCAGTGCAACAATGGTGAAAATATTTGTTGTGTTTCATTTAGATTAGATCACATGTGCATGAGGGGAAAACATATTACTCGTCAGACACTTGTTTTAGACTGGGTTGTTGGGGGGATTCAGAACGATATAATCTGTAACAGGCAATTTCCAAGCAGGATTCATTCATATTTTACCCAAAAATAAACAAACATGCTGTAGTGTGACATCTTAAATGAAATATGTGAAACAGATTAAAGATACACTGGTGGTGACAGCAAAAGTTTCCATTCAAACCAATAAATTATTTATTATTCAAATAAATAATTTATATATATTTATTTGTTAATTTGATATGACTTAATATAGGTTTAAAAATAAAAAAAATTATGTAATCAGAACCTAACTGGCTTTGCATTGTATAAGGTTAACAGAACTAATTGCTTTGTTGTCAGGAGTTGGCAGGACAATGGAATCTAAGCTGGCTTCTTTGGGAATTAAAACCTGTGGAGATCTGCAGTGTGCTTCAATGTCAAAACTACAAAAAGAATTTGGTCCAAAAACAGGACAAATGCTCTACAGATTTTGTCGTGGTTTGGATGACCGACCTGTTCGTACAGAAAAAGAAAGAAAATCTGTTTCAGCAGAAATCAACTATGGAATAAGGTTTACACAGGTAAATTAAACTTGCTTCTTTTTTGCAGTGACTTCTTTCAGCTGTAGAACAATCTTCTCATATTCTGATTATTTTCACTTACACTTTGATCTGTTAGAGCACCATCTTAGCCACAAAATAGAAATGAGGAAAATGAAGAAGTAGGAGACCAAACGATAAAATGGGAGGAGAGACTGCAAAAGTATTGGACTGAAAAGAAGCTTGCACAAAATTAGCTGGCTATTCTGCATTCATTATACAAGTCTGGTACAGAAAAAGAGAACTGCAGTAGGTTTATCAGCACCTAGCATTCTCTTTCATTTAAATGCTGATTATTCAAAGATGCCACTGCCTGAAACTATCACCAGCTGCTCCTGTGCAAAATTTCTATTGGATTTTTTTTGCAATTACTTTTTGTCTGCGGGGGGAGTGTTATTAACAAAATTGTATTTAAAAGTAACTCAGCACTTGAGTGTTTATAGAAATGATAGGGAAAAAAAGGAGTTTGAGAGAAGTTTGACAGTGTTGTGTAGTCCAGACCTTTGCTCAAAGCAGGGGAAGCTAATAAATCAGATCAGTTGCTCAGCACTTTATCCAGTCTGGCATCAGAAATCTCCAAGAATGAAGTCTGCAAACTTCCCTGAGCAACATGTTCCACTGCTTGACTTTCCTCATGGTGAAAAAGATTTTAAATCCTGTGCTCTTCATGTTCTAGGTTTGTGCTTAGACTTGCAATTCTGTGTTGGGGTTTCTACATACATTTTTAAAAGACTTCTTTCAACATTAGGACAGGAATCTACCATTTTGCCTAAATTAAGTGACCTACAGTGAAAACAAACCACTTGAAGTTAAATGAGACAATTACTTGTGAGTCAGCTTGCTCTTTTCAGTTTGAACAATCTGGATTTTATTAACCCTTAAAGATTTACTTTCAATATTTGAAAAGTAGTAATTATCTAAACAGGTTGTTTTTCCCCTTCAGCCTAAGGAAGCAGAAGCTTTCCTTCTGAGCCTCTCAGAAGAAATCCAGCGTAGACTTGAAGCTGCTGGTATGAAGGGTAAACGATTGACCCTTAAAATTATGGTCAGAAAGGCTGGAGCACCAGTAGAGCCTGCAAAGTATGGAGGTCATGGAATCTGTGATAATATTGCCAGGTAAGTACTAGGCATGAGCACACTTCTGCAGGATCTAAAATTTATAGGAAGACAAGACAGAAATTTCCAAGTGCCTGGTACTTCTTTGTCTATGTATAAAACTTGCACCAAAATAAGTAGAGTATTATTATCAAAACTCTTCTGTGTTTGGGTTGTACATTTGATTTGTACATTTGTGGTGGTTATTAGTAATACATATATGCTTATGTATTGTTGGTGTACCTTTCTCCAGCTTGCTCAGTATTGGAGATGAGGGTTCTCTTAGAGTATTTGAAGAAGACATATTTATGTCCTGCACTGTGACACACATGTAGCAGCATTGATTTCTTTCAGTAACCAGCCTCCTGTTACTTTGTTACTCCAATTCTTTGTTCCTTATTGATAAACTGGATGATGTTGACTAAATATTTTTTAATCTGAATAATATTTATGTACTTGCATGCTAAAAACACAGGGATATAATCTTCAGGCATATATTCTTCAGGCATACACTTCTTTATCAAAGCAGTTGTTCTTCAGTACAGGATGATCCTGGCTTTTGAAAGACTAGAGGTCTTTCTACTTTTCCTTCCATCTCAGGTGGTTGTAACAGACTAATCCCTCCTGAACTGGAGGGTTATTTGGTGGGTGTTGCTGGTAACAGAAGAGGTGGTGGAGTTCACAGATGACAGAATATGCTGAGTTGGAAGGGACCTGCAGGGATCATCAATTCCAGGTGCTGGCCTTGCATAGCACCACCCACATGCCCAGGAGTTCTTTCAGTGGGTTAGAGTTCAGTAGTAGACTTGCATGCATGGAGCCTGTCATGCTTGTGATCTTGTTACACAGAATTCAGCTGTAATAAAAGCTGAAACAACAAAATTCATCTTTAACTGTAAGAAGCTCATCACTTTCTAGAATTGGTATATATACCAAGAAAATCCCTCAGTCTATGCTTTTGTCTTCTGGCTATCCTGAATTCTTTGACCTGAAGATTTATTCTTAACAGCCTAAGAACATATTTTAGTATTGAGTGTGCATTGAGATAGAGCCATATTCCTCCCATATTTTAACTATTGCCAGAGTGCTTTTTCGTGAACATATCAGTGCTTTGGGCCCCTTTTCTGTGATCAGGCATACTAATGTACACATGCCCTGAAATTTCCCTAATTCATGAAGTCTTCAGTAAGGTCGGGGGGCACCCAAGAATGGAAAATTGTTCACACGTTGCTGAAGCAGTTCAGATGCCAGGATTTTGTTTGGTGGTGTGGCTTCTGGCTTTCCAGTGACCTTGTCAACCCCAGTCAATCCAAGTTATGCTGTAGATGGTGTATTTCTGTCTTTGTTAGAGCATTTCTGTTCAGGCCAGTAAAAAGCTTCTTAGCAGTGGAAGGGTAAACTCCAAAAGTTGAATCCAAGCAAATGGATTAGAATCTCAGTGTGGTGTTCCCCCAAGTGACCAGTTTCTCTCTTTGGTTTAAGATTTTCTCTGTAGCTATAGCTCACAAGTCATTTCTTGCTCCTTTACCTCACAGCTGAATGGCTTGCTATGCTTTCTCATCCTACAGGTCAAGATCCCCTAGGATGATAACCATAGTACTGCAAAGGATTCAGACTTGCAGACACACTTAAAATCAAACTCAGCTTTTGAGATTAAATGGTATTTTTACTGCATCTCTGAAACCCAGTCATGATCATTCAGCACAGACCTTTTTAAAATATTTTTCTGAAATGTTGTGTACCTTTAGTGACATTGATCTCCTTTTTCTTAAGAATACTAACATGTAAAGCTTAAGGAGATCTTCATATTGTTCACAGTCTGAGCACTTGGCTGTTCATGGTGGTTTCTGACAGATTCAAAAGCAGAGTAACACCATCCAAGTGTTTAGTAAGTTGTCAGGATGGCACCCTGTCAAAACACCAAATTTCATTTTCATTTTCATTTCACCCACTCTTATCAGAGCTAAAACGGTGTCAGTTTTTTCAGCAAGAAGACTTTACATCAATCACATGCATCTGATGAGCCACTTGGAATTTTGTCAAAGGTTAGGCCATTGGAGAATCCAGAGCTATCCAAGCACTGCTGCTGCCCTGCCATACTCTCAAGTGGTAATCTGTAAAACTCACAGCCAGATTGTTTTGTGAGTCTTGTTGCAAAAAAATTGCCCATAGTTTAAGATAATTTGGAATGTTTTTTAAGCTTAATTGCCATTAATTTGAATTCCTTGTTGCATATAATCCACATGCCTACATCTGCTTCCCCTCTGAGTTCCTTTTGAAACTCTTGCTGTAGACAATTGACAACTGAAATAATATTGAGCAAACTCTCTGTGAACCAAGCTTGAGTGGCTTGAGTGAAAGGCAAAAATGCAGGAGTGTGTTTTTGTGCAAACTGTAATCTTCTTGTGAACCTTTTTGTCTGGCTTCAATAGGTTACACGTGTGTGTGTGTGTGTATATATATATATATATATATGTGTGCACTGAGAATGTTCAGTTAATAAGTATTCTGCTTTTCTTTTTCTGTAGATCCTGCTTCAACTACCTTTAAAAAGAAACCACTGAACAAATAAAAAGTGTTCAGTTTCTATATGCCAAGAAATTATAATCTGTCTCTCTTTCAGGTCTTCTCTGGAACAAATATAGAATTTTTGTCTTCAGGATTTGTGAAATAATTTCCTTTTTAACCACACTTGTTTATTCTTTTTAGGACTGTGACTCTAGACCATGCAACAGACAGTGCAAAAGTAATTGGGAAGGAAACTCTGAACATGTTTCACACAATGAAACTGAACATATCCGATATGCGAGGGGTGAGTGAGTTAATGGGAAAACTGAAATTCATTCTCTTTATCAACCTATTTTTGTCTTTTGTGGATTTTCAGTTCCCCATGGTAGATGATAACCAAACTGATTCAAAAGTGTAGGTAGTACAAAGCTTATGCATATTAGTGCATGCAATTGTATTATGTTTCATAACCTTTGAAAAACATGGTTACAAATGTAATAAATGTAAAAAAAAATAATTTTTTTTGTGGTATAAATTAATGCACAACTTAAAACATCCTGAGATGATGAAGTAAGACTGTATCTTCTACAGTTCTATCAGCATGTGTAAGTTTTATTTTGTCTTAGAATTTTCTGTAAACTTTTGCCATACATTAATTGTTTAACTAATATAAACTAATATATAACTGTTTGTAATGCCAATCAAAGATAGAGATAAAAGGAGCTTTTGTTCTAGACTGCAAGTCTTAGAGCAAGAAAAGTTACCAGCCCATGTTTTTGGCCTTTGTTTGAAGGTGGTTTTCTGGCTCTTTTGATTCGTGGCTCATTTTAGAACTCCTGCTCATCTCAGTGGTTTTGTCATAGCAGTGTGACCCCACGATGCTGCTATTTTGACATCAGCCATTTGTTACAATAGAACACAGAGGATTTCTAAAACAAATCTGCATTAATTCATCATGTGGATATAGAAGTAGGCTTTTGATTCACAATGTTGCCTTGCAAAGTCAGCTCCCTGGCTTGGAGTTGAGGAAATATTTAATTTAAATGTCATATCCCATTACTGCAACTAAGGAAGTGTTTATAAACAAAATCTTTACTATGTAATTATAGAAGCAAACCTGATGGAAATACATACAGTAGCTCCTTCATGCTTTTTGAGTTCCATATACAACTTTTTCTAAGTGTCAGGTTTTCTTCTTTAAAATTACGGAGGATTGACAATAAACTCATACACTGCACCAGTGCATTCTTATTAGTCATGTTTTGAACCACGACTGATTTGGTATTTGAAAGTTAAATGAAAATCTAGGATGTCTTGAAAAATTAGGAACACCTCATCTAAAAAATACTACTTCTACCAAAGTACTTTCATCCATTGAGACTTTGCAAAAACAGTGTTTACAAGTGAAACAAAAGGATTTTTCTCATTTGTAGACTGAAGTGATGCATTTAGTATAGATTGTCCTTGCAGAAAAGCATTGCTGTGTAGCCAGATTTAATACTAACCACATTCTTGTCAGTATTTCTGTATTTGTTAATGTCTAAGAAATTTCATAAAAAACACATTGCTTCATGATCCTGTTGACAGCACTTTTTTATATCAGAAAAGTTAAGATGGTAGTAGCTTTGTAATTTCTTAGTTGTTGGATTATGGTGGGTAATCCTGGGATTTGTTTGGGATGTTTTTAGTGGCTGTTTATATGTATTTCAATATATTTTTATTTGTCCTCCCCCCACCCCCCATCCACAACAGGCAGTAAATTCCAAAGAGAGGAATTTTATTATGATATAATTACATATTTTAAAATTAATTTTCTTTATTTCAAACTTCATTAAATGAATGCATTTATGTTTTGGATTTAGGTTGGAATTCAGGTACAGCAGCTAGTTCCCATCAGTAAAACAACTTCAGCTCTCTCAACAGTACAATCTGGACATTTACCTGGTGGATCACATTCAGTTATTGATCTTTTCCATGTTCAGAAAGCAAAAAAGCACTCAGAAGAAGAACCTAAGGAAGGTCAGTAAGCTTTGTACTTGGCATGTGTGATAGTGATCAGTTCTGAAGGACCCTCACATAGATCACGTTTTGGAATACTTATTCAGTATTATACCAGTGTAAATTATGCAACATAAAATTTCTGAGAGTGGGGTTTGCTGCTGCAAATGAAAATGCTACTAATAAAATTTTGTATAGGCTTAGTCCAATTAGGGGGTTTTTTTTATGTTTTTTAGTTAATAGCAATAGAGGATACTTTGAAATAAAAAGTGTTATGATGGTGCTATATATTGTGTAAACTCTTCAAATAATGCTAGAAAATACCTTTTACTATGTCTTGAATCTTCAGAGTATTTTTAACTATTAGATGATCACTCTGTATTTTGTTTCCATATGTACAGTATTTGTGGCTGCTATGGACCTTGAAATATCTTCTAATTCAAGAACTTGCACTTTCCTTCCATCTCGTGGTACCAATGTCACTCCTGGTCTCAATTCTAATGCCAACAACACTGAGTCTGCTGTCAAGTGGAATGGTGTGCATTCTCCTATCAGTGTAAAATCCAGGCTCAATTTGAGTATTGAGGTTCCATCTGCTTCCCAGGTAAACCTGAGAATATGAAACATCTGCAGGATAGTGTAATAACTCAGGATTGTCTGTCTTATTTGGACAGACCTAAAAGGAGCTCTTTTTAAATAAAAAGAGTTCTAGTAAAGTATAGTGCACAGTAAGTAACTCTTATTGATGCAAAACTATTTTGCCTTAATAAATAATCATGAAGTTAGGATGCACACTTAACATTTGTGCAGGATACCACTATATAAATGAGAGGAGAACAATCTTTATTTAAGTAGAATATTTCTGTGGGATTTGGGGATTTTTTTGGGGTGTGTTTTAACAGAGGGACAGCCTTCATTATTTCTGCCCCACATGCTGTTCAACTAGACTCTGTTAGAAGGGTCTGCTATGAAACAGCTGCACAGACTTCTGCAGGTATTTTAGATACAAGCAGACTTACTTGCTCTTCTGTAAAAATCTGTCATTTAAATGTCTGTCATTTAAATCTGTAAAAGCATTTCTGTAGTTTTTTAGCAGCTTTCTCAAATATTTACCCATTTTAAGAAGCAAATTATGCTTTTGGCAGGAAATGTGTTCCTATAATGCAATATCCAAGCCAGCTCAGGATCTAAAAGTAACTTGACTGAACAAATGAGAAGCTCTGTACATTCAAATGCTGCCATAGGAGGAATATGTATAGGCAAGTGAAAAATGCACTAGCTGTTCAGCAAAGTTCCTACTTTGGTGGCCTTATGGCACAATATCTTTATTTCTGCTTTTAACCATATTATAATATGGAATGTAATAAAAAATTCAGGGCTGGGAAGGAGTGGTAAGAGTTAGTGCCACACTGCTGTTTGTATACTGTACTAGGAGAGTAACAGCAATCCTGGGGATTTTACACCCAGGATTCCCAGGAAGTTATTATAGAGTTACATATGCAGCAAATTTGGAATGAGTGAATACAAACAGAGCATGGAAGAGTTACTGAAGTGATTAACAATACAGACAGCTTTCATTAAAACCTCTCAGTTACCAAGCCATGTAGATTTTCATAGATATTTGTGGTTCTTCTCTGTAAATCCATAATTTCCCAATTTTCTTCTTAAAGGTGAAAGATAAACTGTTCTAACACAGCTATGAAGTCTTACTCAGCAGAACTTAGAGGCAAACATTTGCATTTCTCTACATGGTTTAATTCAAGTTTTACTTGGGAGAATAGTGTTGGTGTAAATCTGCTTGTCAGCTGTATTCATTCAGTCACTTGTGCAGCTGCCATTGTACACAGCAGCTCCTGGACACTGAGGGGCTGGCTCAGTTGTTTCAAGTGAATAACTGATAGCAAGTAAAAGCTTATTTCATCATCCAGCTCTGGCAAGTCTGACAGTATGCAAGCATACATAATACCAGTAAAGTAAATCAGTGACATGCACCCTAGAACTGTATAAAGAAATAAATTAATTGCTTACTGTTGTGCTGGTCACCAGTTTAGTATTCATATCAACCTGTTGCCTGTATAATTTGAACTCAGAATTCAGGCTACTTTGTCATTAGGTAGCTGTAGAGGAAACCCTCCCTATGGTTTTTGGTAAGAAGACTGATCCTTGTGAAAAGATAAAACTGAGCATTCCTATTTACTGAGCTGCTTAGTCTGAAATGATATTTTACTGCTGCAGAGTGTAACTCTCAGGTTCCTAAGGATGTTTGCATACACAGGGTAATATGTAGCAGGTTTTGTAAAATTCAGGAACTGTATAACTGAACTGTATAACTTCTGACTAAAATAGCTCTGTTACCTATTCCTTAGAAAAATCTAATAGCTTTTATGTCCTTGTAGCTAGATAAGTCTGTGCTAGAAGCTCTGCCACCTGATCTGCGAGAGCAAGTAGAGCAAATATGCACCATTCAGCAAGGAGAGAGTTATGGAGAGAGCAAAAAAGAGCCAATAAATGGATGCAACACTGCACTTCTGTCACAACCAGTTGGAACTGTGCTTTTACAAATACCAGAGCTCCAAGAACCAAATACCAATATGGGAATCAATGTAATAGCCTTGCCAGCTTTCTCACAGGTAGGATGTTTGCGTGGCATCAATAAACAATTACTTTGCATTTATAGGAAGTTAGAAGCTCTTTCTTGAGACAGCATTAACTGGAACCTGTGACTTCCCACAATCAATCCTTCATGGTCCTTTAATGTCTTTTAAAAGTCTGGTTTTAAATGTTACATCATGTGCCAGAAACGTTGTATGGTAATATTTATTGAAGATTATAGTCATCAGTCTGCCTATGTTTTTGCTGTTGTTTAATGTCAAGTCCCCCCCATATATCATCTGCTTTGCAATGCAGTCTGTAAATAGCTTTTATTCTATATTGCAGCTGAGTTACACTGAACCATAAGTTTTGAAGCAGTCCTGAAATCTGCTTAGCTAAGTCACAGGAGGCTCTGTTTAAGTGTGTGTTCTGATGGGGTAAAGCCAGCCTCTGCTAGCTTCTTCTGCAGATGTGTTTGTTTGTGTCCCATTCCTGAGAGAAGGGCAGTCATGGCTAAAGGTTGTGCATTTCTCCATAGTTTTTAAATACATAGCATGTCCAGGATGAGAAAAGAACGAAGATGTTTGTCAGAATAGGAACCTGAAAGGACAGCAGGAAACAGTAAGGATGCTTCTAATGTTAGTCTGCTCTTCAGTCCAAGAAGCTGCTGAAAAAATGTAGTTGAAAAATTAAAAAAATAAAAAAATAAAAAAATCAAAGATTGGGTTACCCAGAGAGACACTATCTTGCATTGCACCATTTAAAATGGAGCAGTGCTTTTATTTTTCTGTTTCATTGCACCTTTGCTGTTCTCACATGAAGTAATACCACTTAATCACATTTATAGAGATTTGTTGCTGTTTCTAATGCATAATGTTGCTTAGCTGACATAAAAAAAAAGAGAAAATAATGTAGAAATTCCACTAAACCGTTAATGCATAATTGCTATTTTAAAAAATGTGTAGTCTATTCTTTTACTAAAATTTCCTCACTTTGATTCAAGTTCATTAGTTCAGAAACAGTTGTGTCAGTTTTTATTCCTGAACTGCAAAGTTTGGTTCCCCCTGTGGATTAGTGTGCAAATAATATCTGAGTTCTCTCTGCCCCAGCTGTTTTAAATTTTGTAGCTACATCTGTCCATAAGCAAGATGTGTGTTAAATTAGGCTGTGCCATGAAGTGCACCCCTCCACACTTGCCTTGCCACTCAGTACTGTTTTGCAGAGGAAATGGTAACTGCATATGGCTTTCTAGAAAAATTCCCTTTAGTTTGTTTATGCTTTATCTGTCTAATAATTAGGTAGTTGAAAATTGATTGTTATTTTTTAAAACAGCATTGCTTTTTGAAGTTTTCTTAAAAGGACTTAGTTTGAACTAGATTTTGCACTGTTTTTTCTGTCTCTATCTACTTATGTATTTTGTGACCCAGTTATTTGATCCAAAAATGCAACTTAGTAGAGCAGCCTTTTTGTTTGAAAATGTAGTTCAAGAAGAATTGAGTACTTCCTATTTATTTGTCAAGGATATCCATACTATCTATTTGAGTGACTTAGACTCATACTCAATTTTTTTTTCTGAAAGCCATTCAGCTTTCTTTATTGGCAGAAAGAGGACTAATATTAATAATTTTCATTTTCTGAGTTAGGTCCAAGTTTAATACCTAGAATAGTATGGTTGAAAAGCTTCCTGTAGGCTTGGTGGGAAAAAAAAGGCTAAACCCAGTTCATTAATTCAGGAGGATTTTTTTCTGTGTTAAAATCAAACATGAACTTAATTCAAAAATACCATCTTACTCTAAATATAGTTTGACACATTTTTTCTCTTAAAGTCTTTGTGGTAGTGTATATGCTGTGACTGCACACAAGCATTTAAATCTACTTTGTGGCCCATGAAGCAGTGAAATCAGTAGTGATAGGTTTTGTGTATAGAAATACTGCCAACCACCCCAGAATGAGTACTTTATCTACATCAGATGTAGATTATGCCCTGCCATCTTTTTATAGCTTAGTAAGGTTTGTTTTTCAGATCTTCATTCCTTTTCTGAGCTGAGTTTTGTGATCAGGTGCAAAGCTAATTGGCTGACAGTGGTTTATTCATTATAAAACATGTGGAAAATTTCCTTTGTTAGGTAAAGTTCTCCTGTGAAAGGAATCCAGATAGGTTGCATTCTTTTCCATCAGTTGCTGAAGTAATCTTAAAATTTAGAATAGCTGTATATCTCTGTAGCCTGGATCCTGCAGAAGTGTAGAATGCAAAACATAAAGATTACAGATGCCTAGAAA
The DNA here is from genome assembly GCF_037042795.1 of Molothrus aeneus. Taxonomy (NCBI): domain Eukaryota; kingdom Metazoa; phylum Chordata; class Aves; order Passeriformes; family Icteridae; genus Molothrus; species Molothrus aeneus. The sequence continues at coordinate 86,130,122 of NC_089647.1, read as the reverse complement.
TGAATGACATTTGTAATAATGGTGTTAATTAGTGGTGGCAAGTTTTCATTTAATCCTTACAGTGTCTTCACGTGGTACAGATTCCTCCTAAGGAAATTGATATAAAAGCACATCAGAAATACTGATAACTGTGTGCTGAGGTCACCCATAACTCTGTAAAACCAAGGTTTGTGAAAGCATGCAGATACCTGTATGACAATGTTAGGACATTGTACAATCAGTTACCTAAAACTCCAGTTATATTGGACAATTCATGTGAATTCAACTGGTGGCTCCTTTAATTGAATTTTTCCATGTTACACTCTGAGAGAGCAGTGATGGGGGAATAACAAAAATGCATCCAGTTCATGTACTGCATTATTTCTGCATTAATTAAGTGGTGTACACAAAAAACAGTGTCAATTCAGAGCATTCCAAATCCTTGACTCTTGAATGCTTTTCCAGAGAGCACTAAACTTTTTTTAAAAGTTTTATGAAGTAAAATTTGTGTTTAAAAAGATAACTTACACCTGTGATGTAATTGAGTGCATTCCTCTATAGTGCTTTGTTCTGCACAATGTATATGGTAATTGAGGTCAGAGCTGTTCCTGTCTCCTCCTTCAATTAGTGCATATTCTGTGGTGAAAATTTTGTGTTACTCATGGAGTTCTGAAAAAGGACCAAACTTGTTTTAAATTGATGAATTCTAACCTGTAAGAGCACATTGATGTTTATGATCTATATTATTTAGACATCATGTGTGTGAATAGCACAGTGTGCCTCCCTGTCATAGCATACATGTTTTGGTTTAAAAAAAAAAGAAATCTCTATTGAAAATAAGAGATAAATTTTAATACCTTTGCAGATTGACATGTAATAAATACAGTATCTCCGATAATGATAGAAATTGCATTGTACTCTTAGAAAAGTAATTGTAGTTTTGACCAATTTTTTGTTGTTTCTGCTCATCTCTGAATTCTACCAGTAAAATGAAGGGCACTCTCCCACTGACAGATTTAATCCACTAAATGATAGCTTTGCTTTGAATTAGATTTTGAAGATTATGAGCTGAAAACACTGTTTAGTTCTAATGGGAAGCTCCATATACAAGATGAGTCTGTCATTGATGTGCTACTTCAGACAATGAGAAAAAGTAACTGATAATACAAGAAATTTTATTTTGTCCACATGAGTTCCTCTTGCAATTGGCATCAAATTATTTCCTGTCTAGAATCCAAGTCCCTGGACAGTTGCAATGGACTGTGCTCTTATCAGTCAAGCAAGTGGTGGACAACTGTGGGAGAAAGAGATTAAACCCTTTTGTGCTAGTTCAAAATATGACATAGCTGGACTTGGCTTTTCTTGTCCTTAAAGAACTGAGACCATTTCCAAGAATATTCTGAGTTATATAGCAGCTTGCAGGAAATAGAAGTATCAAAAGAAAAGGATGAGCAAAAATCTGGTGGTCACAATGTTTGTGTTTTGTAATTTGAAGGGATCTGGGTTAGGCTTAATCCTGCTCTTAACACAGCTGTACTGGCTATCAGTAGATGAGTAAAGATGGTTAGTGCTTTGTATGCTCATAATAGTAAATTTAATAAATAGAGTAATATTAAATGTACATTTTGTTGTTTTTACAAAGAAAATGTGCAATGTATTTTACAGTAGTTCAGCTATATCTCCTCTATTTTTGTTTGGTATGAAATATAAATGCCTTTCTCGTGTGATGGACCTAGAAAGAAGCAAATGGTGCTGCTCACTGCTAAAATAATCAAATGAATATTTTGTTACTGTTCAGGTGGACCCTGAGGTTTTTTCTGCACTACCTGCTGAGTTGCAAGCAGAGCTGAAAGATGCATATGATCAAAGGCAGAAGCAATCAGAGCAGCAGCCTGCTAACACTTTAGGTGAGAATGTGTAGTTGTGCAGTAGTTTTCTGGTGTAGGGGTTGTTTGCTATCTGAACAGCTATGCAGCCCTAAGTAACAAACTGGAAAATATAACCAAAGCTTCTCTGAAGATGCTGTGTTCAACTGAATTTCCATATTTATTTTTGACAGACTCTCAGTTACAACCAGCTGTGATTTCAGTTTGCAAACAGGTGCCCAGCTTTACTCAAATGGGTAATTAATTCAATTCATGGGGGCTGTGGTGCTAAGCTTCCCCACATCCATATGTTTGGCAAATGGAATCCAAACTAGATGTGTCATGTGATTTAAAGTTTTGCACTTTCTTCAGTTAGTTAAACTCTTTTCAGGGAGCATTCTCATGGTTCCCTGAAACCCATAGCACTGGCAGGGTTTTGGGGCAGCTAGAGAAAGATATACTGCATCTCACTGGGTGTCTCAGTCAGCTGGGTTTACTCTGAGCTGATCATCCAGGTCTCATTTTATAATCAGTAGAAAGAAATAAGACTAATTCCCTGTGAACATGCTTTGTCATAAAAATAGATTGTAAATGTTATTGGCTTGATTGCCAGTTAAACACTGCACTGTAATTATAATCACACCCTGATTTCACAGCCAGTGGACTAATGCAGATAAGTTAGAATGATGGAATGAGAGAAAGATTTCCTTCATAAACTGTGATAAAAGCATTGTGGGAGCTTTACACTGCTGGCTTGCTGCTAACACTGGTGGTACAGTGCTCTGACTGAGGTGAGGCAGTTTGTCCAGTAGAATCAGATTTCACCAGCTGCTTAATGTGAGCATTCAAGTACTGAAATGCTCACATTAAAAAGCTTATGAATAGCTGAGTGTCCTCTGTACACTGAAAGTCTAACAGTGCTTTGCAGATTTGAAATGGTGTGTACCTTAAAGTTGCTTTATCTAGGCTGTGTTTTCTCAAGTGATCATTACGTTTTTGTGGGAGATACAGAGTCCCCCTTTCACTAGAAAGGTACTAAATTTTAAATGTATCAACCATTGAATATTCCTGTGTTTTTCAGTGTCAAAAAATCCTTTCCTACACCTGAAGCATACAACTATGAAAAATAAGAAAAAAATACGGGAAAAAAATGCAGTCAATCCTGTGAAAAAGGTTCAGAGTCCTTTGAAAAACAAACTTATTGGTAGTCCTGCAAAAACCATGCCACCTACATCTGGAAGCCCACAGAAGCTAATAGATGGCTTCTTGAAACAAGAAGGAACAGCTGCTCAGGTACTTCTAACACAAACAGCTTTTGGTAAAGCTGTGTCTGCTTCTTTACACTGAGTTCAGTAGCTATTTTTCTTTACTGGATTCTTCACTGACACTTAGCTCTGTATGTACATGGTGTTGCCATATTTGTCAGCCTGAGCATTATCCAATTCCATGTTTGGAACAGGCTGAAGCAGTTCCATCAACTTCGGACTCTCCAGGCCCATCAGCTCTGCAGAGGGAGCAGCAGCCGGGCTCCTTCAGGCCACAGGCCCCCAACCTGGCTGGAGCTGTGGAATTCAACGATGTGAAGACCTTGTTGAAAGAGTGGATCACAACCATCTCAGGTGAGGGGTGTCACACTGGGTGATCTTGCAGTGCATCACAAAGAAAACTGCTTTGAGAAGGCTTTTTGTACTTCCTTTCTCCTTCACTCTTCCTTTTGCTGCTTATTTCTCACAGTACTCTTGAAGTCTTACTGCCTTGGCAGTCTTGGAAGAGCTTGATTCTTTCTGCCAGTTGTTCCTCTGTGGCTTTGCCAGCTCCTCTTGCTTAACATCATGAAAAGTAACCTGATCCTTCTTCAAGCCACGTGTCTGGCCATTGTCCTGTGCCTCAGTGTTACTTGTGTCTGAGGTTTCCTCTATTTTTCCAACATATTGCAATTGCCTAAAATGAAAGTTCTTGAAAGGAAATTAATTTCTTCTGTGAAGATCTCTTCTTAGAGGCAAAGGAATGTAGGGTTTGGGGTTTTGTCAAAATAAATGCTGGGAAGAATACTAGATTAAAAACTGTGCAACTGTGACACTCTTGCTAAATTGTGATTTGAAGTAGGTCAAACAAACAGCAACTCCTTAAAACCTTGGGAAATTTGATCTTCCTGCCATGGCCATTATTATTCTCCAAAGAGTTTCAAAACAGCCATTGCATTCTAAAACCCAGTCTCTTTTCCCTTTGGTTACTGCTTGTTTTGCTGTCCATTGTTCTTACTGAAAAAAGTCTACAACACAGGTATTTCAGGACCCTGCACTCCTGTTATGTGCACAGCTTCTGATGTCAAGAAGATGTGTGAGAATACAGAAATTGTCAGGTTGGCCCCTTACATGCTGACACTGCAGAATTTCTTTCTATTGTATTCCCATTATTCTGTGATTATATTCTACGTATACTTAGGGAAAAGACCTCATTTTTAAATTTCTTTTTTTAATTGCAGATCCTATGGAAGAAGACATTCTACAGGTTGTGAAATACTGTACTGATCTAATAGAAGAAAAAGACTTGGAAAAGCTAGATCTGGTTGTCAAGTACATGAAAAGGTAACTTAATTGCTGGTATTTGTGAACTTTAGACTATTTTTGTTGGAATTTATACGCTAGATGCTGCATTGTGAGCCCATTAACCCATCAGACATTCCAGTGATGAGGGGTTTAAAGCTTGAATACTGGGCTTGAGGGAAGGAGTTGGAGTGTTAAAATAGGTATTTTGTGAAAAAAATAATAGTAATATTTAGTTGTAATTCATAGAATCACAGAATGGTTTGGGTTGAAAGGGACCCTAAAGATCACCCAGGCCCAGCTCCCCTGTCATAGGCAGGGACTTCTTCCATTAGACCAGGTTGCTCAGAGCTTCATCCAGCCTGGCCTTGAACACTTCCAGGGATGGGTAATCCACAGCTTCTCTGGGAAACAATTTCTAGACAAAGATTGTACTTTTCATCAGCATTGTCCCTTTTCTTCATCCTGTTTTTGTTCATTTTTTCATGGTATTTATAGACCCAATTTCATTCTCTTGCTGTATCCAGATTCTGTCTCACTCCAGCCTTTAAATGCATTCCTGTTACTTTGTTATTGTGCTCCTATTACTCTTGCCATGAGTTTGAGGTTTTAATCCATGTATAACTTGCTTACTAACTAAAGCTTAGCCATAGAGCTCAGCTTTCTAGGTTTTAGATCTGCAGATATGTTTCACAAAATGAATCAACACCAAAAAGACTACAGAAGTGTAGGAAGTTCACTGGGCCTTTTGTATTACATGATATCTTTAGGCCTTGGGAAATGCAAAATACACAGTGTAATGAACTGTTTCATGAAATCTGTGTAGTAAATTCTTTATAAAACTCTTCACAATTGTCAGAATGTCCCATTCCTGGTCCCTGTGTGTTGGATCTGCCCTGATGGCAGTGTGTCTCCCCAAAGGTTCCCACTCACCCATGTAGTACTGATGTTACACCCTCCAAAGCTCTGAGTGCAGGAACCCTCCGCTCTCCTGCAGTACAGGGACCTAGAAGGGACACTGAGAGTACAGAGCTGCTTTGTTTTCCTTGGGCAGTTCCTTCATTCACTTCTTGTAGCTGCTGATCATAAGAGTAACCCACATCATTGGGGGAACTTGCAGTTCTCTGTGGATTTTGTTTTTAGCAATAAATACAAAAAATAAAAAATGAATATATAAAAAATTATATAGTGCCCCAAACCCTATTATTCAAATGTGTTGATTGCACTTGGCATTTGTTGGAAATAGAGAAATAGCATCTCTGTCTTGGGATGAGGAAATAAAGATGAGGATTCAGAAGCTTGCCATTTCTGGTCTTCAGTATGCAGCTGGTGGAAGGTCACCCACCACTTAATCCACAGGCTCATTCCACTGCCAGCTGCCAGCATTCACAAGCTGCTGTGCCACTGCTCACACCAGGAATTCGTGCTGTTAAGTCAGGCTTGGTGTGTTTAAGTTGGGAGGGAGGGCTTTACCAGGACTGAATCCAAATTCCATTCCTGGGGAACTGTTGTGATCTTGTTTTCCAGTGTGAAGACCAAAAGTGATTGTAAAAAGGACTGGTTCTGTAATGGTAATTTTCAGCCTCTTCTTCCTTTTCCCCCTCAGGTTAATGCAGTCATCTGTGGAATCAGTTTGGAATATGGCATTTGACTTCATTCTTGACAATGTTCAGGTAGTTTTACAACAAACTTATGGAAGCACATTAAAAGTTATCTGAACTTGTAGTAAAGAGCTTGATGAGAGCCTGGAGCTCTCTGCTAGCTGTGCCATAAGTGCTTGTGAGGTATTTGCAAAGTGCATGATAGTAATGCCCTGAGTTTTTATAATTTCAAATTTCTTTTTAAACAACAAAGTGTTTTGTACATTTCTTTTCAGAAAGTGCCAAATTTGTCAGTATTGCATGTAAATAATTGTGTTAAAATTCTTTTATTGTAGCATAGAATCTATTTACAAAATGTTTGTTTATAAAGTTTTATGGATTTTTACAGTGAAGTGTTTACAGTTGTTTAATAAAGAACTGTATGTATATTTTTGTACTGATTCTATTTTGTGATGCTTCAGTTTGAATATAGTGAACCCTTCACTAAAGCTGCAGCTTTGATTCATTTCACAAAGTTTTACACAGTGGCACTGCCTCAACCCATGGAGGAGGCTGCTGTACAGGTACCTGGCCACTTTTTGTTTCTTCTTTGCTAACTTTATTACAGATTTTAAGCTGAGGGAAGACTGTTAGTTCATTTTCAGTTTCATCCTTCAAAGATTCAAGCAAGGGTGGCCCAGCCACTCCTGAAGCACAAAGGATGTCAGCTGAAGCCTGGGTGCTGTCTGACCTTGGGTGTCCTGTCAGCTCTCACGTGCTTCTGGAGGAAGGCAAGTCACCCCAAAGTGGCACTGTAAAGGAGGGGGGGAGTAGCCAACATGGAGCATTGGTCAAGCCTGCATCTGTCCTCTGCATTGCTCCTACTCAAGATAGAGCCATTTGTAAAACACCACTGTTCTCTCCAGCCTGTGGCACACATTTCCTCCATGCAGCATAACAAACTAGGTTGTCGGGAGCAGCTGAGACAGAATAAACCATTCCATCACCGTGTCCCTGCTTGGGGGGTGAGCTTGCATCCCTGCAGTTCATGATTTGGGCAAGTCTGCTTTTTGCAGGTGTGCACCAGCCTCACACAGTTGTACTTTGCCCAATACGTTGAACAAGGCTAAAAAGGACCTGGAGAGAATGAAGAACACTTGACAAAAACCAAGTTGGTAAGAAAAATCTTGGTTGAAGAAGATGTGGGGAAGTGAGAAGTATTAATGCTGGGCATAGAATTGAGAGCAGAAATGCAAGCTGGAGCTAACCCTGGAGCAGTATTTGCACCACTAGCTGAAATGGAAGCACCTTGCCTAGCACAGGGCAGGAGCTGCTGCATGGAGAGCAGCTGCAGCTGCCAGTACAGCTGGGGCAGAGAAAGCTCTGTGGTACATCCCTGGCTGCAGCACAGCTCACAGCAGTGGCAGCAGGGTTTTTACCTTTAGGTTGTGACCTTGGCTTCCTCCTGCCACACACTGGGAGACCTACTGACCTCTACAGCCAGGTGAGAGATGAGGGAAGGGCAGGAGATGTCACTTCCCTTTACTTCAGTATGGCTTTTTGTTAAATCTCTTGTACCATCCTCAGGGAGAAGCTGATGAAGAACAGGCTGGAGAGAGAGAAGTTAACTGAAAACTGGGTGTGGTGGTCAGTGGTACAAAGTCGTGTTAGGGGCCAGGCCCAAGTGGTACCCAGAGCCAGTACCAGGTCCATCCTATTCATCCCCTTTGTAAAGGACCTGGGTGCTGGGGCAGTGCAGCTTCAGCAAGTTTCTGATGGCACAGGATGGGCTGAGGAGCTGGGGTGTGCTGGGACCCCGGTGAAGTTCAGCACAGAGGTGCCAGGCTCTGCTCCCAGGGAGGGAGGGAGGGAGGGGCCAGCTCTGCAGTAAGGCCTGGGACTTGCTCGGCACAGCACAGGCAGCTGCCAGGCTGCAGGAGGAAGATCCCCAGGAGCCAAGGCAGGAGCTGTTCCCTCTGCTCAGCACTGGTGAGAGGCCCCTGCAGTGCTGGGCCCCTCAGTACAGAGCAATTCCCAAGCACAGGCCCCAGTGGTGCTGCTGGTAATGGAACTTCTCCCACAGCACAGGGAGGGCTGAGACAGCAGGGACCTTGAGCAGGCTGGGGAGGCTGATCCATGTGAATAAACACCTGCTGGTGCTCATTTCCTTGCATCCAGCCATCAATACATGACTGAGAGAGAGATGGACTTTGCCTGAGCCAAGACCTCTCAAGTTTCCCTTAGTTTCTAGGCTGGGTCTTTTGGAGCCCCTTCAGTTCCTGCTTTTGAAGCTGCCTTTTTCTCTTCACCTTGGTTTAGAAAAACCAGCACATCAGCTGCTCACATCAAGGCAGGTACTGAAACACAAACAGGTATTTTAGCAGTCAGGTTTCAGGTACAGCCCTGGTTTTGGAACTGGCACTCAGACAGATGTACAATTGGCATCTTTAAAAGGACTCAGCATTAATTGTCAGGCTGTTTTTAAGTTCCACAACAGAAGCCTGCCAAAGGAACATACCTGTTTCCTGGAGATTTTACCTAGGGGAAGAAGACCCTTATGGATTTGAGGGAACAAAGAAGAATACGTTGACCACACTCTTTTGACATCTGTGTTCTGAAGAACTTTTTATTAGTGTAGTTTTCATGATTGCATAGTTTCAAAAGAAAATTTTAACAATTAAATGCAGTCTCCTGTCTCTGATCATTGTGTTCACCCACTGATGGGAAGTTGCACCACACACCAACCATAGTGAAAAGGTCCTTTTCAATGGCAAGTTTAAAGTCTAACAAAAAAAAATCCAGAAAGTTAAATTCCATTTGCAAAGGAGGTGAGTTAGTTACTAAATGTTCCTTTGTAATGGAGTCCACATAGTCTCAATCAAAACATTCAGATTTTTTGACAAAAAAAGTAATCCAAGTGACAGAAGAAATCTGATCAAACTGCATGTTGAATGTTAGACTCTTGTAAGTATCTTAAACACTAAAAATCTCAGCTGCATAAACAATCCTCGATTTTGTTTCAGCTTGTGCTTTTGAAGAATGTTTGTTTTGCTCCCATCAGCATGAGCTGTGAGTTACCCAGAGACAGCCTCAGAAAGAATCCATCAAGCTGTCATCCCAGGCAGAGAGGCAGAGGGGGAAAGGGGGGTAGGAGAATGCTGGGATTGCAGACTGGCTCCTGGTCAAACATCACAAACATCCACGCTGGAGCTGGTTCAGTCCCAGTGGCTCCACAGCTGTGATGCAGCATCCACAGTCACAGCTCCTGGCCTGGCAGCTGTTGGCAGGAGCTCACACCCTGAGCAGCAGCTGGAGAAGAGATCCCTGCTCTGACCTCGGGAGTTTGGTGCTAAACACCTGGCCTGCCCCTCCCGTGCCTGACGTCACCACCTTCAGCACACAGGAAGTGCATTCTGAGGAGGAAACGCCTTTGCTGGAACAGCCTCCACCCTTTTGCCAAGCAGAGGGAGGCAAGAGGGGCCCTGCCTGGCCTTTCCACATCTGCCACAGCCCATGAAGTGAAATTTGGATTACCGAAGCAAACTGTAAAACAAATGGGCTGCTATGTCCATCTCCTTTATTTGTGGCTCTGCATTATAATGATTACAGTTGACTTCCATGAACTGTACAAGCAGTAAAAGGTGGGCAGCTATGCTTTTACAACAATTGTTTCACACAAAGCAAATACAGAGATACCCAATTGCCTAATTTTCTATTAAAAAAACTCTATAGGCACAAAGCAGAAGAATGCTGGAAAAAAAAAAAGTCAAAAAAGTCAAGGAAAGAGATATGCATAAATAAAGAAGTATTTCTTACATCAAAAATGTCCCGAGAATCACAAAGTCTGCAGAAGCTTGGTTAATCAAATACTGCAGTACTGCTCTCATCAGTATAAAAGTGAAAGAGCTTTAGTTCTGTAATAAAAATTCAATTTATTTTATTTTGGAGAGAAGGAGGGAAAAAGGGTGGAAGGAAGGTGTAAGAGAGGGAAGGGCAAACTTTAAAACAGCAGCCAGTATTAGGAAGGGTAGTAGGAGAGGTGAACAGGCACATTGGAACCATGGGAACATGTAAATTGACCACTGTCAAACCAGTGTAAATTTCTTGGTTTCTCATGGAAAACATTTTATCAACATATTTTCCTCCCAAACATATATCCAACACTGTCTTCAATACAGGACTTTGTTGGTAACTTTTTTAGTAACAGGAAGAGTGCGTTTATTCCTGCCTCCCCATTGCTGTAAAAGTTATCTAGATGATTTCAAACACTTTCTTCAGTTCTACTATAAGCTGCCAGTCAGACTTCTGCATCTCATCCCTGAACCAGTCCTTCAGAGCATCGATGGACTGACGGCTGATCTGTAACACACGAGACAAACCCATCAGAAACGCACAGCAATTAACAGCAGCACACTGGAAACAGGTATTCTGAAGTCAGGGCAATCTGCACACCAGGTAAACTCATTCTAAGCCCCCATTTGCTTAATTAAGCCCATCAGCTGAATGACCCAACCTATTTGTTCCCCTTCATTTCTCCTCACACCGTGTCCCTTATCTGGTCTAGAGGGGCTGCAGCTGGACAGACCATCCCACACCTTATGCAGTAAGGCAAGAACTGGAGGGGTCTCCAGGGCCTACAGGACCAGCAACCCCAGCCTGTCCCTATCCCAGGCCCTGCTGGCCCTTCATTTGTGGGCACACACCCCTGGCACGTGTGTGGCAGGATGTGTCCTATGACACAGTGACTTAAAGCAGTTAGCAGGGTGGAGAGCTGTGGCTTTACTTCCAACAGCAAAAGATGAAGCAAAGGATCATCTCCTCATTCAAGCCCAGTGCCCCATAGTCAGAGCAACTGCAAGACTGCTATTCGTTGTGCAATTTCAGGCACAGGCTGTGGTGCCCTGGGGGACTGCTGAGCTCTGTGTACAGACAGCTGGCAAATAGTGAGTGTGGCATTTTGCCCTCTCAGGTGCTCTAAGCTCCAAGGTCTTTGCAGCCACAGCACCTCCTTCCTTAGGCCTCTGCAGGGGCACCTCTACAGATATCAAACCAAAGCTCCAGAGACGTGGGCTGCACAATGCCACACACACCCTCCCAAGTGAATGTCAGTCTGTGACAGAAGGCTCCTCCCCCTGTTTTTGAGGCTTCATGCTACATTTCCACTTCAGGCAAGCTGCCACTCTGTCCTAAGGCCTCTCCACAAACACAGATTGCTCTTACCTTGCTGACGAGGATATCTGTTGCTTCAAAATGTCGTCCATACATTTTAGGTGATTCCCCAGGAATAGGTTCTATTTTAACACAAACTTCTTGGCCTTTCTTTGCAACATCCACTGGTTTGTGGTTTATTTCAATACTTGTGACTATTCCAATTTCAACAAACTGTAATACAATGAAGCAGCTGTAACACATCCACCAAACCTCTGTGCGTGCACCCTTCTCTAAACTCCTGTTTGGAGGCACAGACTTGCTGCAGGAAGTGTGGCACTGGCAGAGCTGCCCCCTCAGCACAGGCAAGCCAAATGTACAGCACAGCAAATGCTCCATCCTGAGAAGGACAGGGACACCAACTTCCCACAGCCCATCTGGGATATCAACTGGTTAGCCCTTAAAATGTCAAGAGTTGGTTCTCTCCTTTTTTAGCTACCAGGTAGGACAATTTTGCCCCTTACTCAATACCACCGCACAGAACTGGCAGGTGCCCTCCAGCCACATTTCCTGTGCCCTGCTCCAGGGCTCAACTCTTCTGGAAGAGTGCAGTGAGATATTTGAGCACCAGAAGAAAGACCTGATTTGCAAGTCTGACCCTCATCTCCCAGCAGCAATCTGTGCAGAGGAAAAGCATGCAAACACTCCCAGGAGCATCATCCCAGGAAGTACCATCTGGATCAAACATGCAGTGGGAAAAGGCCCTTACTTACATTTTTGCTAGGTACACACATGGGAGTCCCCTGCTTCACCTGGCCGGCCTCAACCACAACACCCATCACTATTGGGTCACGAGAGTTGAAAATGAACTGAGGGAGTATTTTCAACTTGCATGGAAACACTGCTATATGCCTGGAAGGAGACAAGAAAAGGCACTTTGAAAGATACATCCGCTGTTCCAGTGTATCACTAACAGCTCTGCCTTCTCCCATACTTCTTGGGCATTCATTCTAGGGGTGATACTTGGAGAAAAGCAGGAAAAAACCTCTTTTCCAGTCTTGCTAATTCTAGTCCATATCTGTTCTTCAAGAACTACAGGGAGTAATAATCATTCATGCCTGGCATGGATTTTAATTTGACAGGCTTGAGTGCTCAACTTAGACCAAGACCAAAGGAGTAGTAATTTTACAGTGTAATTATAGCCTCACATGAACACAGGCATAGAAATATTGTTGCCTGAACTCCAGAATGTCAAGGGGTTTTTTTTGCCAAGTGAACAAATACATTTAAAAGCTGAGCTAAACAAACTCAAGTTGGGATCAATATGAAACTAAACACATTTTCATTTATTTTGACTGTCCTTATTTTACTGAAGGTGACCCAATGACACATGATGCCAAAAATTAATTTTGGGTCCCTATAAATCCTTGAATGATTACATATTCATGTTACTGCAGTCAGAATTAAGCCCTCTACACTGGGATCATGTGAATATGAAACAATAGAATCCAAATCCTTTAAGTTTTGTTTTTTTAACTCTGCAAGACTAACCCATCTGCCACAATCTAGGAAGAGAAGCCAAGTACAGAAAGCAAACTGTAATAAAAACACTCCATATTACACAACAGTTCTAGCTGAATCCTGCATCTGCTGCACAACTTTCACAGCTCTCACCTCACTAGGCCTAATCCAGATCTAGACAATTAGACTGGAGCACTGAATTCTTGAAAAGTATCAATTTATTGTCCTACCATCTTCCTCCTCTCCTCCCTTTCCATCAGAACCATATGCTAAGTAATAAGGAAACAAGTACTTAAATACAGCTTCATTTATACTAAAATAAGAGAGACACTTATTTGGGAAACACCCAGAAGACAATTGCTCATACTTACTTGAATTCCTCTTGTTTCTGTTTTTTGTAATCTTGTCTGTATTTTGTGAAGGCATCAAATAAGTGATAAATGATTTCAGCACTAAAGATGCGAACTCCTAAGCTATCGGCCATCTCCTGTGCGTCCCGCTCAATCCTCACGTCGAACGCCAGAATGACGGCGTACCTGCAGGAACAGCAGCCCAGAGGTTCAGCACAGGGCTCCCCACAGAGCACAGCAGAGCAGCCTGCAGCACCACTGCACATTTATCAGCATTGCACAGCAAAGGTACTCACTGTGGGTCATGCTCCAGCATAACTGAGGCCTTCATAACATCTTTTTTATGGACAGGACCTATATTAATTCCTGAATACTGTTGAAGAAAGCCACAAAAATCAAGTCACTAACCTCTGAGGGAAAAGGAAACATTTACTGACTAAACACAGAATCAATGGCATCAGACAAAGCACAGTAGTACTTACTGGCACTTCTGATGTTTTAAGAAATTCAAGTAATGCCTCTAAAGAGCCTAAAGTAGAAGCCTGGACATAAACACCTTTCTCTTCTAATTTGATTGCGTTCAGTGTTTGCTTCAGTTCATGTATTAGCTCATCCTTTAGGAAAAAAAAAGGAGAGAAAACAAGTTTTAGTTCTATTGCTATTTATGCCTCAGGGTACAAAATCTTCCTGTTCATGAGCTGCTGAAAACAGGCAACAGCCATGGTGATAGGTCCCAAGGGACAGAGTTGCAGTGCAAACCATACACAGCCTGTGAGATACTGACTGTTTCTGGCATTAGAAAAGCCTGAGCTGAACTAGACCTGCGGATTTTGTAGGAAGATGATCATATAAAACTGAGCAGATGCCCACCTTCAGAGCTGGTAACATTTCTCTGCAGACCAAACATCACTTTCCCCAGCAGTACAAGTTTCTGCTGGCAAGGCTGAACAAACACATGGCCCACATTGTGTGGCAATGCCTTCAGCTGCCTGGGGATCAATGACAAAAGCTGACACCTAAAACCACGAGCTGGAAAGGATCCTGAACACTCTTTAGGCCTCAGTACCAGACAGGATGCAAGAGCAGCAAAGCCAATTGGTTGCTTTTAGAGAAGTGAAAAAACCACATTTTTTTAGAGCCTATGCCTTCTAACCTCAAACACTAAAGTCTCTTCCTCTGGCAGATGAATGGGTTTTGCCATTGACTTTTAGCCATTGTATATCTACTACCAGTAGTACACTTGAAGTAAATACTCATATGGACCCAGCAATAAGGTCTGTGTTTGGACATTCCAAAAGTTTAACCTCCCTTCAAAGGTACAAATAAGTAGACAGAAGACTAAAGGAAGACTATGATTAAAAGTATATTAGCAACGTGTAAATTGGCAACATGTAAATTAAAAGTAAATTAGCAAACTAACTTCCTGCCTTTGGAGAAGCAAAACACACAGAGCAGTTTTGAGTTTAGGATAGCTACATCCTTTCCTCTACCATTTTTAACACGTAAATCACAAAAGAAATTTATTGCAAAAGTCTTAAATTAGCTTTGCAATTAGGAGAGTTTGCAGAACTCCACTAGTAGAAATGTACCTAATATAATCTGATTAGAATATATCCATAATTTACTACAAATACCAAATCAGTAATTAACAGAGTCAAACTATGCCATGATACTTGTTTTCAAACCTTATTCTAGCAGCAGAGACACCCCAGCGAAATATCAGGGAGAAAACTAATGGTCAAGATACTAAAAACATCACATCACCAAAGCTTCACATGGGCACAAAACATGTTACTGGAACAGTTTTTAAAACAACCAAAAAACCCAGTTATTTGCAAATTCAGCTCTCAACATTTAACTTTCATCACCAGAGAGCTCAAGTTACCCTCAGTGTGTTGTAGTTCAACATCAGCCACCTCACCTTGAGGACTGGGACTTCATCCTCTTTATGAGCTACAAGCAATGGCAAACCAGCCAAGGTTTTTTCCAAATCTTTCCCAAGAATCTTCACACCTTGAGCAGCAACAACCTCTTTGTGCTTTTCATACTGGTTCTGAAAAAGAGAATATACACACTAGCAAGGAGTTCTGTGCTGAGCAGCTGAAGAACACAGTGGGGAGCAGTGAAGTGCAGCAGCTCCCAACTTTCATCATGATTGTCTTTGCTTTGCACTTTGCACCTTTCAGTCGTCCTGCTCCTCCCCCTTCAAGATACCACCTGCACCTTTGCCAAGGTGGGCAGGGCACAGAGAAATCTAAAAGCAGGGAAGGAGGCCAAAAGGAACATGTACTAGAAAAAAGCAAGCAATAGTAGGCATCTACCCACTAATAAGACCCACAAATTCAGCCCCCTAGGTAAGTGATGGGAAGATGCCAACAGCTTAACAAAAACACTAAAGCTTAACTGACACACAGCCCAAGCCTCTCTGCAGGAAGGGCTGTCCTCACTCTCCCACTGGAGGCCATCCAGCCTTCTCATGTGCTTAATTCCATGTACAATTTCCCAGGTTCCCTCCCCATCCAGGGGAACCTCAAAGATGTCACACTCAGGGCATGGCTCTTAAGACATAACAAAACCAGTTATTTCTGAAGATCTTTAAATTGATGTTAGAAAGATTTTCTGGTTTGTTTCCTAATTTTTTATTTGGATGTCCTATCCTTTTCTTAAAACTGCAAGGCAGCTTCCTTCCTGAATAAGCACTTTGTTCCTGCAAACCTCTATCCTTTAGCCCTCCACTCCAAGAATCTGGGTCTTATTTCAAAGACGACAATTCCACATGAACAAGCTGAATCAAAATGCATCCTCACTGCCTGCATCAAAAAAGCCCAACAGCTACCCTAGGTTTACTTCCCCAGCTCAGGGTTCCCAAACCTGAAAGGTTTATCCTATTATCCTAGGTTATCTATATGGTTTTCTTTGCCTTGAAACAAGTCTGTGCAGACATTTATTCCTTCCCTTTTAAACAGGAAACATCAAAGCAGTTCTTTTCAACATCTTTGAACTGCATGCATTAATCTTAATATACGTATTAATTTATTTACAGCCTTTTGATTCTGTGTCTCCTCATTTCAAGGAAAGCCATGCAGGAAGGATTTCAAATTCAGGGCCTCTCCTCGGGCTAATAAGGGCAGCAGAACCTACAACTCTTGAAAGCACCAAGAGGCTGCAGATTCTGCAGAAGTCCTGGTCACTGCCACTCACCAACCAGCCCTAGAAACTCATGTGTTCACTTTTCTCAAATGTAAGTGTATATGGTTTTTGTTACTAAAAAACCACTTCTACTAATATTTTAACTTTAACTCAGAAGTTGCTGTACCAGTACACTCCATTTCCATTTGAGATGGGCATCTCCCTCTCACATGTAGCCACATACCTGAATCCCTTATTAAAGCATACACACCCTAATCCTCAATGCAAGGTAATTCCTTGATCATTCTCTTTGCCACTGCTGTGACAACACATACCCCAACATGAACATTTTCAAAAAGACACCAGATTTCCCCTGCATTCCCCTTGAAGCCCCCTTTAGATACCATTAACATAACCACATTCTACTACATTCTCTTTTTATAAAGCTTGATTTAATTTTTTCCTGGTTATAAATGTCAGTAGAGTAACAGCTGCCCTACCTTAACTCGTAGCTCCTTCATAGGAGGAGGCAGCAGCAGACCTCTAATCTGAGTCACGATAGGACCTTCTACCCCAGGAACAATAATGGTGTCTCCTTCTCTCAGACGTCCATTAATCAGAATAACATCTATGGTCGTGCCCATGCCTGGCAGTGCTTTCACCTGAATGAAAGGGGGAAAGAAGTCACTTCCTATTTAAGCACTGCAAACACAGTTTTTACCAGAAGGAAAGATGCAGGGAAGGGAGAAATTTCTATATGAATTTCAAGAAAGGGTTGCTGTATTACCTCCATGACTTGAGCTCTCAGCTCCTGACACTCAGCCAGTCTCTTGGTCAGCATGGTTTGTGTGAGCTCAACGAGAAGAGCTATCAGACTGCCCATGCCATCCCCTGTGTGAGCAGAGGTAGGTACAAGAGAAACAAAAGTGCGGGGATCCTTATTCTCATAAAACAAGGCAGCGTTCAAGCCCTGCAATCAGGATTAACAGTTACATAGGGAAAAGCACATATACACATCAGTATTGACAGTAACATTCAACCCCAGGCAAACAGCACTGCATTTTTAAAATCCCAATTTAAAAAGCCAACACTGTTACTGACAGCATGCTATGGAAGCCTCAATCCACACTTGGAAGCAGTGTGGGATAATTCTACAAAGCTAATTACCCCATCTAGCTTCTAGATAGCATTGTATGTCACCAACAGAGGAAGTTCCCAGAACTGATGGGATTCATACCCTGCCAGCATCCAAGAGAAAGAGACAGATGAGATTCTCTCAGGATATTCCCAAAGAGAAAGAGAACAGTGACAGAAAACCTCAACTGCTATCCATTGACCATGCACAGAAATTAGCTATTTTTCTCCAAACCAGCAGTAAGGACAGAGCAGTTAAAATTATGCAAAATGCAAAACCAACAAAGTTTGATTTATAAGAGGTTAACACCAATACGTTAGAAGAGAAGCAACAGCTTTCTTGATATTCCAAGTTGTTTTGAGGAAAGGGGAAAAAACAAAATGAAACAAAAACCACCCACTCACCCAAAACAAACCAAACCACCACATGCCTCTTTACTAGCACTTTTAAGCAAAGAAGCTTGAATATTCCAACCTACCTGTTTTGCAAATTCCACTATGATAGCTTTTGCACGTTCTTCAAATTCATCTTTTGTATTCTTTTTCTGCTTCTTTAAGGTGACAGCTACATCTGTATCTGGACTTTTTTTCCAGTCATATAACCTATCAATCTTGAAAATACAACAGTATGTCATCTTATGCAGTTTACTAAAGGGTGTCTTTATGCTTATGCCACATCATCAGTGAGAAATACTTTATCAACCAACTTAGCCAGCCTTTTATCTGCTCCAGTAATCAAATTAAAGTGTTCTTATTTGCTTTGGCTGCTATATTTAGCTCTGTTTATGTCAGGCAGTATTACAGGATAGCAATGTTACTTCAGATTTTAAAAATTCAAGCTATAGTAATCTTTTTTCATATGAAAAAAGTTTATGTGCATAAATTACACCAAGGTTAAAATAAAACATTAGAAGAGACCGGTTTATAGATTCACATACACATAAAAAAAACCCAAAACCATAGAGGTGTTTGTGTTTTTTCCTGAAAAGAGACTACACTAGTTTTATAAAGAACTCCTAAAATTTACTGGTAAATATGGACCCTGTCCCATGCTGCTACAGAGAAGGGACCAGAGAAGGGTTGTTCAAAAGACACAACTGTATTTCAGAAACACTTCCCCATGATAGCTGCCAAAGCAGGACAGACTTAGCCCAAAAATATCTTTGCTGTAGAAATCAAAACTACATCTTAAGAAAACTGATTATAACCTGGTCAAATAATACAACTATAACTTAAAATGTAAGAGCTCATAGTTGTTTAATTTCAGGCTCACTGTAGGCCTTTGATGGCAACAAATAACAGCTGGGTCCTCAGATCTGACCAAGAGAGAACTCTCTACTACTCTGCCATAAGGCCTGGACACCTCTCCATCCAAGAGGCTGTTTGTATTCTTTCAAAAAGTAGCTGGTTTTGGCAATGAGATAATGACCTCCTTAGTTCCAACCACCTTCCATCGTAAAGCTCCTTTCATTTTTGAAGTATATTGCAATTTTTACACTGCACACAAACAGCCTTCTGACAGCCCTCCCTCAGCATATCAGATGGCTTCCGAAGTCATTGAACGTGAGTAATTTCCATATATATAAAATAATTCACTGAGTCATCACAGAAAGGCAGCGTAATTTCTCATGCAGAGGATTTTAAAAACAGGGCTGAAAAGAACTGGTAATTTTTCCATCTAATACTGCAAAGCCCAAAACACTTTCCACCAGTGATCAACATTACCGCCCCACGGCCTAAAGTCAGCTTGTCTTCAAGTCAAACTGACCAGTATCAGTGGCTAAAATGAAGTATGACTTGTCAAGGTGAAGCTTGTGTTGGAATTTTATCAGAAAATGGACACAAATCTATGTAAGTAGGCACAAGGAAAAAAACCCACAACTGAAGTACAACTTCCAGAAGGGTGAATCATAGAGAGAAGTTACATAAGGCAACAAAATTTACCAGTCGGTACTCCCAAGAACTGATTGTTCTGCAAAGCTCCCGTGGAGCCATTATGGTATCAAGGACACAAAAATGCAACAACAGGACCCAAGAACCACCCCTTCAGATTTTACACAAAAAAAATTCCAGTTCAAGGAAGAAAAAAGACAATTGTCAAATGCCAAATGCACTATTAGAGTGGAGAAATACACTATTAGGATAAAAAATCTATCCTACCTTGTTGAGAGCTACTATAAAGGGGCATTTCTTTGATTTCAACAGATTTATTGATTCAATTGTCTGTGGTTCCAAACCATGCATGATGTCAACTACAAGTATAGCAATATCACAAAGTGAGCTTCCTCTATTTCTTAGATTGCTGTGACATTAAAAGACAGGAAAAAAAATCAGTTATTTAGCAACAGAACCTTTATAAAAACACCAAGTACAATGTCAAACTTACACTGACAAACAAAAAGCTAAAGTTCATCAGTTATTTCCCCTCAAAAATGGAAACCATTCAAATGACACTTTGTAATTTTCATTTAACAAAATACATTAATGAATGTAAGAAATTATTACATTAAGAAATTATTATTATCCTGAAAGTTTTCATATTATTATATATTTTTACAATGCAAGATATGTTCTGATCATTTTCTGAGCAACAATTGAGACAGCTAAAGTGAAATGCAGGAGTGTAAAACCTGAACAAAACTTTTTTTATTTACTGCATAAACACTAAGACTATCACGATTTTATACAATACATGGTAAAGAGACTATCACCACATCACTGTTGGCAAACAAAACCTGGCTAGAAGCTGTAAGAGGTATCACGCCAAGGTACTGATCTGAACATTCCAAGTGCTCCACAACACAGCATTTCAATGCTTACAAAGGTTTTTACTGAAAAATATCACATCAAAGTCTTAATCCTAATGTTTCGAGATTTCATCCAAGATCTCACCTCAGTGAGTTCAGTTATGCTTGTCATGTTTTACTCTTAAAAGCTGATTTAGTGGCTTGCCTGTATGCCACTGGTGTTCCTAGAATGCATTTGATCTCTGCTAAGACTCAGATGACTTGGGTAATTAGTAACTTCCAGTCTTACAAACTCAATTACCTTAACTGGGACACTATGAATGAGAGACTAGGAAAAAAGTTTTAATTTTTTGATTACTTAGGTCACCTGAAATCCTCACCTTTTTTCCTCCAGCTAGCTTCCTCCTTCCATCTTTCCTCTTACACTAACTATTTATTTACATGCTTTTTCAGATATTCATGGCTCAATTGGCACGAAGACAAAATTAATCAGCTATAAAAGGCCAGCAATTAACCAGATATAAAAAGCACCTGCAAATGAAGCAAATCCACTTAATTCCTCTACTTTAAGTTGGTTTTGTTGGACTTTTTTTCAAGTGAGAACTAAAACAATGGATTAAGCAAAGACCACACTTTGCTAAGAATATCTCCAGATGCTTTTGCCATCAGTTCTGAGAAGTACAACATTGTGAGAAAACATTACCTGAAAGACTCATGTCCTGGAGTGTCGATTATCAGCATGCCTGGAATTTTTATGTTCTCTCTGTCAAACTAACATTTCAAAATATTAGCCATCTTGTAGAGATTACACAAGAAGAAAAAAGAACAAAATAAGAGCTGGCAACATTACTGATAGTCTGCACTTCAAAAATCCAGATATATATTTTAAGGCCAGCACCCTCTATAAACCAAATCAGTCAACAGTCATTTCAACATTAAAAAAAAATGATGCAGCACATTCCTTCAGGTGTCAACGGGCCACAAGCTAAGCTAAAATCTGCAAGACAAGGCAGCCTACAGAAGAAAAGCCATTTCAGAGTAGTGAGATGTACCATCCTTGGCTTGATGATTTTCTCCTCTCTCCTAAGCTTACAGGCTTACTGAGTTGAGTTAAATCTTGGAAAAAGCCATTACTACACCAAGGCTTGACAGCCAGTTGCTTCTGCAAGCAAAATAGGATATAGTATCCAAAACAAATTATACAGAACAGTTACTATACTACTATCTGTAACATGATAAAATTCATCACCCAGAAATTGGCCAAATTTCAGTACACACAGCAAAAGCTGAGTTTTGAACACAAAATATACTCAAGAGGTTTCAAGAGTCTCAATTTACAATCAAAAAACTGACAAGTAAGCAGTCTGTGTACATATGTGCACTGTCCAGAACAGAGTGAACAGTACCTTCATATTTTTCTGAAGAAACAGTAATGCATTAACTTAAATCAAATGTATGAAAAATGAGACAGCCTCCGCCTCCCCTTTTGCTGGGGGAATGATAGAAATTAAAAAACAATAGACCACAAAATTAGAGGTGGGGGGAAGTACATCTGTCCATGCCAGGAAATCTCACAAGGCCTTTATCAGTCTACATTTCATATTTGTTAAGATGCAGTTGTTGAAGTGCTGTAACTTACATTTTTCACCATCTTAGTTTGTTCATTGATAGCTTCAAGAGGAACATTAGTTGCACCAATCTGCTGAGTGATACCACCAGCTTCACCGTCCTGCACGTTAGTGTGGCGGAGCTAAAGACAAAAAAGACCAGAAACTTCTGAGCACACTCTAATTCCTTCTGTCTTCAACCAGAAAAATAAATGCTTAAACAAGAGGCACAGGCAGTGCTTTCACACTCCACACCTTACCTTATCTAAAATTTTGGTCTTGCCTGTGTCTACATGCCCCAGGACACAGATAACTGGTGCTCTGAGCTTTTCAGTGTTCATATTTTTGCTGTTTTCAGCTCGTCGTTTCTATGTAAAAGACACATAAGAATTGGTAAGTATAAACCAAAAACCACAGTTCCCCTCTTGACTTGATTACATACACACAAACACAGAGTTAGTTGTAGGACTTATATTTTTCAAGGCAATTTAAGGTCTGTCATCCCTCTTTTGGTAAATCAAAAATTTTTGACTAACAGTTACATTTTTGTTTGGTTGGTTCTTCTAACAATCTAGTAGGCTAAGTTGTTATAAGCACTAACAGTAGCTTTGCTGAAGGTGCATTCTGAACAAGCACCTTGGGTGAGGAAAACAAGAACATAAGCAGCCACGAAAGCACTGAACAGTTTAGACACATCTTTTAGAACTTGAAAATATTTATCTGTAAAAAACAAAAGCCTCTTTTTCCAGGAGGGACATAGAGGTGGAGGGGAACAACACTTAAGTTGCCATCTTTGTGGTCAAGTTACCTAAAAACAAATACTTTATCTTCACACAAAACCAAGTATTTTTTTTTAATTAATACAATTTCTGAACCTGCTAAAATACTAGCCCTGACACAACCACCATTTTGACAAATTTGACAAAATAAACTAAAAATTAATTTGTTTGTTATACAACACAAGAATCCAAGTGTATCTTAATACCTCAATTCTCCGTTTAGCTTTGTCATAAGCACGCTCCTCCTTAGTGCGGTCATCGTCAGAGTCATACTCAGAATCAGAGCTAATTTCCTTGCTGGGCTTCTTTTCCATAGATTGTTTTCCAATAGCTTGGGAGTCTGGCTCTCTCTCATCTGAAGTCTTTTCGTCCTCATCTTCACTGCCTTCACTGTCTTCAGATTCTTCACTCTCTTCTTCCTCTTCCTCCTCTTCCTCTTCCTCCTCCTCTTCATCATCCACTTCATTTTGTTCTTTGACTTCAATATGGACAGGTTTGCTCTCTGTTAAAAAAAAAAAAGAGTAAAGTAAAGATTCTCTATTAAAGTTAACACTTCTGGGGAGAGATGGCACCAAAAAAGCAAGAGAGACTACTAGAGAAGAATGAGGAGTGAGAGTAGGCTCTACAATAAGTGCTTGTCAAGATCATTTTTCAATTTCCAATGTAAAAAAAAAAGCAGAAAAAAAAGTGTTTCATGTTAAGAGTTGTTGGCTTGTGTTTCAAATCCAGAAAGAAAGCAAATTTCGGGTGGAGTGAAGAATGATATTATCAGCACACTTATGTTTAACATTATTTGCAAACATTCAGACATTCTTTAAAGTCATGTGCACTTCATAAAGGAATAATGTACCAATCCCTTTTTAATAAAGCCAAAACACTCCAAATCATTACGATATGGATTCTGTACACTACTGACCAGAAAGGCACATTTAAGCAGACATAATAATCAGAACAAATGGTCTCTTTTATGCCTATTAAGAAAAATCTCATATTCAAGTTTTCTTAGATGGTTCAGAGAAGATGAGAATTTTTCATAGGAATTCTTCAATAAACAAACAAAAAGAATTATCAATAAGTAATTTTCTTTCTTTGAAAGCTTCCCATTTATAATCACCTGTAAAATCATACAAGGCAAGCTGATGATCACTTTAAAACCATGGATTGCCCTTCTTACAACACTGCTGGCAGGCTCACTGCTCTTAGAGATTAGTAACATTTCCTTGCTACATTCATAGTTCAGCTTAGTAATACATTAAATCTAATTCCTAGGAAGGCTCTTTTTCTGTATCCCATTGGCAGTGCCTTCAAAGCCAAGCAGTAAGAAGTGCTATGTCCTCTCCAGGACAGTGGTGCCAGACTAAAGCACTCAAGAAGGCAAGCAGCTCTTAGAACTCAAAAGCACCAGAGGAACACATCTGTGTTGGAATTAAATCCATTCTGGAGTATGTATCTGTATGTCAAGTATTACACTCAAAAGCACAGGTGTCAGAAGTATAGGCAAGTAACAAGTGCTTGATGAATAAATAATCTTTAAGAAGCAATTAAGATATTAAGGAAGCACCAAGTCCAGTAATCAACTCCTGTTCAGGACAGCTCACAGAAATAAACTTTCCTCCACCACTGGAAGAAAGTTATCCCTGCACTGTAGCACAGCCCCAAGTTTCCCATAAACATTGCTGTTGAGCACAAAAAGAATATGGCCTTTGGCAGACATGCACAGGAATATTTATGTTCTGGCAATTCTTTCCTTTCTTCTAAACCTGCTCTCAAAAAAGCATATCATAGAATCACAGAATGGTTTGGGCTGAATGGGACTTCAAAGACCATCTAGTTACAGCCTCCCTGCCAAAGGCAGGGACACCTTCCACTAGAGCAGGTTGCTCAAAGCCCCATCCAACCTGACCTTGAACACTTCCAGAGATGGGGATCCACAGCTTCTCTGGGCAACCTCTTCCAGTGTCTCACCACCCTCACAGTAAAGAAGCTCTTTCTCAACTAAACCTATTCTCAGTTTGAATCAATTTCTCCTTGTCCTGCCACTACATGGTCTTGTAAATAGTCTCTCTCCATTCTTCCTGTAGGCTCCTTTTAGGTACTGGAAGGCTGCAATAAGGTCACCCCAGAGCCTTCTCTATTCCAGGCTGAGCAATCACAATTCTTTCAGCCTCTCCTTGTAGAGAAGAATTTACTACAACACATGCACACTTCACCTTCACACCATTTTATTCCCCCGCTTCTTTGAAAACTTCTCGCAGGGGTACTCTCTTAGATGCTGGCAGATTCACATAATGAAAATACTACAGCTTTGAAATGATTACTAGAGAAATACAATCCCAGGTAAAAGGTTTCCCAAAGCTCACAGAGATGGTTTAAGCACATATTAGAGAAGAGGATTTCTACTCCCGTAACAAAGGACAAAAAAATTACAACCCATTTATTTTAGATGGTAACTCCACAGAAGAGTATTTCCAAAGGGTGTCTTAAGCAGTATTTGCATGGCTTCTGAAAGCTCTGCTTTTGAGAAGAGGTTCTTGTATGTATTTATCATCATACTTACCTTACAATTTATCTAACGGAGCAGAGGAAAAGTCTAAGTAAAATAATGTTTTCTATAGAAACAGAAAACTTAGCCCAAAGCCTCTTAACCAGAAAAAACGTACATTTGGTATTTGCATGCCCACCTTTCTCTCCATCTTCATCACTAACCATAGCTTCCCAGTCATCCAGACCTGCATCTTCTGTGTCATCTTCTTCCTCTTTTTCTTCTGAAACCAAGAAATCCAATACTGAAGTTAAAAAAAGTCAGTCCAGTAAGATATAACATTTTTAGATGCTCCTTCTTTTGACATACTGACAACTGCAACTCACAGGTTTGCTGTTACCATAATTCTATTGAAGTATCTCCACACTCCATAAAAAGAAGATGCAGCATACTTAAAAAATAATCTCCAACTCTCTCCACAAAAATCATGTAGTGCTAGCATCTTTGCCTAGACAAACTTTTGTGGAAGAGACAGAGAACCTACTCATCTAGTTCCTGTCTGCATATCATGCCAATGCCTGCATAATGCCTGCCACACAAACCCGTACCACAATCACTATCCTTGCAAGGAGCTGCCCAATTAACAGTCACCATGTGTAACAAACAAACTAGCAGAGAAGCAAGAATACAAGTTACAGTAGAATTTTAACAAGTGAGAATATACAAATTGTCTATAAAAAGGACATCAGGTGCCTTAACATAAATATACCATGGGTTCCAGAAGCATTAAACATATTAATTCAGCAGGAATTCAGTTAGATTTATGAAAAGACTGCAGCTCTTAGTAAGAGACAAATGGAAAAATGCAAACATACAACCCTCTCCAAAAGAGGCATTATACAACATATGTTTGCTGCAGCACATGTGTCATAAATCTCAGCTCTCTGAAATGAAGACTAGGTTCCACACTGCTAGAATACTAGCTAGGAGTTAATGTTCTGCCAGTGAGCCCTTCTCTTAAGGCAGTGGAATGGCCATCACGAGATAAGTCAAGCTAGAATCACTGGACACATTCAGCTTTGTTTTCAAAAGCAGCACATTTTGTCAGTATTTGTCTGACTTAAGAAGGGTAAAAATTGAAACAGTCTCCTTGCAGAGAAAGAAGTCCAGTACAATGTGATTTTGACCAAGCAAGTACTGTGTATAGGCAAAGATGAGGGCAACAATCTGATCAGCAAACTTGCTGACAACTCAGTTTCACAAGCTAACACATATCCTCTTCATTCAGCACCTGTGAAAGCAAAACATCTGGCAGAAAGAATACAATCACTGTGAATACTGCACTATCAATTCTAGAAGCAGCATTATTTCCTCCCTTCCTCCACCTAACGGTTGACAAAACAGACTTGTAAAAGCAAGTGACAAGTCAAGGGAGCGAATAAGGCACTGAATGTGCTCATTTGAGAAAACTGATCAAGCCAATTGAACACTGGAGTTGAACACTGGAGTTCACCCAGAATAAGAAACCTTTACCACATTCATGCCTTTTACTCCATAAAATTTCATCCATTCCTCCCTTAAGAAAGGAGAAAAAAAAAAAAAAAAAAAAGAAAAGGCAACTGCCTCAAGAAAGGATGGCCATTCAGCCCTATCCAGCAAGGTACTGACATCATGCAGCACTGATACACAAGCTTAAACGTTTGAAATTTATTAGCATTACTACCAACCTGGATCTACAGGAAGAGGAGCCTCTTCTTTCACTGGTGTTTCCAGTTCTACAGCGTCTTCAGCTGGGGAAGTTACTCCCACACTTTCTGAAACTGCAAGACAGGAAGCTGGTTGCTACATACTTTCAAAGTGCAAATTGGCTGACTACACAGACAGCTCCACTCCAGTTTATTTGGAAAACACTTGGCCTTCTAAGCAGTTGAACACATTTATAAGATAGGTCAGCTATTGACTTTAAAAACTCCTCACTTTCTTTAAAAGACAAGAGAAAATGAACTAATACTAGTGAACTACCCACACCTCCCCTACTGTTCCATTAAAAATGAAAACTAAAAAAAAAAAGAGAAAAAAAATTAATGATACGATTCAGATAAGCACCATTTTCAATAATTTACACACACTCCATAAATGATAAGCAGGCAATTAACCAATATAAAAAAAAATAAAAAGAAGAAAAAGTAGCTAAGTAAGAAATACATCTGAAATTTTTAAACTGAGGGTTAGGCTTGAGAAAAGCCACAGTAATCCCCTGGAGCAAAGTAAAAAACCACAAAAGTAAAAAACTGACATGTTCAACCTACATCTACCAGTGCAATGAATTCCAAGGTTTCAAAAATGCAAGCTCTTTGAACTGCTCTGAATAACTTGCACCCAGGAGATGAAAACTGGTTTTATATACCAGAAAGCAAATGAACAAACTGTCTCCAACTTAAAAGTACTAAAACTAGGATCAATGTATTTTGATCCTGGGACAAACTCAGACTTAATTATAAGTCACTATTATTTAAACTACTTTGCATTTGATGTACATATGCACACAAAGCATATTCAACATCACATTTGTAAAAGGCCTTTACACCCTGTACATGCCCAACATTTAGAAAATCTAAACCCCAAAATGAAATTAGCTTAAGATCAGCTGATTTATTTTAGAAATACTTCCAGAAATGTAACTAATCAATTAGGTATCCCTATATGCAAACTACACCTTCTTTATTTTCTGGCTGCTGCTGCTTCTTTCTCTTTTTGTCTTCATATATTGGCCTCTTCTTTGGCACAGAGTCTTTTGATGGCACTTCAACACCTGCAAAACAAACAAAAAAACTGTTAAAAAGAAAATCCAAGTAATTAATAAACAAACTTTGGTTTAAATAAGAATATGTTTTCAGAAACTGGAAGATGGAGAAAGAAAAAGTAGAAAGTAGGTTCAATGCATATTTTATCATTTTTAAAAGTCTGAATTCAAAAGCTAGAAAACTTGAATGAAGTATAGCTCTTCAGATACTCCTGACTGCTCTCAAAAAGAAGGGTAAAAACTGAAACAGATAACTGGAGGAAGGCAATGGCAATGAAACAAAAAATAAACAAAGCAATCAGATTCTACGACTGCAGGTTTGAAGGTATCACAAACCTGCATAAAATGCCATGAACACAAATGTCATGATTAACAATTTAAGGTCTGGTATGTAAAAATTCACTTAAAACCTGTCTGCCAGTGGTCCTAGTTTCAGACAATTTGGAGCAGTTCACAGGCAGAACTCTTCTTAAATGCTTAAAGTTATTCAGCAGAAAACATTTTCCCTTTTGCTGTGAGGGAAGGTTTGTGTTTTTCAATTGTTTTGTTTGTTCAGGGTTTTGGGGTTTGGTTTGTTGTTTGGTTTTAAGGGTATTTTAATTGTACAATACTGATGGTTTTAAAATAATGCCAGGTTCAATTCACCAGCTTCATCTTTGCCTCACCAGGAAGTGGGAGCTGTAATATATTAAGGGATTCCATCAAAACCAGAAGTTTGGTGCGAAGACAAATTAAAAACGGATTTACTGCTGCACATTCAAATTTTTTTTGCAGGTACTGAGTGATTAATATTGCAAATCTGACAAAAATCCAGTTGTAGGGGCACAAATAGAAAGATTCTACTAGCTACGGCGACAACCAAGGAGAAATAGCCTTCATGTATGTTTAAGAGCTCCAAACATTTTACTAGCTATGAAGATTCCTACATTTATACATCCACCTACCAGTAAAGTGTCAGATAGTGTACTCTACAAATACACTCAGCTTCCACAAATTACTTTCTTTTTTTAGTCACAAACCAGTTACCAAGACCAATTTAGGACATTTTACTTACAACATATTGGAAAATTTTATTTCATTCTAATGGAGACAGATTATATTTCACAGAAAAGGAGGAAAGCTCTTACATAGTTCTGGAAAATCCCAGAGAAAAACATGTCTTCTCCGTGGATTTCCCCATTGTTCTTGAAGCAAAACAGTGCACTTGCCTAACTAAACAGGTGAATTAATTCAACAAGATCCAGATCACTGGTCTTACAAGACCTTCAGCACAGCCCATGTGCTTTTCCTGGCCTTTAGACTACACCACTTCTTTAAGTGCTTTTTCCTAAGTTCCACAAGTAACATCTTTAAACTGCAAGTAGACTATATTAAAAAGCTGGATATTCAAAGTGTAAGACAAAAATACAGGCACTTAAATCTGCTTAAGAAATAAAGGGGAAAGGAGGGCACACACTGCCTTTCTTGACAACAGAGCAGCTTTACATGGAATCACTCTGTACTTGCCCTCCTAGCTCCAGACAGGAAAAAAAATAAACACAGAGCCATAATGGATATAAAGTTTGGTTGGGGTTTTTGGTTCAGTTTGGTTTTAATAATTATTAAGCTCTACTGCTTACCCTGAGCTTGGAGTAGTTTAAGAGTAGCCTCTGCTCTGGCTCTGGCTTCTCGCTGAGCTTTTGTTAAAAGCTTTCCCTCTTTCTTCAAACGCTCCTTCCTCTCTTTTTCCTTCTGTTTCTTCCTTTCTTTCCTCTCTTGCTCTAATCGTTCCTAGAAAAAGAGAAATAAACATGCAGAAACCCTAAAGCATGCTTTACACAAAAGCTGCCCAAGTACATTCTGTTTACGAGAACATATTAAGGATTAATTCATTAACTGCACCAGCAAGTAGACAGATTAGAGTTACTCCCTTATTTTATCCTTGGAGTGAGAGATACGGTACCTCCTCTTTGCGTTTTGCTTCAAGTGCCTCCAGTCGTCTTATGCGTTCTTCCTCCTCTCTTTTTGCCCTTTCCTCCTCCTCTTTCATTTTAGCCAAGGCCTCTTGCATGGCTTTAACTGTGGCTTTACTGGGACCCTTCTTCTTCTCTTTCTCTTTTTCTTCTTTCTCACCTTTCTTTTTTTTCTTGTCTTTTTTCTTTTTGTCCCCCTCATTGTCATCAGCTACAGAAAGAAGAGGCATATTTTCAAAGACCCCAGAAATTTCAAAGATACTCTAAGTAAAATTTATGTTTCAAATATGATAAATAATATCAAATGAGGAATATTTTCACTAGCTACTATATAAACATTTCATAATGAAAACAATTAAGCTCTCTTACATCATGGCCCGAAGTCTTGAAGTATCAGAAAAACAGGGAAGTGAAAAAGTACTCTTGCAATACAGAACTGTAATGAGAATTCACCATTTGGCTTGTTTTCTCATATACCTGAACAAACTACAGGCCAGAAAACACAGCTGCCTGTGAGCCAACACAGAGGCAGACAAGGCTACCAAATTTCTAGTATTCACAATTCAAAATAAACCAACACACTATGCCAGGCATCTCTCTGGCCTTATGAAAACTACAGTATTTAATTTAAAGTTTAGGAAACCATGTTACAAACCTTCTGTTCCTGCAGCAGTCTCTCCTTTCTCGCCAGGGATTGCTGTAACTTCAGGAGAAGCCTTCTCTTCAGCTTTTTTTAGAGATTCCTTTGGTTTTGTTGGTTCTTTACCACCTTCTAATTCTTCCTTCTCTTTCTGCTTCCTCAATTTGGCTTTTTCTTCTTCACGTTTTTTTCTTTCACGTTCTTTTTTTTCTGCCTTCTTCTGAGCCACTGTTTTTACTTTGAATGAAGGTTCTTCTTCATCATCCCCACTCTCTGCAGCAGGAACAGACTTTGGCTTTTGGTTTTTCTTTTGTCCTTTTCTAGACTGGGAAACCTCATCTGATTCATCACCACTCT